>NC_047093.1:117875282-118519537 GCF_902459505.1 Geotrypetes seraphini | reverse complement strand
ACTGCCCTTCAATGATTGCCGGCAGGTAGGTACCCACCCCCTCCTGCCGGACATCCCAACGTCCCCATAGGATCGCCGGCAGGAAAGTGCTCAGCCCTTCCTGACGACAGAACAAACTCCCCCGATAATCTGGCCGAGGGTACCCAACCCCTCCTGCTGACCCCCCAATGGATCCCTAAGATCGCTGGCAGGAAGGTGCTCTGACCTTCCTGCTGACAGAACCTGCCCCCACCCAAGGTTCGTGACAGTAGGGTACCCCACACCTCCTGCTGACCTCCCCAAGGGCCCCCGAAGATCGCTGGCAGGAGGATGCCCAACTGCTCCTACCGGACCCCCTAATGCCCCCTCTAAGATCACCAGCAGGTGTGTACCCAATTCCTCCTGCTGACACCCCAATAGCCCCCCCCTAAGAACACCACCAGTAAGGTACCCAACCCCTCCTGCCGGACCCCCCGACTATCACCCTAAGGAAGGACCCTTCAACACGTCCTCTAAGATTGCCGGCTGGAAAGTACCCATACCTCCAGCCGACCCCTCCAATGGCCCCCCCGACACTCCAACACCCCAACGCCCCCCTTAAGATTGCCGGCAGGAAGGGGCTCAGACCTTCCTGCCGACAGAACCTGCCCCCTGACGATCTATGGCATGAAGATACCCAAACCCTCATGCCGACCCCCCAAAGGACCCTTAAGTTCGCTAGCAGGAAGGTGCTCAGCCCTTCCTTCTAACAGAACCCGCACCCCCAATGATTGCGACAGGAGGGCACCCCACCCCTCCTGCCGGACCACCCAATGCCCCCCCTTTGTTCACCGGCAGGGGAGTACCCAATCCCTCCTGCTGACCCCCAAATGGCCCACCCTAAGAACACCACCAGGAAGGTACCCAACCCCACCTGCCAGACCCCTCCAATGGCCCCACTGACGATCGCAGACAGAAGGGTGTTCAACTCTTCCTCCCAGACACCCAATGCACCCTATGATTGTAGGTGCTCAGCCCTTCCTGCCGACAGAACCTACCCCAACAATCGCGGCAGGAGGGTACCCAACTCCTCCTTCCAGACTCCCCAACGCCCCCCCTAAGATCGCCGGTAGGAAGGTGCTCAGCCCTTCCTGCCAAAAGAACCCTCTCTCTGATGAACGCCAGCAGGAAGATACCCAATCCATCCTGCCGACCCACCCAATGGCCCCCATGAAGATCGCCGGCAGAAGGGTGCACAATTCTTGCCGGACCACCCAATGCCGCATCTAAGATTGCCGGCAGGAAGGTACTCAGCCCTTTCTGCTGACAGAAACTACCCTTTGATGATTGCCGGCAGATAGGTACCCAACCCCTCCTGCCAAACCCCCCAACGCCCCCGTAGGATCGCCGGCAGGAAGGTGCTCAGCCCTTCCTGCCAAAAAAACCACCCCCCAAGGAACGCTGACAGGAAGGTACCCAACCCCTCCTGCCGACCACCCCAATGGCACCCTTGAAGTTCGCCGGCAGGAAGGTGCACAACTCCTGCCGGGCTACCCTATGCCTCACCTTGGATTGCCGGCAGGAAGGTACTCAGCCCTTCTGCCGACAGAATCCATCCCATAATGATCGCCGGCAGGTAGGTACCCAACCCCTCCTGCCGGACCCCCCAATGCCCCCTAGGATGGCAGGAAGGTGCTCAGCCCTTCCTGCCGACCGAACCCACTCCCCCTATAATCGCAGCAGGAGGGTACTCAACCCCTCCTGCCGACCCCCCAAAGGCCCCCTAAGATCGCTTGCAGGAAAGTGCTCTGCTCTTCCTGCTGACAGAACCCGTCCCCCCAAGGATCGTGACAGAATGGTCCCCTACCGCAACTGCTGACTCTCCAATGACCCTCCAAAGATCGCCTGCAGGAGTGTGCCCAACTCCTGCCGGACCTCCCAATGGCTTACCCTAAGATCACCGGCAGGAGGGTACCAATCCCTTCTGCTGACCCCCCAATGGACGCCCCTAAGACCACCAGCAGGAAGGTGCTCAATCCTTCCTGCCGACAGAACCCACCCCATGATGATCACTGGCAGGAAGGTACCCAACCCCTTCTGCCGACCTCCCCAATGGCCCCCCCGAAGATTGCCAACAAGAGGGTGCTCATTTCCTCCGACCGGATCCGCCAACACCCCCCTAAGATTATGGGCAGGAAGGTACCCAACCCCTCCTGCCGGACCCCTCCAATGGCCCCCCAACGATCGCCGGCAGGAGGGTGCCCAACTTCTCCTGCCAGACCTCCCAATGCCCCCTCTAAAATTGCCGGCAGGAAGTTACTCAGCCCTTCCTGCCGACAGAACCCGCCCCCGACGATCGCCAGCAGGAAGGTACCTAACTCCTCCGGCCGGACCCCACATGCCCCCCTGAGATTGCCGGTGTTTAGCCCTTCCTGCCGACACAACCCCCACGACGATTGCCGGAAGGAATGCAACCAACACCTCTTACTGACCCCCCACAGCCCCCCGAAGATCGCAAGCAGGAAGGTTCCCAACTCCTCCGGCCGGACCCCACATGCCCCCCTGAGATTGCTGGCAGGAAGGTGCTCAACCCTTCCTGCCGACAGGACCCCTCCAATGGCCCCCCTGACGATCGCCGACAGAAGGGTGTTCAAATCTTTGTCCCAGACCCCCAACGCCCCCCTATGATTGTTGGCAGGAAGGTGCTCAGCCCTTCCTGCCAACAGAACCTACCTCCGACAATCGCAGCAGGAGGGTGCCCAACTCCTACTTCCGGACCCCCTAAGATCACCAATAGGAAGGTGCTCAGCCGTTCCTGCTAAAACAACCCTCCCCCTGATGAATGCAAGCAGGAAGGTACCCAATCCCTCCTGCCGACCCACCTAATGGCCCCCTTGAAGATCGCCGGAAGGAGAGTGCACAACTCTTGCCGGACCACCCAATGCCGCACCTAAGATTGCCAGCAGGAAGGTACTCAGCCCTTTCTGCTGACAGAAACTGCCCTTCGATGATTGCCGGCAGGTAGGTACCCACCCCCTCCTGCCAGACATCCCAACGTCCCCATAGGATCGCCGGCAGGAAAGTGCTCAGCTCTTCCTGCCAGAAAACCCTCCCCACCAAGGAACACTGGCAGGAAGGTACCCAACCCCTCCCGCCGACCACCCCAATGGCACCCTAGAAGATCGCCGGCAGGAGGGAGCACAAATTCTGTTGGACTACCCAATGCCGCACCTAGGATTGCCGGCATGAATTTACTCAGCCCTTCTGCCGACAGAATCCACTCCACGATGATCACCGGCAGGTAGGTACCCAACCCCTTCTGCCGGACCATCCAATGCCCCCCTAGGATCGCCGGCAGGAAAGTGCTCACCCCTTCCAGCCAACCGAACCCACTCCCCCTATAATCACGGCAGGAAGGTACTCAACCCCTCCTACCGACCCCCCAAAGGCCCCCTAAGATCACTTGCAGGAAAGTGCTCTGCTCTTCCTGCTGACAGAACCCGTACCCCCAAGGATCATGACAGAAGGGTCCCCCACCGCCCCTCCAATGATCGCCTGGTGGTCTGATGACAATAAATGGGATGTGGCTTTACCAGGGTTCAAACTCTACAGGAGAGATAGGCCACACAAAAAAGGTGGAGGAATAGCACTATATATAAGGGATTCCATACATTCAACCAGGATGGAAACAATAGCAAAGGCGGATGACTTGGAATCACTATGGGTTAAGCTATCCGGAGGAACTAGAGCAAACATAAAATTGGGTCTGTACTATCGCCCACCGGGACAAACGGAAGAAATCAACCAGGATCTGGAGGCTGAACTGGGGCAGGTATGCAAAAGCGGAAGTGTGGTGGTGATGGGAGACTTCAACTACCCGGGAATAGACTGGAGTATAGGGCACTCAAACTGCATGAGGGAGACCAAATTCCTGGAGGTCACGAGGGACTGTTTCATGGAACAACTGATCACGGAACCAACACGGGGAGATGCCACTCTTGATCTAATCTTCACCGGACATGGGGGACCCACTAAAGAGCTGGTGGTATTAGCCCCACTAGGATACAGCGATCATAACACGATTCTGTACAGGCTAGAAATTGGATCATCAAAGGTGAAAAGAACTACAACAACAGCACTGAACTTCAAAAAAGGGAATTATGATGCCATGAGGAAAATGGTGGGAAAGAAACTCAACGACACTGCAAGGAAGATGGAGTCCGTAGAAAAAGCCTGGACCTTACTCAAGGGCATGGTGCACGAAGCACAAAACCTGTGCGTCCCCAAGTTCAGGAAAGGGTGCAAAAAAAATAGAACAAAAAACCCAGTGTGGATAACAAATGCAGTAAAAAGGGCGATAAGTGACAAGAAGGCATCATTCAAAAAATGGAAAAAGGACAAATCAGAGGACAACCAAAAGGAGCACAAAAAACACCAAAAGGAATGTCACCGAGTGGTTAGGAAAGCAAAAAGAGAATATGAAGAGAGACTGGCAAGGGAAGCAACAAACTTCAAATCATTTTTCAGGTACGTCAAGGGGAAGCAACCAGCAAGGGAGGAAGTGGGACCCTTGGATGATGGAGACAGAAAGGGAGTGGTAAAAGAGGAAAAGGAGATAGCTGACAGGCTAAATGAGTTCTTCACTTCAGTCTTCACAAGGGAGGACACAACCAACATTCCGGAACCCGAGGAGATCGTAAAAGGAGATCAGGATGAAAATCTGGTCCAACTTGAGGTAAGCAAAGTCGATGTCCTCAGGCAGATAGACAGGCTAAAGAGCGACAAATCACCAGGTCCGGACGGCATTCACCCAAGGGTACTCAAGGAACTAAGGAACGAAATAGCTGAGCCACTTAGACAAATATGCAACCTATCCTTAAAAACTGGAGAGATTCCGGAAGACTGGAAAATAGCAAATGTCACGCCCATCTACAAGAAAGGTTCAAGGGGAGACCCAGGAAACTACAGGCCGGTGAGCTTGACCTCGGTCCCGGGAAAGATGATGGAAGCGCTGATTAAAGACTGCATCTGGGAACACATCGAAAACACTGGGCAGCTAAAGCCGAGCCAGCATGGCTTCTGCAAGGGCAGGTCATGCCTCACCAACTTATTATACTTCTTTGAGGGGGTGAACAGCCAGGTGGATAAAGGGGAATCTATAGACATCATTTACCTTGACTTCTAAAAAGCCTTCGACAAGGTACCACATGAAAGACTGCTAAGGAATCTATGGAACCACGGGGTGCAAGGGGAGGTCCACCGATGGATCAAAAACTGGCTGGTGGACAAGAAACAGAGGGTTGGAATAAAGGGCCATTACTCAGACTGGCAATGGGTCACGAGCGGAATTCCTCAGGGGTCGGTGCTGGGACCGCTCCTGTTCAATATATTTATTAACGACCTGGAAGCAGGAACAAAATGTGAGGTTATTAAATTTGCGGATGACACCAAATTATACAGCAGGGTTGAAAGCAAGGAGGACTGCAAAAATCTCCAAAAAGATCTGACAGCGCTGGAAGAGTGGGCCAAAAAGTGGCAAATGAGCTTCAACATAGGGAAATGCAAGGTCATGCATGTAGGGAAAAAGAACCCGATGTTCACTTAAAAAATGGGGGGAATCACCGCTAGGGGTGAGTAACCTTGAAAGAGACCTGGGAGTGATGATAGACACATCATTGAAGGCGTCGGCGCAGTGCGCCACAGTCTCAAGGAAGGCAAACAGAATGTTGGGCATTATTAAGAAGGGTATCACGACCAGGACGAAGGAAGTCATCCTGCCACTGTATCGTGCAATGGTGCGCCCTCAAGAAGGACATGGCGGTTCTTGAGAGAGTCCAGAAAAGAGCAACTAAGCTAATAAAGGGTAAGGAAGACCTCTCATATACTGACAGACTGAAGAAGCTGGGGCTTTTCTCCCTGGAGAAGCGGAGACTTAGAGGAGACATGATAGAAACCTTCAAGATCATGAAGGGCATAGAAAGGGTAGACAGGGACAGATTTTTCAAATTACGGGGAACCACAAGTACAAGGGGGCACTCAGAGAAATTGAAAGGGGAAAGGTTTAGAACAAACGCCAGGAAGTTCTTTTTCACTCAGAGGGTGGTGGACACATGGAACGCGCTACCGGAGGATGTGATAAGCAGGAGCAAGCTACAGGGCTTCAAAGAGGGTCTGGACAGGTACCTGGAGGACAAAGGGATTAAGGGGTACAGATAGGAGTAGAGGTAGGTAATAGGGATAGGATTAGAGGATTAGAGGCAGTTATAAAATTAGTCAGGGACACTGTTCAGGCAATTAGGCCTGATGGGCCGCCGCGAGAGCGGACCGCTGGGCAGGATGGACCTCTAGTCTGACTCAGCGGAGGCAACTTCTTATAAGAACATAAGAACATAAGTAGTTGCCTCCGCCGGGGCAGACCAGAGATCCATCTCGCCCAGCGGTCCGCTCACGCGGCGGCCCATCAGGCATATTGCCTGAGCAGCGGTCCCTGACTAATTTTATACCTACCTCTTACACTTATCTCTAAACCTTCCACTGCTCTTATCTGTACCCCTCAATCCCTTTGTCCTCCAGGAACCTATCCAGGTCTTCCTTGAAACCCTGTACTGTGCTATTTCCTATCACGGCCTCCGGAAGGGTGTTCCATGTGTCCACCACCCTCTGTGTGAAAAAGAATTTCCTTGCGTTTGTTCTAAACCTGTCCCCCTTCAATTTCATCGAGTGTCCCCTTGTTCTTGTGGTTTCTTTCAAATTGAAAAATCTGTCCTTGTCAACCTTTTCGATGCCCCTCAGGATCTTGAAGGTCTCTATCATATCTCCTCTGAGTCTCCGCTTTTCCAGGGAGAACAGCCCCAGCTTCTTCAGTCTGTCAGTGTATGTAAGGTTTTCCATACCCTTAATCAGTTTAGTTGCTCTTCTCTGGACTCCCTCAAGCATTGCCATGTCCTTTTTGAGGTACGGTGACCAGTACTGTACACAGTATTCCAGATGCGGGCGCACCATAGCCCGGTACAGTGGCAGGATGACTTCCTTCGTTCTGGTCGAGATACCCTTCTTAATGATACCTAATGATACCTGGTTTGCTTTCCTCGAGGCTGTGGCGCACTGTGCCGACGCCTTCAATGTCGTGTCTACCATCACTCCCAGGTCTCTTTCCAGCTTACTGACCCCTAGCATTGATCCCCCCATTTTGTAAGTGAACATCGGGTTCCTTCTCCCTATATGCATGACCTTGCATTTCCCTACGTTGAAGCTCATTTGCCACTTTTTCGCCCATTCTTCCAGTGTCGTAAGATCCCTTTGGAGATCCTCGCAATCTACCGTGGTTTCAACCTTGCTGAATAGTTTGGTGTCATCTGCGAATTTGATGACCTCACATTTTGTTCCCGCCTCCAGGTCGTCTATGAATATGTTAAACAGGAGTGGTCCCTTGAGGAACCCCGTTCGTGACCCCTTGCCAGTCCGAGTAGTGGCCCTTTACACCAACCCTCTGCTTTCTATCTGCCAGCCAGTTTTTGATCCATCGGTGGACCTCCCCTCGCACCCCGTGATTCCATAGCTTCCTGAGCAACCGCTCATGTGGTACCTTATCGAAGGCTTTCTGGAAGTCTAGGTAAATTATGTCTATGGGTTCACCTTTGTCCACCTGGCTATTTACCCCCTCAAAGAAGTACAACAAGTTTGTGAGGCACGACCTACCCTTGCAGAACCCATGCTGGCTAGACCTTAGCTGTCCATTTTTTTTTATATGATCACAGATGCTGTCCTTAATCAGCGCCTCCATCATCTTTCCCGGGACCGATGTGAGGCTCACCGGCCTATAGTTTACCGGGTCGCCCCTTGAACCCTTCTTGAAAATGGGCGTGACATTAGCTATTTTCCAGTCCTCCGGGATCTCTCCAGTTTTTAGGGATAGGTTGCATATTTGCTGAAGTGTCTCTGCTATTTCATTCCTTAATTCCTTGAGCACCCTTGGGTGAATGCCGTCCGGACCTGGCGACTTGTCGCTCTTTAGCTTGTCTATCTGCCTGAGGACATCCTCCTGGCTCACCTCTAGTTGGACCAGCTTGCTATCTTGATCTCCATTTTCTATTGCCTCTGGTTCCGGAATGTTGCCTCCCTCGTGAAGACCGACGTAAAGAAGTCATTTAACTTGTCAGCTATTTCTTTTTCCTCCCTCACTACTCCCTTTCTATCCCCATCATCCAAGGGCCCCACTTCCTCCCTCGCTGGTTGCTTTCCCTTTATGTACCTGAAGAATGATTTGAAATTTGTTGCCTCTCCCGCTAGTCTTTCTTCATATTCCTTCTTTGCTCTCCTAACCACTCGGTGGCACTCCTTCTGGCTTTCCTTGTGTTCCTTTTGGTTGGCCTGCGTTTGGTCCTGTTTCCATTTTTTGAACGATGCTTTCTTGTCATTGATCGCCTTTTTTACAGCAGCCGTTATCCATGCTGGGTTCTTTATTCGATTTTTCTTGCACTCTTTTCTGAACCTGGGGACGTACAGGTTCTGTGCTTTGTGCACCGTACGCTTGAGCAGAGTCCAGGCGCTTTCTACGGACTCTATCTTCCTTGTGCTGCCGTTGAGTTTCTTCCCCACCATTTTCCTCATTGCATCATAATTCCCTTTTCTGAAGTTGAGCGCTGTTGTTGTGGTTCTTTTCACCCTGGATGATCCCAGTTCTAGTCTGCACTGGATCATGTTATGATCGCTGTTCCCCAGTGGGTCTAATACTGCTACTTCCTTTGCAGGTCCCCCCAGTCCACTGAAGATTAGATCAAGAGTAGCTTCTCCTCGTGTAGGTTCCGTGACCAGCTGCTCCAGGAAACAGTCCCTCGTGGCTTCCAGGAATTTGGTCTCTCTCACGCAACTTGAGTGCCTGATACTCCAGTCTATCCCAGGGTAGTTGAAGTCCCCCATCACCACCACACTTCCATTCTTGCATACCTGCCGTAGTTCAGTCTCCAGGTCCCGGTCGATTTCTTTCGATTGGCCAGGCGGACGATAGTATAGACCCAATTTGATGTCTGCTCCAGATCCTCCTGGTAGCTTAACCCATATTGATTCCAAGCCGTCCGCCCTTACTGCTGTTTCCATTTTGGTTGAGGGTATGGAGTCCTTTATGTATAGCGCTATTCCTCCACCCTTCTTGTGTGTCCTGTCTCTCCTGTAGAGTTTGTACCCTGGTATGACCACATCCCATTTACTGTCATCAGCCCACCACGTTTCTGTGATTCCAATTATGTCTAAGGCTTTTTGACTGGCTATAATTTCCAACTCTCCCATTTTGGCCCTGAGGCTCCTCGCATTTGTGTAGAGGCAATATAGGTCCTGATTTGTCGCCCGCCCTGCTGTTTTCTTTCCATGGCTCGGCGCTCCCACCTGGCTTGCCTTTACTCGGTCATCCACCTCCCGTGGCGTGTCCGTTCTGCCCCCAGCCAGTATCCCCTTTTTTGGATGGTCCCCTGGCTCCCATTGTTCTCTCTCGACCCTGCCTGTTAGATTCATTTGGGCACTGGGCCCCTGCATTGCATCTGTGGGCCCTTTTTCTGAAGATTTCCACTCAGTCCCTTTGTCCAAAAGTTCCCTCCCAGTCCCTTTGTCCAAAAATTTCCTCTCAGTGCCTTTGTCCAAGATTTTCCTCTCAGTCCCATCTGTGGGTCCTTTTTCTGAAGGCTCCCACTTATGTTCTTATGTTCTTAGGAGAGTGCCCAACTCCTGCTGGACCCCCCAATGGCCCACCCTAAGATCACCGGCAGGAAGGTACCAATCCCTCCTGCTGACCCCCAAATGACCCCCCTAACAACACCACCAGGAAGGTACCCAACCCCTCCTGCTGCCCCTCAATGGCCCCATATGATCGCCGGCAGGAATGTGCTCAACCCTTCCTGCTGAAAAAAACCACCCCCATGACAATCGCGGCAGGAGGGTATCCAACCTCTCCTGCTGACTCCCCCACGGCCCCCGAATATCACCTGCAGGACGGTGCCCAACTCCTCCTGCAGGACCCCCCAACTCCACCCCTAAGATCACCGGCAGGAGGGTACCAATCCCTCCTGCTGACCCCCCAATGGCCGCCCCTAACAACACCACCAGGGAGGTACCCAACGCCTCCTGCTGCCCCCCAATGGCTCCCCCTAAGATCGCCAGCAGGAAGGTGCTCAACCCTTCTTGCCGACAAAATCCACCCCCATGACAATCGCGGCAGGAGGGTACCCTACCTCTTCTGCTGACTCCCCCCAAGGCCCCCCAAATATCGCTGGCAGGAGGGTGCCCAACTCCTCCTGCCAGACCCTACAACTCCACCCCTAAGTTTGCCAGCAGGAGGGTACCCAATCCCTCCTGCTGATCCCCACAATGGCATCCCCTAACACCACCACCAGGAAGGTACCCAACCCCTCCTGCTGCCCCCAATGGCCCCCCTAAGATCGCCGGCAAGAAGGTGCTCAACCCTTCCTGCCGACAAAAACCACCCCATGACAATCACGGCAGGAGGGTACCCAACCTCTCCTGCTGACCTCCCACCATGGCCCCCCTAAAATCGCAAGCAGAAGGGTTCCCAACTCCTTCTGCCAGACCCCCTAACTTCCCCCCTAAGATTGCCAGCAGGAAGGTTCTCAGTCCTTCCTGCTGACAGAACCTGCCCCCGACAATCGCTGCAGGAGGGTACCCAATTCCTCCTGCCAACAGAACCCACCCCCGATTATCGCTGGCAGGAAGGTACCCAACCCATTCTGCCGACCCCCCCAATGACCCTCCCGAAGATCGTCGGCAGGAGGGTGCACATCTTCTACTACCGGACCCCCAACGCCCCCCCTAAGAACACCAGCAGGAAGGTACACAACCCCTCCTGCCATACCCCCCAAATTCCCCGCTAAGAACACCACCAGAAAGGTACCCAACCCTTCCTGCCGTACCACTCCAATGGCCTCCCCGACGATGGCCAACTCCTCCTGCTGGACCACCCAACACTCCCCCTAAGGTTGCCAGCAGGAAGGTGCTCAGCCCTTCCTGTCGACAGAACCCGCCCCTCCCCTACGATCTCCAGCAGGAAAGTACCCTACCCCTCCGTCCTGACCCCCCAATGCCCCCCCAACGATCGCTGGCAGGAAGGCAACCATTACCTCTTGCTGACCTCCCATGGCCACCCCGAAGATCGCAAGCAGGAGGGTGCCCAACTCCTCCTGCCGGACCCCCCAAAGCCTCCCCCTAAGATTGCCATCAGTAAGGTACCCATCCCCTAATGCCGGAACCCCCTACACCACCCCTAAGATCGCCAGCAGGAAGGTGCTCAGCCCTTCCTGCCAACAGAACTTTCCCCCTTTTGATCGCCGGCAGGAAGGTACCAAATCCCCCCTGCCAACCCCCCCAATGCCCCCTCGAAGATCGCCAGCAGGAGGGTGCACTACTTCCAGACCACCCAACGCTGCCCCTAAGTTTGCCGGTTGGATGATGCTTAACCCTTTCTGCTGACAGAATCCGCCCCTCGACAATTGCCAGCAGAAAGGTACCCAATCCTTCCTGCTGACCCCCCCAATGACCCCCCGAAGATCACAAGCAGGAGGGTGTCCAACTCCTCCTGTTGGACCCCACCAACCACCCCCTAAGATTGCTGGCAGGAAGTTGCTCAGCCCTTCCTACCAACAGAACCTACCCCCCAATGATCGCCGGCAGGAAGGTACCCAACCCCTCCTGCCGACCCCCTCATGGCCCCCTCGAAGATCACCGGCAGGAGGGACCCAATCCCTCCTGCTGACCTCCACAATGGCCCCCCTCTAAGAACACCACCAGGAAGGTACCCAACCTCTCCTGTCAGACCCCTTCATTGCCCCCCTGACAATCGTTGGCAGGAGGGTGCTCAGCCCTTCTTGCCAACAGAATCCACTCCCCAATGATCGCTGGCAAGAAGGTACCCAACCCCTCCTTCCGGACCCCCTAATGCCCTAGTAGGATCGCCGGCAGGAAAGTGCTCAGCCCTTCCTGCCAAAAAACCCTCCCCCCAAGGAACGCCGACAGGAAGGTACCCAAACCCTCCTGCCGACCACCCCAATGGCACCCTTGAAGATCGCCGGCAAGAGGGTGCACAGCTCCTGCTGGACTACCCAATGCCGCACCTAGGATTGCCGGCAGGAAGGTACTCAGCCCTTCTGCCGACAGAATCCGCCCCACGATGATCGCCGGCAGGTAGGTACCCAACCCCTCCTGCCGGACCCTCCAATGCCCCTCTAGGATCACCGGCAAGTAGGTGCTCAGCCCTTCCTGCCGACCGAACCCACTCCCCCTATAATCATAGCAGAAGGGTACTCAACCCCTCCTGCCGACCCCCCAAAGGCCCACTAAGATCGCTTGCAGGAAAGTGCTGACAGAACCCGTCCCCCCAAGGATAATGACAGAAGGGTCCCCCACCGCAACTGCTGACCCCCCCAAAGGCCCTCCAAAGATCGCCTGCAGGAGGGTGCCCAATTCCTGCCGGACCCCTCAATGGCCCACCCTAAGATCACCGGCAGGAAGGTACCTATCCCCTACTACCGGACCCCCCTATGCCACCACTAAGATCATCAGCAGGAAGGTGCTCAGCCCTTCCTGCCAAAAGAACTTTCCCCCCGTTGATCGCTGGCAGGAAGATACCCAACTCCTCCTGCCATCCCCCCAATGGCCCCCTCGAAGATCACCAGCAGGAGGGTACACTACTGCCGGAACATCCAACACTGCCCCTAAGTTTGCCGGTACGAAGATGCTCAACCCTTTCTGCCGACAGAATCCGCCCCTCGACGAGTAGCATACTTCAAAAATACAAAATTCCCAGCCCTATTGCTTAATATGAAATTATACTGATAAATGCATTTTTTAAGACATTCCAGTGTTTCTACTTTATTAAGATAAGATTGATGTTCACTCTTCAATTTAACAATTTAGCTCTAGTTCTTGCAGTTCTCTGTTACTTTTTTTGGGGGGGATTGGTTGAATATGCATTGATCATTCCTCTAATATATGTTTTGAAGACATCCCAAACCATTATCCACAGTATTAATATCAAAATATATATATTAAAAGCAACTATATATGTTCTTTGAAGTCAGATTCAGAAAGTAATAATGCATTAAACCTCCATCCCGATCTGCTAGGCCTCAATATCGGATTATTCAATTGTAGTAGAATCATAGCCTGATCCAATACACAAATAGAGGATATGTCAGTACTAATAACTGATGCCATTAAAGAATTAGAGATCAAAAAGTAGTCAATACGAAAGTATGAATTATGTGGTGGCAAAATAAAGGTAAAAGCTTTGGGGCTCATAATCAAAAAAAAAAACCAACCGTCTAAAAAGTGGCCTAAATGGGTACTTGGACGATCATAAAGCCTGATCATCCAAGTACCCATAACCAAAGCTGGTTTTAGATGTATCTAAAACCAGCTTAGGCCTTTCCCTTGCCTCTAAACGCATAGAGCAAATAGAGGCATTTTTAGAGGAGGGGAAAGGGCGAGAGGTAGGCCGACCTAGCAGGCCGAAAAGGGGCCATTGAGCTGATGGAAGCTGCCGTGATCAGCTCAGCGGCCCCGGCAACCTGCCTACCACCCCAGCAATGATTGCAGGAAGAATCCTCACCTGCTGCAATCCTCAACCCGAAGTGCCACAGTTGGGGGGGGGGGGGCGATCGCTATCGTGGCAGGAGAGATGAGCCATCTCTCCTGCAGCAATCCACCCCCCCCAACACGACCGGGGCAGGAGGGAGCCCAAGCCTTCCTGCCCACGGAGAGTGGCACCCTTGCCGACACAATCGACGCAGGAGGGAGCCCAAGCCTTCCTGCCTCAAAGACCCTCCTACCCTCCACCCCCACTAAAATACGGGAAGGAGGGATCCAAGGCCCTCCTGCCCTGACACAGCCCCCCCATGTCCGGCCCCCCCAGACCCCCAATTGCCTCCGAACACCACCCCATGCACCAACCTGCGAGACTCCCCACCGACCCCACGACCCTGTCCAACTGGCAGACCTGCCATCAGAATGGCGGGCTTTAGGGACTGATTGGCCTAGGCGCCTCAAGCCCCACCCACAGGTGGGACCTTAGGCACCTGGACCAACCGGAATAGGTCCAGTTGCCTTAGGCCCCTCCTGTGGGCAGGGCCTTAGGCACATGGGCCCAACCCAGCCCATGTGCCTAAGGCCCCACCTGTAGGCAGGGCTTGAGGAACAAGGGCCAATCAGGCCCTAAGACCCACCATTCTGAGGATTGCGGGCCTGCCGGACATACGTACTTAGGACCCGTCTGTCTGGCCAACGTTCTTAACGTACGGGGGGTGTCAGGGGTGGAGGTGAGGTTGCAGGTCGGCGGGGGGGTCCTCTGGGTCGGCAGATGGGGGGGTGTTCGGGGGGCCGATCGGGGGTTCGGAGGGCTAATGTGGGGGACCATGTGCCTAAGGTCCCACCCACAGGAGGAGCCTAAAGCAACTGGGCCTATGCCTGTCAGCCCAGGCGCCTAAGGCCCCACCTGTGGGTGGGGCTTGAGGCTCCTGGGCCAATCAGGCCCTAAGCCCCGCCATTCTGAGGATGGTGGGCCTGCCAGATGGAGAGGTTTGGAACCCGTCTGTCCAGCTAACGTTCTTATGGTGCGGGGAGTGTCGGGGGTGAGGGTGGGGTCGTGTGTTCAGTAGGTGTCTCACAGGTCGGCGGGTGGGGGGGTGTTCAGGGGGCGATCAGGAGTTCGGGGGGGGCTGGACGTGGTGGGGTTGCATTGGGACAGGAGGGCCTGAGATCCCTCCTGCCTGTATTTTAGTAGGGGTGGGAAGTAGGGGGATCGCTGGGGCAGGAAGACTCGGGCTCATTCCTGCCCTGATCGTGTCGGCGAGGGTGCCAGTCTCTGGGAGGGTGGCGGTTTTCGGGCAGGAGGGCTTGGGCTCCCTCCTGCCCCTGTCATGTTTGGGAGGGTTGGGTGGGTTGCGGCAGGGGAGATGAGCCATCTCTCTTGCCGCGATCGTTGCTGGGGGGGTGTGGATTCTGTAACCGGTGTTCTTTTTGGCAGACACCGGTTACAGTATCCAGCTTTTAGGCGAAGGACTGGCTCCTCCTTTGCCTAAAAGCTCTTGTGTTAGGCATTTAAACAGCTGAACGTTGAGGCAGGCCATTATTAAAAAATCCCTCCTTTTGGACGTTTTTTTTTTACAATGGACATTTTCCCTGCTTCTACTTTCAGCGTTTAGGGCCTAGGTCAAAAGGGGACTTAGACATGTTTTTTTATTATGCCCCTCTTTGTCTTTTGAATGCATAACAGGCCATGAATCCATTAAATTGAGTTGATGTATAATATCATACATTTATTGTATTTAACTGTCTATATAGCAGGTTGTAGAGTCAAGTTAAAGTCACCACCCACCATCATCAGCAATAATATCTGCTAGATTATCAAAAAATACAGGATTATCTATATTTGGAACATAGATATTTAAGATAACCATTATAGTGTCTTTAACGTGTATTTTCGCCTTACCCCATCTTCCTTCAACATCTGACAAAGAGGAGAGTATTTTCAAGTAAGGATGCTTAGCTATATTAAAACTCCATTCATCCAGGGGAGAATAAAGGAGGCAACGGCCAACTACACTTCCATTTAGGAGGTTCAAATTTTGATAAATGGGGTTTCTAACCAACTGGAAACATCCTACCAACTGAACTTTTAATTCATGGTGGTACTTTGCTTAATTATATGAAAGAATTGTAGCTGAAAAGTCTGGCTCTCTACATAAATTCACACAGATTTGGGAACCCTTGGAAAATTACTGCTCCACATATTTGACCGGGTCTAATCTAATCAATAACGGATAATTTGTTGTCCCAACTGACATCTGATAGGACACTTGTACTGCTTATTTAGATATCTGGCTGGCTTTAGGCCTTCTTCCATCATAGGCTTGCTATTTAACTAAATCCATCATTTTGCTCTCTCCTGGGTTGTCTTCTACTAGTTATGTAATTTTTTTCTCCTAATAATCTACACTGTAGTATATTTTGTTACTTTTGCATTTGTTCATATTTGACTTGTTAAGTCAGAGTTGTATTTAGAAAAGAAAATAAAAAGTTATCTTTACAGTATGTTGCAAAATGGTCTTCTCTTAGAAAATATCTTCATATAAGACAAAATTTATGTCACAACTTGTTTCAAAGGTTTTATTCCATTTACTATGTGAGGGGAAAGGGGGGAGGAGGTGGTTATTGTTGTTACTTAATGATTATTGTATTTATTTCCTGTATATATGAATATAAAATGCTAATAAAATTTCCTTGATTTAAAATTTTCAATAAAAATATTATACATTAAAAAAATCATACTTATTTTTTTATTATAGCCAAGTTATGTGACTTAATAAGATATTTACTTAATAGGATTTATATTTAATAGGATTAATATTTACTTTATATTTAGTTAATATTATCTCATAAAAGGGAGAGGAGGTTGGGGATGGGGGGGGGGTTAGATGGATCGGAGGGGTTTATATTTGTTTGTTCAAACTTTCTTTACCAGTGGTTCCCAACCCTGTCTGGAGGACCCACTACGCCAATCGGGTTTTCAGGCTAGCCCTAATGAATATGCATGGAGCAGATTTGCAAGCCTGTCACTTCTATTATATGCAAATCTCTCTCTTGTATATTCATTAGGGCTAGCCTGAAAACCCGATTGGCCTGGTGGTCCTCCAGGACAGGGTTGGGAACCACTGTTATATACCACTGTTACTAAGTAAAGATCAAAGCGGGCCATAATTCTCAAAGGGAACAAGCAGAGAAAATAACAGCAAATCAAACCAAGACAAAGCAAGCACCCAAACAAAATACAACCCAAGGGTTGAAGAAGTTTGATCATGTAACACCTTCCTACCAACTTCTACATTGGCTACTGATGGAGGCATGCGTGAAGTTTAAGTTCGGATACTTTTGCTTTAAGGCACTATTCGGTTTAGCCCCTAAATATATAACTGACCTCTTCTCTTTCTCAAACAACAGACATAAGAGATGCTCACACTCGAATTTTGTTTCCCCACCGGTTAAAGGATGTAAATTTAAAAAACACCATCAACATCTTCTCTCACATCAAGCGGTATTATGGGGCAAAGATCTGGAACAATTGCTCATGCTTACTACTTATGGAGAATTTAGGAAACACCTAAAAACATACCTGTTCCTGAAGTATTTAGGCAACTAACCTGTATAATCCTACTCCACAATAACTGATCTCTAGCGATGTTAATAACTAGCTTCTAACTTTGTTAATTCTAATTAATTTGTAACATCTTTTAACCATTGTAAACCACATAGAACTTCAGTCCTGCGGTATATAAACTGTTATTATTATTATTATTATTATTATTAATAATAGCTGAGTTGTCCAGTCAGGAAAAGCAGCCAGAAAAACACATCAGTTAATGGATGGTATCTGTGGACATCAGAATGTTAGGTATGTTGGGTGTTGGGGGTGTTATATGATGCCTTGGTGCTAAATGGACGCTTGATGACCTCACTCCTCTTTCATCGTCAATTTATCAGGAATAAGTGAAGCTTCCTCCCATTCCAATCTTACCCAAATGATACCTAAGAAGCAGCACACTGTGGTGATTGTGCTCAGTTATACAATGGCACTATTTGGAGTGGGGCATGACCGCTAAGGGTCTGATAACTCTGAAGACAGGAGCAGTGAAAGAGGCAGTAGCTGGAACTGGAGGCAAGATCGCATCTGAATTGAGACCACTGATTATGGTGTAGCTACAGGGCAATATGCTCCAAGGCCTTGAAGATAGGGTCAGTGGCCAAGAAGAAAGATTGACTACTAGTGAGGCTCAGACACGTGTGCTAGAAGATAAATGCCTTCAGCTTCTGGAGAAGGTCAACAACCAGGAGAACCAAAACTGCTGAAATAATAGTCACCTTGTGGGATAATCTGAGGCAATACTGGATGCCAAGCTTTGGGAGGTGGTCATGACTTGGCTCCTGAAAACACTTGTCTTACCATAAGACTTTTGTCTACATATTTTTTGTTTCTAATTTGTGATCCCTTGTTCTGTATTTGGGGAGGGTCTGTTGGTGGGATAGTAATAGCAAGTGGGGAGCTTGGAGGAAAGGCAGGGAGAAAAGAGTATTGGGGGGGCTCTCCTTTATTTTTTTCCCCTCGGCACCAGCATGTCCCACACTAGTCCTGACCATTGCTGTAGCTGGTTGAGATCCCCAAGGACCTGGGAGAATACTACATGCTACCCAGGATTCCACAGCTGGATCTTTGAACAGGAAGCAAAGCCCTGAAATGGGAATCAAATAAGTAATAAATGGGACGGACAGGGTGGTATAATCAGGGGAAGAAAACAAATTGTGTAATAAGCAAAAAAATTTATTGGGTATTTTTTTAACACAAAAGTTTAAAATATATGAAAAGGAAAGGTCAGGTTTTTTTTTGTTTGTTCACTTCTTGTCATCAGACCAGGTGACGTCATAGTCTGTGTATACTTTTTTCAGTTTCTCTGCAGTTACAGAGTGATCAGCCTTGCCATATCCCTGTAAGGAGAGGGAAGAAGAAGGAGAAAAAGCTTTTTAAAAATGTTATATTCTGCACACCATTATTCTAAGTCTGTACCTCCTAGTTTCCTCCAGGCCATTTGCCACTTTCTCCTGTGTGGCATTAGAACAGTTGTTTCAAACCCAACACAAACCCACGATTTTGGAATAAGGAGAATGGTGAAACCCTCAAAAATATCACATGTAGTCAGTGAACAGAAACCAAGTGAAACTGAGGAAGAGGCAGGATGGGGCTGAAGGCCTCCAAAGTATTTATTTACAAATGATGATTTTATGTAGGTTAAGATTTGTTAAAAATATTTGTTACCTAAGAAAACAATAGAATTGAGCCCTCCAGATCAGTAGAGAATTTGTTAGATTAGATCACCTCCAATGTTTTGATTCCAAACAAAGCCTTCCTTTGAAAGGCTGGAGAAAAGCAGATTTGATTCTCATTTTTATTATATTCTTATGGATCCTGAATCATCTATTTTCAGAGGGCTGAAAACATTTTTCTTGCTACTGAAATATCAGCTTTTAAGACAATACAAGTAGGTAAAGAACAGTGTACTATATATATAGATATAATTATGCATTTTTGGACCGTGTGTTGCTTTGGCATCACCTGAAAAGCCCTTCTTGATTTATAAAGAGCCATCTCATAGCTTTATTTCATAAAACTGATCGGAAAATAATATCATGATTTGTTCAGATATTACATGAATGTGTCTTGAAATCCTTTAATGGTTGGGCAGTAGTACATCATGAGATACTAAGGGCTCCTTTTACAAAGGTGCGCTAGCGTTTTTAGCGTACGCGGGAAATTACCGCGCGCTACGCTTCTAGAACGCCAGCTCAATGCTGGCATTAAGGTCTAGCGCACACGACAATGTAGCGTGCGCTATTCCACATGTTAAAAGTCCTAGCGCCCCTTGGCGTTCACTCTGCACTCAATGGAGCTCTGCCATTTCGCTAATCATAAGCTTCGTCAGGGGTTAGATATTTTCTCAGTCTGGTATTACTGTCTTAACAGCCACATACATTTTTGAGACAGACCTAAAAAGATATTTAAAGAACCGATTCTTAACAGCCTGCATTATACTGTAATTTCATTGTTGAGCCTGTCATCTTTTTAATTAAGAATCATTTATTCAAATAACCCCATCAAGATTAAACATTAACTTACCAAACGATTGACTGCTGTTCTTTTTCAAAGCTTCCGTCATTGTTTGAATATCATCTGTAATCTAAAAAGATGGCAGCGGATTTTCAACTAGACGCCGTCATCAAAAAGCCTATCAACTGATTGATTACTTGTTCCCTCATGCTAAAAATCTACCCACATGCAATTTGGTGTTATGGCCAAAAAATATCTAAGGAAAAGGACCATTTAAATTAAATGATTAATTTAGAGAGCGTGAATGGTTGGGCAGACTGGATGGACCATTCGGGTCTCTCTCTGCCGTCATTTACCTTGGTTTGAGCGACTATTGAAAAGGTGTGAGCTAAATATTAAACACACACACTGCTGCCATACAATATAATCTCCCAAAAAGCAAGAATTGACAGGCTCTTCGCTGACTAAAGCAGACTTTTGCACTGGCCATGTTCAATCTGGAAAAAAAAAGAGGAACTATGAGTTAAAATAAGCAAAGAAGCAGAATTAAGTTCTGTACATCAAGCTCTGTTCAGGCAGGGGATTCATCGCCACATCGAATACAAGCAAGGATGCCCAAGCTTTTGCGCCCAAGTGGCATATTTTCTTGCATGGAATGCGTACGTTTATACGTACCGCGTACACCCCCTGCACACTATATGAGTGGGTGTATTTTCACATAGCCAATTTGCCCTTGTTACATGTGTACAAATATGGGATACCCCTCGGGATGTTGGATAGCATACGAAGCCAGCTTCAAGCATGAAAGATATAATCTGAATTTTCTAAGTCACAGTACCTGACACTGCGGTAAAAGGGTTCAGAGATTTGAGGACAATGGGCATTTCTTTCTCCAGAAAGCCTTTCACTTGCGACTCTTTGGCTGCTTTGTTCAGCTCCTCTTGCTCCGTCTTCGGCTTGCTCCTCTGCTTTTCATATGACTGCACAGCCAGAAATGGCAAGAAGGAAAAAAAGTAATCCAGGACATCTTCCCCCTCAAGCACCCAAGCTCAGCCGTCTCCTCACAGAGATGCCAGTGCTGTTATAAATTCCTCAGACTTATAATAAACCTTGGCAGGTACTTATTTCACGTGAAGACTCTCGCCTCACAATTTGCTTGCATGCAGAGTGTTTCAGGTCAAAAATATCCCGATGTACTTTATTCTTCATATAAATGTTTTTTTCAAATATTAAAGGCTTGTAAAATATTACTTAGCTTTAGCAAAAGCTGTTGCACAAGCCTTTATTCTTCATATAAATGTTTTTCAAATATTAAAGTACATCAGGTTATTTGTGACCTGAAACACTTTCTCCATGACCAATGACAATGCAAGCAAATTATGAGGCGAGAGTCTTCATGTAAAACGCGCCACTACCAAGGTCTTGAGACTTATTATGAACACTACTATTTACTATTTATCATTTCTATAGCTTGCCTGTCCTGAAAATGGTAAATCTCATTTTAAGTGACTGCATATCCCTGGCTTTGTACAGGCTATGGCAGCAGGACTGGGGGGTTTAACAATGAAACGGGGGTGGGGGAGGGGGGGTCTAGGGGGTCTAGATTTTCCTAGAGTAAAATCTGGCAACTATACTGACCGTATCTCTTGGTACTTGAGGATCTTCTTTCTTTTCCTGCATCTTATAAAGTTATGGCTAAGGGCAGACACTTTGCTGATTAATGCCCATCTGGGGGGTTTCTCTTTCACCACTGTGTCGTTTCTTTGCATCCAGCTTTTTACTGGTCAGAATGGTGATGACCCAGGTGATCATAACCTCTTCATTCTCAAAAATTCTCTTAGGGTTGTTGGTACCCCCAGTGCTTTTCCAGTCCAATGATACCAAAGTTCCCAGCAGATGTGAGATGTTATTTCATTGCATCTCTCGACATTGAAAATTACTACCCTCAGCACCTTGTAGCTGTCTATGAATAGGATAACTGTTTCTAGCAGATACATTTCTGTTTTTCCATTTTCCCACTCCTATATTTGCTGTGATCCGTGTCTCCCATAATCCAGTCCTGGGTTGCAACTTTCCAATTTCTTATCCTTTGGTTTCAGTTTCCCTTTCCTTAAACGGGTCCAGTTTTGATTGATTTATATTTCCCACCCGTTTTTTTAGTCCATGCTACTGGGAGTGACGGTGAAACTGCTCAGGTAGGGGATAAATGGTTCATCCTGTATGCTAGACATTTGCCACAGGAGGGCAGCACTGAGCATTTCTGCAGTACTGATTCCTGAAGCAATGGTGCCCTCCAATGACCACTGACTGGAATAGCATCTGCAAACAAACTAAAGCAAAATGGCAGATTTTGAATAAAAGTGAATGAATGAATCCTTTTTCTTGCCCTTTAAAATTTTTCTCCATCCGTTTGTTAATGAGAAACTAATTTGCGTTCCATAGTTGGGGAAGAGGGTGTTTGCTAAATATGCGATAAGAGTATGAACCTAATCCATTTCTTGAGCTGTTTTCAAATACTGACTCCTTCCGTTCTCAGTCTCAAAGCAAATGAGCAAAAGATGGCAAAACACCAGAAAATACACATGAATCATTAAAAAAGCATTCATTGCAATGGTAGCCTGAAGATGCAATAAGAAGGGCAAACAGAAAGAGCTAGAGGAACAGGAGAAATTGAGAATTAGGATTCCGGACGAAAAAGAGGCACCAAAACGAGAGGAAGAAAGGAACAGAAATCAGGGACTGGCAGCTCCAAAAGGGGATGGCAAGAGGAGTAAATCACAAGGAAAACCAGCAGGGGGGAAAAAAACCCCAGGACTTAAATTGCTTGTATGCAAATGCGAGGAGCCTAAGGACTAAAATGGGAGAACTAGAAGTCACATCCAAAAAAGAGGACCTAGACATTATTGGAATCACGGAAACATGGTGGAATGAGGATAACAAAATGGGACATAGTACTGCCAGGGTACAAACTCTATAGAAGAGACAGGACTCACAAGAAGGGTGGAGGAATAGCACTATACATAAAAGACACCATTCACTCAACCAGAGTGGATATGGAAACAAAGGCGGAAGGATTGGAATCATTATGTGTTAAATTACCAGGAAGGAATGGTTTTGACATAAGATTGGAACTGTAGTATCGTCCGCCTGGACAAACAGAAGCAAACAACAAAGAACTGGCAGCAGAATTGAGGCGGGAATGCAAAAATGGGAATGTGATAGTAATGGGGGATTTTACCTACCCCGGGATAGGCTGGAGTATTGGTAACTCGAACTGTGCGAGGGAAACAGAATTCCTAGAGGCTGTGAGGGACTGCTTTATGGATCAGCTCGTCAAGGAACCAACGAGAGGAATGCCACTCTCAAACTAATCCTCAATGGGCTAGAGGGACTGGCGAAGGAAATGGAAGTAGTAGGACCACTAGGAAACAGCGATCACAACATGATCCAGTACAAATTAGAAGTAGGAACATTAAGAGGGAAGAGAACCACAGTGTCAACACTAAACTTCAAGAAAGGGAACTATGACGCTATGAGATTAATGGCGAGAAAAAAACCTCAGAAACAGCTCAAGGAAAATAGAAACTGTGGAGCAAGCCTGGTCCCTATTCAAGGGCACGGTGCAAGAAGCACAACTTATGTACATCCCCAGATTTAGAAAAGGGTGCAAAAAACCCCGAACAAAAGACCCAGTATGGATAACAAATGAAGTGAAGAAAGCGATAGGAGACAAGAAAATGGAAAAAGGACCAAACTGGGGAAAACTGGAAGGAACACAGGAAATGCCAAAAAGAATGTCATCGAGTGATTAGGAGAGCGAAAAGGGAATACGAAGAAAGACTAGCCGGGGAGGCAAAAAATTTCAAATATGTTAAAGGGAAGCAACTGGCAAGGGAGGAAGTAGGACCTTTGGATGATGGAGACAGAAAGGGAGTCATAAAGGAGGAAAAAGAGGTAGCTGATAGGTTAAACAAGTTCTTCTCAACAGTCTTCACAAGCGAGGACACATCCAGTGTACCAGAACCCGAAGAGAGGATGTCCTCCAACAGATAGATAGATTGAAAAGCGACAAATCACCAGGCCCGGACGGAATCCACTCAAGGGTACTAAAAGAACTAAGAAATGAAATAGTGGAAATACTCCAACTAGTTTGCAACCTATCCTTGAAAACTGGCGAAGTCCCGGAGGACTGGAAGATAGCAAATGTTACACCTATCTTTAAAAAGGGATCGAGAGGTGACCCGGGAAACTACAGGCCGGTAAGTTTGACATCGGTTCCAGGCAAGATGGTAGAAGCACTGATAAAGGACAGCATTTGTGAGCACATTGAAAGAAATGGACTAATGAAAGAAAGAAATGGACTAATGAAAGAGAGCCAACATGGCTTCTGCAAAGGGAGATCGTGCCTAACAAACTTACTGCACTTCTTTGAGGGGGTAAACAGCCAGATGGACAAAGGGGAACCCATAGACATCATTTATCTCGACTTCCAAAAGGTCTTCGACAAGGTACCCCATGAGCGGCTACTTAGGAAGCTGTGGAACCACGGGGTGGAAGGGGACGTACACAGATGGGTTAAACACTGGTTGGCAGGCAGAAAGCAAAGGGTTGGAGTGAAGGGCCACTACTCGGACTGGAGGAGGGTCACAAGCGGAGTTCCGCAGGGGTCGGTACTCAGACCGCTGCTGTTCAATGTATTTATTAATGACCTAGAAACGGGGACGAAATGTGATGTTATAAAATTTGCGGATGACACTAAACTCTGTAGAAGGGTTAGAACTGTGGAAGAATGTGAGGACCTACAAAGGGACCTGAACAAACTGGAGGAGTAGGCAAAAAAATAGCAGATGAGCTTCAATGTCGGGAAATGCAAGGTCATGCATATAGGGAAAAAGAACCCGATGTTCAGCTACCAAATGGGGGATTAGTACTAGAGGGAAGTAACCTTGAAAAAGACTTGGATGTGTTGGTGGACACAACAATGAAGTCAATGGCACAATGTGCAGCAGCCTCAAAGAAGGCAAACAGAATGTTGGGTATTAAGAAGGGTATTACTACCAGAACGAAGGAAGTCATCATGCCGCTGTATCGCGCGATGGTGCGACTGCATCTGGAATACTGCGTCCAATATTGGTCACCGTATCTAAAGAAGGACATGGAGATACTTGAGGGTTCAGAAAAGAGCAACAAGAATGATAAAAGGTATGGAAAACCTTTCATACCTTGAGAGGCTAGAAAGGCAAGGGCTCTTCACCCTGGAAAAGCGGAGACTCAGAGGAGACATGATAGAGACTTACAAGATCATGAAGAGCATGGAGAAGGTGGAAAGGAACAGATTCTTCAGCCTATTGGGAACTACAAGAACAAGGGGGCACTCGGAGAAATTGAAAGGGGACAGGTTTAGAACCAACGCTAAGAAATATTTCTTCACTCAGAGGGTGGTGGACACCTGGAATGCACTTCCGGAAGCTGTGATAGGACAGAGTACATTAAAGGGATTCAAAGAGGGATTGGACAAATTCCTGAGGATACGGGGATTGAGGGATATAGATAGAGGTAGAGATAGGTTCATAAAGGGTATCGATGGAAGAATAATGAGGATTGGAAGGTTTTAGTCAAAGGATCACTTACAGGTCATGGACCTGATGGGTCGCTGCGGGAGCGGACTGCTGGGCGTGATGGACCCCTGGTCTGACCCAGCGGAGGCAATTTCTTATGTTCTTATGTTTTGTTTTTTTTAAATTGTGTAATGAAGCAGGCAGACAGACACCAGGACCACACTGTTATTCAGAGAAGGTCCACCTCGTCTACCACAGTGTACTCTGCTGATCAATGCTTTTTTATTGCTTCCTTAGATTCTGTGCTTGATCCAGGATTTCTTGAATTATGTCACTGCAATCTGCTCCAGAAGTCTTTCTCTGTGAATGTCTGAGATGGACTTCTGGAGCAGGTACTACCAGCAGCTACCTTGAGACTGGGAATCTAAATGGCAGATGATGTTTAACTTGAACAAGTGCAAAGTGATGCATGTGAGCAAGAGGAATCTGAACTATAGCTATGTGATGCTGTTTTCTGTGTTGGAAGTCACTGCCCAGGAATAGGATCTAGGTATCATTGTTGAGGATATGTTGAAACCCTCAAGTTTAGGAATGTTAGAAATTATCAGGAAAGGAATGGAAAACAAAGATGGATATTTTATAATACCCTTGTATTGCTCTAAGGTATGGCCACACCTTGAATATTGTGTGCACTTCTGGTCACTGCTGCACAGGGGGAGGGGAGAAAGGAAATAGGAAAAATTGGGGTGGAAGAGGGAAGTGAGATTTTTTTTTCTCTTTTCATGTACAACAGCGACCCAGTCTTATTTTTGGGGAAACATGGTAGTAATAGTGGTACTTTACTGTGAAAATACAACTCAAGCCAATCCTGTATGTAGTTAAAGACAATACAGAGGTCTGTCGGGTGAACTAAGGAAGCACCCTTTAGTCTAGAACTGGCCCTACCCACATTTGGCCAACTCGGAATGGAAGAACCCTTCTGTGGCAGTGACCCCTCTGGTCTAGAAGGAGAGCCTGTACCCCTCCCACTTGAGAATGAAAGAGCCAGTGTGAGAAGAAACCATTTTTTATTTTGTTCATCACAAAAAGAGATTACAGCTCTGCTGGGGGTAAAACTGTCTAGCTGTCAGATTCATCTAGGGTCACTTCTGCCGCCTTCAGCCTCTTCAGATTGGTCAGGTGGTCTCCCAACCTCTTGATAAGCTCAATTCCCTGCCAAGAAGAGAATGATGTGGACATGGTTCAATCAATGATCTGAAACAAGGTCAAAACAGAGAATTTTGTTTCTGCAGATTTGCACTTCAGTGTTGAATTTTAGTAATCCAGCTGAAGACGAATCGACAATTGAACCAAAAGAGCAAAATGGCCTTTGAGAAAATAGCACCTTACCAACTTAAGTTTAAAATGAATGTTTTTCTACAATTTGTTTATTTGGGGGTTCTAATGTTAAAGAAGAACAGTAGACTCCCACTTAACCAGTACTTAAGCAACCCTCACCCAAACGGCAAAAAAAATTACCAATAAAAAAATTGTCATTCCTGAAGCAGCAGCAGCAGCAGCTGTCCTCAGCTTCAACCTCCCCCCCCCAGTCCTGAAGCAGTGGTCCGGAGCTGTGAACCCCCCTCCCCCTAGCCCTCCTCCAGTCCTGAAGCAGCAACATCCTGAGCTGTGGACCTCCCTCAAGCCCCAAAGAAGCAACAGCAGGGGTCCTATGTCATGAAACCCCCTTCCCTCCCTCCTTCAAGCCCCAAAGCAGCAGCAATGGTCCTGTGTCACGACCTCCCCCTCCCCTCCCTCCCTCAAGCCCCAAGGTAGCAACAGCAGGGGTCCTATGTCACGAAACCCCCCTCCCTCACTCCCTCCCTCCCTCAAGCCCCAAAGCAGCAGCAGTGGTCCTGTGTCATGAGCCCCCTCTCTCTCCTCCCCTCTCTCCCTTCCTTCCTCCAGCTGTGTATATTGTGTATATATGAAAAATGAATGGAAAAAATTGCATTATAATTAGTAAAGGGGATGGGATCTGGGGAAGAGCTTGGGTGGGCCTAGGGAGGTCGGTAGTTGGGGTACTCAGCTGATATTTGTTAGACTTAGGGGGTACTTAGCTTGAAGTAGTTGAGAAACACTTCTATAGGCAATCAACTGGTGCCAGTGCCTCTCCTTCTCTCCAGCCCTCTTCCCTGCTGGCGCCTCAGGGCCCATCTGGAGGGCCTCTGCACAGGCGTGGACATCGACATGATGATGTCACGCATAAGCGTGATGTAAACACGGCAACATCCGCACACTTCTGGGTGCCTCAAACCTTTAGTGTGCTCGGGCTCGAGAAAATTTGAGAGACACTGCTCTAGGGCAGGGGTGGGCAACTCCGTTTCTTGAGGGCCGGAATCCATTCGGGTTTTCAGGATTTCCCCGATGAATATGCATTGAAAGCAGTGCATGCAAATAGGTCTCATGCATAATCATTGAGGAAATCATGAAAAACCGATTGGATTCAGGCCCTCGAGGACCGGAGTTGCTCATGTCTGCTCTAGGGCAGTGGTTCCCAACCCTGTCCTGGAGGACCACTAGGCCAATCGGGTTTTCAGGCTAGCCCTAATGAATATGTATGAGAGAGATTTGCATATAATGGAAGAGATAGGCATGCAAATCTGCTGCATGCATATTCATTAGGGCTAGCCTGAAAACCCGATTGGCCTAGTGGTCCACCAGGACAGGGTTGGGAACCACTGCTCTAGGGGATCCTTTTACTAAATGTAATGTCGAGAAGCATTATTGGTTATTTTATCTTCTAGTGCAGGGGTAGGGAACTCCGGTCCTCGAGAGCCGTATTCCAGTCGGGTTTTCAGGATTTCCCCAATGAATATGCATTGAAAGCAGTGCATGCAAATAGATCTCATGCATATTAATTGGGGAAATCCTGAAAACCCGACTGGAATATGGCTCTCGAGGCCCGGAGTTCCCTACCCCTGCTCTAGTGCATGTTAAAAAGGCTTACTGTGGCATCCGGCAGTAAATTTGCCTGTTAATGTGCATACACCGTGAGCTAAAAAATATTTCTTTTTTTTTTCTCTAAAGAAACGTGTTTGTGGGTGGAGACAGAGCATGACAGCACTAATGTGCCAATGGTGAAATTAGTGGGTGGTCATTAATTTGGAAAATGGGAAAATCTGCCATTTTCCAGTTGGTGGCGTAAGTGACCTTAGCACATGAGAAAGATGCCAGGTGGCGCAATAGAAGAAACTAGCCACAGAGAGGGGGACTCACTAGGTTGTTCAACAATAGGAAGGGGAGGAAAGGGGGATTGGAGAGAGGGAGGGAAGAGGCACTGGGAAGAGGTGGCCAATCATCAACGTTTGGGGAGGGCCAGAGACAGAATGGCAGGCTTCCCCTTGGCGTGGTCAATTTTTGGGCACCAGGAAGGAAGCAAGAACGCAGCTGAGAGGAGGGAGGTGACCAGCAGAGGGGAGGCCATGATGAGATAACCGAAAGGTGTTGCACCTGCTGGAGAACATAGTAACATAGTAACATAGTAGATGACGGTAGATAAAGACCCGAATGATCCATCCGTCTTCCCAACCTGATTCAATTTAATTTTTAAATTTTTCTTCTTAGTTATTTCTGGGCAAGAATCCAAAGCTTTACCCGGTACTGTGCTTGGATTCCAACTGCCAAAATCTCTGTTAAGACTTACTCCAGCCCATCTACACCCTCCCAGGAATTGAAGCCCTCCCCAGCTCATCCTCCACCAAACGGCCATATACAGACACAGACCGTGCAAGTCTGCCCAGTACTGGCCTTAGTTCAATATTTAATATTATTTTCTGTTTCTAGATCCTCTGTGTTCATCCCATGCTTCTTTGAACTCAGTCACAGCTTTACTCTCCACCACTTCTCTGGGGAGCGCATTCCAGGCATCCACTATCCTCTCCGTAAAGTAGAATTGCCTAACATTGCTCTTGAATCTACCACCCCTCAACCTCAAATTATGTCCTCTGGTTTTACCATTTTCCTTTCTCTGGAAAAGATTTTGTTCTACGTTAATACCCTTCAAGTATTTGAATGTCTGAATTATATCTCCCCTGTCTCTCCTTTCCTCTAGGGTATACATATTCAGGGCTTCCAGTCTCTCCTCATACGTCTTCTGGTGCAAGCCTCCTATCATTTTCGTCGCCCTCCTCTAGACCCGCCTCAAGTCTTCTTACGTCCCTCGCCAGATACGGTCTCCAAAACTCAATTTGCATTGGTGTTATGCTACTTTGCTTACCGATTCTGTTCCTCCCCGGCGCAGCTCAACAGCGTATCCCCACTCGTGGCAATCAATCCCGGTCAGGGCTGATCCAGGCCATGGTGAAAATGTGGCACGTTCAGTGGTACAGAGGATAGACAGAAGCTTTTGGTGGCTCCATGGGTAAGCAACTATTGTGCTACATCAGGTAACAGAGTTTCCTGGTACTGAGGGTAGGCGGCGGCAGTGCTATGCAGAGGTAGTGGGGTTTCCTGAGGGTGTGTGCCGTTATAGGGCACATATCCTATAGCAAGTGCTTGCCTACCACATGCAGTGGGGGATTTCAAAGCAAAAATAAAGATACAGATAATCAAGTGGGGATGTCACCTTTCCCAGTGGCAGCAAATGAAGCCGAGAGGCAATCGATTAAGTAACACAGCAGGCAGGCCTGGAGGTGTCATTTTCCCGGTGTTAATATTAAGAGCAGTTTTGCTGGCAGCCATTTTAGGCCTGAGGCACAAGTAGTCGTGCATCAGCCATTTTAAATGCCTTTAGCCAGTTCATGTGGGGTTCTCACGCTGTGTGATGGCTCCACATGGTTAGGCTTGCAATTAATGACAGCGATGGTTACATACTGGCATCTATTTGCAATTTGATAAGTAACACCATTTATTTGGCATTCTTCAACCTTATCGTACACATTCTTTAATACAGTGATTTAATCCGGCCAGCAGAAGTATGATTTAAAAAAAAAGTAGGGGGGGTTTAGTTACTGGTTGGGCAAAATGATTGGTAGGATATATTCATAAAGATAATAAATGCAAAGGGACTGGTAACATAACGTGGCACCACAAGGTGGTTGATCTGTGGTTGGAGGAAATGGAGGCAGATAGTTCCTTTAGCCCAAATATCAGGTTTCCATCGGGGGGATAGGACACGGACATCTCAGAAAAGTCAGACACAGAGCGCACTTCTCTTCCCTAGTAATAAAACTTGAGGACAGTTTAATAATGGCCAATGTACGTGGAACCCATGTAGGTTTCGCCACGTTTGCTCCCACTGTGGAGCCCCTCATGCAACAATGCAACGCAGGTCATTCAACGACTGTCAAGCACAACCTGAAAATCACCCCCATATGCTTGAACTTTCTGGCCCCAACACCAATTAACTTAGTGGCAATGCTGCCTTGGTTAGCACGATACCCTAAGCGTGATCAGGAGGAACAACTGCAGAGGGGTTTCTGGCATGATTTTCGGATTCCTGTTAGTGGGCCAATTTGAAAGAACTCCCATATTCCACCTAACTCATGACACATTTTACAGTGGCAAGGGATAAAGTGAATAATGAATGTGTGCTAGGAAGAGTTGCCAGCTTTTTTACGACTTGCCTTGTTGAAGACTTTGTAATTTCCTCACTAGGTGTGGTCCCAAAGAGAGAATCAGAATCAATTGATTCATAATTTGTCCTACCCCAAAGAATATTCCATAAATGATGCTATTGACCATCAATTGTGCATAGTCAAGTATGCATCCATTGATCAGGTGGTTGATATAATCAGACAGGCAGGCAAAAGCTGACATTGAGTCGGCCTTTAGATTACTGCCAGTTCATCCAGGATCATTTTGCCTGCTTGGCTTCATGTTGAATGATGTATTTCACTATGACAAGTGCTTGCCCATGGGATGCTTCATATCCTGTTGGTGCTTCAAGCAATTCAGCTCTTTCATACACGGGGGTAGAACAGGTGGCAAGGTTCTTGTTTGTTATCCATTACTTTGATGATTTCCTATTCATTGGCAAGAGCTTTAGAGAATGTGCCCACGCATTGGGATCCTTTTAACGAGTGGTCAAGAGACTCGGAATACCCCTTGTACCTGAGAAAACTGTAGGCCCCAATCACTGCTTGACCTTCTTGGATATTGAGTTGGATCTTGCAAGACAGGTATTTAGGCTACCCATTGGATAAACTAGCTAGGTTCCACGCTGAAATGCAGAAGTTTGGACAGGCAAGGAAAGCTACACTGAAACAGTTTCAGTCCCTTTTGGGCCTTTTGCTCTTTGCGGTGTGTATTATCCATACGAGCAGGATCTTTTCATTACGGCTAGCCCTAGCAACCGCCAGTGGAAAAAGAGGTCCCCACTTTATTAGGATGACACTGCCTTTGTAAGCTGAGAGGTTGTATGTTTACCCTTTTACTAAGGCAATTATCATGGGCCAGTGTGTTAACCATAACAAAGTCCTTTAAATATCTGTGGGCTTCGGTGCTGTTGCCACACGGAACTCGTTAATGCTGGTTAGTAAAAAGAGGCCTCAATGAAAGTTAAATGGTGGGGCTGAGAAATATTAGGATAGTGCATCAAAACAGAAGACAGAAAGAGTAGTAATTAGGAACTGACCAACAAGGAGGAAAGAGATGCTCTGGCTTTATGATTTAGCTTGACTTTAAAGCAGGGGTGTCCAACCTTTTTGCTTCCCTGGGCCGCATTGGCTGAAAAAAATGTTTCTGGGGCAGTGCAAACGCTGCAGCAAGACAGAGAAGGGAGCCGGCAAGACGGTAAACACCCGGGGGCAGCAGAGGAAAACACTGCATCGCCCTTGATGGGGGCCGCACACAATACTTCACGGGGCCACATGCGGTCCTCGGGCCACAGGTTGGACACCCCTGCTTTAAAGAAATGACTAGTAAAAACACCAAACATATGCTACAGCTAATTACGTTTGATCCCAGGTGATATTAAACGGATGCTATTATTTGTAAGTTGAAAGAATATCTTTGCATAGGCATAGTATGCACAGAATTATATCTTTATGATTAATTCCTCACTTTCACACTCCCATGGAAGATAAAATGAGGCCCAGTCTTAACTGTATGACAGCACATGGTCAACCTGTTTTTCAGGGAGAAATCGAACCTTATATATTAACTAGTGTTTTAGCCCGTTACATTAACGGGTGCTAGAGTAGATGTCTGTCTGTCTTTTTTAAAAAAAAATTTGTCTCTCTCTCCTTGGACGCTGTCATTCTTTCTGTCTGTGTCTTTCCCTGGCCCCCTGTCTATCTATCTTTATTTCTAACTCTATCCTCTTCCCTCAATCCTGTATGTGGCCTTTTTTCTTTCTCCTTCCTTCCTTCCAACATCTGCTCCCCCTGTCCTCCACACTTCCATTCAGTGTGTCTCCCTCTCTCTACCCCTTCCATCTACTGTTCACCCTCTGTCTTGCCCCTCTCTTCTCTTTCCATCCAGTGTCCGCCCTCTCTCTCTCTCTCTCTGTTCCATATGGCCTCTCTCCATCTCCTCCTTCCTTTTCCCTTGGTCTGGCATACCTTCCTCCTTCTCTCCAAGCCATTCAGTCCCCCCTCTGCTCCCTTTCCTCATTTAACTACTTCATTGGGCAGCAGCAGCATTCACAATTCATTGCTGTTGCTGGCTTCAGGTCTTCCTCTCTGGCCGGTCCTGTCTTCATGAAAACAGGAAATAGGCAGGACCGGCCAGAGAGGAAGGCCTGAAGCCAGCAACAGCAGCGAATTGTAAACGCTGCTGCTGCCTGAAGCACCCGAGGCAGACGCTTCTCTCCCCTCCCAGCCCAACCCCCGCTGACTCTGCGACCCTCCCAGCAAGATGACTTTAATACCAAACCTCCCTCCAGCATTGGCAAGCCGCAGCACGCTAAACAGGCTGCTTCGCGGCAGAGGGACTCAACTGCAGGAGAAAGCCTGAAGCAGCCTGTTTAGCGTGCTGCGGCTGCCAACGCTGGAGGGAGGTTTGCACCGGTATGTGCAGAAGCGGTATGTCCCTCCCCCTCCAGTACGCGTGCAGCACATTGCGCGGCGCATCCTCCCATGATCCTGGTTCGGTCACTGCGCTCCAGTGCGGGCTCTAACCGCCCATCCTCTCTCCTGCCTGCCACGGACCTACGGATCACGGAAGCACGCAGGCAGGAGTGCGCATGCGCGGCTAGCGTTTTATTATATAGGATGCAAACAAAGGCTTTCTTAGGCTTGATAGTTTTTCTGTTTCTTGATTTACTACCTACTTCCCCGTAGGCATGGTTTTCAGATTTTTATTTTGCAAGGCTGAGATCTTTTGGAAGTAAATCATTCTAGCCATTGGTTCTGTGGTAGATGGCAAAGGATAATAATAACACTACATACAACTCCCTTCTACTCAAAAACACACTCCAAAGAAAAAGAGGGTAAAGTGGAAATGAGTGACAGAATCCCTCCTAGTGCAAAGGCTTCAAAAACCGATGTGAAGGAATATAAAGGAAAAAGTGTCAGAGCTCCCCCCCCCCCCCCACATACACCTACTTGAGTAAAACAAGTGTGGGGAAAATCTCCAGGAGTAAATCTCGTCATAGGCATAAAAATCCTTTCACATTGTGAGAAGTTACAAGCTTTAAGCAATGCAGAGAAAGCACAGATTTAATCCTTGAGCACTCTCAGTTGCATACTAGCTTCACTCAAATAATCATGAAGAAAAAGCATGTATACTTATCCCATGCAACGGTAGGTATGTGAGCAAGTGTCACATCGACGCGGTGCTCAGTGTTTCACCAGAAACGGCTGCTTCAGGATGTGCTGGCTCCTGTGAACAGTGCAAAAGCCCAGCTCAAAGACTGTGACAGCAAGAAAATAAAAAAAACTCCAATAAAAACAAACATCTTTCTTGCTGCTGGCATACCCAACCACTTGAAACTCCTCTGCTCCTATGTGGCCTCCCAAAAATGGCCGCGGCAAACCTCACCAGATCACCAAACCTGACATCAGCGAGAACTAGCCTATGGCAGTGAAAGTCAAATAAGCCCCGCCCCGAAACAGAAACGGGGAGGGAATTCGAAAATGCACTACATATGGGTAGAAAAACTGTTCCCCTTAAAATTATCACATTTGATTCCAATCCATCCGAATATTAACGCCTATGAGTTCTTCACTGTTGAGAGTATGGATCCAAAATAATAATAAGTTTCTTTGATGAGTAAAAGAATCTTCAAAATCTGAATCCTCCTTCAGCAGATCCCAATGATGTCTCACCACTTCCACAATCTTCCTAGTAATAAGTGCAATTTGTAAAACACACGTAAGGGTTTGCTTATCTTGTTCCCATTGATTCTGAAAAAAGGATAGTAGACAGGTAGATGAGAGGGATAAAGCAAAATGCAAAAGAATGAAGGTTAGACAAAGTCACCATCAAAAAGATATAAAAAGGATGAAATCAGTCCAGAGAAAGGCTACTAAAATGGTGCATGGTCTTAGTCATAAGATGTATAAGCACAGATTTAAAGATCTCAATAGGTCTACTTTGGAGGAAAGGCAATAACAAGGAGATATGTTGGAGATGTTTAAATACCTAAATAAAAGTGCATTAGTCAAGTCTCTTTCATCTAAAAGGAAGCTCTGGAATGAGAGGGCATAGGATGCAGTTAAGAGGTGATAGGCTCAGGAGTAATCTAAGGAAATACAGAAAGGGTGGTAGATGCATAGAACAGTCATCTCCTGGAAGATGTGGTAGAGACAGAGACTGTATCTGAATTCAAGAATGCCTGGGATAGGCCAGTGGGATCTCTTACAGAGAGGAAGAGATAATGGTTACTGTGGATGGGCAGACTGGATGGTCCATTTGGCTTTTATTTGCCATCATATTTCTATATGGAGAGAGATGACAACCAAGCAAATAACTCACAATCACTTTTCATCTAGACACCATCAGTGAAACATCAACTTGGTGTTTCTACATGATTTACAGCAGCTCTAAATACCACAGTTTAAAATGTGCTACTATATGCATTATCATGTATTATAAAATTGTATGTTCCTCAGCTTTATACACAGGGATATCTAGGCACAGCCAGTACACCCAAAGATAAGTCAAAACCTTTCCAAAATGACAGCTTGCCATGGATGCCATTTACTTATGTAAATATTGATATTTTCATCTGTAAATCAGGAATAATACTTCTAAAATAATCATCCTTCTGTATTTTTCAACCAGTGTTCCATAAGCATCCTTAACCGGTTCTATACAATTTGACAATATATTACAATAGTGTGCATTTATCCAAAATAGTTGAATGCATGATGGATTCTCCTTTGATAAAATAACAACTGCCTATTTTAATTCAATTGACATGAGTGATTTATAAAGTAGCAAATTTGTGAGGCAATCAAATGGAGTCATTGTTTGCTTTTCATGTTAGTTATGGAGGTTGAGTGTCCACTTATTTTCAGCACTGCTGTCCTCAGAATAGCAGTGCTGAATATATGCAATGATGATTATCATATGCTGCTCTAGCAAGGAGCAGATCAATATACTTTGTGATTACCCTAAAATACATACAAAGTATAACATGGGCTCTTGTGTCTTCATATCAAAAATCAAGACGAGGCTTTGGGAATCATCCTTAATTCAAAAAATGCAGAGCAACTTTTGTTTCTGGCTCTAAGAGTTGCTAAAACAACCAGGATCTCCCAAGACTAGAGGTATTGCTTTTCTAATTTTTCTGGAAATTGGGTCTGCCTATGGTGGGAACATACTTTTGACATACGATTTAACTGGATGCAGATCATTTCAGCAATAAGTGGAATATAAATCTTGTCTTTGGTTCTTTAGCATACTCTATGATGTATTGTGTTTCATTCTGGAATGTGAGTTGTAGGTTCTAGATTGAGACATTGAATATAAAGATTCTGCATTGGTTGCTACGGTTGTTTACTACTGAGTTATTCTCAACTGAGACGCTGTTAGGAGTTTGGAGATGGCATACGTCTTGAGATCAGTGGTTAACTCTGTGCGTTTGTTGCATTCTAGAGTAAGTTAATATCTTCTGATGTATTTTATGGGAGCCTTACTCTTCACATTAGCAAGTGCTTTGCAGAGGTTTCTTTTTTTTTTTATTATATTTTTATTATTTTCAACTTAAATTTCAAGTATTACACTTGTACAGAAAGCAAGAATAGAATGGATATCAAATACAATAGTAATATAATTCCTAAGTTAACAATTATACTATTTATGCTCAAGTCCACAAATTAAGATCCAAGAATTAAAGAAACTTGGCGAAGAGAAAAAAAAAAAGAACAGTAATAATAACAGAAAACTGAGAGCTATAGCATTGAGATAGGGGTCACAATATCTAAATTATAGGGCTCAAAGATTGTTAACATTCAGACGAGACATAGCCACGAAGTTAGTCAGTTGTGATGGTTCAAAAAACACATATTTAAACGTACGATAATATACAATACACTTACACGGATGTCTCAAATAAAAAGTTGCCCCCAAAGATAAAACCCCAGGTTTCAAAAGAAGAAATTCACGGCGGCGCCTTTGCGTCTCCCGTGCCAGATCTGGGAACATTAATATTTTATAACCAAGAAAGCTTTTTTGTCTATTTTTAAAGTAAAGTTTTAACAACCATGTTTTGTCAATTGGCAAAGCTAAGGTGATAATCATAGTGGCTGGTGATGCTAAATCCTTCTCAGATGTTTCTAAAACCTGTGAAATATTTAAAGGTTCTTGATCTGAAGATTTTACTTTTGGTTGTTGATTTTGTTCTTTATCAGGCAAGTAATAAACCCTTGAAAATGGTGGTAATGAATCCTCGGATATCTCTAAATTTTCCATTAGATATCTCTTAAGCATATCTCTAGGTGTTACTAACTCGAGTCTTGGAAAATTAATTAACCTTAAATTATTGCTACGTGAGTTATTCTCAAGCATTTCAATCTTCTTCCTTAGGTTAATATTGTCTTTAACTAAGATCTCTTGAATTTGTTTCGATGATTCAATTTCTTTTTCTATTTTTTGAATTGATGAATTAGAAGTATTTGTTTCTTCTCTTAAGTTCTTCAGTTCCTTATCATGTTCCTTAATTTTCTCTTCAATTTGTTGAAATGTAGGAGTAATATTTTTAACAAAACCAGCCTTTAAGTCCCAAATAGAGTCTAAAGTCACTACTGCAGGTTTAATCAGTACAATTGGAGTTTGTGTAAGTGTAAATTGCTCACCGTCCTGAAGTCCTTCGAGGGGAGTCTTCTGTCCTTCCCCCTCAGATTGAGATGGTGTTCCCCCAGACATCTCCATGGGGGCCCTGGAAAAGTGGGCCCCAACCTCCAAGCTCTCCAGTAAATCCTTCCTTGCCTCTGGAGAGGAGAAAACCATTGAATCCGGGGTTTCCCCGCCCCTGGGAGAGCTGGTCGTCTGGGGCTGCGGGGGCGGTGCCCTAACGTCAGGGCTCAGCGTGGTATCGGGCCCAGGAGTATCCACAACGGGTTCGCCTCCCTGTGTCCTCTGCGGGCCGCCATCTGACGTCGCTGTGGCCTCTTGCATGCGCCTCAGGAGATCTTGTATGTTTCCGAGACCCAGGGCTCCAGGACGCCGCGAGGCAGAAGCGGCACTCCGGCCCCGTCTCTTCGGCATCACGGTAAGTAAAAACCGCTAGGAAAAATTCAAACGAATACGATCCTGGGACACGCAGCTCAGCGCGTCCTGCTCTCAGATCGCCATCTTGGATCCAAGTTTCAGAGCTGCAGAGGTTTCAATGCTTTTAATAAAGTTAAGTCCCAGGTCTGGAGCTACTCTGAAGTGGCTGTTTCTTTTATCCATTTGAAACTAACTTATATGCAAGTCACCACAAAGCTGTTGATAGCTTGAAAACAATGATAATGTGAATATTTTGATAAAAGAGCTGTAGATTCTACACTGAGGAACTGACAACTATAGTTTGTTGCCTTTAACTCCAGTAATTTGTTCTTTAAGAAATTGTAAAATAAAATACCTTACCTAATATCTGTGCTTGCTTTTCCAATAAAACTTGCAATTCATTGAGATTTATATTATCTCAAATTTGTGTAAATCTTGATAAAAAATTGTTTTTTGCTGATGTCATGTTTGAAGCACTTGCGGTCCATTTTGTAAGGAGTTTCTGTTATTACAACATTCACCTAGAAAATAATATCTTTGGTTTTTATTTTAAAAATATGTATGTCAACCTGTAACCGTTCTGAGCTGTTTAGGGAGAATAGAATAGAAAATGAATTAATTACTTATGTAAGTTGTAGGAACAGTTTGAAAGTGCTGTGCCCCAGGGTATCTGAGATGCAGAGCCAGTTATGCATACCTCTGCATAGACATGCATTGGCTTCTTGCTTCTTTGGTTTTGGAAGAGGGTATTCTTTAAGGGAATAGTTTTAGAAATCTTTTTTCCACTCATAAAGCCTGTTTTAGACACACTGAAAAGCAAGATCCCCAGCTCTGCCCATCCTTGAGGTTCCAACTTAATGCCATTTGATTTCCATCTCTTTTGAAAGTGAAGTGACATCTTTATGGGCATTTTATTCAGCTTAAAATTACTGTTAGCAACCGAAGAGACAAGATATACAGTAGTGATGGCTTTCAAAATCTTGCTCTTCGTTGACAGAAATGTGTGGCAAATGCTAACAACTATATAGAAAAGTAAATATATGTAATAAAAGAGTATGTTTCAAATATTATTTTGGGATTTTATTTTTAATTTATTACAATATCTTCATTTAAACAAATGTTATGGAGATAGAACCATTACTTTTCATTTAACCTGTGTAAAAATAATCATGTGGTCGATATTTAAGGTGATTTAAACAATTCGTGACCAGTTAAATGGCTTGTAGGTGGCTAACTGAGCATATTCAACAGCACTTAACTGGATAGTGCCCCTGAAAATGCCAAGTTAGCAGGCACCTGACTATTTTTCTTCTTTCCAGCTGTCTACTATCCTCAATAGTAGTGCAGGAGGAGTCCAGGAGGAGGTCCAGCAGGAGATCACCAACAATTCTGCAGACCAGGAAGAGATCAAAAACACCTCCGTGGACCAATCACAGCATGGTGTGGCTGAAGGATGAAGTCACTTACCATCCGAGAGGTAAAATCTTGGTGTACACTTTGCCTATTAAACCATATTAAAATGTTTTTCAATGCCACATCTCTCCCTCCATCACAAAGTCCAATATTCCTCCCCTTTGCATCCCCTTCAATCTGTTCAAAGCATTTTGTAGATGAGACCATTAAGGACCTGGTTATTATAGATAGTTCAGTGCATTTCTTGGAATCAGCTGCTAAAGCACATTTTCTCATTTGAATATTTTTCTTCTTTCCAGCTATCTACTGTCCTCAATAGTAGTGCAGGAGGAGTCCAGGAGGAGGTCCAGCAGGAGATCACCAACAATTCTGCCATCCGAGAGGTAAAATCTTGGTGTAAACTTTGCCTATTAAACCATTTTGTTGTGTTCCGTAGCTCTTCTGGGTTTTGGTTTTATTTTTTTTCCTTTAGTAAGACAGCCGGCTGCTGTGGTATGGGATGCGGTACGGTTCGGTACAGTACTTTTGTCCTGGGCCGTTTGGTTTGATTTTTTGTCATTTGCCCTCTTGTCACGTGCTGCGTTTGAGTTCAGCCCCCTCTCTTTAATCCGCTCCCAGCATGCATTTAGGCAGACAGAGAGCCCTTGGCCCTGAACGTATGGCGTCATGCGGGTCCTTGCGCAGCGAAAGCAGCCCTTAGCTCACCTCTTTCTTCATACTTACCTGGCAGGGGAGATTGGTTCATGATCCAGAAGGTGGCGCTCCCAGGGTGAGGCTCGGCCATTGCACTCGGGCTGTGCTGATCCCTGCGATTTCCCCACATGCGGGAAAGTCGACTGCATAATTTCTGGTAGTGGGGGACTGCGTGCGCGCTTTCCCCTGTTTTCTTCTCAGCTGTGGATCTAAGGACAGATTGTAAGTTAGAGAGGCCTGGATGGGGTGCATTTTGTTGTGTTCCCTAGCTCTTCTGGGTTTATTTTTTTTTTTCTAAGAAAGCCGGCTGCTGGGGTGGGGGATACGGTACGGTACTTTTGTCCTAGGCTGTTTGGTTTGATTTTTGTCATTTGCCCTCTTCTCATGTGCTGCGTTTGAGTTCTGCTCCTCTGCTTGCATTTAGGTAGCCATTTAGGTATGGTGTCACGCAGGTTCCTGCGCAGTGGTCGCAGCGGCCCGCTGCGTCCGGCGCTCCCTACATACAGATTCTTGTATATGTAGAGTCTGACTCCATGCTCCCATCACGATTACCACCGGCCTCCAGAGCAGGACATGCTCCTTCTTTGGAGAGCTCCCCCGCCCTCGGGGAGCTGGTAACTTGAGGGCGTGGGGGCGGAGCCCTCATGTCGGGGCTTAGTCCCAGAGAGATCGCCTCCATTCCACCCATTTGGAGTGTCTCTAACGGGACAACCTCCAGCTGCTGAAGGGCGTTCTGCCAGCGGGGGGCGCTCTGCACGCGGGGGTAAGCTCATCTATACTGCCCATTACGGGTGCTCCTGAGATCTGCGAAGCCCCAGCTGTGCTCGTTCCTCTCCACTTAGGCATCTCGGGGTAAGTTTAGATCCAGGAAATGCACAAAAAATAGTGAGTTCGTCGATGCGTGATGCTCAGCTAGATCAGTCGGCAGCATCTTGATCTCAGCTAGCTCAGTCGGCAGCCATTTTGATCTCCAAATTTATTTTATATCCTGAAAATTGTCCAAATCTTTCAATCAAATCTAGTAAATGTGGAATGGTTGTTTCAGGATTCCTTAAATGAAGCAATATGCATCTTCATAAGCAGAGACCTTGTATTCCCTTCCTGCCTGTTGAATAGCTAATAACAAGGGTTCCAAAATCATATCAAACAGCAAAGGAGATAACGGATATCCTTGTCTAACTCTCCTCTCCAGACAGAAAGCTCTGAAAAAGTATTATTTATATATAATCTGGCAGAAGGGGAATTATACAAGGTTTTAATTATTTGTATAAATCCTGAACCAATACCAAACCAATCCATTGCTTGATACATAAAGGTCCATTCCACCCGATCAAAGGCCTTCTCCGCATCCAGGGATACTGAGAAGGCTGAATCATCCATGCCTTTTGTTAAATTTGAAATGTGAAAAGCTAGCCTGGTGTTATTTGAAGAATGTCTTTGAGCAACGAACCCCATTTGATGCATACCAATAATATAAGGGAGAACCTTGGCCAAGCACAAAGCCAATAACTTAGCCAAAAGTTTACCATCTACATTTATGAAAGAAATAGGCCTGTAATTTGAAACCAACATAGGATCTTTATTTGGCTTCGGCAAAACAATAGTTAGGGATTCTGCCATAGTACCTGTAACGCAGCCTTTAGTTAGTTGAACCTGATATAAATTTAATAGATGAGGTAGTAGGATACTTTGAAATTATTTGTAAAACTCTACAGTGAAACCATCACCACCTGGAGCGGATTCAACTCTAAGGGACTTCAACACTGTTTTTAATTCTTTCAATGATATAGGCTCCTCAAGACTTCCTTTTATATGCTCAGGAATTTTTGGTCCCTTAATTAATTTAAAAAAATTCTAAACCCTCTAGTTCTTTATTTGAATAAAGCTCGAAAGAATATAAATTATGTTGCTGCAAATTTACCCATGTGCATATTCAGAGGAAGGAGGTTTTCAGACAGGTAAATTCCTTTGAAAATGATGCTAATACTGCCTCTTCTCTGTATGTATTCTTTCAGAGGCACTAATGAAAGTATAATTTTCTGTTTCTTCCATTTGTGAAGCTATTTTTGACACCTAAATCTTTCTAAGTTTATACTTTAGAATCATCATCATTTGTAAATATAATTCTTTGTGGCAGTCTACTATTGATATTTCTAGTTCAACCAAAGGCAATGGAGGATGAAAATAACTTGCTCCACTTCCTTGTTTGTCAGCCACTGCTTTAACCTAAAAGCCCTTCCATTCAGTGTGTGATTACACCGTCTCTACTTGTAATCTGCTTCGCCCGTTGCACCTAGAACCTGACCTGCAGTTTTCCCAATGCTACTTTTGGAGAGTTCAAGTATTTTTGATGGCGTATGAACAAACATTCTTGGTGGATGGACAGAGAGTGCAGAGAAATAATTCATGGCACCCTATATGTGTGTGGGAGGAAGTTGAGCAAATAAATAAATAAATAGAGACCACAGTTCATGATATGGATCAACAATTTATTTCTACATAGGATCCAGTATAGTGAGGGTAGTATTCATCTAGTCCTCACAGTAATTTTTGTAACAAATTTTATCCACTAAGAGAATATTTCCACCCGGTGAAAAATATAAGTTTGTCCCTATTTAATTTGGAAAGGTTCACTCTGTTTTGTACTCGCCAGTCTTGTTGATTGATGTCTTTGTTGGTGCTGGTTTTTTTTTTTCCCATTTTACCATGTGCTGCTAGTTATAATTTATAACTGGGGCATCCTTAACATATCCCATAAGAATGGCACTGTAAGATAATGAATGGGACGTAGCAGTCTTTAGAGTGTGCAGGTATGGTGGTTACTTTAGAAGCTCTATTCTTGTTTTTCGCAGACTTCTGAAAACTGGCATTTAGATGTCCATATTTCATGGATGTCTAAATTTTACAAAGGCTACACTATAGTATGTTCATATAGCAAGGGGGCGTGGTCTGTGGGGTTTGGGGCAGGACTGGGGGGGAGGGGGGCGGCAAAATATGGAAATTCAATTCCAATGACAGAAGAGTAAGGGACATCTAAATCTTAAAAGATGGATGGCCCTATCTAGAGCTGGTACTTGTTACATCCAGGTTACAGAAGAATACTCTGAGTAATTCTCTACTAAATGGAGATAAAGGAAGTCATGCTAGGTATTTTTCTGTCTCTGGAGTGCTCACAATTAAATAAATAAAAAGAAACAGAAATAACAAAAAGCTATGGTGGGACATGAACAGTATTTTCTGGATCTTTGCTGTGACTCTCAAATTGCTACTTTAACCATTAGGTTGTTCCTCCATACAAAACAGTGCTGTGGCCATTGTGTAATATGTGTAATATGTAACATTCCTCTGCTGCCACCTCTTGTTTTCCTTCATTCATGCTTTAGACCCGATCCTGCCAGGAGTGTGAACTCCTCCCCCTGCAGTCCATTGGAGAGATCAATCTGCCTGCTTTTAAATATCAGCAGCAGTGGAGATCAACTGCTTTTACACCTAAGCAGCAACGGGACCAACCACAACCACCGAGAGCACACAGACCCGATCCTACCAAGAGTGTGAACTCTTCCCCCCATGCAATCCGCTAAGAAGATCGACTGTCGGCTCCGGGCGGCTTTCCCGCAGAGGAGAGAATCCTGCATTCACCGTGGGCCTCATCTGGGGCAGCCTCCTTGGAGCGGCTGGGGCACGGGCAGTGTGTCTGGGAGGGAATGCATGGATGGGAGAACATCGCAGGGGAGGAGACATAGGCATCCTGGGACTGTCGGCCAAGTCTCTTCCCTGAAGAAGCCCTTTCTGGATACGTCAATCGCTCCTCCTAAACTTACTTGCTCCACTTCATCACTGACGCTGAAACCGTGGATTGAAGACAAAGTTTTATTTTATTTTTCTTTCCAGCTTATGATTTATCTTTAATCTTATCTATTGTTTTGCCTTTTGTCTTTGTTTTGTTCTATTTCTATCATTTAAATTTCTTCAGAATTCTACTGTTCAACGGCTCCCCCTTCTGCTTCTATTCCTTTCTCTCCTCTCTTCTACCTTCCAAAGTATTTAGATCAATGCTGTCTTGTTAAAATGTTTATTTTATTTTTATTTTTCCTCTAACTCTACTTTTCACTTCTCTATTACCCTCCAGGTACTTTAGTTAGATTGTGAGCCTTCGGGACAGTAAGGGAATTTTTCAAGTACCTTTCTTATTTCTAATCTTAATGTATATTTTCTGTAAACCGCTTAGAACCTAACGGATGTAGCGGTATATAAGAAATAAATTACATTACATTACATTACATTATGCGGGATGTTTCTAGTACATAGACGTCTATCTCACATATAGCAAATTTACTTACCTGTAGCAGGTGTTTTCCGTGGACAGAAGGCATATATTCTCATATCTGGGTGATGTTATCCACGGAACTGAGCAGTCAAAAAGTGTGCTGCCACTTTATAAATTTTAAGACTGCCTGTATCACGTGCATGCTGGTGCTTTCCCGCCTGATGTCTGCTTGGGGGATCTGTAGTTCAGTAAGATAGCTAAGAAGCTAACTATGGGAAGTGGGAGGGTTATGAGAATATATGCCGGCTTGGAGAACACCTGCTACAGGTGAGTAACTTTGCTTTCTCCTAGTACAAGCAGGCATCATATTCTCACATTTGGGACTCCTAAGCCACCAGGATCACACCTCTCAGAAGAGGGTTATTGCCAACTACCTGGTAAACTGAAAGGATTGGAGGGAAGTTGGCATATAAGCAGAGAATACATTTTGTAGAACTGCTTTAGCTGAACATTGATGTCAAGGCACACTTCAGAGACGATACCAATTGCAGAGATGGTGATTGTGCATCAGAGCATTGATGTTTAAAGTATGTCGATGGAGAAGATGCCTGATGCATACTTTGATGGGGAGACATGTTTATGCTTCTTAGCTCACTTATGAGACTTCCCCTAAGTTGTGGCACTGAAGATAAAAATATAGGATGCACTGTTGATGCAGTCAGTGCCAGTGTCAATACTGGAGTAATTTGTGGCTTTGTTGGGGTCATAGTCTCCAGCCATATTCGCTGTTCTCAAATTGCAACTTTTAGGCTTTAAGCAACCTCTTTTGCATTTGAGAGCAGAGTGTGCATGAAATGTCTTGATGATCAGGACCTAGGCACTGAACACACCAGTTATCAGGTCTGCACCTGAAATGGTCCTTTGATGTTGAGTGTACCACTTGAAGCCGCTAGAACAGGGGTGCCCAACATGTTGATCGCGATCGACCAGTAGCTCAGGAAGGCAACGCGAGTCGATCGCGGAGCCCATCCTGGGCTCCGTGATAGACTCGTGTTGCCGTCCTGATCTACCGGACCAATCAGCCTTCCTCTCCAGTGTTCTCTCTAGGGCCTTTTAGCTGGGCGGTCCGCCCAGCTGTCATCTGCTGCTGCTGCCGCCGCTGCTGAACATTAAAAAAAAACCGGCTTGGAGATTTCAGCCCGTAGCGAACTTATGCTCCGGGCTCTAACGTGTGCATACCGGCTTCCCTTCTCTTCCCTTCGAAACCGGAAGTTATGTCCGGGGGGGGAGAAGGAAAGCCAGCACGCACATGTTGAGAGCCCTGAAGCAAGCGTTCGCTATGGGCTAAGGCGGGAGACAGGTTAGTGAAGCATTTGCTCTTCTTGATGCCGGGTCCTGCCTACTTTCTGTTTCTGCGAAGGCAGGACCCGGCAGCATTTCCCCCAATAGGTCAATCGCGATCTTGGGCCAATCAGCCTTCCTCTCCCCGACGGCAGAATTGACGTCGGGGAGAGGAATGCTGGTCAGCGAAGCAGGGAGAGCTTGGGGCAGTGTCGGCTTTCGGGCCTGTTATTGGTGGCGGTTTGGGTCCTGGTCCCCGATGGCAGTGGCTTGGGGGAGGGCAGGGAGAAAGAAAGAAAAAGGGCAGGCAGGGAGACAGAAGGAAAGAAGAGAAACAGAAAAAAAAAGAAAGGGAGGCAGAGAGAAAGAAGGCAGGGAGAGAGGAAGGAAAAGTTGGGGGAGGGAATGAGGTCAGGAGGAGAGGAAGCATACAGGCTAAAAGAAGGGAAGAAAGATTGGATGCACAGTCAGAAGAAGAAAGTGCAACCAGAGACTCATGAAATCATCAGACAAGGTAGGAAAAATGATTTTATTTTAAATTTAGTGATCAAAATGTGTCTGAATTTATATCTGCTATCTATATTTTACACTAAGGTCCCCTTTTACTAAACCGCAATAGAGTTTTTTAGCACATGGAGCCTATGAGTGTCGAGAGCAGCGCTGGGCATTCAGCGCAGCTCCCTGCGCTCTAAAAACTGCTATCGTGGTTTAGTAAAAAGGGAGGGGTGTATATTTGTCTATTTTTGTATGGTTGTTACTGAGGTGATAGTGCATAGAGTCATCTGCTTTGACCTCTTTGAAAAACCCTGGAATAGGAATGATAATTAACATTTTCTATGCGTACAGTGTGCGTTGTGTTTTTTAAAAATTTTATTGTTGGTAGATCATTTTGACTTGGTCATTTTAAAAGTAGCTCGCAAGCCCAAAAAGTGTGGGCACCCCTGCGCTAGAACCTTTGGACATTGATGGAAAAAATGCCAATGTGAAGTCAAAGGACTCAGTGGCCCGGGAAGGTCGAGTAGATGTGATACAAAAAAAGTGCAACATTCTCAGAAGGCCCCAAAAACCAGAAGTGGAAAAAAAATGAAATGTTTTGACAAAATGAAGAGAAATGAAAGAAAGCAAAATATTATGACAAAAACTGAAAATAAAAAGAATGGGAAGGCACAAAAAAGTACTAAAGTTTGACATGCTTAGAGAGACTCTAAAACACAGCTTCTCAACTCTGTGGAAAACTAAGAACTGCAGGTACTGCAAGCTAACGTCAGGCGGAAAGGCATCAGCACACATGTGATAAGGGCCATCTTAAAGTTTCTAAAATGACAGTACATTTTTTGACAGGCTGTGCTGGGTTCCATGGATGACTTCACCCAGAGAATATGGTGCATGCTTGTCCTTGGGGAATTTTTACAACAGGCTGTATCTAGCTCTAAAATAAATCTGAAATGGACATCCATTTGTGATGTACTAACTGGAATGCCCACATTTTGAGTTGGATATTCTTTTAAAAATGCATGTTAAGGTCATGGTGCATATAATGAAAATATTGTGCTTCACAATAACTTTATCAGCATAGGAAAAAGTAAGCACTAAAGTTAATGCAGTGGCGTACCTAGGGTATTAGGCACCCGGGGCCCATCATTTTTTGACACCCCCCCATGTAAAAAATATTTTTTGTAATAACCATGAAACGGTATAAATGGTCAGAATAGAAACAGGGAGTGAAAATATTCTTGTATTGAACCTCATATATGTAACCATTATTCCAAACATACCATAACATAACATAAATTATGTCTGAATTGTCATGACATCAGAAGTACATATGGAGTAGTTGCAGGTGATGCTTGGGACAGTTCTGATTGTGTTAGTTCGGTTTTATGTGTTTTTTGAATAGAAGGGTTTTTATTTCTTTTTTGAAGGTTTTGTAGTCTGTGGTCGAGCTCAATAGGTTGTAGAGTTGGGGGTCGAGTGTTGCAGCTTGAATGGCTAGGAGGTTGTCGAACAGTTTTTTTTCTTTTGACGTTTTTGGTTGGAGGGTGTGTGAATGGTGTGCGAGTTCTCCTATGTCTGGTTGAGGTGGATTTAATTATTTAGCTGAAGAAATTAATTACCCCCCCCCCCATTCCACACACCTTAATTCTCTTCCAGTTTTGATCCCATTATAAAAAACACTGATAAGTTCCCAGAAAAAAAATAAATTAAAATAAGAAGTGAAAACAAAGGCCCCTACAGATGAGAACATAACATAAGAATAGCCTAACTGGGTCAGACCAATGGTCCATTATGCCCAGTAGCCCATTCTCATGGTAGCCAATCTAGGTCACTAGTACCTGGTCAAAACCCAAAGAGTAGCAACATTCCATGCTACCGATCCAGGGCAAGCAGACACTTAATAACAGACTATGGACTTTTCCTCCAGGAATTTGTCCAAATCTTTCTTAAAACCAGTTAAGCTATTTGCTTTTACCATAACTTCTGGCCACTTCATTTTTAAGCTTAGATCTTTCCTTCCAAACAGAGACCTTGCTAGATGTCAAATACAGCACAAGGGAACTTCACACGGACTTAGCTGTGCAGTGCAAAAATGTGCAAAGGACTGGTTTTTTCTTTCGATCACTACATAGCCTAATGCCACACAAGCAGCACTGTTACAAAAGGTCAATGATAAGGTTAACAAAGTTTTCTTCCTTGGACCACAAAGAGATACTGACAAACCACTGGAAGAGATCCCAAAACAACTACCTAGGCACAATACCCAAAGACCCACTCAGTGTGTGAACCAGTTGAGTGGAGTGGACTAACTGGGGGGTGGAAATAGGCCCGGAGTTTGCTCAGGAGAATTTCCCAGACCACCTCTTCCTCTCAACACATTGACACACTGCCACCACCACCACCACTAGGAACACCTCACTGGGTAGGCCAGCAATGCTTATAAACTTTATAAAACACATTATTATATTTTTTCATAAAGCACATATTTTAACTGAACTCTCTGACATCCTCAGCCTTTCCATTCACAAAAATAGAAGGAAGAAAAGTTCCCATTTCCTGCTGTCTCATGTCCCCGGCCTATACAATATTTTTCTTCTGCAGACCGTCTGACCAAATCCTCGTTTCACTTGCATTATAAAGTACCGAGGATGCCATCTCTCCCCAATCCCAGGTCCTAAAGTCTGAGACAGTAGCGTCAACTGCCCGATTCAGGAAGAAAAATTTCGATTCAGCCTATTTAATTGGTTTTTCGATTTGATTTTCCTGCCCAGTTGGGTGATTTTTTTCAAAAATCCTAGTGGGTTTTATAGCCTTTTCATCCCCTTTGGCTTCTCCTAACCACACTGGCGCTGTGGTGTAAATAAAATAAAGAAACAAAAAGGACTTTCCCTCTCTCTGTTAAATCCTAGCTCACGTTTGCAGTCTAACACCAGCTCTGGCAGGATACACATTTCAAATCTGACATATTGTAATCACAAAACAGAAAATAAAATTAATTTTTCTACCTTTTGTTGTCTGGTTATTTTTCAAATCTTGTTGGTCCCAGGCTCTGGTTGTTTTCTGATAACTTGCTTGCCAGGGTCTCCTTCTTTCTTCATGCTAACCATCCATCTGCCATCTCTGTCCTCCCTTTCCATTTCCCTTCCCTCCCCAGGAAGTCTGGTATCTTTCCTTTTTTCATCTCCCTCCACAAATCCACCTTTTCTTAACTACCCTTTCATCCGGCATCTCTCCCTCCTTCCCCACCACCCCAGGGCCCACCATCTCTCCCTTTCTTTTCCCAATTACCCTCCTATCCAGTATCTCTATCCCTCCTCCACACCATCCCTTGTGTCCAATTTCTCTCCCTTTCTGTTCCTTCCCTCCCTAAATCCCATAGTCCATCATCTCTCTCCCTCTCCTCTATTTTCAGACCCATTATTTCTTCCCCCCCAAAGTCTGGCATATGCACATCTCTTTGAACACCCCCTTCCCTCTGTGTACTTCTACACCAGGGCCCACCCCCAAGGCCTGTCCCCCCCCTTAAAGGTCTGCATCTCACCCCTGAAGGCCTGTCCCCCCCTTGAAGGTCTGCAATCCCCCCCGAAGGCCTGCACCCCCCGAAGGCCTGCAACCCCTTGAAGGCCTGTCCCCCCCTTAAAGGCCTGCCTGCCTGTCCCCCCCCGAAAGCCTGTCTCTCCCCATGAAGGCTTGTCCCCCCCATTTAAGGCCTGCATCTCCCCCTGAAGCCTGTCCCACCCCCTTTTAGGCCTGTCCCCCCCTTAAGGTCTTGCTGCCTGTCCCCCCCTTGAAGGCCTGCCTGCCTGTCCCCCCCAAAAGTCTGTCTCCCCCATGAATGCTTGTTCCCCCCCTTTCAGGCCTGCATCTCCCCCTGAAAGCCTGCCTGCCCGCCCCACCCCGAAGGACCGCTCGCCCCCCCCACCCCGACGTCCGGTTCTTCCCCTCTGGCCTCCCCGCATCATTTAGAGTAGCGAAGCAGCCTGCAGCAAGATCGCGATGTCAGCGATCTTGTGCTGCTTGTGCTGTCCTCCGCCGTGGACCCGCCCCCCTCCTCTGACATCAGTGGAGGGGGCGGGACCGCGGCAGAGGAAACAGCACAAAGCAGCGCAAGATCGCTGACATCACGATCTTGCTGCAGGCTGCTTCGCTACTCTAAATGATGCGGGGAGGCCAGAGGGGAAGAACCGGATGTGGAATTAATGGGCTTCGGTGCCATTGCCATGTGGCAGCCACAAGCACAGCTTTGTACAAAAAAAAAAAAATGTGGGGGAGTGTTTTATTTTTCATTGGCTATCTTAATATGGAAATGTAGACAGTTTATCAAATGAAATCTTTGCCTTTATTAAATTTTTTATTTACTGCTTTACAAACAAGCCCATTCAAAGTAATGTACATAAAATTTCAAAGTGGTTTACATAAAATAAACACTACTCTAAATTAAAAATATTACAGTAAAACTATGCTTACAAGCAGAATAAATTGGTATACTCTCTATATCAGGGATCTCAAAGTCCCTCCTTGAGGACCGCAATCCAGTCAGGTTTTCAGGATTTCCCCAATGAATATGCATTGAAAGCAGTGCATGCACATAGAATTCATGCATATTCATTGGGGAAATCCTGAAAACCTGATTGGATTCCTGCCCTCATGGAGGGACTTTGAGACTCCTGCTCTATAGCTACTATATATATACAGTATATTTTTTACCCTTAAGGGCTATTGGGCTGGTAGACAGGTGGGTATTGGGGGGGTTATGGAGGGATCAGCATAAATTCTAAGGGGTATATGGTGAGATGTATATCTGGCATCCTTTATGTGAAGTTCACAGCAGTGCCCTTTAAGGTGCGCACTAATATTTATCACACTCTAAAAAGCATAGCGCACCTTAGTAAAAGAGAGGAATAGTGTCCTTCTGGAAGTTTCATTTTTTTCTTTTAAATATATGGTTACAAATACATTCTCAGCCTTTAGTGTATCATATCATTATACCACAGCTTGCTGTAACAATTCCCACTAAGAGGCTACTACTGCAAGTTGCTATGAATTTTGAACTATCCAGTGCTAAATCAGAACTTGAGATAAGAATCACCAAATGAATTGATTTTACTTTTTAAGATTGAGGTTGATGTTCCTTTCTTGAGTGATATATATCTCACTGAAGAAAGGAAATTAAAACAAGTAAAAAAAAACAAACTATTTAGATCTAAGAACAGCCAACAGAAACAATCTTTGCATATAAAGAAAAAGGTGATGAAATCAGAGCTGTGTTTCAGCACTTGTGTCTTGTCCTGTTGTATTGGAAATACTAGTGTTACAGCTGGAGGTGGATTTCGGAACATAAGCCAATGGATCAGGTCGAATCAGATATCTGTAAATAATTTTAGAATAAGTTGTACAAGATGACTAAGATACAGTAAAAATACCACCACTTTTAAACATAAAAAATTGACCACCTAATAATTTGTTAAAAGAAAATGTTATCATGTCAATGCTAGAGCAATATTTGAAACACCACAATTTATGGAGATATTTACATCTAAAGTTTCCCTTGGAGGAAATAAGGGTTAAGGGAACATGATAAAAACTTTTAAAATAATACTGCTCATCTTTACAACTTTAGCCTTCGACGAACCTCAATTTATATCTAGATTATTAATACCCCACAATTCTCAATGCTCACTCCGTTCTTCTGGTCAAAACCTCCTCACAGTTCCCTCTCTGAAAATTATTGGTACAAGAAGAGCTGACATATTCTCTGTGATGGGACCTCAATGGTGGAACGCCCTCCCACAATACATTAGAATCGAAAAAGACGTTATAACATTCAAAAAACTTTTAAAATCTTATTTATTCAAAGACGCCTTCAATATTTAAATGTTTAGTGAGATTCCAAATTATGCTGTGGTTTAACTTCCCCTTACCCTTGTGTTCTTTCCATTCCTTTTACCTTAAATTGAAAATTGTAATTTTTATCCTTTCCCTCCCAATTCATGTTTATTTTTAACGACAGTACATTGTTAAATGTTTGTTTCTTTTTATTATACTCTATTTTAATTTTGTATATCGCTTAGTGATTCTAATAGGCGATTTATCAAATTTATTAATAAACTTGAAACTTGAACTTGAATAACATGGGGAAGTGAAATCTTTCAAAAAAACACAAAGTTCAAAGATTAAGGGATCCTGCATGGAAAAAACCTTTTTATCGGTGCTTGCCTTTCTGAGTCTTAGTTGTGCTTTTTGTACAGTACACTGTAGATGGGTGGGATAAAAATGTCTTAAATAACAAGAAAATGATGTGAAGCTTCAAGAAGAAAAGTGCAGATGAGAAAATGCTTCTTGGCTGGGAGTATAAATGATACCTGAATTAGCCTACTAGCAGAGGCAGTGGCAACCCAAACCATGCTGGAGTTTAAGAATACTTTGCACAGGCACAGAACACAATAGCAAATGGCAGGTGAGGGGAAACATGAAAGAAAAAGTTGTGGAGGGTGGTGGTGGGAGCGGGATTGAGAAGTCAGGTGTAAGAGACAAATGGTTTTAAAATGAAGTCGATACAAAAATGAACTCTGGCAAGAAACAGAAACACTCTGGCTCAGGTTTATAACTGATGCGATTAACTTACACAACGTCATTAAGCTCCAGCCTTGTGTCTGGAGAAGGATTGATGAGGATATAGGAGAGCGTGTTTTGCTGATCATTCATTTCATCTAAAGGACAAAAGCAAAACAAGACTGCCAGTAAGGTTATTTTTAGCAACTTTTATTAAGAATGATTGTTTCCTTTTTTTTTTTTATTTTTTAAAATTTTTTTTATTTATAAAATTTTCATTCTTACAATAAATGAATAGCATAATATTTAATTTATAATAATTATAGTTGTATGTACAATATCATATCATATATATTGAATCCCTTTCCCCTGTTATTTGTTTTTTCATTTTTTCTCATAGTAATTTCTATATTTCCCTCCCTAACCCTATATTATTATTATCAATGTGTTAAGATATCTGATCTTTAGAATATTTTGTCAATGGATCCCATATTTTCTTAAAACTTTTTATATTTCCTTGTTGTAATGCCAATATTTTCTCCATTTTATAAATGTGACACACCGAGTTCCACCAGAATGTATAATTTAGCTTGGTATAATCTTTCCAATTTTGTGTGATTTGCTGCATGGCAACTCCTGTCAATATTAAAAGCAATTTGTTATTGTTTGCTGATATTGGACTTTGTGTTCTCATTGCAGTACCAAATAATATGGTATCATATGAGAGACCAATATGATTTTCTAGAATGATTGTTTCCAAACCTAGGAGCCTTTTTACAAAGGTAGGTTAGATGCTAACGCATGCCTAACACAGCACAAATGGCCTAATATAGGACAAGCAAAAGCATTCCGTATTAGTTTTGCCATCTGTTGGAGGGGGAAGGCAAGAATAGAGAATGGGATGGATGTGCTAATCACCTCGTGCGTTGACATTAACCACTATGCTAATTGATCCATAATGAAGGAGCCCTTAGTACCCCATTAGCACCTTAAAAATAGGAGGCAATAATTACTCCAGTGTTAATTTTTTTTAACATTAGCACCCTTTTTGATTACTGTACTAGAAATAAGCTTAGTGCATGGGAAAGGATAAACTAAGGGCCATATTCTATGTATGACACCTAAAAAAAATCAGCACTGAAAAGGATGCTGCTTAGCGACATTCAGTGCAGTTTATAGAATCATGCTTATTGCCTGTGCGCATAACTTTACATTTAAGCGCAGGCGCTTATGCCAATGAAATCCAGGCCTAAATGCCTGCGCCTCAGTTATTGGGCATATGCTATAACTGTGCCTAAGAATGCCATGACCCGCACATGCTCCTCCCCTGGCCGTGTCCCCTTTTGAGATCCACTACTAGAATTTCTGTGCACTACTTTATGGAATACGCTTAGAAAGTTGTGCTCGTAAGTTCTAATTGGCACCAATTATTACTTATTAATTGCTCATTATCAGCACCGATTGGGTTGTTAATTAAGTTGCACAAATTGGAAATACACACACAGCTTTGGTCGCACTATCCTGAATTTAGACCTAAGCTCGATTTTTAGCACAGCTTAGTAAAAGAGCTCCATAACAAAACCTAGGAGCCCTTTTACATAGCTGCGGCAAAAAGTGACCTTAGTGCTCTCTTACATGGGTCTTTGCTGTGTGCTAAAGCCACTTTTACTGCAGCAGTAAAATGACTGCATTTCCTGGGTTTTTGTTTTAATGTCTATGTGCTAATTTTCTCATTAGCATGTGGCCATTAAAAAAGATTAATGTGTGAGTTTACCACCCAGTGGCATAGTAAAAGGGGGGGGGCGTCCGCCCCAGGCACTGTTTTGGTGAAGGCACCGGCGCTCCCCCTGCCCCTTCCCACTCCTCTCCCCGCCGCAAGCGCGCCTTCACTTTTCACCCAACATACCTCTCTCTCTTTGCCAACCTGTTGCTCGCCCCAGCGTGGGCTCTCTCTCTGATGTCACTTCCGGGTCCCTCACCTGAAAAGTGACACCAGAGGGAGAACCGACGTGGGCAGCAGCTTGGTGATGCTGCTCGAGCTGAGAAAGTTAAAAGAGGTATGGGGTAGGGAAGGGGGTGGGGGGTGGTGTGTGGTGGGGGGGTAGGACGGAGAAGAGGGTGGGGGAGGGGTGTTACTGCCTCAGGCGTCTCTCACTCTCGCTATGCCACTATTACCACCGCCTATTTTGTAGGTGGCAATGGCTCAAATGCTAATCAGCGCACACTAAATGAGTAGCATAGACATAACCCTCTTCACCCCAGACACATCTCCTCCGCAACAACTACTGATTAATTTTTTTGTGCATGATTTACGCATACACATCCCAAAATTACCGTAGTGCACCCGTGGTAAGCCCTTTAATGCTGCAGTAAGCATGCATTAGTGCTTGCCACTGCTTTGCAAAAGGATCCCTTACTGCATGCTAATGGCTATTAGTGTGTGCTAAGAGCCACATGGCCCCTAATTACAAAATAGGATGTATAGCATTTAGGGTCTGGTTCTGGAAACAGTGCCTGCTGCGGTAGGCCCCTGTAAAATTGGTGCCTACCATGTGTTAATCACCGGTAGGCACCACATCCAGAATCACATCTATTTTCTTCGACAGATGCCTTAAACGTAGGCCAGGAGGGCAGTTAAAATATCAGACTATGTCATTTTAACGTGGCACTGGAAAGCACTTTATCACGCAAAGCACTTTAGTACGGATTAAATCAATGCGGTTTATGATACACGATAGTAGAACGCTGGACAGGACTTTAACAACAAGATAAGTACAGTTTTAAATATGTATTGAATGATATGATTTATATGAAGAACCACATTAGTAACCTTAATAACAGCGGTTTTTGAGTAATGGTTAAGTCATAATGCTTATGGAAGGAAGGGAACTGTAAAGCGCAGTGATGGTTCCAAAACTATCGTGGGCTGAACTGCATTAGCAATGACCTGGTGGTAGCACTGAGCACTTTACAATTATTTATTTATTTATATTGATATTAGTTATTTGGTCATGAATTTAAATTTAAATACAATAAAATTAAATTAAAATTGGATGAAAATGTAATTAATAATATACAGCATTTTATAGGCCTACATTTAAGGCATCTACGAGAATCGCTTAAGCACACCTACGGACACCTAAGGCCACTTCCGTCGTAAACCATGCCTACGCCGGCCTTAGGCGTCTGTAGGGGTGCCTACACATCTCCGTTAATATAGAAACAATGCCTACACTATAGGCGTCTTTCGCCTCATTGATTTTTTTTTTTAAGTGTGTCCCGATTGGTCCATTATATGGTGGTAGGACACCATTTTTAGAATTGGGCCCTCAGTGTGCTCTGTCTACCAGCACACACTAAGCTTTAGTAAAACAGCCTCTATGTTAATCCCATACAAGTATCAAAAGGAAGAGTCAACCTTCTTTTGCAAAGTGATCTTGAGCTTAAGGTCAGCATCTTAACACAAATATTTTCCCCAAATAGATAGATAAAAGGCATATGAAAATAAATAAACAAGCAAAAAAAACACCTGAACTTCCCCACATAGCTGTAGCAACTCCAACATTTTTGTTCTGTATCCATTTATAGAAAAATAATGAAATGTGAAAAATGGGTCAGCAGCTACTCAACTAAACAGATAATACAATCAGTTATTTCTAGCACAACTGGTTTAACTATCAAATTACACTCTCCATCATTGTTCTGAAAGATAATTTATGGCATTGTGAAAGTAATCAATTTGACAAACAAATACTTATTACACAAACTTGTCAAAAACTTCAATATTCCAACTGTTCTTTATTCACAAAACAAATTATATTGAAAATTGCACGGACACCAATAGCATTTTTGTATTTAGACATTTTAGGGGCACGGCTAGGGCAGAGAGTGGGCGCATCTGTACAAACTGAGTAGCATGCCAGCATTGTCATACACTAACCGATTAGCACAGATTTAGTGCATGAATCCGTACCACCTACAAAGTAGGTGGCGGTAGGGGCTCATGGGAAAATTAGCATGTGGCCATTACTGGAAAATTCTGAAAATTGACCATTTTATTCCTATGGAAAAAAAATAGTCTTAACATGTGGAAAGGACCTGCATAAGGGCACATGAAGGTCACTTTTTGCAGCAGCTTAGTAAAAGGGCCCCTTAGCACATGCTAAATGCTAATAAAACTATAGGTATAAAAATAGCTTATTAGCATTTAGGCCCAGATTCACAAACAGGTTGCACCTAGATCATGCCTAATGTAAGTAGTTTAATTGGGTTGAAGTGGCACAATAATTGGTCACACCATTAAAACTCAATTAAACCCTTTGTGCTTACTACCTGTGAATTATCATTTGTGTTTATGTTTCTGAAGACAGCCAGAACAATTGATTTTGACGCTTGCTCCTTTCAGCGGTTTTCTTTAGGTGTTGAGTTTCTAGCACGAGAAGTTTTTGTGCATTGGAATCGTGTCAATCCCTCAGAGCCATTTTTCTCAAAGCCTAGATGAAAGATTATCATCAGAACCCCCGAGGAAGCAAAACATTGCCAAAACACAGGTCCTGTTCTTACGGTACATTCCGTGAACAATGAGCATATGGTGTGAATATTGACACAGACTTTATTATATAAGAGTGTTTTGAAGTTATCCAATGATATTTTGAAAACAATAAACATTTGCACTTGAAATCTGCATTTCCAGGATTTTCTGTTCCACTGTCCTTGTTGTTGTGTTCACCAGAATTGTTGTGGAACATTGGTCTTTCTCTTTTTGTTTATGTAATTATATGCCCATTTGGTATATTACTTGTATTTGATTTGGGTTCCTCATAGAAATCTTATGAATAAGCTGAGAGGCTTGAACTTAGGACTCAAAGTGGTAAATTGGATTGGAAACTGGTTGACTAACAGACAACAGAGGGTGGTGGAATTCACTTTGAGAAAAGAAAGCCGAATAGTAGAATGCCTCAGGGGTTGGTAATGGGTTGATTTTATTGAATGTATTTGTGAGAAACATTGCTGAACAGTTAGAAGGAAAAGTTTGCCTTCATGTGAATTGATAATTCACAAAAATATCACCAACAGAGTGGTCCCTGGAGGAAGTAGAAACTATGAAAAGAGATCTCCAAAATTTAGAAGAATGATCAAAGGTTGGCAGTTGAACTTTAATGTGATGCAATTGAGGTGCTGAAATCCAAAGGGGATGTATATCTCATAGGAAGTAAGAGACTGATGAGTTGTTAGTGTCTGAGGATCTCAAGGTTATGGAGCATGTAGGCGGTGGCCACTGTCAGAAGGATGCTAGACTGAACAGAATGGGGTATAACCAGCACAAGAAAGGAGGTGTTGATGCCCTTGTACAAGTCATTGGTGAGACCCCACTTGGAATGCTGTGTTCAGTTTTGGAGGCTGTAAAGAATTAAAATGGTTTAGTGAAAAGCAACAAAAATGGTGTGGAGTTAGCACAAAATATATGAGGAGAGACTTAATTACCTTAATGCATACCTTGCAGGAAAGGAGAGATAGGCGCAATATGATACAGACAATCAAATATTTGAAAGGTATTAATCTACAAACAAACCTTTTCCAGAGATATGAAGGCAGTAGAACTAGAGGACATGGATTTAGATTGGAGGGCAAGCGACTCAGTAATAACATCAGGAAGTACTTTTTCACAGATAAGATGGGAATGCCTTCCTACAGGAACTGGTGGAAATGAAAACAGTAATGATGGAAGTGGTGGAAATGAAAACAGTAATGAAATTCAAACTGCATGGGATAAATACAAAGTGATCCTATATGGAAAAAGAATTGAACAAAAAAAAAAAAAAATAGCGGTGTTTAGATGGCAACTTCAGTAATTGAGAAGCAAAGCTAGTGCTGAGCAGACTTCAATTTGTGCCCTGATCATAGCTAGACAGATTTGGATGGGCTGTAGTGGGGCTTCAATGACAGATTCAGTAGTTAGAGAACAACGCCAGTGCCAGGCAGACTTCTATGGTTTGAGCTATGAAAATGGCAAGGACAAATCAAGATTTAAGTATGCTTATGTAGTATCAAATCATACTTTACGCTATGAGCTTATCTTGGATAGACATAAGAACATAAGAAATGCCTTCACCGGATCAGAACTTAGGTCCATCCAGTCCGGCGACCCGCACACACGGAGGCCAAGCTAGGTGCTCCCTGATGGAGACCCTGTTTACCCATATCCTTCAATGTGATTCGCAAGAAGGTGTGCGTCCAATTTGCCCTTGAATCCCAGAATGGTGGTCTCCGTTACAACCTCCTCCGGGAGAGCATTCCAAGCGTTCACCACTCGCTGTGTGAAACAAAACTTCCTGACATTTGTCTTGGGCCTGTTGCCCCTCAGTTTCAGCCCATGTCCTCTTATCCGAGTCACATTTGACAATGTGAACAACAGTGTTTCTTGCTCTATCTTGTCAAAACCTTTTAGTATTTTAAAAGTCTCTATTATATCCCCTCTCAGTCTTCTCTTCTCGAGGGTGAACAAACCCAGTTTTTCAAGGCATTCTTTGTAGTCCAAATTCTCCACTCCTTTTACTATCTTTGTGGCTCGTCTCTGCACCCTTTCCAGCAGGGTTATGTCCTTCTTTAGGTAGGGAGACCAGTGTTGAACACAGTATTCCAAGTGTGGTCTGACCATTGCTCTGTAAAGCGGCGTTATGACATCCGCTGATCTACTCATGATTCCCTTCTTTATCATACCCAGCATCCTGTTTGCTTTCTTTGCCGCCGCTGCGCATTGAGCCGACGGCTTCAGGGTCCTGTCTATTGTCAGCATAGCTATCGCTACCATTCAGCATTTTCAGTTGGCATTACTTATGTCAGCGAAGGCCTATGGGAAATTATATCAATCTGACTCTGGCATGGGAATGCAGATAGACCCTGAGGGCAGGGAGACTGTTTTAAGTATCCCTGATATGTTTCAAGTAGCCCTGATTGAATCATGATTAGCTAAAAGGTGTTAATGTCTGATTAAGAGGGTGCTTAGGACAATGGGTCCAGGTGCACATCAAGAAGATAGGCTGCTTGAATGGGACAAAGAAGCCAGAGACTAATCCCATCCACCATGCCTGCAAGTATCACACCCTCCTTAGCAATTAAATTAACCATTGTTTCAAACAGTTTACAAATTCTAAACAGAAAGATACTGGGACATACAATAGTTTCTATACACAGAATAAGATTCCAAGCTATAAAATCCTCCTCTCTACAACACACAAAAAGCTATCAATCTATCTATCTCTTGGCTCTTGGCACTCTGGTCCTCTCTTCTATCTCTTGAGCTCTCTCTTTCTCTGTCTATCTTTCTCTTTATCTATGGAACACGAAGCATCACCCCATCCCCCTTTTCTCTCTCTCTCTGCCTTTCCCTGGAACTTCACACTTCCTTCTGGACTCTGTAAGGCAGGGAAACTGCTTTGCTCTCTACTTAATTGTAATGCTTAATTGTTGTAATGCCTATGAATACTACTTTTCTGTAAGACTATTTCTATAATATATTCTTTATGCAATCACCTCTGGCTGTGCCTCTTTGATTCTACTTCCTGGTGAATCTTCAGTGAGGGAACTGAACCTGGGACCAGGCATTTGTCAGGGCGCCTCTCAAGTGACCCCACCAACCATATATTGTGGGGGCCACTAACAAACCTGACATCTATCAGTACCCCCAGGTCCCTTTCTTGTTCGCTCTTGCCCAATGCTACACCTAACATTTTATATTCATGTTCTTTGTTATTCCTGCCCAAGTGCATCACTTTGCATTTTGCTATATTAAAATTCATCTGCCACTTTTCCGCCCATTTCTCTAGGTGGTTCAAATCTCTCTGGAGTTCTTCGCTGTCCTTTTTCGACCCAACTGCCCGACATCTGCAAACTTGATTATGTTACTTGTTGTTTCCTCTTCCAGGTCATTTATGAAGATATTGAATAAGATGGGCCCAAGAACCGAGCCCTGGGGCATGACACTTGTCACCTTCTCCCAGTCCGAGAACTTCCCATTTATGCCCACCCTCTGTAATCTGTTCTCCAGCCATTTGCCTATCCATCTTAGTATATCCCCTTCTATTCCATGGCTTTGTAGTTTCCTCAAAAGCCGTGCGTGCGGAACCTTGTCGAATGCTTTCTGGAAGTCCAAGTATATTATGTTGACCGGTTCTCCGTTGTCCATTTGTTTGTTCACCTTCTCAAAAAATTGAAGTAAATTCGTCAAACATGACTTCCCCTTCCTGAAGCCGTGTTGACTTGCTCTCATAAGGTCGTGATTTTTCAGGTGTTGCACTATGCTATCCTTAATCAGTGCTTCAACCACACCAACGTAAGATTCACAGGTATATAGTTTCCCGGTTCTCCCCTTGATCCCTTTTTGAAGATTGGGATGATATTCGCTATCTTCCAGTCATCTGGTATTCGCCCGGTTCTAATTGTCAAGTTAGCTAGGGATTGTAACAGTTCTCCGATTTCTACCTTAAGCTCCTTTAGCACTCTTGGGTGAATTCCATCTGGTCCGGGGGATTTGTCACTTTTTAGTTTGTCGATCTGATAGTATATCATGTCCAGATCCACATTTGCTGTGGTAAGGCTATCCTCAACTTTTCCCTGTTTCAGGCATTGATGCAGTGTCCTCCTTGGTAAAGACAGATGCAAAGAATGAATTTAGCCTATCTGCAATCTGTTTATCTTCCTTGATGTACCCTTTTCTTCCTTGGTCGTCGAGAGGGCCCATTGCCTCTTATGCTTGTTTTTTTCCTTTAATGTATCTAAAAAAGGGCTTGAAGTGTTTGGCTTCATGCACTATCTTTTCCTCATAGACCTTTTTGGCGACTCTTACCGCCTTGTGACATTTCTTCTGGTCAGTCTTGTGGCTCTTCCAGGCCTCCGTTGTTTGTTCATATTTCCATTTTTTAAATGAGTTCCTCTTTTCCCTTACCGCCTCCTTCACCTCTTTAGTTAGCCAAGCTGGTTCTCCTTTGCTCTTATTCTTCCTTCCTTTTGATATTTGTGGAATGTAGAGATTCTGTGCTTCAGTTATGGCATTTTTTAGTAGGGACCATGCTTGTTCGACCGTTGTGATGTCCGCTGCCCTTTTCATGAGCCTTTTTTTAACCATGGCTCTCATGCTGTCATATTTCCCTTTTCTGAAGTTAAAGGTTGTGGTTAGGGTCTTGGTTCGTTTCCCCTTCCCGATGCCAATTTTAAAATTGATCATACTGTGATCGCTCGTCCCCAGTGGGACCGTTACTTCTACATCTGAAGTCCTTCCAGTTATGCCATTTAGGATCAAGTCCAAGGTTGCGGTTCCTCTTGTCGGTTCTCCCACTGAAAGACCCATCTCTGTGGAAAAGGAAGAACTGCAGGTCCCACAAGCCAATGCAGGGAGGGAAGACACTAGCATGCACGGAGTACAGTCACTGCCTAAAAAAATTAACTGATCATGCACTTGGTAGTGTCTATACTAGGTTCCATGGATGACATAACCCACATATGAGAATATTATGCTTGCTTGATCTCAGAAAATAAATATTATTGATGATAGAACAAAGATTAATTTTTGAATTTAAAACACTTGACCCACAGGGTTTGAACCAAGAGTTGGATTTGCGAGTCTTTTGTAGTGATGAAATCACAAATAAATTCATTATAATATTGATACTGTCTCTGATCCTGGCTATCAGCTTTCTCTCTTCCAGACACAACACAACTATTGGGCATAGAGAGCATCTGCACTCCTTAGAGAAAAAAAGAAGATACACAGGCCTGAGATATTGCCTCTGCTTGTGTAAGCATTTCTCCTAGCATCTGCACAGCTGAGGAATGTGCTGGATGAGAGCAATGAAGAGCAAAACCACCCAGCAGACCAACCACTATAGATGTGTGGAAAGATCTCACCTGAAGTCAAGTATAGTACTGTATACTATTTTGTTTTCCCCATAATGAAGAAAACAAGGTATAACAATTGCTGGAGCCCATTCAAACAGTCCATAGTTTTGTCCCACTTGTTTAGCCTATTATAGTACTGATTTTGCTCTGCTCCCCACCTACACCCCTCATGGATTTTAATAAACCTTGGTTACTGCCAATACTGGTTTGTGCTTTCTGGGTGCTCAATTGAATTCCTGACTGTGAGGGAGACTTGAGATATGGTGAGAAGAATAGGAAAGACAACTAGTAACGAGACAAGAGGGATATCTAGCTGGTAATATTTTGTTAGGATTGGTACCTCAAATAATCTGAATCAGGGGTGTCAAAGTCCCTCCTCGAGGGCCGGAATCCAGTCGGGTTTTCAGGATTTCCCCAATGAATATGCCTGAGATCTATTTGCATGCACTGCTTTCAATACATATTCATTGGGGAAATCCTGAAAACCCGACTGGATTGTGGCCCTTGAGGACCGACTTTGACACCTGTGATCTGAATTGTTATTTGATGAGCTATAGGAAATGTAATATATAACAGGTTCTTCCTATTCGTTGAATGTTTCAAGTATAGTATTGGTATGTACTTGTTATAATCTTGTAGTTGCATAAACCAATACACTTTTAAATATTGCTAACAAGCCTTGTTCACAGTCACTTTCATTTTGTTTTTTGGGTTTTTTCTCCTGGATGGAAGAGAGGGAAATTCTACCCACTAACATCAGGTGGAGGCACCAAGCATCTGTGGACCAATGGAGCTGCCTGAAAAGGACTCCTGCCAGGTCAGTCCTGGACCCAGACATACCCACAATTGGAACACGGTCCCCCTAATTTTGTGACCTTGTGCACACTCCTTCATGCTTAACAATCAAACTTGCATGAGTAAGTTATAGAATTATGGCAGTAATATGCTTAAGTTAATTGGTAAATTATGTGTTAATTGGCACCAGCAACCAAATATCAATGAAAAATTGAAGTTAATTGATGCTAACTGGCACCCAAAAGCAGTTGTGTAATTTAACTGCACTTAGTTGCCATTCTATAAACTTACCCCTGGGTCTATAAAGGTCACTCAGATTTGGCCTCAATCTTGAGATGTGTGCATAAATTAATTATTTAACGGGCCATTAACAATCAATAACTGAAGGGCTTATTTCCCAAACCCTCTAAGTCTAATACAACTAATATGGACAGTGGATTTTGGAAATGAAGTCCTTCAACTGCACACTGTTCTATAACACTGGGCACATAAATTCCATAACAAGCAAACCAAAAGGAGTAATGGTCGGAGCTATATGCATGGGTGGGTCATATAAATGTAGAAATATGATGGCAGATAAAGTCCAAATGGCCCATCTAGTCTGCCCATCCGCAGTAGCCATTATCTCTTTCTCTCTCAGAGAGATCCCATGTGCCTATCCCAGGCTTTCTTGAATTCAGACACAGCCTCTGCCTCCACCACCTCTTCTGGGAGACTGTTCCATGCATCTACCACATTTCTGTAAAAAAGTATTTCCTTCGATTACTCCTGAGCCTATCACCTCTTAATTTCATCCAATGCCTTCTCATTGCAGTTTCCTTTCAAATGAAAGAGACTCGACTCATGTGCATTTACATTACATAGGTTTTTAAATATCTCAATCATATTTCCCCTTTCCCATCTTTCCTCCAAAGTATACAGATTGAGATCTTTAAGTCTGTCCCCATACGCCTTATGACAAAGACTACACACCATTTTAGTAGCCTTCCTCTGGAGCGACTCCATCCTTTTTATATAAGAACATAAGAACATAAGAACATAAGAAGTTGCCTCCGCTGAGGCAGACCATAGGTCCATCCTGCTCAGCGGTCCGCTCCCGCGGCGGCCCATCAGTCCCATTGACTGAGCAATGGTCTATACCTATCTATACCCCCCAATCCCTTTTTCTTCTAGGAATCTATCCAAACCTTCTTTGAAACCATTTAGTGTTTTCTTGTCTACAACAGCCTCTGGGAGCGCGTTCCATGTATCTACCACCCTCTGAGTGAAAAAGTACTTCCTAGCGTTTGTTCTAAACCTGTCCCCTTTCAATTTCCCCCAATGCCCCCTTGTGCTTGTGGTGCCCCTTAATTTGAAAAATCTGTCCCTGTCTACTTTTTCTATGCCCTTCAGGATCTTGAAGGTTTCTATCATGTCTCCTCTAAGTCTTCGCTTCTCCAGGGAGAAAAGTCCCAACTGCTTCAATCTGTCGGTATATGGGAGATTTTCCATTCCCCTTATCAGTTTGGTTGCTCTTCTTTGTACTCCCTCAAGTACCGCCATGTCTTTCTTGAGGTACGGCGACCAGTACTGGACACAGTACTCCAGATGCGGCCGTACCATTGCACGATACAGCGGCATGATAACTTCCTTCGTCCTGGTTGTAATACCCTTCTTAATGATACCCAGCATTCTGTTTGCTTTCCTAGAGGCTGTGGCGCATTGCGCCGATGCCTTCAGTGTTGCGTCTACCATCACTCCCAGGTCTCTCTCCAGGTTACTAACCCCTAGTGGTGTTCCCCCCATTTTGTATGTGAACATCGGGTTCTTTCTCCCCACGTGCATGACCTTGCATTTCCCCACGTTGAAGCTCATCTGCCATTTTTCGGCCCACTTTTCCAGCTGCGTTAGATCCTTTTGGAGATCCTCGCAGTCTTCCTTGGTTTGAGCCCTGCTGTATAGTTTGGTGTCATCTGCAAATTTAATGACTTCACACTTAGTTCCCGCCTCTAGGTCATTTATGTAGATATTGAACAAGAGCGGTCCCAGCACCGACCCCTGCGGAACTCCGCTCGTGACCCCTTTCCAGTCTGAGTAGTGGCCCTTTACGCCAACCCTCTGCTTCCTGTTTGACAGCCAGTTTTTGATCCATCGGTGGACCTCCCCTTGTACCCCGTGGTTCCATATCTTTTTAAGCAGTCTCTCGTGTGGCACCTTGTCGAAGGCTTTTTGGAAGTCAAGGTAAATGATGTCTATAGATTCCCCTTTATCCACCTGGCTGTTCACGCCCTCAAAGAAGTACAATAAGTTTGTGAGGCATGACCTACCCTTACAGAAGCCATGTTGACTTGGTTTTAGCTGCCCATTTTTTTCGATGTGCTCACAGATGCCGTCTTTAATCAGTGCCTCCATCATCTTTCCCGGGACTGAGGTCAGGCTCACCGGCCTGTAGTTTCCCGGGTCCCCCCTTGCGCCCTTTTTGAAGATGGGCGTGACATTTGCTATTTTCCAATCCTCCGGGATCTCTCCGGTTTTTAAGGATAGGTTGCATATCTGTCGAAGTGGCTCCGCTATTACATCTTTTAGTTCCCTGAGTACCCTTGGGTGAATGCCATCCGGACCCGGCGATTTGTCGCTCTTTAGTCTGTCAATCTGCTTGAGTACATCCTCTTGGCTTACCTCTAAATTGACCAGCTTATCCTCTTGGTCTCCTATTACGATCTCCTCGGGTTCTGGAATGTTGGTTATATTCTCCATCGTGAAGACTGACGTGAAGAACTCATTTAACCTGTCAGCTATCTCTTTCTCTTCTTTTACAACTCCCTTTCGGTCTCCATCGTCCAATGGTCCCACTTCTTCTCTCGCCGGTTGCTTCCCCTTCACGTATCTGAAGAACGACTTGAAGTTTGTTGCTTCCTTTGCCAGTCTCTCTTCGTATTCTCTTTTTGCTTTTCTAATCACTCGGTGACACTCTTTCTGGTGTTCTTTGTGCCTTTTTTGGTTCTCCTCTGTTTGATCTTTTTTCCATTTTCTGAACGATGCTTTCTTGTCGCTTATCGCCTTCTTCACTGCACTTGTTATCCACACTGGGTTTTTTGTTCTAATTTTTTTGCACCCTTTTCTGAACTTGGGGATGCATATGCTTTGTGCTTCGTGCACAGTCTCCTTGAGTAAGGTCCAGGCTTTTTCTACGGATTCCGTCTTCCCTATGTTGCCTTTGAGCTTCTTTCCCACCATTTTTCTCATGGCATCATAATTTCCTTTTTTGAAGTTGAGTGCCGTCGTTGTGGTTCTTTTCCCCTTTGATGATCCAATTTCAAGCTTGCACTGGATCATGTTGTGATCGCTGTTACCTAGTGGGGGTAATACCGCCACCTCCTTTGCTGGCCCCCCTAGTCCGTTAAAGATTAGGTCAAGAGTGGCATCGCCCCGTGTTGGTTCCGTGACCAGCTGCTCCATGAAACAGTCCCTCGTGACTTCTATGAATTTTGTCTCTCTTGCGCAGTTTGAGTGCCCAATACTCCAGTCTATCCCAGGATGGTTGAAGTCCCCCATCACCACCACATTTCCGCTTCTGCATACCTGTTTCAGTTCAGCCTCCATCTCCTGGTCGATTTCTTCCGGTTGTCCAGGTGGGCGGTAGTACAGACCCAGTTTAATGTCTGCTCCTGCTCCTCCCTGTAGCTTAACCCATAGTGATTCCAGGCCATCCGCCCGTACTGTTGTTTCCGTCCTGGCTGATGGTATGGAGTCTTTTATGTACAGCGCTATTCCTCCACCCTTTTTATGTGTCCTGTCTCTCCTGTATAGTTTGTACCCTGGTATGGCCACATCCCATTGATTGTCCTCGGTCCACCACGTTTCTGTGACTCCAATTATGTCTAGGTCCTTATTGCTGGCTGTGATTTCCAGTTCTCCCATTTTGGCCCTCAGGCTCCTAGCATTTGTGTATAGGCAGTTTAAGACCCAGTTTTTTGTCCTCTCTCTTTGTTTCCCTTGTGCTTTGGTATTCCTGCAGTTTCCCTCATGGTTTGCCAGCCCCTGAGCTTCGTCCTCCTCCTGTTGTGTGTGTGTGACGTCCTCTGCCTGTTTCCCCTGCGCCTCCTGCTCTCCTATCTTTTTGAAGGTGCAGCCTCCAGAATTGTACCCAATATTCTAAATGAGGTCTCACCAGAGTCTTATACAGGGGCATCAATACATCCTTTTTCTACTGGCCATATGCACCCTAGCATCCTTCTAGTTTTCACCATCACCTTTTCAACCTGTTTGGTCACCTTAAAATCATCACATACAATCACACCCAAGTCCTATTCTTCATTCATGCACATAAGTTTTTTACCCCTAAATTGTACTGTTCCCTTGGGTTTTTGCAGCCTAAATGCATGACCTTACTCTTCTTAAGAAATCCCACATACCTGTTCCACGCTTTCTTGAATTCTTGGCTCCACCAACTCTACCGGGAGACTATTCCATGCATCTACCACTCTTTCTATTTTCTTAGATTACTCCTGAGCCTATCACCTTTTAACTTCATCCTTTGCCCTCTCATTCTGGAACTTCCTTTCAAATGAGAGACTTGCCTCGTACGCATTTATGCCATGTCTCTATCAGTTCTTCCCTCTCCTGCCTTTCCTCCAAAGTATGCATATTAAGATCTTTAAGTGTGTCTCCATAAGACTTAAGATGGAGACCACTGAGCATTTTAGTAGCCTTACTCTGGAATGACTCCATCCTTTTTATATCTTTTTGAAGGTGCGGCCTCGACAATTGAACACAATATTCTAAATGAGGTCTCATCAGAGTCTTATACAGATATACATATGATATACAGAACAACCAATTAAGGGAAGAACAGCAACAGAGGGGTAATAATTATGAACTACATATAGAGATGAATACATGGTTTGGGGTTTGAGCATAGTAGCGTGGTAAACAATAGGCCCTATAAGTATAGCAGCTAGAAATACACTACAGTACATTCAAAGTATAGGACAATTTTAGGCATTCTTACATGTAGTAAGGAGATAAGATCTTGCATAGTTTAGCACCGAGTGTGCTACTAGGGATTTAGTTTCACCTGTAAGCCAAGTTTCATTAGGTCCTTCCTCATTTTATTCACTCCATCAGGGATGTCTACTCTATTGCAGATTTTGGTATCATCTGCAGAGAGGCAAATCTTACCTAACAGCCCTTCAGCAATATCACTTACAAAAATATTAAAAAGAACAGACCTAAGAACCAAAACTTGAGGCACCCCACTGTTAACATCCATTTCCTCAGAGAGATCTTCATTGACCATTATCCTCTGTCATATTCCACTCAACCAGTTGCTGATCCAGTCTGTCACCCAGTTTATTTACTAGACGCGTGTGTGGAACACTATCAAAGGCTTTGCTAAAATCTAAATACACAACATCTTCTAGTGCATTCCCACTATCCAATTCTCTGATCACCCAGTCAAAGAAATTGATCAGATTTGTCTGACAAGATCTGCCTCTAGTGAATCCATGTTGCCCAAATTACTTGAACACGCTGTTCACTGCCGTTGCCTGGACTTCCTTTCCTCTCATAATATTCTTGACCCGCTTCAATCGGGCTTTTGCCCTCTTCACTCTACTGAAACTGCCCTTGCTAAAGTCTCTAACGACCTGCTCCTGGCCAAATCTAATGGACTTTACTCTATCCTCATTCTTCTTGATCTGTCTGCTGCCTTCAACACTGTTGATCACCGCCTCCTCCTCAACGTGTTATCCTCACTGGGATTCCAGGGTTCTGCTTTCTCCTGGTTTTCTTCCTATCTTGTCGTACCTTCAGCTTATGTTACAGTCCTCCGTTGTCTATTGGCGTACCCCAAGGCTCTGTCCTGGGCCCTCTCCTCTTTTCCATATATACCTGCTCTCTTGGTATGCTGATCTCCTCTCATGATTTTCAATATCACCTCTATCCTGATGACTCCCAGATCTACCTCTCCACGCCAAATATCTCTACAGGAGTTTAGGCCCTAATTTCAGCCTGCCTGTCCAACATTGCTGCTTGGATGTCTTGCTGCCATCTCAAACTGAATATGGCTAAAACTGAACTCCTTATCTTTCTGCCTAAACTTGCCTCCCTCCTCCCACCATTCTCTATTTTGGTGGATAACACTATCCTCCTCCCTGTCTCGTCGGCTCACAACCTTGGGGTGATCTTTGATTCCTCTCTTTCCTTCTCTGCTCAGGTCCAAAAACCCGCCAAATCCTGTCGCTTCCTCCTCTCTAATATTACCAATCCATCCTCTTCTCTCTGAACACATGACCAAAACCCTTGTCCACGCTCTTATCACCTCACGCTTAGGCTACTGCAATGTACTTCTCTTGGGCCTCCCATGTGCCCATCTCTCACCTATTCAATCTGTTCAAAATTCTGCTGCACGACTCATATTCCATGAGAGCCACTATTCTCATATTACTCCTCTCCATAAGTTGCTTATTGGCTCCCCGTCCATCTCCGAATACAATTTTAACTCCTCTTGCTGACATACAAGTGCATTCACTCTGAAGCCCCCCAATATCTCTCTTCACTTATCTCCCTCTATGCTCCTCCCTGTGATCTCCATTTATTTGTACCCTTCTCTTTCACTGCCAACTCCAGACACCGTCCCTTCTTTCCTGTGGCACTGTATGCCTGGAACAGGCTGTTTGAATCAATACATAGTGCTTCCTTCCTAGCAGCGTTCAAATCCAAGCTAAAAGCCCACTTTTTTCAATCTTTCAACTTCTAACTCCCACTCACTGCTGCCAGAAACCTATACCCACTGTATCATTTCCTCTACCATAATCTCCCCAACCTCAAAATGTCCTGTCTAAATTAGATTGTAAGCTCTTCTGAGCAAGGACCATTAAAATGTACAGTGCTGCGTACGCCTTTCAGTGCTTTAGAAATAGAATAGTAGTAGTAGTAGTAGTAATCCACTGGATTCCAGAAACTTCACTATTCTCTGTTTTAAAAGCATTTCCATTAATTTACTTACCACAGAAGTCAGGCTTAACTGGCCTGTAATTCCCTATGTCTTCCTTACGTCCACTTTTATGGAGAAGAACCGTATTTACTCTTCTCCAGTCCTCTGGTACCACACCCGATTCTAGAGAAGCATTGAAAAGGTCAGCCAGCGGAGCTGCCAGAGCTTCTCTAAGTTCTTTCCGTATCCTCGGATGTACACCATCCGGCCCCATTGCTTCATCCACCTTCAGTTTAACTAGCTCTTCATGACCACAATCCTCTGAAAATTGATCAGGGTCTATCACAATTTACACTTGTCTTCTGCAGTCCTGCTCATGGCACTTCAGCTGTGAACACAGAAAGGAATATTTATTAAGCAATTTAGCCTTATCTACATATTTCTCCCCTTCACCTTTGAGTCTCACAATGCCACTCTTGCACTTCTTCCTATTACTCTACAGTGGAACCTTGGTTTATGAGCATAATTCATTCCAGAAGCATGCTCGTAAACCAAATTACTCATATATCAAAGCAAGTTTCCCTCGGCCACCGGCGCTGCTCTACCCCACCCTACCATATCCCCAAAAGACTCCCCCACCCCCAAGGCTACTAGTGCGCTTCCACATCACCCTCCCCCCCCTTGAACTGGCATCGTCCCCCCCCTCACAAACTGAAGGCTTACCCCCAATCTGGCACCGGCATGCAGCACCAACCCATAGGAGGTGCCGGTGCCCAAAGATCCTGCCTCTTGCCGGACTGGGCTTTCAGCATCTGCGCATGCTCAAGGCCTTCTGGCTCTCGTTCTCTCCAAGAATCTCCAAAGTGGCCTTCTTTTCCTCTTACTTTTATTTACTTTCCTTACAAAATGGTTTGTTGCCCTTACCCCTTACAATAGCTCCTTTCAATTTTGCCCACTGTTTTCCTACTTCTTCCAGATGTTCCCATCCATAAAACAATTTCTTGATATAATCCCCTATCTGAACAAAATTAGTTTTTTTTCAAAGTCTAGAACATTTAAGTGCCAGTAGGCACGTTATATTTAAAATTATTTGTCATTTCAAATGGTGCTTCACCCCCTTAGTGCAAATTCTATAACAGTTATGTGTGTAATTGGGAGTATAGAATATTAGCATTAAGTCAACATATATGTGCTTACATTTAAACATGGTCAATGTCTGGTGTAAATTGCCACAACTAAGGGCTCCTTTTACTAAGCTGTGCTAGCAGTTTTAGCACGCGCTAGATGCTAACGCCTCCATTGAGCTGGCGTTAGTTTTTCTGCGTAGCGCAGGGGTTAATGCGCGCTAAAAACGCTACCGCAGCTTAGTAAAAGGAGCCCTAAATGTTGAAATTGTGCACATTATTGATAAGATTTTATAAGTTTAACATGTAAATGTTTGGCATGTTCCTCATACATACTCCTTTGCAGCTATGTGCTATAGATTTAAAGTACCAGAGACCAGATTCAATAATGCTCAGCTGAGTGCCCTTTATAGGATAGTGAGAGCTCTTGTTTCTTCTATCAAATTTGGGTGCTAGGATTTATACTTGCTGAAATCTGGTGTAAATCCTGTTGCACAGTTTGGGTATGCATCCCTGGTGTTCTATAAAACTGCACCCAAATTTTTTAAACACTCCTTTTGTCCTGAAGAGGTGCTGAGTGAGGATCAGCTAAGGGGAAGAAAAACTCCATTGGAATATCTTACTTGCTGGCATTCAAACTTGAGAAAAGGTAAAACCTGGGCTTCAGGAGGTTATTTCGTTGTCCTTCAAGTTTACTTTGTAGTTCAGTCCTCTGCTTTTTTTAGCAAAGTCAGTTTTAACAATTATACCACCACTATGGGTGTGGCTAACGCTAGAAGTGATGTTAGTCGCTATAAAGCGCCTATGTAGGTGCGATTTACAGCAAAGATAGGCGCCAGAAATTTAGGCCTGAAAAACCATGGCCTACATTTTTGGTGCCTATCTTTCCCGAAGACATTGCCATCGTGTGATTGATGCGTTATTGGCAGCTGCTTTTTAGGAGGCTGCCGATATTGGCACTGTATAGAAAATCTAGGTCTTAGTGCTCTGCATCCTAACTCCTAATATTAAGTGTTCTTTTGAAAATGTATCTCTTTAAGTACATATATTTTGTCGTATGTAGGCCAATATTACAATGAAGTTGATATCCCTCCTATATTTGCTACAAGACCCCTTAATGATTTTGTCTCTCAAACTTAAATCATTCAGAATCATGAAGGTCAACACTGTGGTTCCAATTCTATAAACTGAGCTTAAAACACAGGTGCCAAGGAGCATAGCGCATATCGATCTCTAGACTAGATGGGCCATTTGGCCTTTATCTGCCATCATGTTTCTATGTTTCTAAGTTAGGCGCCATTTATAGAATGGTGTCTAGTGGTGCACAAAGTGGACTTAGGCACTAGTAGGCATCCTAATTTAGGTGCACCCTATTTATGCCAGGGCATTTTTGCCCTAAATAAGTTAGGAACCTACCGAAGCCTAAGTCTAAAAGAGGCTCCCAGCCACACCTACTTTCTGGCCCTAGCCACGCCTGATTTCTGGTAGGTGACTTGGACTAGGCCCCTACCGAGTCAGGTGTCTTACTATCCAATTCAATTTAATTTGTCTCAATTATGAGGTGCTAATTTATTGGTGCCAAATAATCTTTTTTAAATAATTACGTTAGGTGCCTAGATCGGCTAGGCGTCTTTTATAAAGGGCTCCTTTTACTAAGCTGTGCTAGCGGTTCTAGTGTGCGCACTAGACGCTAACGCCACCATTGAGCTGGCGTTAGTTTTCGGCGCGTAGCGCAGGGTTAGTGTGCGCTAGCACAGTTTAGTAAAAGGAGCCCAAAATCTGCCAGACTATGATTTCATTCATGCACATCCACCAAATAAAATTGCTCCATTATATAACAAAGTGGGATAGACTCAGGCATTCCGTTTATAGTACGATAGTTTGGTATAAAAAAATATATATGTCAGCTTTCTGCTAATTAATTAGTTTTCCTTTATTTTCTCCATGAATTTAATGGATCTTCTTGCTAATTTGTGGTCTAAGAAAGACAATGAGTAATATACCATTAATGATGTTTTTCTTTTTTCATATTTTATGTTCTGTATTTCTGAAACAAGTGTAACACTTGTGATATATTATAAATCAATAAAAAAGATTAATGATTTAAAAAAAATATATAAAATTGTGATTTAAAAAAAATCCTATACCTGTGGAGGGGCATAATCAAAAAAAAGTCTAAGTCCCCTTTTGGCCTAAGTCCTTAAACGTTCAAAGCAGGGAAAGTGTCCATAACCAAAACAAACGTCCTTGTTTTGATTATGGCCTGCCTCTACTAAATGCCCAGATCACCACTACGTCTAAAAGTACACCCTCAGGACGTCTACACATTTTGGCCATAATGAACCAAAAAAACGCCTAAGCCCCAAACATCCAACAGAAGGGCTTTTAGGCGAAGTAGGAGCCAGTCCTTCGCCTAAAAGCTGGATTCTGTAACCGGTGTCTGTCAAAAACAACACCAGTTAAAGAACCCCTCCCCCCCACAATGATCCAGGCAGGAGGGTGCCCAAGCCCTCCTGCGATGTTGAACCGCGACCCCCCCCACAACATCGGGGCAAGAGGGAGCTCAAGCCCTCTTGCCCCATCCAACCGCGACCCCCCCGACAACATCGAGGCAAGAGGGAGCTCAAGCCCTCTTGCCCCGCCGACTCCCCGTCCGGCCAACTTTAAAAGGTATGGGGAAGGGGGGTGGGGGGGTCGTGGAGTCGGCCGGGGGGTCGCAGGTCGGCAGGGGGGGCGATCGGGGATTCTGGAGGGGGCGGTCGTTGGGGGGAGGGGGGTTGCGTCGAGGGCAGGAGGGCCTGGGATCTCTCCTGCCCGTAATGCAGTGGGGGGTGGGTGGGAGGGGTAGGGGGTCACCGGGGCCAGGAGGGCTTGGGCTCCCTCCTGGCTCAATCCAGTCGCGGGGTGGGGGGGTGGTCGCTGGGTCCAGGAGAGCTTGGGCTCTCTCCTGGCCCGATGTTAATCGGCGGGGCGAGAGGGCTTGGGCTCCCTCTTGCCCAGATATCGTCGGGGAGTCGGCAGGGCAAGAGGGCTTGGGCTCCCTCTTGCCCTGATATCGTTGGGGAGTCGGGGAGTTGGTGGGGCAAGAAGGCTTGGGCTCCCTCTTGCCCCGATATCGTCAGGAAGTCGGCGGGGCAAGAGGGCTTGAGCTCCCTCTTGCCTCGATGTTGTGTGTGTGTGGGGGTGATGCATCGCGGCAGGAAAGATGCCTCATCTCCCCTACCGCGATGCCATCACTCCTCTACCCGAGCTGCCGCGACCCGCGGCAGGAGAGATAGGGCATCTCTCCTGCCGTGGGTCGCAACAGTTCAGGTAGAGGAGTGATGGCATCGCGGTAGGGGAGATGAGGCATCTCTCCTGCCACGATGCTTGCGGTGGGTAGGTTGCTGGGCCGCTGAACTGATGGCGCCAGCGGCCATCTGCTCAGCAGCCCCTTTTTCAGCACTTAGACCTGCTTTGACTTCGTCTAAGTCAAAAAGGTCTAAGTGCTGACTAGGCAACCTGTAAATGTTTTGGTTATACCTCATGTACGCCTAGGTGTAGGTCAGCCCACCTCCCGCCCACTGCCCGCCCTTTCCCCTCCTCTAAACACACCTCTTTTCCCTCTGTGCGTTTAGTGGCAGGGGAAAGGCCTAAGCTGTTTTTAGATATGTCTAAAAACCAGCTTTGGTTATGGGTACTTGGATGATCAGGCTTTTTGATCGTCCAAGTAGCCATTTAGGACACTTTTTAGACATTTTTTTTTATTATTATTAACCCCATAGTTTTTACCCTTTTTCATATACCCCAGTCCATTCTTCTTTTACTCATGTTCCTGTAAATGACTGCAGAGTTTGTATTTGTGTATGGTTTGTGCTTCTCTCTCCACCCCCCCTGCTTTTTATGATATTGCAGACTGCTTAGATTTTAACCCTGGTTTTATATTTGCGGTATATCAAATAAATTGAACTTGTGTCTGGATTTGTGATTTATAAATTAGCATAAAATACCACTAATCCAGATAACAGCACCTGCTATTCGGATAAGTGCTGTGGACTAGGATATTCAGCAGCACTGTCCAGACAGTGCATCTGCATATTCTTACAGACCATCTCGATACTAAGTGGATAGTGCCAGGGTGTTCCTGAAACTTATCTGGATAGTTGCAATAAATATGTTATCCAGATAACTTATGCAGTTAACATAGGACAAACTGAAGGCTGCCCTAAGTTATCTACATAGCACACCAAATATTGCCAATATCCAGATAAGTTCTGCTGTTGACTACCTTATCTAGGTATTGAGTGCTGGCTAGTATTCAGATAGTGGGGCTGAATATCCAGAAATATTTGGACTGTCGCAGATAGCATTAATCCCCCCCCCCCCCCAATACTGACTATGGAGGCTAAATATGGACTTAAAAGTCTCTAAGTACAAATAAGAATAAGAATTTGTGAATTGATATGAGTGTGCAATTATTTTTTCAATCAGCTAAGTAGACATGGCCTAAATAAACAATAACTCTAGTGGCATACCATATCCTGTTGACAAGCCAAGGTTCTTCATTCTATTCTTTACAAGTTCAGCAAGCTCCTGTCTTTCTGACCTCCTACAAAGGTTCAAACGCTGCTGGCTTATTCGTTCAGACATTTTGCTGGAGTGCTTTGGCACTTTTCTGCTGAGCCGCCGGGCCCACTGCATGCTTTTTCGTCTTAATAAGGGATGATCTGATTGGTCACTGGATGTTGAATTCCGATGATTGCTATGGAAGCCAATCTGTTCTTTGGTATCTTCCCATTCTTCAACACTGATGGAAATTTGAGACTTTAAAAAGAAAATTGTGTCAGTAATGTAATTAGATGGGCCAGGAATTAATTTTAAATATATTCAAAACTGTAGCTCCCCTCCTATTCTTGAACATATAGTTATAGGATTACATATTATATAATGTATATAATCATTAATATAAATTGACAGTTGAAAACTAAGGTTTAATTAACTGGTTATTGATCAAGCAATGCAAAGATTTACAATTTCAACAGCCTCAAGTTATTTTCACAAGTACTTTTTACAGTGCCTTCGTTATCACTAGAGCACATTTTAAGAGGGCAAATATAATCCTAAATTCTTGCTCCAGTTAAACAACCCTATGGCTCAAAACTATTGGTGACTTAGATCAAGATCTAAGTTCAAATTAGAAAACTCCACTTGTATAACACATCTTTATGACAAATAAAACCCAGATGAAAAGGACATGTGACAATTTACCCATTATCCTATATTTATCAGTGCTATCTGATTGCTTCCACCAAAAAAGAAAACAACTCACTAAAGAGAATATTGTAATTGTGAATATGTTTGCCCAAATTCACGTTCTTCTAATGTCACCAAGCCAAACATAGATATGAAAAATGTTACATTAATCAGAATGTGATGATGTTACCCTTACTGTTATGCCTATTGCCAGGGTATAACTGAAACTTTGAAGGCTACGTGACATGTCTCCTCAAGTCTGCTTGCTTTCTAACAAAACAAAAGTAAAACCAGTAAAACCATCTGCTTGATTGCTATCCTGCCCAAGAACAAAAGAAAGAGCATGGGAGACTAACTCCGCTCCCTGACTCCCCTAGTAGCATAGTAGATGATGGCAGATAAAGACCCGAATGGTCCATCCAGATGTCTCTTTTGTAATCTGCCAAGAACTGCAAGGTTGAGGCAGAATAGAAATCAGTAATGTAATGTAAGTACGAAATCAAAAGAAGCCAAACAGCCACTCACTCACACGCACCCCCATAAAAACACAGCTGCACGCTCACCTTACAAACCACTGGATCCACAACTACTTTCATCAACCAAACCCACTCCTATGGAGTATCAAATATCACAAGCTTAAGTCCCATCAAATCGGTAACTCACTTTACCCTCATGATGAAGCCCCCTCTTATTCCAATATTTCCTCTTCTATGCCTCACCACCCTCACAGCCTTACACAACAATAATATCAATCCCCCTTGGAACTACAAGCAATGAAGACCCAATCCTCCAGAACCCCAAAATCAATCGACAGAATACATTGGACAACCTCAGCAAATCCTCCCTATACTCTGGAACAAACATAATCAAAACAAACACAGAAAACAAACGAATCCTAAACTCTTCAACAACCCACTACCTACACAATGCTCAACAAAACCAAACGAAATCTCCATCACTTGTATATACGCTAATGCTCGATCAGTGGTAAACAAGCTTTTCATCTTAAATGACCTAATCACATCCAATGACATTGCTCTGTCATTCATCACAGAAACATGGCTGAAAGACCTCGAAAGCCCTGAAATTTCACACCTCTGCCCATAGTCACAACATTCTTTATCTCCTCAGAAAACTCAAATGAGGAGGCAGCCTGTCAATAATCTACAAAAACTCATACATCATTGAAAAACAGACTCAAGTTAACAACCCGACCTAGAATACATCACCTGCAAGCTCGAAAGTGAGCACAACCCCGCACACAAGAATGTTGGAATCCTCCTACTCTACAGACCCTCTAGCACTAACTCAGACTCCATCACAAAAACGATGGTATAATAACAAACCTCATTAGCCAACATGACAACCTAATCATACTCGGTGATATCAACCTACCTCTTGAATCTGCAGAAAATAAAGAAGTCACTAAACTCAAGACTCTACTTGAGGACTGCCAAATCACTATCATACCTTCAGGCCCCACCCATGATAAAGGCCATACCCTAGATCTATTTGCATCTTCTCCCCTTAACATAGTTAATAGGGCTAAATGGTCCCCTGTCCGATGGACAGATCACTTTCTCCTAGAATTTGACCTAAACCTAACTGACATAGACCTGAATTCCAAAGCCACCAAAGACGCTAGACTAGTCTGCAGGAAAACAAGACCTGATCTCTTCTGGAACATAGTGTCAAAATCACTCCCTTCCCCGTCGAACAACACTACCTCATTGATAACCAACTGGAACAAAATCATAGCCAAAACCCTAGATACTGTATCCCCCCTCTACCCACACAAAATAAAACCAAACCAAACTTCGCCCTGGTTTACGGAGTCTTTAGTGTAAAAGAGGGAGCATCCGTGCGATGCTCTACTAGGATTTCCCATACTAGGTGCTGCTTTTCTAGAGACAGGTATGTACTATTTAATTCAGATTATTGGAGGTTGGGAGGGGTCATTGTCTACTGGAGGAGTATGTGGGGTCCAGTGGTCAGCTGGTCAGTCTGAGTACCTTTTTGGCACTTAAGGCACTTTTAACAGGTTGAGCTCATAACATCTAAGTTCCATCCAGGACATCATGGGAAAGGTTTGATTATTAGTGCAAGACGTCCAAGTCTAAGCCTGTTGAAAGCCAACCTAGACATGCCCCCAGCTTGCCCCCCCCCCCTATAGTTCTGGATGCACAGTGGACGTTTTGGTAAGAAAAATGTCCAATTGCTGATTTATGCCATTTTTTGGACATCTTAGTGTTTTGAAAATACCCTTAATTGTTATTAAAAAGAAACAAAGGATATTCACACTGGAGTAAAGGAGATAAGGACAATGTATAAATATTTTTTGCCTAGTGCCTCTGCTACTGTTGTCATCCCAGTTGCCAAGAGAAAGACTTAAGTAAAAAGGTGATTCAGAACACCATCTATGCAGTGGCCTGACTTACTGACAGATTGAAGAATGCAGCATATAAAGGAAAAACTGTCTACAGCCTCAGTATTAAATGAGGGATCCATCATTCAGTCTCTGGCATAACCTTGGGATTCACCTTGTGTTGTTTTGATTTTTTCATATTGTTTAGGTTTTCTGACAATCTCAGTTTTTAAAATTGCTCTCTAATTATATAAACATTTCTGTGAAATCTGTGAGGTGCTTGTGATTTTCTTGTGCATTGCTAGAATATGGGTTATCAGGGTAGGATTTCACTGATAACTAAACATAAGAACATAAGAATTGCCACTGCTGAGTCAGACCAGTGGTCCATCATGCAGCGGCCCTCTGGTCTAAGACCAGCACCCTAACTGAGACTAGCCCTACCAGCGCACGTTCTTGTTCAACAGAAACTTGTCTAACTTTGTCTTGAATCCTTGGAGGATGTTTTCCCATATAACAGCCTCTGGAAGGGTGTTCCAGCTTTCTACCACTCTCTGGGTGAAGAAGAACTTCCTTATGTTTGTACGGAATCTATCCCCTTTCAACTTTAGAGAGTGCCCTCTTGTTCTCCCTACCTTGGAGAGGGTGAACAACCTGTCCTTATCTACTAAGTCTATCCCCTTGAATGTTTCGATCATGTCCCCTCTCAATCTCCTCTGTTCAAGAGAGAAGAGGCCCAGTTTCTCTAACCTTTCGCTGTACTTTTGTGTAGTCAGCATTGTGCATTGAGCAAATCATACCTCTGATGTTGTGAGCTTCTGGGACTCTGTTTTGTAGATTCCAATGGGAATGTCTCCAGTGGTAGAACACAGCTTCTGATAAAGTCTGCCAAATGTCCTAATCCATAGATCCTCATCAGTAATTTTCATCTGAGAAAATAAAAACAAATTATTATTGTATTTTTCATGCTTGGTTAAATTTCATTAAAAACTGATAGTTGGCCAGCTATTACTTATACAATTAAGCACAATATGGTAATCAACAAAAAGAGAAGACTATGTAAAAGATAGGGTTTTTCCTCTACTTTAGCTCCCAGGTTTATACAAATACCCTCAACATAGCCATGTTTCACTGACATGGCTGCCCTTCAGGGGTGAACAGCTGGTGGAAAATCCAAACTTCATCAAACTGGTAAAAAACCATATCTCTGATTTGAGCTTCCAAATCGGACAATTTTGGTAAAGTTTAGATTTTGCACCAACTGGTGATCATTTGTCCTGAGGCAGCCATTTTGACAAAACCAAACAAACCAAGAAAATATGGGGGCTCACAAAAAAATAACAATGGTCAAAAAGCAGCCTGTCGGTACTTGGATGATCATAAAGACAGATCGCCCAAGTACGGATAATCAAAACTGGTTTTAGACGCATCTAAAACCAGCTTAGGCCTTTACCCTGCCTCTGTACGCCTAGAGAGAAAAGGGGCGTTTTTGGAGGAGTGGATAGGGCGGGAGGTGGGCCAACCTAGACTTAGTTGTACGGCAGCCATAACCTAAAAGGTTTGACAGGTTGTCAGGTGGAACTTATACATTTTGACTTAGACCAAGTCAAAACAGGTATAAATTTCGAATTAGGCCGCTGAGCTGACCAGCCCAGGCAACCCGTCCCCCTCCAATGGTAACGATAATGGCAGGAGAGATACCTAATCTCTCCTGCCACGATTGCCCCGAACCTCCCCGGCTGGCAGGAGGGTGCCCAATATTCGGTTGGCCCATGTGCCTAAGGCCCCACCATATGAGGGTATTAGGCAACTGGGCCAATTCCGGTTGGCCCAGGAGCCTAAGGCCCCTTCTATGGGCAGGGCCTTAGGCGCTTGGGCCAATCAGGCCCTAGGCCCCTCCCCAGTGCATTCCACATTGTACCGAGAAGGGGCAGGCCCGCCATTCAGAGGAAGGCAGGGAGGACCCATCCGTCTGTCCATCTATTAAGGTTAGAGGGGGGTGCGTGGTCAGGGGGAAGGGGATTTAGGGGTTATCCGGCAGGAGGGATTGGGCACCTTCCTGCCGGTAATCACTAATCGTGTGGGGTTTTGGGGGGGTTGTCCGGCAGGAGGGATTGGGCACCCTCCTTTCGGTAATCGCTAATTGTGCAGGGTGTTGAGGGGTTGTTTGGCAGGAGGGATTTGGCACCCTTCTGCCAGTAATTGCACGGGTGTTGGGTGTTGTCTAGCAGGAGAGATTGGGCATCTCTCCTGCCGCGATCATTGCCGGGAGGGGGGAGGGTGGTTCCAGGATTCTTTAACAGGCGTTTATGATAGATGCCGGTTAGAGAATCCTGCTTTTAGGCGAAGGACTGGCCCATCCTTCGCCTAAAAGGTCTTGTTTTAGGCGTTTGGGACTTGGGCGAATTTTTGGTCGAGAATGTGTTGTAAGGATACATGTAGTGGAGGTCTGGGTGATTAAACTGCTGAACGTAGAGGTAGGCAATTCTCAAAAAAATCTAATTATAGACTTTTTTTTTTTTAGAATGGACATTTCCTTTCTGCCTACTTTCTGCGCCTAGGGACTTAGGCCCCTCCACGGGTTTACATGGCAAGAGTAAACAGTGAAGGAAGTAGGGCTGAATAGTCAGTTTTCACTTAGGTGCTAACTGCTATTTTTTTTTTAGTGGTGATATCTAGTTAAGTGCCACTGAAAATTAGTGGATAGCCCAAACAAGCACTTTAGTTAAATTGTTTTAAATATCAACCAGAGTATGCTTACTTCAGTGTATATAAATGAGGATAAATGTTAACTTAATATAGGTTAAAAGCAGACTGAAAACCCACTTTCTTGATATAGCTTTCAATCCTTAACCCTACTCCTCTACCTTCCAACCCAGCCAACTGATTACCGTATTTTCACGTAGATAATGCGCACCCGTGTAAAACGCGCACACAGGTATAGCGCGCAAAGAACACACATTTATGTACAGAAATTTTTATATACCGCGCACACCCGTATACCGCGCATGCTGCCCGACTCTCCTTTCGCCCGCCAAGACTCTCCTCTGGCCACCCCGACTCTCCTTTCTCCCGCCCCGACTCTCCTCTCCCCCTTAAAGTCCTGTCCCCACCCTGAAAGCCTGATGCCCCCCCCGACGTCCGATTCACCCCCCCCCCCGCAGGACAGCTCGCACGCATCCGCACCCCCACCCCGAAGGACCGCTCGCACGCACTCCCACCTGCACCCGCACCCCCACGCTGAAGGTCCGCTCGCACCCCCACAGCCTCCCAACCCCCCCATCATGTAGAAGCTCCTACCGGTGTCCTGCTGCTTCCTCTTGGCAGTCCCGACTCCCCGACACAATCGGGGCAAGAGGAAACTCAAGCCCTCTTGCCCCAGCCAACCGCGGCACCCCCGACATGATCGGGGCAAGAGGGAGCTCAAGCCCTCTTGCCCCCCCGACTCCCCGACACGATCGGGGCAAAAGGGAGCCCAAGCCCTCTTGCCCCACCGACTCCCCAACTCCCCGACAATATCGGGCCAGGAGGGAGCCCAAGTCCTCCTGGCCCTGTCGACCCCCCCGCTAGTTGTTCGGGCCAGGAGGGAGCCCAACCCCTCCTGGCCACGGCGACCCCCTACCCCCCCCCCCACCCCGCACTACATTACCCCGCCCTCGATGCAAACCCCCCTCCCCCCAACGACCGCCCCCCCAAGAACCTCCGACCGCCCCCCCCATGTGCCTCAGGCCCCGCCCCCAGGTGGGACCTAAGGCTCCCGGGCCTATTCTGATTGGCCCAGGCACCTTAGGCCCCACCAGTAGGCGGAGCTTTGGGACGGATGGGCCAATACGGCCTCATTCCGTCGTTGGCTGCCTGCTGGACAGGTGGGTTTGGCTCCCGTCTGTCCGGCCAACTACACAAAGGTACGGGGAAGGGGGGTGGGGTGTCATGGGGGTCGGCCAGGGGGGTCGCGGGTCAGCTGGGGGGAGCGGTCGGAGGTTCTTGGGGGGGCGGTCGTTGGGGGGAGGGGGGTTTGCATCGAGGGCAGGAGGGCCTGGGATCCCTCCTGCCCGTAATGTAGTGCGGGGTGGGGGTAGGGGGTCGCCATGGCCAGGAGGGTTTGGGCTCCCTCCTGGCCCGAACAACTAGCGGGGGGGGGGGGGGTCGCCAGGGCCAGGAGGACTTTGGCTCCCTCCTGGCCCGATATTGTAGGGGAGTTGGGGAGTCGGCGGGGCAAGAGGGCTTGGGCTCCCTTTTGCTCCGATCGTGTCGGGGGGGCAAGAGGGCTTGAGCTCCCTCTTGCCCCGATCGTGTCGGGGGTGCCGCGGTTGGCTGGGGCAAGAGGGCTTGAGCTCCCTCTTGCCCCGATCGTGTCAGGTGTCGGGACCACTAAGAGGAAGCAGCAGGACACCGGTAGGAGCTTCTACATGATGGGGGGGGGGGGTTGAGAGGCTGTGGGGGTGCGAGCGGTCCTTCAGGGTGGGGGTGCGGGTGCGAGTGCATGCGAGCGGTCCTTCGGGGTGGGGGTGCGGGTGCGTGCGAGCGGTCCTTCGGGCTGGGGGTGCGAGCGGTCCTGCGGAGGGGGGGGGTGAATCAGACGTCGAGGGGGAACTATGTAAAAAAAATTTTGTACAACGCGCTCACGCGTATAACACGCAAGGGTATGCGCGGTACGTAAAAACCACGTATATTGCGCGCATTATATGCAAGAAAATACGGTAACCATTCCCCTTAACTGTATCCATTACATCCTTTTGCCTGTCTTGACTGTTTAGATTGTAAGCTCTTTCAAGCAGGGACTGATTTCTTCTTCTTTGTGACTCTGCAGCGCTGCATGTGTCTGGTAGCGCTATAGAAATAATTCATAGTAATAGTAGTGTGAAGAGTTTCAGTCTTTGGGAAGTAGAGCTGAGACTGTGATGTCATAATGCCTCATTCCACCAATAAGAGCCAACCTCATCAGCCATGTCACAATGGCTTGATTGTCTTGTACTATCTCTGCCCTCCAACCAGCCAGCTGATTAACCGTTCCCTTTAACTGTATCCATGACATCTTGTTTGTCTGTCTTGCCTGTTTAGATTGTAAGCTCTTTCGAGCAGGGACTATTTTCTTACTCTTTGTGACTCTGTACAGTGCTGCATGTGTCTGGTAGCGCTATAGAAATAATTCATAGTAGTAGTAAGTGAGATTCTATAATTTGTGTAATCATTCAGAACTTAGTGATCCTCTGAAACATAGTGATCTTTTGTCATCTGCACCAAAAGTTTTAAGCTTGTTTTTGGTGTTTATTTCCTTACTTGTTCTTTTATTAAATAAGGAAGGTCTTACACTAAATTCTCAATACATAAATCCTAACAAAATCCACAGCAATATTTGAGGCACTATTCAGTTTGTGGCAGTCGGTGTGTTGTTTTTTAAAAATGCCAGCCATGATGGGCTTTTTATACCCAGATATTCCGTATGGGGTTGCATCCAGATACTGGTGCTGAATATCTGACTATAATGCAGCTACCAGCACTCATCTGTGTTCCAGTAATATTCAAAATGATACCCAGACAACTACCTGAATAAAGTTAGGGCAACCTTTTTGCTCTGCTATTTCCAGCTTTGCCCAAACTCTGTTTCCAGATCACCCCAGCACTCCCAGGATAATGCTACCTTGGTCTGACTAGATATTTAGAGGCACTATCCAGGTAAGTGTCTCAGAATATCCAGGTTGGCCCATCCAGAATGAATCTGCTCCTACCCAGATAATTCCTTTTGACTACTGACCCCATTATTTTTTATATATTAGTATTCTTGCAAATTATGTATGGAATGATCTCAAGAAAACCTAAGTACTATTCAACTAAATATGAACTTACAGAACAAAGAAATCCAGATCCAGGGGTGGTATCTAGTCCCAGCAAAAGCCTTGTAATTGAGATCATGTAATCCTTCACAAATGACTGTAAAATGAAAAGGAAACTTTATTGCACAGATAATCAAGCTTATTAAAATATATAAAATGGACCTACAAGCACCATTAGCCAGGGCTCTAGGCAAACATACATTTATGTCCCTGCCTAACAGGATTGCTCCCTCCCCTAATATTTCACTTCTCCAGAAGTAGCAGGGAAAGTGCAGAGCCTATCTGTGACCATAGTGGCAATAATACTTTGTAGGTGAGCAGGAGAATCCTGCATGCACATGCCTCAAAGTTAGTTCCAGGAGGGAGATTCTGAACTAGTCCTGGATTTCTGCAACCCTATCCTGTCACATTATGGGATGTGAAGTGCCGACTTCACTTGGTAGTATCAGGAATTACAAATAGCACATTGAATTGAAATGTAAATTCAACCATTGGATTGTCCAAAAAGTCTCCCTCCTGGAGCTGGGAAACTTGGCAGCTCTGCAGCAGTGAACCAAAAGAACCAAATAAGTTGTGCAAGTTATTTTCACCCTCCAATGCCTCTGGTATAAACTAAAGATGCCAAGGGCCAATGTAATTGAGATAGCACAGGTGTTATCTGGGGAAAGCAGGCAGATATGAGCGATGTCATCCACGGAGCCCGGTACAAACAATGCAAAAGTGTACTGTCACTTTAAAAGACTGAGAAGTCTCAAGACCACCCGCAACCGCACATGTGCTGCTGCCTTTTCGCTCGATGTCAATTCGCAGGTCCATCAGTTCAGTAAAAAAAAGCTAAGAAGCCAACTAGGGGAGGTAGGAGGGTTGTGAGAATATCTGCCCGCTGTCCCCGGATAACACTTGTTACAGGTAAATAACTGTGCTTTATCCTAGGACAAACCAGCAGCATATTCTTACATGAGGGATTCCCTAGCTGTCAGGGTCATGTCTATGAGCCTGGTATAAGCAAAAGGGATGGAGGGAAGTTGGCGTCTAAATGGAGAATGCATTTTGTAGAACTGCTTGTCCAAACTAACCATTCCGTCTGGAATGATTCTCCAAACAGTAGTGGAATGTGAAGGTATGAATTGAGGACCAACTAGCTGCTTTACAGATGTCCTTAATGGAAGTAGAACATAAATGAGCTACTGAAGTTGCCGTTGCTCTAATTTTATGTGCAGTGACACGGCCTTCCAGCGTTAGCCCAGCCCGAGCATAGTAAAAGGAGATACAGTCTGACAGCCAAGTTGAGATGGTTCTCTTGGTGACAGGAGCTCCAAATTTGTTAGGATCAAATGACAGGAATAGCCGAGTGGAAGTTCTATGAGGTTTGGTGTGATGTAAGAGTATATTTACAGTCCAATGTGTGGAGAGCTGTCTCACCAGAGTGAGAATGGAGTCTTGGAAAGAAGGGAAGAAATATTGATTGATATAGATGAAATTCTGAGACAACTTTGGGGAGGAATTTAGAATGAGTGCAAAGAACCACAATGTCATGCTAGAATTTTGTACAAGGTGGATCTGATACTAGTGCTTGAAGTTCACTGACTCGACGTGCAGATGTGATGCAGACTAGAAATTCTGCTTTCCAAATTAGAGGTTTGAGAGATGATGTTGACAGTCGTTCAAACAGAGGCTTCATCAAAGTGGAAAGTATAACATTAAGATCCCAAGCAACTGGAGGAGGTTTGATTGGTGGTTTGGTATGAAAAAGGCCTTTCATGAATCTGGAGACTAAAATAGGGTTATCAGATGTCCGGATTTTCCCGGACATGTCTCAGTGTCTGGACAGATTTTCAAAGCCCGGCACTTAGTCCAGGTTTTGAAAAGAAATCACGTTGGGAGGGGGCATCCGCACATGCGTGGATGCAAAGTGGTGATGTCACACACACACACGCATTCATGTGATGTCATCACATCTGTGCACGCCTTTCTGCCTGAAGAACAGGCAGTGGGAGTGGGGCTGAGGGCAGAGCTGAGGCATAATGAGGTGTTGATGGGTGCAACTGGGAGGGCCTGAGGTGGGACTAGGAGGGTCTGGATTTTACTAACGTAAAATCTGGTAATCCTAGACTAAAGGATATACTGATAATGGTTTGTCATCCAGAAGTATATGAAAAGCTGTATTAGTACTGAGTTGAACTCTGACTGAAGTAGTTTTGAGACCAGAGTTTAAACGGTGTAAGAAATAGTCCAAGATGGTAGATGCATGGAATAGTCTCTGGGTAGAACTGGTGGAGATAAAGATTTGTGTCTGAATTCAAGAAAGTGTGGGATAGGCGCATGGGGTCTCTTAGGGAGAGGAGGAGATAGTAGATGCTGTGGATGGGCAGACAGGATGGGCCATTAGACCTTTGTCTGCCATCATATTTCTATGTTTCTTTGTATCTTCACACTTTCTCTCATTCTTCTTAAATTCCTACTTTCTTGCTACAATCCCATTCCCCCAGCATACTCACTGGTTCCACAATTCTCTCCAAAACACCAACTACTCTCCAGCCCTTGCAGCTCAGCCCCTCCTTCCTTTGACTAAAATTCTCCCCATTGTTCAGATCCTACCACAGTCTCTGCATTTGAAGGGGGAAGGATTAGAGAACTACAGAGGGCTAAACTGTGAAAAATATCCAGACACTTTACTCATCATTCTGACTTCGAGACAGGTGTATTCAAATATATAAAATCTTGAAAAAAAACCCATGCAGTTGACCATTCAAGGCTCCTGAGCCTTCAGCACATCTGATAGGATCCCTTCCCCCTCTAAACCTTTGGGTCCCAGGTATGTAACTAGTTTGCTTATGCCATAATCTGACTCTTCCAATTGCATCAAAATCGCTCATGTGTTGCAAGTTCCTGGAGGTGCTAGGGGATTGCTTCCTGGAACAAATGGTAAAAGAGCCGACAAGAGGCAACGCCACCTTGGACTTGGTCCTAAATGGCCTCACAGGACCGATAACAGAAGTGAAAGTCATGGTTCCACTGGGAACGAGTGATCACAATGTAATCAACTTTAAACTTGACATCGGGAAAGGGAAACATGCCAAAACCTTAACCACCACCTTAAACTTTAAAAAGGGTAAATACGATCGCATGAGAGCCATGGTAGAAAAACGACTCGAGAAGATGGTGGACAAACTTGAAACGGTAGATCAGGCATGGTCCCTACTGAAAAATACTATCACAGAAGCACAAGATCTCTACATTCCGAGGATTTCCAAAGATCGGAGAACAAAGAGCAAAAGAGAACCGGCATGGCTTACCATACAGGTGAAGGAAGCCATAAAAGAAAAGAAGGACTCTTTCAAAAAATGGAAATGCATAAAGACAACCGAAGCTTGGAACAAACATAAAGATGATCAGAAGAAATGTCACAAGGCGGTGAGGGATGCCAAACAGGAATATGAGGAAAAAATAGCCCAGGAGGCCAAAAACTTCAAGCCCTTCTTTAGATACGTGAAAGGGAAAAAACCTGCAAAAGAGGCAGTGGGACCTCTGGACGACCAGGGAAGAAAAGGGTACATCAAGGAAGATAAACAAATCGCAGACAAACTAAATTCCTTCTTTGCGTCCATCTTTACGAAGGAGGACACCTCAACAATACCTGAAGCGGAGAAAGTGTTTGCAGGAGAAATAGAAGACAGCCTCACCACAGTTGAAGTGGACTTAGACCAGATATACTATCAGATCGACAAACTTAAAAGTGACAAATCCCCTGGACCGGATGGAATTCACCCGAGAGTCTTAAAGGAATTGAAGGTTGAAATCGGAGAGTTATTGCAAAAACTTGCAAACCTGACAATCAGAACTGGACAGATACCGGACGACTGGAGGATAGCGAACGTCACGCCAATTTTCAAAAAAGGATCGAGAGGGGAACCGGGCAACTATAGGCCTGTGAGTCTTACGTCGGTCCCCGGCAAGATGGTTGAAGCACTGAACAAGGATAGCATAGTCCGGCACTTGGACGCACACGACTTGATGAAACCCAGTCAACATGGATTCAGGAAAGGGAAATCATGTTTGACGAATTTACTCCAATTTTTTGAGACCGTGAACAAGCAAATTGATAGTGGGAAGCCGGTGGACATAATATACTTGGACTTCCAGAAAGCGTTCGACAAAGTTCCACACGAAAGGCTTCTCAGGAAACTACAAAGCCATGGCATAGAGGGAGATATACAAAGATGGATAGGCAAATGGCTGGAAAACCGAAAGCAGAGAGTGGGCATAAATGGGAAGTTCTCCGACTGGGAGAAAGTGACTAGTGGTGTACCCCAGGGCTCGGTACTTGGGCCGATCCTTTTTAATATTTATATCAATGACCTGGAGGAAGGAACATCCAGTGAGATCATCAAGTTTGCAGACGATACAAAACTATGCCGGGCAATCAGATCGCAGGAGGATAGAGAGGAACTCCAGAGTGACTTGTGTCGGTTAGAAACATGGGCGGAGAAATGGCAGATGAAGTTCAATGTGGAGAAATGCAAGGTAATGCATTTAGGCAATAAGAATAAGGAATACGAGTATACAATGTCAGGTGCAACTCTGGGGAAGAGTGAACAAGAAAAGGACCTGGGTGTACTGATAGATAGGACCCTGAAGCCGTCGGCACAATGCGCGGCAGCGGCAAAGAAGGCAAATAGAATGTTGGGCATGATAAAGAAAGGAATCTCGAGTGGATCGGAGAAAGTTATAATGCCGCTTTATAGGGCAATGGTCAGACCACACTTGGAATACTGCGTCCAACATTGGTCTCCCTACCTAAAGAAGGATATAAAACTGCTGGAGAGGGTGCAGAGACGAGCAACAAAACTGGTGAAGGGTATGGAGAAACTGGAATACGAGGATAGACTTATAACACTAGGATTGTTCTCCCTTGAGAAATGGAGACTGCGTGGGGATATGATCGAGACCTTCAAAATACTGAAAGGAATCGACAAAATAGAGCAGAGAAGATTATTTACATTGTCCAATTTGACACGGACTAGAGGACATGTAATGAAGCTAAGGGGGGACAGGTTCAGGACTAATGTCAGGAGGTTCTGCTTCACTCAGAGAGTGGTTGTCGCCTGGAATGCCCTCCCAGAGGAGATTATTGCGGAATCGTCCTAGGCATCAAGAGCAAACTAGATGCATATCTCCTTAAGAGAGGCATATAAAGATATGGTGGACTATAAATTACGCCAGGTGTACACCTGGCAGGGCCTCCGCGTGTGCGGATCGCCGGACTTGATGGACCGAAGGTCTGATCCGGAGATGGCAGTTCTTATGTTCTTAATACTTTTGCTTGGTTTCTTTTAAGGAACTTTTGAATAATAATATTAGGGCTGCAGGAAGATAAAATTTTTTTAATCATGATTAATTGCACAATTAAAACTTTTAATCATGATTAATCCATGAGTAAAAGATATCCCTCCCCTCTGCCCCCCTTGGTCCAACATTTCTCTCTCTCTTCTCCCTCCCTCCTGTGGGTACCATATCCCTTCTTTTTCCATCCCCTATAAGAAATATGTCACCTATACATGCAATATGCAAGTGTCTGCCCTCTGTCCTCTAAAAATGTCTGCCCTCTCCTTACCCTCCCACCCAATGTTTTTGCTCTCCTTTTCTGTACTCCCCCTTCCATCTCCATCTGCTCTCACTTCCACTGTAGTTTAAAAAAAAAAAAAAATCCCCCCCCCCCAAAAAAAAAAGAGGGCTTACCTGTTAGCAGGAGTGGAGCAGGCAACCAAATGCATTGGGGTTTCCCCAGGTGAGTCCTCTATGCTGTGTGGCCCAGGGTAGAGAAAAACTGCAGGAACCGGCATTGAGGTAAGTGCAGGGTATAACTCTAGGAGCTGAATCACTGACATCGCACAACCTGTCCTTTGCTTAGCCTCAAGCATCTGTCCATGTTTACATTTGGCCAACTCCCACCCCCAGTGAACTTCCTTTTTTTGGAGTGGATTTGGTCCCGCATATGGCTGGTTGTGCAGTGCTAGTGATGTAAATCCATTGAATGAGGTGAGACCAAATGCTTCATGGAGAGGGATGAGGGGTAGCCTATGGCTGGCTCTCTCTTGAATTCAGAAAGAGGCAGTTACTTCAAAGATTGAAACAAATGTGTCCAGAAAAGCCAGCCTTCTGCCCTGCCACGTTAATTGCAATTCAATATTAAATCCACAATCCTAAAAAGATGTTTTTCTCTGCCAAAATATATTACATCTGTTTTAAACTGATAATTCAGGAAACCTGAAAAGCCTTTGTACGTCAGTAGTTTTGAGAATCACAATGCATTGTGAAATGGATATGAGAAGTCCAATAGCTCATTATTTATGCATTCATCATACTCATACCTTTTGAGTCTAGCAATCAGTTTACATTTTTTTAAACTAGCAAAAAATAATTATCTTTAAACATGAGCAGTGATTCTCAACCCGGGCCATGTGCCTAAGGCCCCGCCCACTCGGCAGGGGGGGGGGAGGGGCACGTTCGCCGGGGATCGTCGGGGTGCCACGGCTGTCGCGGGGCAAGAGGGCTTGCGCTCCCTCTTGCCCCGATGTTGTGTGTGTGTGTGGGGGTGATGTCTCACGGCAGGAGAGATGCCTCATCTTCCCTACCGCGATGCCATCACTCCTCTCCCCGAACTGCCGCGACACAGCTGGAGAGATTGGCTGGTAGGCGCTTAACTCAGTAGACACTTACCACTTTCAGTAGGTGCCTAGTCTAAGGTGCCTATCAGAAAGTAAGGGGATGATCATGGGTGAGTTTTTCAGAATGGCACCTGTTTTGAACATGTGTTGAGATTTAGGTCAGTGGTTCCCAACCCTGCCCTGGAAGACCACCAGGCCAGTCGGGTTTTTGGGATAGTCCTAATGAATATGCATGAGAGAGATTTGCATATAATGGAGGTGACAGTCATGCAAATCTGCCCCATGCATATTCATTAGGGCTATCCCAAAAACCCGACTGGCCTGGTGGTCCTCCAGGACAGGGTTGGGAACCACTGATTTAGGTCAAGAAAACCTTGGCATAAATAGGAGGCACTTAAGGTTCAGATGCCTTCCAGTGCCTAACTGGAACCTAACTTAAGATTGACATGCACTATGTGCTTGTGTTCCTTCGTTTCTATGTTTTAGGTGCCATTTATAGACTTTATTCTATAAAGTCCACCTAACTTTAGGCGTCAATATCAGCACCAATTCTACAAAGTTTAGGTACATATTACAGAATCATGCTTAGCATTGCATAAGCATGCTTAGGTGGTGCTCAGCATCCTAACGTTTAGGCATCTCCAATTCATGCCAGGATTTTCTATGCCTAAAGTTAGGCACTAATATCAAAACCGAGCCTAATGACACCTGATTCACGAAAAGGTTCCTAACTCGAAAACATGCCCATGATCCACCCCAACCATACCTATTTTTAGTGTAGGCACTTTGGGTTAGGTACCTACTTTTTATAGAATCAAGTTTTTCAAGTTAAGCACCTAATTTTCATTTAAGTCCAATTAAACCAATTGTGAGGCGTTAGTGCCAATATCAGCACAGATTAGGCCTATTCCTCAGTTAAATTAGGTGCCAATATCGGTGCCTAACTTTAGGTGGACTTTATAAAATCAGAGCTTGAATGTCTAAGTACATTATCAAGTTAATGTGGACTAATGCTTCCATGCCCATTCCACACTCAAGACACAACCCATACCAGAAAAAGGTGGGGGCATTGCCATATACGTCAAAGAGGGAATTGAATCTACTGGAGAGAACACACCACAACAGATGGATAAGTTAGAGTCTCTATGGGTCAAAATTCCGGGAACAAACGGACTGGAAAGAAAGCTCGGCATCTACTGCCGACCCCCAAGGCAGTCTGAAGAAATTGATGGAGAAATGATGGACGAGATTAAACGCAACTGCAAGGGAGGCAGCACAGTTATCATAGGTGACTTCAACTATCCTGGGATAGACTGAAACCTAGGCACCTCCAGCTGCGCTAGAGAGACCAAGTTCCTGGATGCTGTAGACGATTGCTTCCGGAACAACTTGTCATGGAAAATACAAGAGGAAATGCAATTCTGGGCTTAATTCTAAATGGAGTGCGAGGACCGGCATAAGGTTTAGAAGTAGAAGGGATGCTGAGAAACAGCGATCACAACATGATCCCCTTCGACCTGGACGCGGAGGCAACCCATTGATCCAGAACGACGGCCCTGAACTTCCGAAAAGGGAATTACGAAGAAATGAAACTCATGGTGGGGAAGAAGATTAAGAAGAGGATAAGCACTGCTTGGTCCCTTTTTAAGGACACAGTCACAAGGCGCAAAATCTATATATACCGCGTATTAACAAGGGATCCAAGAGGAGGGACGGACTATACCTGAGCACGGCGGGAACAAGACTACTGGCGAACAACATCAAGAAAGAAGTAGAGATGGCTTTAAACTGAGAAGAAGGGGAAAGCCGAACATCGACCAGACGTCGACATTTCGGAAAACAGTATCAAATGAAGATGCTGAGTGGAAAAAATGCTGGGAAGAAACGAATGACGCACCACAGGGGTCCAAAGGTCAAGCGGAACCAGAGAACAAAAAGAAGAGCATACAGCAGGAGTTAGGGGAACAGTTGAAATTGAGGAACCAGGCTGAGGACGAGAAAGACAAGACATTGGGAGAGGAAGAACAAAACAGAATTCAGGGGCTGGAAGCCCGCAAGGAGGACGGCAAGAGGGAAAATTCACAAGGCAGAACAACGAGGAAGGGAAAATACCAGGACTTAAACTGTTTATATGCTAATGCAAGGAGTCTAAGGGCCAAAATGGGAGAACTGGAAGTCACAGCTAAGAATGAGGACCTGGACATTATAGGAATTACAGAAACATGGTGGACTGAGGACAACAAATGGGACGTAGTATTGCCTGGGTACAATCTCTATAGGAGAGACAGGACCCACAAGAAGGGCAGAGGAATAGCACTATATATAAAGGACACCATTCACTCGACCAGATTGGATACAGCAGCAAGGGTGGAAGAACTGGAATCATTATGGGTTAAATTACCAGGAAAAAATGGAGCTGACATAAAATTGGGACTGTACTATCGCCCGCCTAGACAAACGGAAGCAAACGACAAAGAACTGGAAGCAGAATTGAGGAGAGAATGCAAAAGCGGAAGTGTACTGGTGATGGGGGACTTCAACTACCCCGGGATAGACTGGAACATTGGGAACGCAAGCTGTGCGAGGGAAACGGAATTCCTGGAGGCTGTGGGAGACTGCTTCATGGAACAGCTTGTTAAAGAATCAACGCGAGGGAATGCTACTCTCGACCTAATCCTAAACGGACTAGGGGGACCTGCAAAGGAAGTGGCAGTTGTAGGACCACTAGGAAATAGCGATCACAACATGATCTGGTACAAATTAGAGGTAGGAGCATCCAAAGTGAAAAGAACTGCAGCGACAACGCTCAACTTCAGGAAAGGGAACTATGAAGCTATGAGAGCAGTGGTGAAAAAGAAACTCAAAAATCACTCAAAACGGATGGAAACCGTAGAGAAAGCATGGTCCATATTCAAGGACACGGTGCTGGAAGCACAAAACCTGTACATTCCCAGGTTTAGGAAAGGGTGCAAAAAAAATCGAACAAAAGACCCAGTATGGATAACGACAGAAGTAAAGAGGGCGATAGGAGATAAAAGAAAATTGTTCCGAAAATGGAAAAAGGACCAAACCGAGGAGAACCGGAAAGAACACAAAAATTACCAGAAAGAATGTCACCGAGTAGTTAGGAATGCAAAGAGAGAATACGAGGAGAAACTGGCTGAGAAATCCAGAGACTTCAAATCGTTCTTCAGATACGTCAAGGGGAAACAACCGGCAAGGGAGGAAGTAGGACCATTGGATGATGGAGACAGAAAGGGGGTGGTAAAGGAGGAAAAAGAGGTAGCCGACAGGTTAAACAAGTTCTTCTCGTCGGTCTTCACGAGCGAGGACACATCGAATGTACCAGAACCCGAAGAGATCATAAGTGGAGATCAGGAAGAAAAACTGGTGCATATAGAGATAAGCCATGAGGAGGTCCTCAAACAGATAGACAGACTAAAAAGCGACAAATCTCGGGGCCCGGATGGAATCCACCCAAGGGTTCTAAAAGAGCTAAGGAACGAAATAGCGGAAACTCTCCGACAAATTTGCAACTTGTCCTTGAAAACTGGGGAGATCCCGGTGGACTAGAAAATAACAAATATCACACCTGTCTTTAAAAAGGGATCAAGGGGTGACCCGGGGAACTACAGGCCAATAATCCTGACTTCAGTCCCAGGCAAGATGATGGAGGCACTAATAAAGGACACCATCTGCGAACACATAGAAAAAAATGGACAACTAAAAGTGAGCCAGCATGGCTTTTGCAAGGGAAGATCGTGCCAAACAAACCTACTACACTTCTTTGAAGGGATAAACAGCCAGATGGACAAAGGAGAACCCATAGACATCATCTATCTCGACTTCCAAAAGGCCTTTGACACGGTGCCCCATGAGCGGCTTCTTAGGAAGCTGTGGAGCCACGGGGTGGAAGGGGACGTACACAGATGGATTAAACACTGGTTGGCAGACAGAAAGCAATGGATCGGAGTGAAGGGCCACTACTCGGACTGGCGGAAGGTCACGAGCGGTGTTCCCCAGGGGTCGGTGCTCGGACCGCTGCTGTTCAATGTATTCATAAACGACCTAGAAGCAGGGACGAAGTGTGAAGTTATAAAATTTGCGGATGACACCAAACTCTGCAGCAGGGTTAGAACCACGGAAGAATGTGAAGACCTACAAAGGGACCTAAACAAACTGGAGGAGTGGGCAAGCAAATGGCAAATGCGCTTTAATATAGAGAAATGCAAGGTCATGCATTTAGGAAAACCCCCCCGATGTTCAGCTACAAAATGGGGGGGTCAGTGCTAGGGGATAGTAATCTTGAAAAAGACTTGGGTGTGCTGGTAGATACTACAATGAAACCAACGGCACAATGTACAGCGGCCTCCAAGAAAGCAAACAGAATGTTGGGTATTATTAAGAAGAAGAAAGAAGGAAGTCATCATGCCGCTGTATCGTGCGATGGTTTGTCCGCATCTGGAGTACTGTGTCCAGTATTGGTCACCGTACCTCAAGAAGGACATGGCGATACTTGAAAGGGTCCAGAGAAGAGCGACGAAAATGATAACAGGTATGGAAAACCTTTCATACACAGACAGGTTGGGAAGGCTGGGGCTCTTCTCCCTTGAAAAGAGGAGACTCAGAGGAGACATGATAGAGACTTTCAAGATCATGAAGGGCATAGAGAGGGTGGAAAGGGACAGATTCTTCAGATTATTGGGAACCACAAGCACCAGGGGGCACTCAGAGAAGCTGAAAGGGGACAATTTTAGAACCAATGCTAGGAAGTTCTTCTTTACACAGAGGGTGGTGGACACCTGGAATGCGCTTCCGGAGATTGTGATAGGACAGAGTACACTACGGGGGTTCAAGGAAGGATTGGATAAATTCCTGAACGATAGGGGGATTGAAGGATACAGAGAGAGGTAGAGATAGGTTTTAGACAGAGTATGGATAGAAGGATAAAAGGGATTAGAGAAGGATCACATTACAGGTCATGGGCCTGAAGGGCCGCCGCGGGTGCGGACTGCTGGGCACGATGGACCTTGTGTCTGACCCAGCGGAGGCAACTTCTTATGTTCTTATGAAAAAGAACAAGGAACCGGCGTGGCTCACTGTACAGGTGAAGGAAGCGATCAGAGACAAGAAAACTTTGTTTAAGGAATGGAAAAGGTCAAGAACGGATGAAAACTGGAATAAGCACAAACAACATCAACGCAGGTGCCCTAGGTTTATCAAGTTTCAAGTTTATTTAAAATATTTGATTTGATCGCAAAATCCAAATCCAATGCGATTTACATTTAGTTAAAAATTAGGTTAAAAAACCCCCAAAACAAAACAAGACAATTAGTACTATTTTAACAAAACAATACATGTGAAAAAGGGAGGGGAAAAAAATTAAAGGATTAAATACAATTCGTAAACAAATCAAAAGGGATAGGTCATAAAACAAGAGGTTAGGGAAGGTTACCCACTTAATTTTCGCTTGCCAGCACTACTAGTCCATTGTAAAGTATCTTAATGTAAGAGGATTTAAATGATTCAGTTAAAAGCGTCCTTAAAATTAAAGTTAAAGTTTTAAAATTGTCCACAGTCAGATAGTCTCTGAGTCTACAACAGTAGCTGAAGTTTAAAGAAAGCCCGCAAGACCACTGACTTTACATTGTCATTCAAACCCCAAGTACAGAACAGGAAACACAACATAATCCAATACTATCTCAGATGGAAACCCCATTGGCTATTTTTCACATCCCAGGTAAAAAAAACCTCAGTTTTTGCCACATTTAACTTCATCTGATTCTGATGCATCTAGTCCTTGATAACCTGGAAACAAAGGGTAAAGGTCTTCAACGTATCTGCAAAGGAATTAGCCCTTGGTATCAAAAACTGAATGTCATCAGCATACAGACAAAAACTAATTCCTATCCTATACAGCTCCTTGCAAAGAGGTAACAAGTAGATGTTAAATAAAACAGCAGACAGCTTAACATAGCCCAATTAGCCCAAACTCCCTATTATCCAAAAAAGAGCGGAACCAATCGAGGACTTTCCCTCCTATTCCTAGGGACTGAAGTCTGGTTAGCAAAATTTGATGATTAGCAATGCCAAATGCTGACAACACATCCAACAATACCATAAGGTAACATAGCCCACAGTCAAAAACCCTTGCGTACTTTATCAAGCACAGACAGCAATAATCTATAGAAAACTTTGGTCTAAAACCAAACTGAAAATCATCCAAAATATTGTGTCTATACTTAAAATCTTGTAACTGTACCAAAACTGTCTTCTCCAGCACTTTAGAAAGAACATTTAATGATGAGATTGGACCCACTAAAGATTAATCCAAATGATTAATTTACTGTCTATTTTTATATATATCCAGGACGAAGGGGTGGGGGGGTTATCCTTTTGATTTATTTCTTGATTGAATTGTTGGAAGAAAGGGGTGGGATATTTTTCTTCTATAATGTTATTGATGGAATTTAAGTGCTTATTTTGTTTATTAATGTTTGTAAAATTCATGGCACTTTGTATTAGTTTTGAAAATTAATAAAGAATTTAAAAAAAAATTAAAAAAAATGGCTGCACAATCACCTGATTAAGCCTTGAGGGAACACAACCAATACACAAAGACTTCACAATAACCTGCAAAAATGAGGGTGTCACTAAATCTGACATCGAAGCGAGAACAGTGAGTGGGCAGGGATCAAGAGAACATGTAGCTTTATTCAATCTTCTGATAATGCTCCTTATGTTGGCTTCAGAAGCTGTATCAAACTCAGCCCATAAGATATTCTGAACTGGTTCTGCTGATGGTAGCAAATTAACCTGAAACTCCAAGGAAATCTTTTGTATCTTTGACCTAAAGAACAGCAGGAAATCTTGTGCCGAAAACAAACCCTCAGTACATTGCTGTGGGACTGAAATAAGTTTCTTAACAAACTTAAACAATTCACGTGATGAGACTGCTGCTGTCCTAAATTTTGATCCAAAAAATTATTTTTGGCTTTCAAAGTTGCAATCTTATATACATTGAGCAAGTTTTATAGACCAACAGTGAATCAGGGCCAGGATGTTTTCGCCAATTGCACTCTAAGTGTACGAAGACACTTCTTTTCCTTAAGAGGCGCAATATCATTCAAGCAGTATTCCAGAGAGGTATACTAATCTTCAACTGTTTCATTAATGTCAAGAGGGCTCCATTTCGACTTGAGCTGTACCATGTTGACTTCCTCTCTCATAAGAAAGGAATGATCCATACTCATTTTGTCATCTACCTTATCCACCGGAATACTGAATAGAAGAACAAAGTGATCGGACCATGGAACTGCTTGGGGACGTCCCACCAATGCAGACCACTGATGTAATACTGAGCCTACAAAGCACAAGTCAAGGATGTTACCATCTTTAAGTGTGGGAGATGACATAATCTGAACCCATCCCAGACCCTCCAAAGAAATGTAGCAACTTGTGTGTCAACCTCACAAGTCAACCTGCATATTAAAATTCCCTAATGAGATCATACAAGGCATGAAAAAGAAAGTAGAAGAGGAGAAAGAGTGGATTAACACAGGAGCTGCAACACTGACATTGGAATGGAGGACCACTTTTGAAAGTTATAAAAGAGAAATGAGATTGACAATAAATTAAAAAAGTAGTATACAAAAGAAAAATTGTTGGAGGACAAAATCCTTCTTAAGAATTATTTCAGGTGGGAAATAACCTTTTATATGCTTCTAATGTTAAGAAGGTGGAATCAATTGAAGTTTGAATCAACTGAAGTGGAATCAATTGTAGATTCTCTGCACATTTTTTGTTATGGATCTTTAAATCTAGCCTTTTAGGAATGGGCTTCATCTTGTGAACTACATTTGATTCTAGAATCTAGAGTCACTGGTGCAGCACCATGAAATGAGAGCGTACAGTACCTGATACAGCAGGGTGTCCAACATACTGATACTAAAAACTCTTCCAGCAGCAAAAGGCAGTCGAAACATAAATGCCAAGTTAGACCCTTTTTCACGTTCTTTCTGCAAAGAGTTAAAAATGAAAACTAATTCAAATTGCTTAATCTCAGAAGTCTGTCTTCTTTTCCTGAAAAAGTAAAAAAATTTCTAGTTAATTGTGAACCTTTTAAAAGTCTACAAATACAAGTTTGGATTTTGTACAGATTTGTGTTTGGTGCATGAGAATTTTATCTAAACTTTGGACAGTCCATATCAACAAGATAAAACAAATTCTACCAATATCCAAAAGAGCAAACCCGAGGAAAGGAGAGGAATGTCAGAGATCAGGTATCAAACAACAGCCCAGGAAAGTCATGGAGCTTAGAGAAATACAGAGGGAAGCCAATAAAGAGAAAAGTTCTAACCTCTATTCTATTTTCTAAATATGTATGTTGTAAGACTATACTGAAACCTGTGTAGGCCTCTGCTTTAAAGAAGTTATTTGGTAAAGAGGTTTGATTTTGGAAGACCACACCCATGTCTGGAGCATTTCTGTTAGCTAGAAGTAGTATATCTTGGATCTTGAAGTTATTTGTCTCTTCTCTGGTAAGAAAATTCACACCAGGTTTTCCCAGAAGCTCAAAGTACCGAATCCTCTAAATAGGATTCTTTTTCCCCCCACATTTTACAATAGGACAAAGATTATTATTTTATGGGAATTGTTTTCTATTATACTGCTCTAATGTATGTACATTTCTTCACTCAGTATGAAATTAAGCTCTTGAATTTGTTGCCAATTAATGTAAAAACAGTTAGGATAGCAGGGTTTAAAATAAAAAAAAAAGTTCAGATATGTCCCTAAAAGAAAAATCCATAAACCATTATTGCCTCATAAGGTAGACTTGGAAACCTCACTGCTTATTCCTGGGATTATTATCAATAAATCTATTTTGGGATCCTGCCAGGTACTTGTGACTTGGATTGGCCACTGTTAGGAAGTGGATACAGGACCTAATGAACAGATCTCCACAACTATTGCAATTAATGATACACTCATAAAATTTTTAGAAATTATTTTAAAGTTTTAACAGACGTCTTAAATAATGGAGGAAAAAGCCTCAGACTTCAGGTCATTTGAATGGAGCTTGATTCAGTGATCTTATCTGCAAAAAAAACCCTCCTTCACAATTTCTCAGAAGGAACAGAATTATGCTTAAATCAACTTAACATAAACATTTCAAGGGAGTATTTATTTTTTTTCAAAAAAGCTCTCAAATGGTCCTGCCATCAACAGTGACCAGCTTTTCACAAAAATCTGCTTCAGGACCGAGAAACTGAAGAAAATGCACTTTTTCATTCCATATTTTTCCAACGGAACGAAAATGTAGAAAATCACTGGATTAAGTGTATAGCCCTTGATGGAAACTGCCCCAACCTTGTTGACTGGGATGAGAACTTTTCAGCGGGCCCTTGTAGAAATAATAAATAGTAGTAGTAGTAAAGTAGGACAAGGACAACACATTTGTCATTTTTAGTGTCAACACTGTAGTATCTGTACCATTACTCAAGAATTACGGCTTTGTTTATATAGTAAATATGTAACAATATATGCAATTAAGTGTGGCAATATGAAGAAATTTAAAAAGATTTGGAAATGCTTATTGAATACTAGCTGATGCCCCGGCGTTGCACGGGTATTTAATTATAGCAATAACACTGTAAATGGATTCAAATAAAGATACTTTATAGTGGTGAATGAAATTATTTTTTTACAGCTTAATAAAAAGTACAATATTCAAATTATAATGTGAAATATTTGACAAAATGAATACAATACAACTAACGCAAAACGTGATTATAAACAACAATTTTAGTTTCACCTCCTGGAGCAAGAACATATAAATTCTTGGGTGAACCCACCCTTGAGCAAGCAACATAGAGTTGTGGGCCGCGAGACCCCCAGAACATATCACCCCAGGTAGTGAGGGATCGTTCAAATCGGTCAAGCCGTTTTTGAATTACAGTGAGAATGGCAGCTTTTTACATTTGTTCCATTGACATGAATGGGTGAAATTGGATTTTATGTTTGTAGCTCCGCCCACGTGTGCATGTGGGCCACGAGACCCCCAGAACATATCACCCCAGGTAGTGAGGGATCTGCATACCAAGTTTCGTTCAAATCGGTCAAGCCGTTTTTGAATTACAGTGAGAATGGCAGCTTTTTACATTTGTTCCATTGACATGAATGGGTGAAATTGGATTTTATGTTTGTAGCTCCGCCCACGTGTGCAGGTGGGCCACGAGACCCCCAGAACATATCACCCCAGGTAGTGAGGGATCTGCATACCAAGTTTTGTTCAAATCGGTCAAGCTGTTTTTGCGTGATCGCGGCACATACACACATACACACACACATACATACACACATACATACCTCCGATTTTATATATATAGATGAAGGAGTAAAGTTTGTAATTTATTATGTTTTCATTATTACATTACATTACATTAGTGATTTTTATTCCGCCATTACCTTGCAGTTCAAGGCAGATTACAGAAGAGGATTTCTGGACATGTCCAGAGGTGTTACAGAGTATGACAATCCTGATATTTATTTATTAGCTTATTTATATAGAGGGGCATAATAAAAAAAAACGTCTAAGTCCCCTTTTGGCCTAAGGGCTTAAACGTTGAAAGTAGAAGCAGGGAAAATGTCCATTATAAAAAAAATGTCCAAAAGGAGATGTTTTTTGATAATGGCCTGTCTCCATGTTCAGCTGTTTAAACGCCCAGACCACCACTACGTCTAAACTTACACCATATAATCAACCTAAAAAAAGCCTAAGCCCCAAACGTCCAAAACAAGGGCTTTTAGGCCGGGTTGAGTCCATGTGCCTAAGGTCCCACCCACAGGAGGGGCCTAAGGCTCCTGGGCCTATTCTGGTTGGCCCAGGCGCCTCAGGCCCCATCTGTGGGCGGGGTTTGAGCAGCCTGGGCCAATCCGGCCCCATTCCTGGGATGGCTGGCATGCCGGACGGGCGGGCTTGGCACCCATCCATCTGGCCAACGATTTCAAGGTATGGGGGGTGGGATTGGGGGTAGGGGGGTCGTGGGGTTGGTGGTGGGGGCGCGGGTCAGTGGAGGGGGTGATTGGGGGTTAGGGGGGGCGCCGGTCGTGGGGGGGTTGCATCGAGGGCAGGAGGGCCTGGGATCCTTCCTGCCTGTATTTTAGTGGAGGGTGGGAGTTAGGGGGTGTCGCCAGGCCAGGAGGGCTTGGGCTCCCTCCTGGCCCTATCGGACTTGGGGAGGGTTTGGGGATCACGGGGCAAGAGGACTTGGGCTCCCTCTTTTCCCGATCGTTGTGGGGGGGGGGGGGAAGGGTGGATCGCGACAGGGGAGATGAGCCATCTCTCCTGCCGGGATCATTGTTGTAGGGGGTAGGCAGGTTGCTGGGGCCGCTGAGCTGATCGCAGCAGCCACGATCAGCTCAGCGGCACCTTTTCGGCACTTATACCTGTTTTGACCTTTTTACCAGAAACTGCAACCTCTTTGCATACCCAAAAATTGCAGGCTGCAGATATCGAACCTTCCTGGACAGAACATTCAAGTTTCAAGCTGGTAGACAGCAAACTTGGCTAGGCTACTTCATTGATGTCGCTAGGTTGACCTACAGCGTCTTCCAAAAAGAATTAAAGACCACTTTGTTTAAGAAAGTCATGTCCTAGCCAGACTCTCTCCCCACGACCAAAGCTACCACACCTCACCCCAAATTCTTTCTTCCTCATTATAGGTACCCTATATTTCCCAGTCTCTGGCTGCACTTAAGAACATAAGAACATAAGAAGTTGCCTCCACTGGGTCAGACCAGAGGTCCATCGCGCCCAGCGGCCCGCTCCCGCGGCGGCCCATCAGGTCCGTGACCTGTGAAGTGGTTTCTGTCTAATCCTATAACCTACCTCTACTTCTTTCTGTACCCCTCAATCCCCTTATCTTTTAGGAACTTATCTAGACCTTCCTTGAACCCCTGTAGCGTGCTCTGGCCTATTACAGCTTCCGGGAACGCGTTCCATGTGTCCACCACCCTCTGAGTGAAAAAGAACCTCCTAACATTTGTTCTAAACCTGTCCTTTTTCAATTTCTCTGAGTGCCCCCTTCCTATATTCTCCGTCTGCTACAATGTCCTCTTCACAATTGTACCCAGCTACTCGCTGGTAATATGTAATATGTAAAAAGTTAAGTCTTATACTGTAATCCAATGTATATTTTTCTTCTAACCAACTTGCACCTTGTAATCACTGACCGCTCAGTGACCTCTTATCTATTTATACACTGTAATTCGCTGACTGTACAGCTTTTCTTCATTGTGAACCGCCTAGAAGTCGCACGATTGTGGCGGTATAGAAAAAATAAAGTTATTATTATTATTATTTTCATGCTTTCCTACAAGTGCTATGAGAATGCGAGAGAGTCTTCTTAGAAATTTTGGGGTCAAGGTAGCTGCTACTAATCTTATCTTCCCATCTTGCTCTGGACATGGCTTGTCAACAAGAACATCTATTCAATTCTGAAAGCATCTTGAATGGTAAAACATATACAGAGCAAAGCAGAATATCCAAATCCTTGCACAAAGCCTTCAATAATCATACATTAGATAGCAATTTATTTACCAATTACATTTTAGATTTGTAATTTACTTTTCATTTATAAGAATGTAAGAATTGCCATACTGGGACAAACTTTGTTTCCAAAACAACAGGGACAAAGTAGCAAACAGAGTCAGAAAAAATGTAAGATAACAAAATGGAGACTGACTCAATCAATAAGGCCAACATATGAGAGGGACTATCAGGACTGCCGCAAAGCTCAGAGACTTATAACTCTAAAGAGGGGGAGATTATCCCTTCTTGAGTAAAGAGTTTTACATCCAATCATAGCTAGACATGCAGTAAAGACAAGTCCGACTTAAGAAGGCAAAAGTTTGTAACTGCTTTCAATAATTTTTAAATGATTCAGCTTTCAAAGATTAGTACAAAAAGTAATTGCATTCAGGTTGTACAGAAAGTGTGAAGTTGTACTTAGCTTGTAAGCAAAAAATATATACTCTCAGGGTCCCGACGCGGCCCCGTTTCGGCGTCTTCTTCAGGAGACCCCGCCACACAAGAGGTAAATACTTGCAAAAAATCACACTGGTATAGATATTCAAACTGTGGTCGGTCAAAAGACTGAAAAGTTCCGTTGTTGTTATACTGGGACAAACTGCAAGTCCTTCAAGCCCAGTATCCTGTTTCCAACAGTGGCCAACCAAGTTCATGAGTTCCTGGCAAGATTCCAAAGCGTAAAACATTTTATGCTGCTTATGCTAGGAATAAACAGTGGATTTCCCCACATCCATCTTTTTTTTCCTTGTAGGAAGTTACCAAACCTTTTTAAAAACCCTTCTAAGATAACTGCTTTCACCACGTTCTCCGGCAATGAATTCCAGAGTTTAGTTTATACGTTGAGTGAAGAAATATTTTCTCCTGTTTGTATTAAATCTCCTCCTTAGTAGCTTCATTATATGCCCCCTGGTCCTAGTATTTTTTGGAAAAAGTAAATAACTCACTCATATCTACTTGCTTCACTCCATTCAGTATTTTATAGACCTCCTATCATCTGTCTCCTGAGCTGTCTCTTCTCTAGCCTGAAGAGCCCTAAACGCTTTAGCCTTTCCCAATAGGGAAGTCATTCCATCCCTTTTACTGTTTGCATAAAGACTGGAAGCTAAGTTATATGTTAATTTGAAATATTGTTTACAGTGAGCTGTATGAATTTCACAAATCAAAGCTAGCAAGGGGAAGAATGCTATGATTTGTGCAATCTTCAAGTAATTCAGAACGAAAAGGGGAAGTTATTAAGCTGCATTGGGGTACTTACATTATTTTCCCTTTAACATGTGTTAAATGGCTCTAATGCTGGATGTCGTGTGCTAATGCAGCACTAAATAAGTTATTCTATGGTACAAAGTAATAAATTGCAAAACTTAAATGCATATAAACAGCTCATTATTATGTAAATAGCATGCTGCTGCCATAAGCTGTGATATAGCTAGTAATATAACCCCAGCTAAAAGCTCTGATCCACATCTCAATACCCCCAATTACTGTGTTATTTGGATCATAGAAACATAGAAACATAGAAACATGGTGGCAGAAAAGGGCTATAGCCCACCAAGTCTGCCCATTCCAAAGTATTCGCTCTCGAATTTACTCCCTTAAAGATCCCACGTGAGCATCCCATTTACTCTTAAAATCCTTCACGCTGCTGGCTTCAACAACCTGCAGTGGGAGTTTGTTCCACTGATCCACCACTCTTTCGGTGAAGAAGTACTTTCTGGAGTCTCCTTGAAACTTCCCTCCTCTGATCTTCAGCGGATGCCCTCTGGTGGTCGAGGGACCCATAAGACAGAAGATATCATCTTCCGACTCAATGCGACCCGTGATGTACTTAAACGTTTCAATCATGTCTCCCCTTTCTCTTCGTTCCTCAAGTGAGTACAGTCGCAACTTCTTTAGTCTTTCTTCATACGTTAGATCCTTTAGCCCCGAGACCATCCTGGTGGCCATTCGCTGAACCGACTCGATCCTCAGCATGTCTTTACGGATCGTCTGGCTTCCCTTCAGATCGATGGTCAGGCACATATGAAACAATTTATTAACTGCTTTTTCATGAAGAGATTCACTCAAAGTGGCTTACAATATATTAAATAGTAACTATTTTCTTTATCTGTCCTGGCAGATTCACAATCTAACAGTGGTATCTGGGGCAATGGCGGTACTATGTGTCTTGCCCAGAATCACAGGGAGCAGGTTGGATTTGAACTCACAACCTCAGTATACTGAGGCAGCAGCTCTAAGCACTAGGCCACTTCCTCCCCTAACTCCCAGTTCCATATCTGAACCCCCCTGATTAGAAGCCTCCAGATTAAAAGACTCTTAACCCCAAATCCACATCTCAAATCCCAAATCAGAAACCCTATCGCCACCCAAAAAAAACCCCAGAAAGAAGCAGCAGCAGCCCTATCTACAACTTGTGATCTAGGAGGTCCTGAGGCAGGAATTATCCCCATTCACTCCACCTCTTGCCAATGCCTTCTGCCAATATGGTACCCCTAGCAGTAGTCTTGCATTACTACCTCTAGAAATCTTGTTCTGAACCGGAGGCGAGCCAAGAACATTGTATCATAGCTTTGAGGTGACTTGCTTTGAGGTTACCAAGCTATTCAGCAACTTATATCATCGTTATACAGCATGTTGGTGACTCTCATGGTAAATCAAGGTGCAGTAAAAACATGCCTTTATCCGCACCTTGATAATTCCCCTCCCCCCAAAAATCCCATGAAATATATAAAGCCCAAGAAATATACAATTGTAAAAATGAGTTTAATAAGACCTTATTATAACAATCCTATGACTTGTCTGTCTTCATGGAATATTATTGAAAAAATTTCTTAGCTAATGACCTTAATAGGGAAATGTCATGCTTACCTTTTCTAGTTTGGAAAGTGCGAGGGAGTAGCAATCCTTGGCTCTGAACTGCATGAATCTCATGTTGGCAGGATGAGTTAATTCTGTAATAATATTCAAACTTGAGAACAATCTATACATAAAAAAATGAAAGATCAACTTTATGGAAAGCCAGTCTCTATTATTTTTAGCAAAATTAATTTGGTTCAGATTCTAGCAGTAAATCTTATGGGCTATCATAGCTAAAAATATTAAAGTATACAATCTGATTTATCCTTATTACATGCTAGAGATTATTCCAGAGGTCAAGGCAGAAAATGATTTAGAGCAGGGGTGTCAAAGTCCCTCCTCGAGGGCCGCAATCCAGTCGGGTTTTTAGGATTTCCCCAATGAATATGCATGAGATCTATTAGCATACAATGAAAGCAGTGCATGCAAATAGATCTCATGCATATTCATTGGGGAAATACTGAAAACCTGACTGGATTGCGGCCCTCGAGGAGGGACTTTGACACCTGTGATTTAGAGTGTGACCAAAAACACTGGGTACTGCAGAAACAGGAAAGAGTGGCATTATATATAAAGAAAGAAGTATGATGGAGTCAGAGAGGTATTATCTATTTATTTAAAATATGCATAATCTGCTCTATCTCAGTGTATTATTCCTCACCTGAGCCATCAATGAACTTCAGGCACCGCCTGATGTTTGATTTCTCTTGTGCTAACTCCAAATGTAAGAAACAAATTAAAAATCGCACAATGTATTGAGATGCAATTCCAAAAAGCAAAAACTGACTCCAAGTCTTCTACTGGGTGCACATCAAAAATGGTGGCTGTTTTCTGGGAAGTCTAACACATACACATTCCTTTCCTAATAGGTGAGAGCATAGAAACACACCGGGTTATCTCCAAGCTTGATTTCAACCTTTGCCATCTGGCCCCATAGATATCTTTAAAATCCAAAGGACATCTACCTCAAACTCAACCCTAGTTGCTGGAGAGTTACATTTGATCCTTGGAGGTGGTTCCCAGAACTGGGTGCCTCTGCTGAAACTGACACAGGAGTCTTCAGGGTTTCTGGATGATGATGTTGTGCATACACCAGAGACCCAGATGGCGATGCTTTTAGCAGCATGCTGCTTCATAGGGGAAATGCCATTGATGTGAATTCCAGGAAAGGAGCAGGATTTATAGAAGAATGAAGAGTGGGGAGCCAACTAGTGACATAGCTACAGTTGTTGGCTTGTTCAGTAGTTAGTATTTCTTCTTCATTGACTTCACCTGCTATACTAGAGATGAAGTTTCCCCACATTATTCATGCAAGAGTCAATCTGTGGAGCAATTCAGTCTTTACAATGCTTCCGCCTGTTACATTACATTACATTACATTAGGGATTTCTATTCCGCCTGTGCCTTGCGGTTCTAGGCGGATTACAATATAGAAAATATCTGGGACATTCCAGTAGAATTACATTTCAGGATAAGAGTAAGTTACAGGAACAGTAATGAGTTATGATACTACAATTTCACAGAAGATAATACTTATTACAGAAGATATTACATATAATAGAAGATAATGCATTTTACAGAGGTAATACATGTCAACTCGATCGGTTAAATCGGGTGTAGTGTAGAAGAAATTACAGTACATTCTAGATCACAGATAAAAAGATGATATAGGTGGGTATTTCCGAAGTCGTTGATTGGGAGCTCATTGGGTGGTGGTTAGAGTGATGGGAGATATTTTTTGAACAGTAATGTTTTTATTTCTTTGCGGAACTCTTTTATGTCTGTTGTTTTGGTCAGTAATTTTGAGATGTCAGAGTCTATTTTAGCTGCCTGTGTCCCCTGTTAGAGGATGTAAACTTAAAAAACATCATCAAAATCTTTTTTCATATCAAGCAGCATTATGGGGTAAGGCTTTAGAACAATTGCTTTTGCTTACTGACACTTATGGGGAATTTAGGAGACATCTAAAAACATATCTGTTTTCAAAGTGTTTAGGCAGCTAATTTGTAAAAATTTTATTATGCACTATTTTGATCATTTTAGCGTCTCTAATTATTGGCTTTTAATTTTTTTAGTTCTATTCAACTTTTATTGTTTTTTTTTTTACTATTGTAAACCGCATAGAACTTTACGGCCTTGCGGTATATAAACTGATTATTATTATTACTTCCTGTCTTATCAGATTTCAAGTTTGGCTCATTAGTTTGCTAAAATTTCATTGAATCTAGTAGTACATTTATATTCTGCTTAGCCAAAAAATTAATTAGCTCATTGCAGATTACAACTATCTAAAATGTTGGGGGATTCTTCTCAATTTAAATAAACTTTAGTAGACTTTGATAAGTAACTTTTAGATAAAAAGAATATTAAAGAACTTGAAACTAATGATTCTTTGCTGATGAAGAGTATATATCTGCAGGAAGGTTGAAAAGTTGCCTAGAATGCCGACAGTTTCACAACCTCCCCCATCCTCTTTTTTGGCTTAGCCATATTTGTAAAACATTCTTTATTACCCTCCTGATATTAGTTTTTTCCTTAAATGTATTTTTACTTTCCTTAAAGATTGTAGTTCACCCCTCTTCCCTTATGTATCGCTAATTACTTGTGTACATACATTGTATGTTTACTTGTACAAATTGTTTTATTTTGTCTCCCAATTTTTTTATTGTCATACGCATTGAAGTATTTGATATTGCGTGTACAACAAACTTTTAATAACTTGAAACTTCCTCCGTCCCAAAAATGAATCATCTAAAGCAGTGGCGTACCTAGGGTATGTGGCACCCGGGGCCCATCATTTTTTGACACCCCCCCATGTAAAATTTTTTTTTTTTTTTTTGCAATAACCATGAAATGGAATAAATGGTCAGAATAGAAACAGGCAGTGAAAATTTTCTTTTATTGAACCTCATATATGTAACCATTATTCCAAACATAACATAACATAAATTATGTCTAAATTGTCATGACATTAGAAGTACATATGGAGTAGTTGCAGGTGATGCTTGGGACAGTCCTGATTGTGTTAGTTCGGTTTTATGTGTTTTTTGAATAGAAGGGTTTTTATTTATTTTTTGAAAGTTTTGTAGTCTGCGGTCGAAGTCAATAGGTTGTAGAGTTGGAGGTCGAGAGTTGCAGCTCGAATGGCTAGGAGGTTGTTGAACAGTTTTTGGTTGGAGGGTGTGTGAATGGTGCGTGAGTTCTCCTATGTCTAGTTGAGGTGGATTTAATTAGTCGATTGTTCCAATAGGCTGGGCTGTCTCCGTTTATTGCTTTAAATAGTAGGCAGGAAAATTGGAAGTGGTTAGTAGGGATAGTGGAGCATATCTGGAGACTGAGTAAGAAGGTTAAAACAACAAACTTAAAAGCAACTTAGAATTCTCTTCCATTTTTGTTCCCATTATAAAAAAACACTGATAAGTTCCCAGGAAAAAAATACATTAAAATAAAAAGTGGAAACAAAGGCCCCTACAGATGAGAACATAACATAAGAATAGCCTAACTGGGTCACACCAATGGTCCATCTTGCCCAGTAGCCCATTCTCATGGTAGCCAATAGTGCTGCCCGATTCAGAGAAAAATATTTCATTCGATTCGATTCACCCTGTTGAATCGATTTTTCGATTCGATTCACTGTTAATGACACCGCTTTTTAAGTTTAAACAAAGTACAACAATAAATTTCACAACAACAATAAATTTCACAAAGTACTTAAAAAAAAAAATCACATTTTTCCATTAAAGCAGTTCTGGAGACATTTGCTTGAACAGTCTTTTTTCCCAGTCCATAAGCAAGCAATATGAAAAAGATTTCCTTAATTATCTACTCAAACATTTTTGCTATTTACTTTCATTGTACCTAGACTATTATTCAGTAGAAAAAATTTAGTTTGTTCAATCAAGCAGAACATTCACTCTTAGAAGTCCAATGTCCACACAGGATTTGATTGAACAAACCAAATTTTTTCTACTGAATAATAGTTTAGGTATACTGAATAGCAAAAATGTCAAAGCCACACAGAAAAGCAGTAAAAGTCAATAGGTTCTCCAAGTGGGAACAACCTGATGTCTCAGCACTTGAGGAAAAGACCACGTAATAATGTTTATAAGATAAATCATATAAATGATTATACTGAAGCAGGGTGTCCTCAGCGTGAGAGGTAAGCGAGAGGAGAGAATTCTCCAGCGCTTTACACAATAAGGCACAGGTTAATCACCCTCTGCCTGCAGTGCACACCATCATAGGACACCTCAGGTGTGCTCAAATTAATCAATGTGATAAATTAAACAGTGATAAACAATTGATCAATCACAAGAGTGCAAGATCAAACAGGTTGTTCCCACTCAGAGAACCTATTGACTTTACTGCTTTTCTGTGTGAGTAGATAATTAAGCAAATTTCTGATAGCCTACAGAACTGATTCTCACCTTCCATCCCCAGCCCCCAAGACTTACCAGACCCCCCCTGCCGATGTATTTACTTACTGCCTGAACTGGATATTAAATAGTGGGGAAGAGAGGAGAAATGCGGGGAAAGAGCCAGCCAAAACTAGTATTTGTTGCTGCTGAGTGCCGAGGGCTGCTGCACGAGGTCTGCTCGCTCGCCGCTTGACTCTCTCACTCCTTTCGTTTCTTCCGATGTAATTTACTGTTTCGCAAAACCGGAAGTTACATTAGATGGGAAGAGTCCGGCGGCGTGAAATAGTCCGAACTCGTCGATTCACCTGATTCGAATCGGTGAACCGATTCGAATCGTGAATCGGGCAGCACTAGTAGCCAATCCAGGTCACTAGTACTTGGTGAAAACCCAAAGAGTAGCAATATTCCATGCTACCAATCCAGGGCAAGCAGACGCTTCCCCCATGTCTTAATAACAGACAATGGACTTTTCCTCCAGGAATTTGTCCAATCCTTTCTTAAAACCAGCTACGCTATCTACTTTTAACATAACTTCTGGCTACTTCATTTTTAAGCTTAGATCTTTCCTTCCAAACAGAGACCTTGCTAGATGTCAAATACAGCAAAAGGTAACTTCATACGGACTTAACTGTGCAGGAAATGAATCTCCTCATACACCCACCATATAGTGCAAAAATGTGCAAAGGTCTGTTTTTTTCTTTCGATCACTACATAGCCTAATGCCACACAAGCAGCGCTATTACAAACATATTCTGAAGGTCAATGCTAAGGTTGACAAAGTTTCCTTCCTTGGACCAGAAGGAGATACTGACAAACCACTGGAAGAAATTCTAAAACAACTACCCAGAAATAACACCCAAAGACCAAAGTGTGTGAACTAGTTGAGTGGAGTGGACTAACTGGGGGTGGAAATGGGCCCAGAGTTTGCTCAGCAGAATTTCCCAGACTACCTCTTCCTCTCAACACACTGACATGCTACCACCACCACCAACACTAGGAACACCTCACCGAGTATGCCAGCAATGCTTATAAACTTTATAAAACACATTATTATATTTTCCTATAAAGCATATATTTTAACTGAACTCAGCCTTGCCATTCACAAAAATAAAAAAGTTCCCATTTCAAGCTGTCTCATGTACACTTTTCAAATCTAACATATTGTAATCACAAAACAGAAAATAAAATTATTTTTTCTACCTTTTGTTCTCTGGTCAATATTCAAATCTTGTTGGTCCCAGGCTCTTATTGTCTTGCTTGCCAGGGTCTCCTTTCTCCGTGCTAACCATCCGTCTGCCATCTCTGTCCTCCCCTTCCGTTTCCCTTCCCTCTCCCGGAGATCTGGCATCTTTCCTTTTTTTGTCTCCATCCACAGATTCACCTTTTCTCAACTCCCCACGACCCCAGGATCCACCATCTCTCCCTTTCTGTTCCCAACTATCCTCCTATCCATTTCCAAGTTCTCTCCCTTTCTGTTCCTTCCCTCCCTAAATCCCATTATGCACCATCTCTCTCCCACTCCTCTGTTTTTAGACCCATTATTTCTAACCCCCAAAGTCTGACATATGCACGCATCTTTGAACCCCCCCTTCCCTCTCTCCCTCTGTGTACTTTTACACCAGGACCCCCCTCCCCCGAAGGTCTTTCCCCCCTCCGAAGGGCTACACCCCACCCCTGAAGGCCTGCATCCCCCCCCCGAAGGACTTTACCTCCCACCGAAGGCCTGCACCACCCTGAAGGCCTGCATCCCCCTGGAGGCCTGCACCCCCCCCCAAAGGTCTGTACCTCATGAAGGCCTGTACCCCCCTGAAGGCCTGCACCCCCCCTGAAGGCCTGCACCCCCCCTGAAGGCCTGTACCCTCCCCGAAGGATTGTACCCCCCACCCGAAGGTCTGTCCCCTCCTGAAGGCCTGCACCCATCCCGAAGGCCTGCACCCACCCCGAATGCCTGCACCCACCCCGAAGGCCTGTACCCACCCCCCGAAGGCCTGCACCCCTCTGAAGGCCTGCATCCCCCTGAAGGCCTGCACCCCCCTGGAGGCCTGCACCCCCCCTGAAGGCCTGCACCCCCCTGGAGGCCTGCACCCCCCCGAAGGTCTGTACCTCCTGAAGGCCTGCACCCCCTGAAGGCCTGCACCCCCCTGAAGGCCTGCACCCCCCCTGAAGGCCTGCACCCCCCCGAAGGTCTGTACCTCCTGAAGGCCTGCACCCCCCTGAAAGCCTGCACCCCCCTGGAGGCCTGCACCTCCCCCAAAGGTCTGTACCTCCTGAAGGCCTGCACCCCCCTGAAGGCCTGCACCCCCCCTGAAGGCCTGCACCCCCCCGAAGGTCTGTACCTCCTGAAGGCCTGCACCCCCCTGAAGGCCTGCACCCCCTCTGAAGGCCTGCACCCCCCCACCCGAACATCTGTCCTCCCCTGAAAGCCTACACCCCCCCGAAGGTCTTTACCTCCCACCCAAAGGTTTGTCCCCCCCTTAAGGCCTACACCTCCCTCTTAAGGCCTACACCCACCCCTTAAGGCCTACACCCCCCCCCCATCTAGTACTGTCTAATGCAATTAGGTAAGGGTTAGGAGGCCAGAGGGGAAGCAGGACATTGCAGCAATTCCCAACTGACCCTCCCCCCTCCCCCTCTAAAGCAGGAGCCGGCTAGCAAGAGGAAGTTGCCGATCCTGCTTTAGGGGGGGAGGGTCAGTTGATGATTCGGGTGGCCGATTTTGGGGTTTTTAAAAAATTGATTCGGGCAGAAAAAAAACAAAACAATAAAACCACCGCCAAGCAGCCCAGCGATACTCACCCTCAGTTCCTGCATTAATTGCAGTGTCCCTCGCGGCTCGGGCTCCCTTTCTTGCTTCCAACCAGCCGGAAACCGGAAGTTGCTGACCAAGCTCCGACGGTGACGGGGGGTGTGGCCGTGGGGGAATGGAAGTTAAGAGAGAGGGCTCAGGCAGGATCACTTCGGGGACTCGCGGAAGCCTTGGAGTCGGGCCATAGCAGGGAAGTTCCCGGGCCATGACTCCAAGGCTCGAGCACCCCTAATGAGCTGGTACCCGGGGCGGACCGCCCCCCCCCTAGGTACGCCACTGATCTAAAGCCCCATCCAACCTCGGCCCTCGCCAGATCGGTTTTCAGGATTCCCAAATGAATATGCATGAGATCTATTTGCATACAATGGAAGGAGTGCATGCAAAAAGATCTTATGCAAATTCATTGGGGAAATCTGAAAATCTGACTGCATTGAGACCCTCGATGATTGACGTTGGACAATCCTAATCTAAAAGGAAAAGACAGGAGGTTGTGGAAAAGCAATCTTCAGTACTTCTAGTGGATAATTTGGAAGTGACTAATTATCTAGAGGTAACATCTTTCCCATTGATTATAAAATTAGCTTTGTACTCAAGATTGGCTGGATTTAATTTTTTTTTATTTTTTATTTTATTATTATTTAATTTGTGGAAGATTAGAATTTATCCAGATATGTGATGTGGGACACACAAGAGGAAACAATTTTTATTACTGATATCCAGGTTGTTAGAAATGGGCACTATATTAATTTTGCAATTTCCTTTTAAATATTGGGCATATTTTCTATGAACCATCTTGTTTTTCTTCATTTGTTTCTAATCAAAGCTGTGGTTGGTTTGCCTTTATCCCTGCTACTTGAAGGTCTTTTATTACCTTAAATTTATTGAAGGCTGTTTGCTAGTATACCATCTTCTGTATTTGTTTAAGATTTTTCTTCTTGGTTAAATATTTCCATTTTGCTTATAACTTTCATTGATTTGTAGACTGATTAAGAAGAATACCTTCTTTCCTAAATTATTTGTGTGTATTTTCATTGTTTTATTCTCAATGCTTCTTCTGTTTTTCTCAAAAGTAATGCAGTTTACGAGGGGGTGCTGAAAGGTTCTCAGCTCAACCAACTTCCTAAATTCTTAGTATTATTTTGCCACTGTAGCTTAAAAGAGTGTTATTTTATTTTGCAAAATGCCAATTTTCAGAATCGTAATGCTGTGTTTTGACATTGTTTCAGATCATTGATTGAACCATGTCAATGAAAAGTGTGGAATTTTCAAGTGTGGAACTCCAAGCCGTCATGAAGTTCCTATTCCTGCAGAAGAAAATTCAAAAGAAAATCTCTAAATTCATGATGTCAACATTGAGTGACAGATGCCCATCATACGCCACAGAGAAGAAGTGGTGTGTAAACTTTCAGCATGGAAATTTTGAAACCGAAGATGCAGCAAAAAATGGGAGGCCTTAAACAGTGCCAACTCATGTCTATGACCCTGATTTTGGCAGATCAGCAACTATCAGCTACAACAATTGCTGATACGCTACAGTTATCCAGGGAACATGTTGGTATATAATCCATGAAGAGCTAGGTATGCAGAAACTGTCAGCCAACTTTTGTATTGTAATTCACTCTGTCTCAAAGAGATATATAATTCTTATCTAAATTAAAATACATCTTATAAATAATTTAGGTTGAATTTTAACAGATCAACACCATATAGATTTATATTTGAATGCTGATGAGAAATGAGTGGACACTTTCAAGTTGATTTTGCATCATTTTCAGACACAACAACAATCCATGCAATGGCGGTACTCAGGGTCTCCAAGGCCAAGGAAATTCAAGACCCAAAAGTCAGCAGGAAAGGTCATGGCCACAGTGTTTTGGGATTAGGAAGGTGTTGAGAGGCCAAATAGTTAATGCAGAATACTACTGTAACTTGCTGTACTGATTAAGGGAGGCATTGAAAGAAAAAAGGAGAAGGAAGCTGCGGAAAAGAGTTCTCTTTTTGCAAGACAATGCACCTGCTCACAAGGCTGGCAAAACAATGGAGGTTTTGACACAGTTGGGGTGCATAGACATAAAAACATAAGTAATGCCTCTGCTGAGTCAGACCAGAGGTCCATCATGCCCAGCAATTCGCTCACGCGGCGGCCCATCAGGTCCAGGACCTGTATAGTAATCCTCTATCTATACCCTTCTATCTCTTTTCCTTCAGGAAAACATCCAATCCCTTCTTGAACCCCAAAACTGTACTCTGTCCTATCATGCCTTCGTAGCATTGGTTTTGAATCTGTCCCTTTTAATTTTTCCGAATGCCCTCTCATTCTTGTAGTCTTCGAAAGTTTGAAGAATCTGTCCCTCTCCACTTTTTCTATGCCCTTCATGATCTTGTAAGTCTCTATCATATCCCCTCTAAGTCTCCGCTTCTCCAAGGAAAAGAGCCCCAGTTTCTCCAATCTTTCAGCGTATGAACCCTCTCGAGTATCGCCATATCCTTCTTAAGGTACAGCGACCAATATTGGACGCAGTACTCCAGATGCGGGCGCACCATCGCCCGATACAATGGCAGGATAACTTCTTTCATTCTGGTTGTAATACCCTTCTGGTTATACCTAGCATTTTATTCGCTTTCTTAGCGGCCGCTGCGCACTGTGCCGACGGCTTCATTGTTTTGTCCACTATTACCCCCAAGTCCCTTTCTTGGGTACTCTCACTCAATGACAGCCCTCCCATCGTGTAGCTGTACCTAGGGTTTCTGTTTCCTACGTGCAAGACTTTACATTTCTCTACATTAAACTTCATCTGCCATCTCGTCGCCCCCTAGTTTGTTCAGGTCCCTTTGTAAATCTTCGCAGTCTTCTATAGTCCTAGCCCCATTAAATAGTTTGGTGTCATCTGCGAATTTTATTACTTCGCACTTCATCCCTGTTTCTAGATCATTTATAAATACATTGAATAGCAGTGGTCCAAGCATCGACCCATGCGGAACACCACTCGTGACCCTCCTCCAGTCCGAGTAGTGGCCCTTCACTCCTACCCTCTGCTTCCTACCCACCAACCAATTCCTGATCCATCTGTGTACGTCTCCAAGTTTCCAAGTTTCCAAGTTTAATAAATATTTGATTGATCGCTTTATCAATTTCAAAGCGATTAACAAAAGTTTAAAATTACAATATGTAAAATTTACATAAAAACAAACAAACAAGACAAAACAAATTCATTACTGGACGAAATGGAAACAATAGGGTAAGTAAGGGAAGAAGTTACAATTTATTTGTGTAGAGTAGAGAACAAGTAAGGGAAAAACACATGTTGGTGGGATAAAGGAAGAATACAAAAAAAAAAAAAAAAAATTTATTATAAAATAAAAGAAAAAACCGAATAAAATTTAAGTAATGAAGGCGTCATTAAATAAAAAAGTTTTAAGATTACTTTTAAATTTATCCAAATTAGATTCTTCACGTAGATAGATAGGGAGAGAATTCCAAGTATGGGGAGCTGTAACTGAAAAGATGTATTGTCGACGTGTATTGATTATTTTTAATGAAGGAATTGTTAATAATCGCTGTTTATCTGATCTTAAAGTTCTGTTGGAAGAATAAGGAATTAGTAATTTATAAAGGAATGCAGGAAATTTTGATTGAAGAGATTTAAATGTAAGTAGGCAGAGCTTATAAATTATTCTGTGGGCAACAGGGAGCCAATGGGCCTCCTTGAGGAGAGGAGTGATATGATCAAATTTTTTTGCATTAGTAATAAGTCTGATAGCAGTATTTTGTATTATCTGCAAACGCTTGATCTCCTTTTGAGCAATACCTTGAAACAGCGCATTGCAATAATCTAATTTGGATATAATGAAGGAATGAATAAGAATCTTTAAAGAAGTAGTGTCGAATAATTTAGAGATTGATCGTATTTGTCTGAGTCTGAAAAATGATGATTTAATAACGCAATTGATGTGGTCATGAAAGGAAAGTTTATTGTCAAGAATAACTCCGAGAATTTTTGTTTTTGATACCACTTGTAACGGAGATCCAAGAATGGAAATTGGGGATATAAAGGTTGGATTGTCTTTCCAAGGAAAGAGTAATATATTTGATTTAGTTATGTTTAGTGCTAAACGATTCCTGTTAAGCCATTGATGTACCTTTTCAAGTTTTGTATTGATCTGAGTTATATCGGAAAAATTAGTAGGGTCAATAGGATGTAAGAGTTGTATGTCATCGGCGTAGGCGAATGTAGTAAAGCCGATGGATTGACATAAAGTTAACAAGGGTGCCAGAAATATATTAAATAAAAGAGGGGATAGTATGGAACCTTGAGGGATGCCATGCTGAGAGGAGAAAATGTCGGAAGTCGTGTTATTAAAGGAGACTACAGAAGTTCGATTTGTGAAATAAGATTGGAACCAGGCTAATACTTGATCTGAAATACCTATTGATTGAAGTCTGTTTATTAATAATTCGTGGTCAATTGTATCAAAGGCCGCCGAGAGGTCTAAGGAAACTAAAAGAACTGACTGATGATGGTCCAGATAATAGTGAATAGAAGTTGTCATACCGATTAAAGAGTGCTCTGTGGAATGAAATTGTCTAAAGCCTGTCTGATTTGGATGAAGGATGTTAGTTTTTTCGATAAAGTCGGATATCTGATTGAATACAACCTTTTCAGTCATTTTAGCTAAAAATGGAATATTAGCTATGGGTCGATAGTTTGTACAATCTCCAGCACTGTTTTTTTGATTTTTTAAGATGGGGTGAATAATTGAATGTTTCCAGTCACTTGGCACGATGCCTTGTGTTAAACTTTTGCTGACTAGAGTAAGTATTGGTGGACCGAAAATATGAAAGAAGCGTTTAAGTAGAAAAGGAGGTATAGATTCGGTCTTAGAACCTTTTATATTAATGGAATTTATGATAGATTTTAATTCTGTAAGACTGGGAATGTTAAAGGAGGAGCATCTTGAAGAAAATGAAATATCCTCGGTAGTTGTTAAGCTTGAATTGGAGGTTAATTTAGTTATGAAGGCTGATCTAATGTCATCTATTTTTTTAATGAAATATAGCGCAAGATCATTGGCTGTGAGATTAATCTCAGTGTTTAGGTTTTGTTGTTTATTAGAATGAAGAATTGTTTTAATTATTTGGTATAAAGAAGAGGAATTTGTAGCTTTTTGAATTAAACCTGAAAAATATTTAGTTTTTGCTTGATTTATCTTTGTTCTGTAAAAATTGGAATGAGTTTTGAATGATTCATAATTCGGTGTTGATTTAACTTTCCTCCATTTACGTTCGTGAGATCTTAATTGTCGCTTGATAAGTTTAAGTTCTGCTGTGTACCAAGGATTAAAACTTTTTTTTGCTGAAATAATTTTTGTCTGTTGTGGCGCTACTTTGTCTAGTAAATGTAATGTGTTTTTGGTCCACAATTGTATTGAATTTTCAAGAGATGAGGATCCTAAATCAAAAAAGTCTAATGGAAGAGCATCCGAAATTATGTCTGATGAAAGGTTGTGAAAATCTCTAAATTTGATAACTTTTTTTGTAGGTAATTGGGAATTTGGATTGTTTAATTTATACAAAACTGATAATAGATAGTGATCGGACCAGGGAACTGGGTAACAGAAATTTAAGGAGCAATTCTCTATTGATGTAGAGGGAATGATGACCATGTCAATTGTGTGTCCAAGATTGTGTGTAGGCTCAGTTATTAATGGATGAAGGTCAAGATGATTAATGTAAGAAAGAATAGTTTTAGTTTGATGATCAGTAATATCATCAAAATGAATATTAAAATCACCGAGTATTAGAGGGTTAATAGTAGAGGAACCAAAATCAAATAGGAGAGATTGTAATTCAGATAGATTTGTGCTATTTATTGGAGGAGGCAAATAAAGAAGTAAAGCATCAAGTTTAGGTTGAGTTTGGAAAGAGAATTGAAGAAATTCAATAGGAGAATTAATGGGAGAATGATCCATTTCTTTTAATAAAGATGTTCGGAAAATAACGGCTAGGCCGCCGCCCCGTTTATGAAGGCGATGATTGAAGAAATAAGAATATCCTGGGGGACAAATGTAGGAAAGGTAGGCTTCCTCTCCTTCATTTAACCAGGTTTCAGTTAGACAGAGAACGTCGAAAGTATGATAGGAAATTAAATCTTTCAATAAATGATGCTTAGATTTAACTGAGCGGACATTAATTAATCCGATATTCAGATGTGAATTATTGGAAACTGTGAAAAGATGATTAAAGGTTAAATCAGTATTGGTTGTAGATATTAGTGGAAAGAGTGTTCTTTCATGATTACTTAATGAGGTTAGTGATTTAACCGGTTTGTAGGGTCTGTGACCCCATACTGCAGGGATAGGGAAAGATTGAGTATTCATTGTAGTATTGGGTAAGTTGTAGAGCGGTGTATAAGTAAAGTGATTAAATAGAAGAGTTGAAAGGTTCGAACCAGAAAGATGCCTAGATGGTCTCCTTTCACTCCATGGTTCTTCAGTTTCCGAAGTAGGCGTTCATGGGGTACCTTGTCAAAGGCTTTTTGGAAGTCTAAGTATATGATGTCTATGGGGTCCCCTTTGTCCATCCGTTTGTTAATTCCTTCGAAGAAGTGCAATAAGTTTGTCAGGCACGATCTTCCCTTGCAGAAGCCATGTTGGCTTGTTATCATAAGTTTATTCCAATTCACCATATCTTGACAATCTGACTATTTTCTTTTTCCAAACCTTAAAAAGAGTTTGAAAGGGAGACAATTTTCGAGTGATTCGAAGGTGATTGCAGCGGAGCAGTATTTCAGTGACCAGACTTCTGAGTATTTTTGGAAGGATTACAGAAACTTCAGACATGATGTGCTAAGTGTGTGGAATAACTTGTATGTTCCATGGCTCCATGTCATTCCCTTCTTGGTTGGGATGAGAACATTTCAGCACCCCTCATTGTTGCTTGTGATATCTGGAAAATCAGTTTAAAAAATAGTCTTCTCCCAAATGTTTCACACCATTCAGTTAAATTCAGCAAGTAGATACAAGGAAAACTTATTAAGTGATATTCTTCTTCAGTGATTAAAATATGGCCATGATTGCGCTGTGCAGGATTCTTAGCCTTCTAGTACTTTTTGACAGTTTGCCCTGTGGGCTTTCATGAGGGAAACCAGCATACTGCTGCTTGTCCTATGCAATACAAATTATGGAGCTTTAGATGGATAGCCTTTAACATAGGATGAGCAAGGTGGTTCCTATACAGTATATTGGTTGGGGGGGTGGGGGGGGGCACACCTTTAGAGTCTGCTAATGGGCTTTAACTCCCACTTCCTAAAAACATCTAGAAATTTCCTACACAAGTTTTTGCATACTCTCTTCTGAAAAGGTAAACAAGTATATAACTCACCATTTGTATAAAAAAATGCATTTATTATTTTATGTACACCTCACCTCCCAACACATGCACCCTGAGTAAAAGGTCTTTAAATATTGAATTATATAATGTAACAAAAATATTTTTTTTTCTGTTCTCTGAGCTTGCCAGTTATCTTTTTTGCAATGCAATATGTTTTTCATGGACTAAGAAAAGGTTTTTTGTTGCCTGATACAGTGATACAAGCACTTAGTGGAGAGCTTTCAGTCAAAAGACAGTTCAGCTAATACAACATCTGCAAGTTTAATATATGAAAATTCACTAAGGCCCAGATTCTCTAATTGGTGCTGATTTTTTTAGGTACTGGTAGGCGCCCAAGCTCAGTAAAAAAACACTTTAAACAACATGTTAAACTGAGTTTCAAGGCACCTAAAAAATCGGTACCTGAATAATGCGTCCATAGGCACTCTAAGCTGCCTAACGCCACTATGGGCATGTCTAATGCTGGAAGTGGCATTAGGTGGCCTAAAGCGTCTACAGAGGCGTGATTCACATCAATAGTAGATACCAGAAATATAGGCCTGGAAAACCCTGGCCTACATTACTGGTGCCTACCTTTGGCAGAGATAGTGGTGTAGAAGGGGTGGGACAAGAGGGGCAGTGTGCCCTGGGTGCTATGTTGGTAGGGGCATCAGCATCCCTCCTCACCTTCCCCTGCCTCTTCCCACTCCTCCTTTCGCCACATGCAAGCGCTCCCCTTTCCCTTCCCCCTTACCTCTAGTCGATGTTGTTGCTCGCAGCAATCAGCAACTTGCTCCTCGTGACACCGTTGGCTCTCCTGCTGATGTCACTTCCGGGTGCCACGCATAGGAAGTGATGTCAGAGGAAGAGTTGATGGGGTCACGAGGAGTTTGTGGTTGACCACCGCGAACAATTTCAACTAGAGGTACGGGGCAGGGTGATTGGGGAGTAGAGGGGATAGAGATGAGGGTGGAAGAGGAGCATCACCGCTCTGGCGCCTCTCACCATCGCTACACCACTGGCCAGAGGTATGAGTCTGTACCCGACAGTCAAATCGGCAGCTGCTTTTAGGTAGCTGCCGACAATGGCACCAGTTAAAAAATCTGGGCCTAAGTGCCTTTTTATTAAGCTGTGGTAAGCACATGCTTATGCAGTTTAAAAGGGATTAAATCCGTAATATACTAAAAATATTTCAGAATTTTTCTCAGAGGGGGTGTGTCTGTGAGGGGAGAGAGTGGGTGTGATAGTGAAAATCAGCACAGCCACATTACCAAGTACTGACTGATTAATTAGTGACTGAGCCCTTACCACCTACAAAACAGGTGGAAGTAACAGCTCACTGTTAATTTTTGTTAATGGCCACATGCCAATAACAATATTAGTGCATGGCTATTAATTAGGAAAATTGAAAGCTGTCCATTTTTTGGTTGTGGTAAAAATGGCCTTAGCACTTAGAAAAGACCTGTAGAAGGATATGCTGAGGCCACTTTTTTTTTAACCACAGCTTACTTAAAGGAGCCCTAAATAGTGTTGAATGCACAATTAAAAGTCCAAATATTTCATATACAGTAAAACCTTGGATTGCAAGACAAGCAAAACACTTGATTAAATTTTAACTTGATATCCAAGCAATGTCTTGCAATACAAGTACATATAGTATACACATGTCATATCATCACAATTGAGCCGATGGTTCATCTCTCTCTGACGCTGCAAGAGTGTAGTGACTTTTCTAAATGAGCAAAGTCTTGCAATACGAGTATATACGGTATACACGTGTCATATCATCACAACTTCTCTCTCTGACGCTGCGGGTGTGTAGTGACTGTTCTAAACGAGTAAAGTCGTGCAATACGAGTACATACGGTATACACGTCACATCAGCACAACTGAGCCGATGGTTCATCTCTTTCTGACGCTGCAAGAGTGTAGTGACTTTTCTAAATGAGCAAAGTCTTGCAATACGAGTACATTCGGTATACACATGTCATATCATCACAACTTCTCTCTCTGACGCTGCGGGAGTGTAGTGACTTCTAAACGAGTAAAGTCGTGCAATACGAGTACATACGGTATACACATGTCATTTCATCACAACTGAGCCGATGGTTCTTCTCTCTCTGACGCTGCGGGAGTGTAGTGACTGTTCTAAATGAGCGAGGTCTTGCAATACAAGTACTTATAGTATTTTGTATTAAAGTTTTTGGGTTGTGGAATGAATCGTATGAGTTTCCATTATTTCCTATGGGGAAATTTGCTTTGATATACGAGTGCTTTGGATTACAAGCATGCTTCTGGAATGAATTATGCTTGCAAACCAAGGTTTTACTGTATTTCATTTTAGGACTAGGTTATACAACTAGGATTACTTATACTACAATACATTTTACCCAGTTTTCAGCCACTTTGGTTGCCAATCAAAGTAAAACATCAGTGGCAGTACTTTATTCATATATTCAGCAATGTTGGTTGTTTAAGTGGTGCTGCTATGCACGACAGAAACAATCTGCACTGGTGATTTATCAGAATGGCAGTAGTAAACTGAGTGAGAACTTATTATGTCCCCTTTAAATATTCTATAGCACAGTAGCAAAAACTAGAACTGAAACTGGTGGAAAAAGAAAGCAATATTGTAAACACTTCATATGCAGTTGGTTTTAAAAAAATGTGCTAGTTATTAATAAACTGGTTAAAATAATCACTTATTTTGGGTCTAAAGATAAGACAGAAAAATAACCTGACAATGAAGTAAATAATGCATTCTTATTTTTATTGTACTGGTTTGTTGCAGTTTCTCAGTATCTAACTGTAAGCAGTTATACTTGATAAAACCCAGAGAAACAGTACATTATATACTGCAAAAGATGCATTACAAAAGATATAATATAATTCACTATACTGTACTGAACAGTAAATACAATGTGCCTCACATAGTTTTTAAAAGATACGAGGGTCATTTCATAAATAAAGCACACTATTTTTAAAAATTTACATGTTTTATTTATTTTTCAAGTATTTCTTTACAATCCTTCAATATAGTCTCCCTGCTTTGCAATGACCAAGTTCCAATGTCCGGGAAGCTTCATTATTCTATCTAAGACACCGTTTTTGTTCAGTTGCTGAATGGCTCGGATACCGGCGGAAAAAAGCTCTTCCAGAGATGCAAAACGATGTCCATGATAGGTTGTATCAAGAGAAGCTTCGTCAACAGGAAACCTGAAGTCATGATGCCATTGTACAGAGCCATGGTGAGACCTCATCTGGAGTACTGTGTGCAATTCTGGAGGCCACATTACCGTAAGGATGTGCTCAGAATTGAGTCGGTTCAGCGGATGGCCACCAGGATGGTCTCGGGGCTAAAGGGTCTCCCGTACGAGGAAAGACTGAGCAAATTGCAGCTCTACACTCTTGAAGAGCGTAGGGAGAGGGGAGACATGATTGAGACATTTAAGTACATCACGGGACGGGTCGAGGTGGAAGAGGATATCTTTCTTCTCAGGGGACCCTCGACCACAAGAGGACATCCGCTCAAACTCAGGGGAGGGAAGTTTCGTGGAGACGCAAGGAAGTACTTCTTCACGGAGAGAGTGATCGAGCATTGGAACAAGCTTCCAGTGCAGGTGGTAGAGGCACGCAGCATCCCAGACTTCAAGAACAAATGGGATACCCATGTGGGATCCCTACGGGGTCATGCCAAGGGATAGGGTCACTAGGACTTAAATGAGCGGGTCAGTAGAGTGACAGTATAATTACAATTATACTTAAGGGGTCAGAAGACTTAAGAGGGTGGGAAAATAGTGTGGGCAGACTTGATGGGCTATATGGCCCTTATCTGCCCTTATGGCAGCCAATGTGAGGAAGGAGATCGAGAGGGCTTTAAACTGAGGAGAGGGGGAAAGCCGACAGCTGATCTGATGTTGACGCTTCGGACAACAGCATCCAGAACAGATGCTGAACGGGCTGACTGCAAGGAGGAAGTAGAGAGACCGGTGGATCTTATGATCAGACAGCGAGGGAAACATCAGGTAAAGGGAGCTTGCTGGGAAGAGACTAAGGGGCATAGAGACACAGGGGGACTGGGTGGCACGAGGGCGAAAACTGAGGGCAATATAGGGGTGCCACAAGGCGAGGGGGATCAAACAGAGCCTCAAGGGATGATAGCCCAGGAGGAGACCGGTAGGGCTAGAAAACCCAGAGGAGAAGCTGGGGAGAGGGGTGGCGGAAATGTGGGGAAACCGAAAGCTGCGAGAGTAAAGGCTAAGGGCAAAGCAGAAGCACAGGGAACAGGAGAACTGCCCGAAATTCAAGGGGAGGCGGCCCAGGTAAATACGGAGGTGGAGGAAAAACGACAGGACCTGCGGTGCTTATACGCCAATGCAAGAAGCCTCATGGCCAAGATGGGTGAACTAGAGGTCGTAGCCAAGGGGGAGGACCTGGATATAATTGGAATTACAGAAACATGGTGGACAGAGGAGAATCAATGGGATGTGGCGCTGCCAGGGTACAAGCTCTACAGGAGGGACAGGACCCACAAGAAGGGGGGAGGCATAGCACTATATATAAAGGACTCTATCTACTCGGTCGGGATGGATATGGCAAAGAAGGCAGAGGGGCTGGAATCGCTATGGGTCAAATTGCCGGGAAACAAGGGTACAGGCATAAAACTGGGGCTGTATTATCGCCCACCTGGTACGCCGGAGGAAATCGGACACGACTTGGAAGCTGAACTGAGACAAGAATGCAGGACTGGAAGTGTAACAGTGATGGGGGACTTCAACTACCCGGGGATTGACTGGAGTACGGGTCACTCCAACTGCACTAAGGAAACAGGATTTGTAGAAGCTGTGAGGGACTGCTTCATGGAGCAACTAGTCAAGGAACCAACACGAGGGAGTGCTACTCTTGACCTCATCTTAAACGGATTAGGGGGGCCTGCAAGAGGGGTAGAAGTGGGAGGACCACTAGGCAACAGTGACCACAACGCGATCCGATTCACATTAGAAAGGGGGACACCCACAGTAAAGAGGACCGCAACAACTGCGCTCAACTTCAGGAAAGGGAACTATGTTGCTATGAGGGAAATGGTGGGGAGGAAGCTCAAAAACGTCCTTAAGATGGAGACTGTAGGAAGCGCCTGGACCCTATTCAGGGACACCCTGCAGGAAGCACAAAGAATGTACATCCCAAGTTTCAGGAAAGGTGGAAAGAACAAGCGGTCAAAGGACCCGGTTTGGATCTCAACAGAAGTAAAGAGGGCAATAAACGACAAGAAAGTGTCCTTCCGGAGATGGAAAAAGGACCCAACGGAGGAAAATCACCAGGCGCACAGGAAATGCCAAAAGGAATGCCACCGAGAGGTTAGAAAAGCAAAAGGGAAATATGAAGAGGGGCTGGCCAGGGAAGCGAAAAACTTCAAGGCATTCTTCAGTTACGTAAAGGGGAAGCGACCAGCGAGAGAGGAGGTGGGGCCGTTGGACGATGGGGATAGGAAGGGAGTGATCAAGGAGGATAAAGAGGTAGCTGAGAGGTTGAACACGTTCTTCTCGTCGGTTTTCACGAGAGAAGACACATCTAATATACCAGACTCAGAGGAGCTCATGAGTGGGGAACAGGCTGAAAAATTAGAACACATAGAGGTAAGTAAGGAGGATGTCCTCAAGCAGATAAGACAGGTTAAAATGCGGCAAATCGCCGGGCCCGGATGGGATCCACCCAAGGGTTCTGAAAGAACTAAGACAAGAAATAGCGGGCACAATCCAGCATGTTTGCAACCTATCCTTGAAAACTGGAGAGGTACCAGAGGACTGGAAATTGGCGAATGTCACACCTATCTTCAAGAAGGGATCGAGGGGTGACCCCGGAAACTACAGGCCGGTGAGCCTGACTTCAATTATAGGGAAGATGGTGGAAGCTATGATCAAGGATGGTATTTGCGAGCATATCGAGAGATATGGCCTACTGAGAACAAGCCAGCATGGATTCTGTAAGGGAAGGTAATGCTTAACGAACCTTCTGCACTTCTTTGAGGGAATAAGCAGTCGGGTGGACAATGGGGAACCTATAGACATCATTTACCTTGATTTTCAAAAGGCTTTCGACAAGGTGCCACATGAAAGGCTGCTTAGGAAACTGTGGAACCACGGGGTGGGAGGGGATGTGCACAGATGGATCGAGCACTGGTTGTCGGGTAGACTGCAGAGGGTCGGAGTAAAGGGACAATACTCTGACTGGCGGGGAGTCACGAGCGGTGTGCCACAGGGATCGGTGCTGGGGCCGTTACTCTTCAACATATTTATCAATGACCTGGAAAAAGAGGCAAAGTGCGAGGTTATAAAATTTGCAGACGATACCAAACTGTGCGGCAGAGTTAGGTCTAGGGAGGAGTGTGAGGACCTGCAAAGGGACCTGGACAAGCTGGAAGACTGGGCAAACAAATGGCAAATGCGCTTTAACGTGGAAAAATGCAAGGTCATGCATATAGGTAAAAAGAACCCGCTGTTCAAATACAAATTGGGGGGGGCATTATTGGGAGACAGCAGTCTTGAGAGAGACTTGGGTGTGCTGGTAGATGCATCACTGAAGCCATCTGCACAGTGCGCAGCAGCCTCGAAAAAAGCCAACAGAATGCTGGGCATCATAAAGAGGGGCATAACAACCAGGACGCGGGAAGTCATCATGCCATTGTATAGAGCTATGGTGCGTCCACATCTGGAATACTGCGTTCAATATTGGTCGCCGTACCTCAAGAAGGACATGGCGGTGCTTGAGAGAGTCCAAAGGAGAGCAACGAAACTGGTAAGAGGGCTGGAACACTGCCCATATGCCGAGAGGTTGGATAGGCTGAGGCTCTTCTCTCTGAAAAAAAGGAGGCTCAGGGGAGATATGATAGAGACCTTCAAGATCATGAGGGGCATAGAGAGGGTGGATAGGGACAGATTCTTCAGGCTGAAGGGGTCAACAGGCACGAGGGGGCATTCGGAGAAACTGAAGGGAGATGGGTTCAGAACAAATGCAAGGAAGTTTTTCTTCACCCAAAGGGTTGTGGACACTTGGAATGCACTACCGGAGGAAGTGATCAGGCAGAGTACGGTACAGGGATTCAAACAGGGATTGGACGGATTCCTGAGGGATAGGGGGATCGTGGGATACTGAGAGAGGTGCTGGGATGTAACACAGGTATAGAAAGCAAACCAAGTAATAAGTATAGAAATCCGACCAGGTCGTGCATGTGCAAGACCGGAGGGTTAGGACTTCGATGGGAAGATAAAACTCAATGGGAAACCAAGGTGGCAAGGGGGCCCCTTCTGGTGTCTCAGACAGGCCGTGACCTGTTCGGGCCGCCGCGGGAGCGGACTGCTGGGCAGGATGGACCTGAGGTCTGACCCAGCGGAGGCACTGCTTATGTTCTTATGTTCTTATTATCTTTCTATGTTTCTATATGTAAGGTCATGCATCTCGATACATAGGTTGTTTCAACTTTGAAAAAAGGTCGATGTCTGGTGGACTCATGTCTGGACTGTAGAGAGCATGAGGTAACACTTCCCAGCCGTATTTGCGTAGTTTTCAATGACGACATTTCCTATGTGCGGGCGAGCGTTGTCGTGAAGAAAGAGTGGCCCAGCCAAGAGCAACTGAGGTTGGGTTTTGTGCATTTTTCTGCACATTTTTTGCAAAAAATCTAGATAATACACTGCTGTGATACTTCTTGAAAAACTACACAAATACACATGGGAGGTGTTACCTCATGCTTCCTACAGTCCAGACATGAGTCTACCAGACTTCGATCTTTTTCTAAAGTTGAAACAACCTATGCGTGGACATCATTTTGCCTCTCTGGAAGAGCTTTTTCTGCTGATACCCGAGCCATTCGGTAACTGAAGAAAAACGGTGTCTTGGATGGAATAATGAAGTTTCTCGGAAGTTGGGACTTGGTCATTGCAAAGCAGGGAGACTATATTGAAGGATTGTAAAGAAATATTTGAAAAATAAATAAAACATGTAAATTTTAAAAAACAGTGAGCATTATTTATGACCCTCGTATATCTAGCTAAATTGAGAAGTTAAATGGGCAAACTTCTGCCAATGAAATTTCTTTATTTACCGTATATACTCAAATATAAGACAATATCACTTAACTTTGCAGTTATAAGCGATAAATACAATTTAGTTTATATTCTTTATAAAACTTACCTAAAGAGAGTTTGCACATTGACTATAGTTTTGGCATCTGCCATGTAGTCTTCTTCTGCACTCATAGTGCTTTCTTTGTCTACGACGACCATATTGGCAGCAAATGTTATACCACACCTCAGCAAGTCATCTAAGCTTTTGAAAGCATGAAGAAATGAATCAAAATTTAAATAATTCAGTTGAAGAAAAGGGCAGAGAGATTTAAATTTGTATTTCTATATCACTAATTTCATGAGTAATTTTCTGGTTGCAAACTTGTGATATGAATGGGTAAGGTGAAAACTAGGTTCAGTTACCGTACTATACTTTACAGTGTCCATAAGCCATTATTAAGATGGTTGGGGAAAATTCACTGCTTATTCCTAGGATAAGCAGCATAAAATCTTTTATTCTTGGCTTTTACCCAGGCTTTTGACCTGGGTTGGCCACTGTTGGTAACAGGATACTGGGCTTGATGGACCTTCGGTCTGTCCCAATATGGTAATTTATGTTCATACTTCTGGTTCTCAGTTAGGTTTTTATTATGGAGTCTCAGTGGAATCTTCACTTATTTGAAGCTCTGGATTATGACATATCCCAGTAAAATCACAGCATTATTACTGAAATGCACAAGGGTTTCTCTTTCTCTTTCCTAGCATCACTTTTAGTTAAAATACATCTGTACTGGGTAAGATTCTTAGAAATATTAACCCCCTTCTTTACCAACACGTAGCGTGGGTTTTAGCACTGGCAGTGTGGTAACTGCTCCGACACTCATAATGTTAAAATTATTTTCTACTATTTCCTCTTATGAAATATGCATTCAATATACATCTCTTTTATACCTAAGCCACCTTTTCTGTATTATCCGACTTTCTGAATATTCAACAATCTGGTCAGAAAAATAGACTCTGGTCAGATAAATAGACTCTGCTGTACCTTTCAGATACCGAAACACTGCTTTTGTATTGTAATTCACTCTGCCTGAAAGAGATATATAGTTCTTATCTAAATTAAAATACATCTTATAAATAATTTATGTTGAATTTTAACGGAGCAACACCATATAGATTTTATGGGGATATCCAGCCAAACATTATGAACTTAGGAGGAGGAAGGCTGGGAGGCTTTCTTGGAAAGGGTGAGAGAGGGGGGCAAAAGTAGTGTAGACATCACCTATGTTCAGCAATATCCAGATAACTTTATTTAAGAAGAATTTACAGATAGTTGTCCTTATTACAGGGATAACTTATCCTTTGAATTTTGAATCACAAATTCAATGGTCCAATTTCAACAGATAGTGTTGGCAAAAATTCACATGAATATATATCTGGATAATGTAACTGGATATCTTTAAGTGACAGAAACTCCATGAATACTAACTTCAAGATTTTTCTTAAATTGCATAGACACAAACTTGAGGGGCCCTTTTATCAAACAGCAATAAAAAGTGGCCTTAGCATGCCCTTATGTAGTACTTCCTGCTGGCTGAGGCCATTGTACTGCTGGGGTAAAATGGCCAAATTTACTATTTTATGTTGGCATTAGCGTGTGGACCTTAACAGAGCCCTTACTGCCACTCATTATGTAGGCAGTAAGACCTGGATTCTCTAACTGGAGCTGTTGTCGGTGGCCGCCTTAAAAGCAGCCACTGCTCGCGCGTCAATCACGCGACGGTGCCAGTTAGAGAATCATGCCTCTGGAAAATCTAGGCGCTGGAAATGTAGGCCAGGGTTCTCCAGGTCTACATTTCCGGCAACTACCTTTAAAGTGAATTGCACCTCAGTAGGTGCTTTACGATGCCTAGCTCCAATTTCAGCATTAGCCATGCCTGCAATGGCATTAGGTACTGTAAAGGGCCTTTGGAGGCGCAATTCAGGTGCCATTTTTTAGGTGCCTTAAAATTCAGTTTAAAACATCATTTAAATGGCATATTTCACTGAGCTTGGTTGTCTACCGGCGCCTAAAAAAAAAAAAGACGCCATTTAGAGAATCCGGGCCTAAGCATGTGCTATTCAATTAGTACTCTGCAATGTAGCTGTGCTAATGGATTAGCGCAGAACAAGCCCACTCTACCCCTGTGCCAAAAAATAAATTGGTGTGGGGGTAGCGCACTCATGTGGCAAAATTACCAAGGGGTGTCTCAACATTCCCTACAGTATGCCATATTTTGTTACAGTAAGCATGCATTAATACTTGCTCTATAGCTTTATAAAAGGGCCCCCGAGTCAAAATGTAACAATGTTCGAGTACAAAAAAATGTACATGCAGAACTCACATGCCTACAAAACAGTAGCACCAAGCAGAAGTCATGTATGAAATACAGTATATGCAATCAATGAAATTCAGCAGCCATAACAACAAATAACACAGAGCAATCAGGTTCACTATAGCAGGGACAATTTTACCTACTTGTCGATGGAGCCCACCATGTAGTAAACCATAGGAAACAAACAGATAGCATCCAGAAAGTGCATATCTGGTCTAAGCACATGGATTAGAAAAAGCAATGGGAAAAAAAAAATCACATTGTGCACACTAGCAGAAAGAGATATTAATATTTAGGAAATGGTAATATTTAATGACTGAACATTCTATATTACACACAAACTTATGGACACCTTTGGAGTATAGCGAATGGAGCTATGAACTAAGGATGAGCTTTTGTCACAGTAGATGCGATGTGTTTTGGAGCCTAAAAAATTAAAAGTGTGTGCAAATTCCAAGCATGTATACTTACAAATATAAGGCCTCTTTTACAAAGCGGCACTAGCAAGTGCCGCATGGCAAATGCTCTGATGCCTATTCAATCTCTATGTGCATCGAAGCATTTACCACATCAGCCCACACTGTCAGGCTTCATAAAAGAGGCCCATACACATGTAAAATATCAAGAGCAAACAGTTTAACTTTCCATGGACAAATGGTGCATCCCATACAGTGAATATCCCAAAATGAACAAAAATTAGGGAAAATTTTCTGAAAATGAACATGAACCAAATTTTTATTTTATTTTAGTTTTTGGGGCTGTACATCCCTCTACTATATTCCATGAGCCCAAATTATTTATTTGATAAACAAAGTGACAAAGAGAAGATACATCATCAGGAAAGCATTTGTCCAGTGCACACACTGCCATGTACTAAAGAAGTAAATTTTCTTATTAAGATCATAAGCTGTCTGTGGCTTACTATATCTATAATAATAAAATGTTAGTCGCGCATGTGCACTCTAAAGTCGTGTTCCCTGATCCGTCGCGGACATGAGAGTGCGCATGCGCGCTTATCACGCATCGGGCTTACCACCGCTGCAGCCAGCTGAGGTCTATGACGCAGCTCAGCCTCTTCAGACACCGCCACTCCTCCTCTTCGGGCAGCAGGCTCCTCTCATGCGCCCAGCGCCGCCGCTCGGAGGCCGCCGGGACAGAGCTGCGGTGCCGATCGCCTCCACCAGTCGGGCAGCCAGCCGCCGATCTCCAGCGGGCGGGGTATCGGAGGAGAGGGATCGCGGCCGCTCAGCGCCCCCACCGGTGAGCCCAGCAATTTTCCGCCCGGGATCTTTAACTGACCCCGCCGCCCGGTGGCGATTCCAGCAGCGTGTGCAACAGTCTTCATACGTTGCTTCGGGCCCTTCTACTGTCCTGATTTGCTCTGCCGCGTCTCTGATGATGTCATCAGAGATGCGGCAGAACAAATAAGGGCAGTAGAAGGACCCGAAGCAGCGTGTGGAGACTGCTGCACACGCTGCTGGAATCACCAGGTTTGTAGTTGGGCCCGCGGAAAGGGAAAGGGGGGTAGAGGAAACGCTAATGCTGCTGCACAGGGAACTGGTGTGGGGGGAGGGAAATGGAGGGGGAGGGAATGCTGCTTTGGACAGACAGACAGACAGAGGGAGGAAGGGAGACAGAAAGAAAAGAAGAAAGACACAGGGGCAGGGAGATACACAGAAAGACAGACAGACAAAGGGGGCCAGGGACAGAGACAGAAAGAAAGACAGCGGGAGTCGTGTCGGGGGGGGGGGGGGTGCGGGATGTGGCAGAGGAAACTTTTCCAATGGGTGCAACTGGGCAGCTGTCGGGAACCTCTGATCAGGGGCAGAGCAAGGTATCATAGGGATAAGAAGGAGGAGGGGGGGAGAAAAAGGAAGGGATGCCTACTGCTGGACAGGGGGAGAAGGAAAGAGGTGCTGATGGACAGGGGGGGGTGACAAAAAAGAAACAGAGGCCTAATGTTGGACAGGGGGAGAAGGAAAGAGGTGCTTCTGGACAGGGGGCAGGTAAAACAAAGGGAGAAGGGCTGCTGCTGCATAAGGAGAGCAGTGAAGGGGTAGTGGTGGACACAGGGGAGGTAAAAGGAAGGGAGAATGGACAGGGGGAGCAGGCAAGGGGTGGTGATGGGCAGCCAAGGAAAAAGAAAGAAAGAAAGCGGCTAAGGAGAGAGAGAGAAAGAAATAAAGACAGACACACACACATATATTCTAGCACCCGTTAATGTAACGGGCTATAAGACTAGTATCTTTAATATAAATAAAGAGCTGTGGAGCCCTTTTACTAAAGCTTTATAAGTGCTAATGGAAATAGAAGTTCAAAGGGCTTCTTAACATTTAATTCATACTACTTCCATTAGCGTACACTAATTGCAACTAGTAGGAGCTAGAGGACCCTCCAAAGGGAAAGAGACTAGGAAACCCCCTGTTCCTATAACAACATCTCTGCTTAATCTTAGGAATTGCAGAAGAGGTCCTGAAACAGATACTGGTAAAATCTGAGGCAGAAATCAGGTGAATCAAAAGTCCACACAGGGAGGGCAGTATGGACTCTTGTGTCTCCTAACAGAAACCAGATTATCAAGGTAAGAACCTAATCTGTCATTCTGTTGCGGATAGACAGGAGTCCTTACTTTAGCTGACGTACTAAAGCAAAAGATAAGTAATTGGTGTAAGATTTATGCAAGATGCGGTGGTATGAGACAGTGAAGAGTTATGATGGTCTCATTCACAACTGCCTCATGTTCATCACTAGAGGTGGGTTGTTGGATCTGAGCTTTTCACATACCACATATTTTAGATTGGAAATCAGTATTTAATTATATTATAAAAGGTGATAAGAGATCTGAAGTACTAAAGCAGTGCCATATGTCTAGGGAGGGACAGATGAGCCTGCCCGCAGAACCAAGGACCCAAAGACTCCTCTCGAACCACCACATACACTCTGTAGAACTTAGTAAGATATGAAGAATAGCCCAAGTAGCTGCTCTATAGCTTTCATCAGGCAAAACAGCCTGGGACTCTGCCCAAGAGGTTTCTATACCTCTTGTGGAATGTTCTGAAAGAAAAATTGGAAGCTATTTCTCCATAGGAAATGAAAGAAGAAGAAATTGCCATGCAGATCCATCTGGCAATGGAAGCTTTGGAGACAGGCCTGCCCCACAAAAAGATGATCAGAAAGTCTGGAGTCATTATTTTTCTTTCTTGTACGCATGAATGGGGATGGTGTGTGAGTGGGCATGTCATGTGTTTGCTTTTTTTCTATGCTCAGTGTGATCATGGTAGCTCTTCTTCCCTTGTCATTGATCATCTTTTCAGCATCAAGGATAGGGATTTTTCTTATTTGCCATGGGGGATTGTAGAACTGTATCTTTAAATGTTAAAGGAATCAGCAGCCCTTTTAAATGGAAGAAATTACTGCTATGCTTAAACATCTAGGGGCTGCTGTTATATTCATGCAGGAGATGCACCTATCCATTAAGGAGTCTCTCAAATTGAAAAGAGAGTGGATAAAGGATTGCTTTTTTTCAGCAGCACTTGGAAGGAAAAGAGGAATAGCAATATTGCTGTCCAAGCATCTAAATTATACTGTTCTATCTCGTGCAGCGGATTCACAAGGACGCTGGGTGAAAGTTAATGTTGCTATAGATTCCCAAAGTTATACTTTTCTCAACATTTATGGACTGAACACAGATGATCCTACTTTTTTTTTTGCCACTATAGCTTATCAGATACTTAATTCTAATATAGATCATGTCATTATTGGTGGTGACTTCAACATGCCCATGAATTTTCTACTAGATAGGAAATCCACGGTGCCCTATAGACCTACTAAATCACATGTGGCATGATCGACTATAGTGGTGGATCATGGATTGGCAGATGCCTGGTGTACTTTTCATTCTCTCCCGCACGATTCGTATATGAGGTTGGATTACTTTTTTGTATCTGCAGGCCTCCTCCAGTTCATTCTGGATACTTCCATTGAACCTATCCATGTTTCTGATCACTCAGCCGTTACCCTTACAGTCACTTTTCAGAATCCTGCTCCGTCCTCCAATGCCTGGTGATTTAATGCTGCACTGCTCAACGATCCTGATTTTCAGCAGCAGGTCATACAATGGACAACTGACTATTTTCATTTCAACAGTATAGATGACATCTCGTATCACGTTATCTGGGATGCTTTTGGGAGAGAGGCAGTCATAAAGAAAGACAAACAGGGGGGCGGAGCCTGACTGCCACGGAGGTTGCACGCATGTTTTAACGGCTCCCTCGCACCGCACCCGACTTCTACACCAAAGTGCCTTTTCAGAAAAAATTAAATATCGCCGATACCGCCGATTTAGCTGTAAATCCAGCGTCTACAATGTCACCTCTGAAACCAACGAAAACGGAGCTTGTAGCACCCGCGCCACTCAGCGGTAAAAGGCCCAAGACTGACCCGACCACGCCGGAGAAAATGGCGCCTAAGGGGGACGAGGCTTCATTCGACCTGCTCCTAAGAGAAATGCGATCCATTCGCTTAATAGTACAGGAGCAGGTCGAGGAAACAAAACTCCTCAGAGGGGAGATTGAGGTGCTGAACTCCCAATTCGTCGATGCACGCCACCGCCTAGACGCCCTAGAGGAGAAAACGTCGGAGCTCCATATCACACAAGCGCTGGTACAAGAACATGACAAATTGATTACCTCTTTACAACGTGACGTCGAGGATCTTTCTAATCGCAGCAGAAGGTCTAATTTGAGGATCATTGGATTACCTGAATCAACAGAGGGCGCTGACATGATCTCCTTCCTGTCTGACTTTCTGCCTAAAACATTGGGACTAACTTTCTCTCCTCCATTGGAAATAGAACGTGCTCACCGTGTGCCATCTCATCTCTCTGCACATGCTACTGCACCTCGTCCCATAGTAGCTAAATTGCTCAGATTTCAGCACACGCTGCAGATTCTCACTTCTGCAAAAGCTAAACCCCAGCTGCTTTACCAGGGCAGGAAACTCTTCATCATTCCAGATCTGGCTAAATCTACAGCACTGAAGAGAAAGGCATTTCTGTCTCATCGCCAGGAGCTCAGAGATATAGGAGCCAAATATGGTCTTATGTATCCGGCCAGGATGAAAGTGACCTACAACAACCACACTACTTCATATACAGATCCGGATGACTTGGCAGCCTTCCTTGAATCTTTAAAAATGCGCTAACTTGTGGAGCTGCTGATGGCTACAGCTGTTTTCTCTCTCCTCTATTGTTGTAAATGCAATTGGTTGTGTTTTCTGAAAGGCGCACTAATATATTGTTGTTATTATGGTGGGTGCGGGGTAGTTAGTTGTTTCATCTGTGTTACATCTCTGTGCTCACAGGAGCACCCTTTAACTGCTTTGCATCACGCACAGCAATGAGGTCTTTTATGACTGCATTGCGTGCTGACATCTATAGCTCTTTCTGTTTTTTTTTCTTCTCTTTTTCCTTTTTCTTCTCCCCTTACTTTTCTGACAGGAGTGTCTTTTTATATAACATCTTGTATATCTATTATGTGCGAACATGGGTAGCATCTTCTATATCACTATGTTAATTAATAAGGCTTATGACTGATTTACATATTTTTTCTTTCAATGTGAATGGTTTGAATCATCCCATCAAGAGGAAAAAGATAGCTAATTATATCTCAAATAAACACCCTGATGTGATTTTTTTACAGGAAACTCACCTCCCTCCAGCTGCCGCTTTGAAATTCCAACTCAAAGGATACTCCACTCACCTATACTCTCCTGCTACCCAATGTAAAAAAAATGGGGTATCTATACTATTTAACGATAAACTCTCTCCTGTCATCCACTCCTCAAGGACAGATACTGAGGGTAGATGGTGCTTGGTGCATGCTGCGTTGCACTCAGTAGATTTTGTGTTCCTTAATATATATGCTCCAGTTCTGGATCACCCAGAATTTTTTCAAGACCTTCAGATAGCATTAATAGAATTTGGTTCATGTTCCCTGATATTAGGTGGCGACTTCAATCAGGTTCAAGACATTTATGTTGATAGATCATCATCTTGTAAACCTTCGAGATCCAGGTCCTTCACAGCCTTACATGCCCTCAAAGACACTTTCTCACTTGTTGATCCATGGCGGCTGTTCAATCCAAAAGGTAGGGAGTACTCTCACTTCTCGCCTCCACACAATACATACACAAGAATAGATTTTTTCCTGATATCCTCCTCTCTATCTCATGACCTCATGAATACCATTATCCATCCAATCTCGCTTACAGATCATGCGGCCGTTTCTCTACACTTACTCATCTCTGCTCCCACCAAACAATCCTCCTCTTGGAGACTAAATAATACTTTACTTTTAGACACTGAAATAGCTGAAAGAATCAAATCCTTTACCACTGAATTCTTTGAATTCAATTCAAAGGATCCTGAGGTCTGCCCTTCCATTGTCTGGGAGGCTTACAAAGCTTCAATTAGAGGTGAATTGATTAAATTGGCCTCCTGGAAAAAGAAACAATCCCTGCAAAAAGAGAAAGACTTAGAATCCTCTATTAAAACACTAGAGTTACAACACATGTCTGCCCACTTACACAACCCGTCTATACAACAACGCATCCAAAATCTTAAATACGAATACAATACACTGGTTTCGTGCACAGCTAGGCGTGATATTTTTATCTCGACCTCGGGCCACTACATGGGAGATAACCTTATGGGTTGTCCTTTGGCCAGATATCTAAAAAATAAATCTAAGCGCCTGCACATAACAGCTGTTCAGGACTCACTGGGACAGTTGGTCAAGACTAGATCTTTGATTTCCTCTCAGTTTGAACAATTCTATGCTGCTTTATACAAATCCGAACATTCTGCCTCAGACTCTGAGATGGATTCATTTCTTGCCTCTTTGACTCATCCGTCTCTATCAGATTCTGTAAAATTAGAGCTTGACTCTCCTATAACTGTATCTGAAATAGAATCTGCAATTTCGTCCCTGCCCAATGGTAAAGCCCCAGGTCCTGATGGCTTCACTAATGAGTTTTTTAAGCAATTTCGAACTCTTTTGGCCCCACATCTCCATAAATATTATGAATTTCTTCACTCCGCTCCAGATAAACAATTTAATTTTACTGAAGCTACTATTGTTGTCATTCCCAAGCCTGATAGAGATCCCACTTTGGTTAAAAACTTCCGTCCCATATCTCTTCTTAATTTAGACTATAAGATTATGGCAAAACTTCTGTCACTGAGACTAAATAAAGCTATCCCTTCTCTAATTCATACTGATCAAGTGGGATTTATTAAACAAAGATATATAGGTGATAATCTACGCCTCTTCCATCATATCAATGCCCATGCTAAAACTCTTCCTGATCCCGTAGTTGGCCTAGCCATTGACGCTGAGAAGGCCTTTGATCGCGTGGAATGGCCATTTCTTTTTCACATCCTGAAATGGTATAATTTTGGTCCATTCTTCACAGAGTGGATTGAAACCTTATATCGCCATCTAATTAACAACTCCCTTTCTAACAAATTTTCACTCCACAGAGGTACTCGTCAGGGCTGCCCACTTTCACCTTTATTGTTTAATTTGGCCCTAGAACCTCTTCTTTCTGCCATTCGTCAATGCCCCAAAATTAAAGGTATCTCCACTTCCACTCGTCATATCAAGTTAGCGGCATACGCTGATGATGTCCTTCTCTTTATTCGTGAGCCTACTGACTCCCTTCCTGCTCTCGTTAACATCGTCTCTAAGTACTCCCTTCTATCTGGATACTCAGTCAACTGGGAGAAATCAGAGATTTTTCCTCTTAATGATCATATTTCTCCTTCGGATCTCATTCAATTCCTGTTTCCATGGGCTCGTGGGGCTGTGAAGTACCTGGGTGTTTTAATTCATAAAGATTCAATTCATGCTCAAGATCTAAATTTATCTAAAATTAAAAACTTAGTTCTAAACACAACGGCTCGATGGTCTCCATTATATCTGTCTTGGTGGGGCAGGATTGCTGCTATTAAAATGACTCTTGCTCCTCAACTAAATTATACCCTTTCAATGCTCCCATCTTTGTGCAAAAAAGCATTTTTTCATTGGCTGGATAAGAAAATATCTGAATTTGTTTGGAACAAAAAAAAGCCTCGCATTGCTCTTGCTAAATTGAAAGCTTCTAAGGTTAATGGTGGTTTAAATATACCAGATTTCTATTTTTACTATATTGCATCATTGGCCAAATATGGAGCTTATTGGATCACTAATCCTTATCCCCAAGATCCTCCAGCCTGGTTCGAGATGGAGCACTTTATATGTACACCTTTGCACATTTCTTGCTTGGCAACTATCCCAATTCCTAGAAGATTGAGGGGGTATCCCCTGCTGAGTGCAACGCGGCATGCTCTTCACTTATTAGATGAGACTGCAGAAATTTCAATTAAAGACAGCCCGTTCATATCAATTTGGAATAACCCCAAACTTCAAAAAAAAGGTAAATCATTCTCATGGAAAAAATGGCAGCGTGCTGGGTTGTGGTTTCCTCATCAACTGATGACTCTAACTACACCTGTTCCCTTTGAAATTCTCTGTTCTACCCATTCGTTGCCTCCCTCTACATATTCTCAATGGCTCTCTCTTACTGGAGTGATATCCTCTCTGCCTCTTCGATTTGATTATGGTTCATCCATTCACACTATACGCCACTGGTCCACATTGGCTATATCGAAAGGTAAAGCTATATCGTTATTTTATAGCATCCTTAGAGACAACTCCTTTACCTTCTCCTCTCATTCATTGAAACATTGGGACTCTGTGCTGACAACACCGTCCTCTGATATTGACTGGGACCTATTTTGGTCATCAACAAATCGTCCTCTATTATCAGCCAGAGTTTCCCAATCAATGTTCTTCATCATGTGGAATGCAGTATGGACTCCCTTTCGAATGTGGAAAGCTAACCTTAAACAAGACTCGATATGTTGGAACTGTGTAAAAGAATCAGGAACTCTGGACCATATGCTTTTCCACTGTTCTCCAGTTCATTCTTTTTGGATTCGCATTTGGGATACCATTAAACACATTACTGGCTGCTCAACTGAAATCTCTTTGGATATTATAATTCTTCGATCTCAACATCCATGTTTTGCTCTTTCAAACTGTCCTCCTAAACTTATTGATACTATGTTTGTGACAGCCCTTATGCACATCTTAAAAAATTGGAAGACCTCTTCGCTATTAGATTACTCCTTCTGGTGGAACTCTTTAAGCATGTACCATAAATTCGAATCATATGCGTATGAAAAGAGAAACATAGCCCGACTTTCCATGAACTTGTTACCATGCAATTCACCTTGGAAATTTTTGGATTCCTATGTTTGTTCGACCTCATAGACACTCCTGTCTTCTTCTTCTTTGTTTTCTTCTTCTTTCTCTTCTTCTCACCCTTTTTCTTTTCTTTTCCTTTATCTCTCTTATTTATTTATTTATTTACATATACTTCAGATTCACTGTTCTTTCCATACTGTCGATTTCCTCATTATGCAATGTACTTGACTTGATGTTATGCTTGATGATGACACTTAGATGTCTTGGCTGTGTCTTGTACTTGGGCTTGTATTTGGATTTACATTTGGTTTGTTTTTGCCATTTTTGTACTTTTGATTTTTTCTTAAAACTTAATAAAAATTATTGAACTTAAAAAAAAAAAAAAAGAAAGACAAACAGACAGGGGGCCAGAGAGACAACAGATAAATACAGGTAGGCAGGGGGGCCAGGGAGAAAGACAGAGAGACATACAGAAAGAAAGACAGGGGGCCAGAGAGAGAGACAGACATAAAGAAAGACAAACAGACAGGGAGCCAGAGAGACAGATAGAATAAACACAGCCAGCCAGCATGCAAGGAGAGAGAGACAAAGAAAAAAAATGACAGACAGCCAGCGGCCAAGGAGAGAGAGAGAAAGAAAGAATGACAAATAGACAGGGGGCCAAGGAGACAGACAGAAAGAAAGATAAACAGCTAGCCAGCATCTAAGAAGAGAGAGAGAGAAAGAAACCTCCCCCCTAGACAAACACTAGCCAAGGAGAGAGAGAGAAAGAAAGAAAGAATGACAGACAGGGGGCCAGAGAGACAGACAGAAAGAAAGACAGACATCTATTCTAGCACCCGTTAATTTAACGGGCTTAAAGACTAGTATATAATATTATCTCCTTCCCTTCCTACCCTTTCATAATAAAAATGTTTATATGATATACTAAAAACTATCCCCCCCACCCTGAATATTGAACTTATAAATTTAAGGGAAAAAATGGCATCTATTCATTGCAATATTTTGTTAACGGCTCCCACACATCTTGAAATTTCCTTAAATACCCCTGCTGTGTAGCTATTGCTCTTTCCATTTTATATATATGACACAATGAATTCCACCAAAAATTATAATTCAGTCTACTCCAGTTCTTCCAATTACAAGTAATTTGTTGTATGGCAACTCCTGTCATTAAAAGCAAAAGCTTATTATTATCTGGCTCTTTGCCCTCATTGACATGCCAAATAATATAGTATCATAGGTCAATGCCACCGGGTTTTCTAATAAACAATTAATTTGGCCCCAAATTGATTTTCAAAAAGCCATAATAAATGGACAATAGAATAATATATGATCTAAAGTCCCTGCTTCAATATGGCAATGCCAACATCTATTAGACTTAGAGCTATATCGAGTCACTGATACTGACCTGAGACCCAAGAGGAAGCTGAGAAAAGGGAAATCGGCAATCGTGGTGGGAGACTCAGTCCTGAGAGAGGTGGACAGTCACATAGCAGGAGGCAGAGAAGACCGACTAGTGACATGTCTCCCAGGGGCAAGGACAAAGGACATCTCCGACAGAATTGAGAGAATCCTGAAAGAAGCTGAGATGGAGGAGACAGCAGTGATAATCCACGTTGGAACCAACAACATCAGAAGAAGGAACTACAACAGGACTACACTGACTGAGCAGTTTAAGATCCTGGGGAGGAGATTGAAGCTGAGGACAAGGAAGATAGCCTTCTCAGAGATCCTGCCAGTACCGAGGGCGGATGCAAGGAGGCAGACCGAGCTGCAAGCAATAAACAGTTGGCTGAGGAGATTGTGCGAAGAGGAGGGTTTCCACTTTGTACGGAACTGTACAACCTTCCTGGGGAAAAACAAGCTTTACAGGAGAGACGGACTGCATCTGAGCGCAGCTGGGACGAGGATGCTGGCACGTAACATTGAGACCAGCATAGACATGGCTTTAAACTGAGGACAAGGGGAAAGCCGATAGTCGATCTGACATCGACACATCAGACTACAGTATCAAACAAGGATGCTGAACCGGAAAAAGGCGGTACAGGGCCCGAGACTGAGTGGACATTTTTTGAAAAAAAAACCATGGACGCAATGCAGGGGCCCAAGGAACTAAAGAAGCTAAAGTGCGGGAAAAGGAGAAAACAGCCAGAGCCAGAGGGACATCCAGAAGTGGGGATGCAGGATGAGATAGGTACACCACAGGAGGGGGATGAGGACGAAACAGACACACCACAGGAGGAGGATGAACGGTACGAGGCTCGAGGACTGGCAGCCCATGAAGGGGTCGGCAGGAGCACCAAACCACGAGGAAAACCAACAGAGAAGGTAAACAGCCGGGACTTAATTTGCCTATACACAAATGCTAGGAGCCTAAGAACCAAAATGGGAGAGCTAGAATTTATAGCCAGTAAGGAGGACCTAGACATAATTGGAGTCACAGAAACATGGTGGTCCGAAGACAACAAATGGGATGTGGTCCTACCAGGGTACAAACTCTATAGGAGGGACAGGACACACAAGAAGGGTGGAGGAATAGTGCTATATATAAAGGACTCCATCCCTTCAACCAGGATGGAAACAACAGTAAGGGCGGACGGCTTGGAGTCACTATGGGTTAAGCTGATAGGAGGAAATGGAGCAGACATAAAGTTGGGACTGTACTATCGCCCACCAGGACAACTGGAAGCAAACGACCAGGACCTGGAGGCTGAACTGAGGCAGGTATGCAAAAGTGGAAGTGTGGTGGTGATGGGGGATTTCAACTACCCTGGAATAGACTGGAGCATTGGACACTCAAATTGCACAAGAGAAACAAAATTCCTGGAGGCGGTGAGGGACTGTTTCATGGAACAGCTGGTCACGGAACCAACACGAGGAGATGCCACTCTTGACCTAATCCTCAACGGGCTAGGAGGACCCGCAAAGGAGGTGGTAGTACTAGAGCCACTAGGAAACAGCGATCACAACATGATCCAGTGCAAGCTAAAATATGAAAAAGGATCTGCAAAAGTTAGAGGAATGGTCTAATGCCTGGCAATTAAAATTCAATGCAAAGAAATGCAGAGTAATGCATTTGGGGATTAATAATAGGAAGGAACCGTATATGCTGGGAGGAGAGAAGCTGATATGCACGGACGGGGAGAAGGACCTTGGGGTGATAGTGTCCGAAGATCTAAAGGCGAAAAAACAGTGTGACAAGGCAGTGGCTGCTGCCAGAAGGATGCTGGGCTGTATAAAGAGAGGCGTAGTCAGTAGAAGGAAGAAGGCATTGATGCCCCTGTACAGGTCATTGGTAAGGCCCCACTTGGAGTATTGTGTTCAATTTTGGAGACCGTATCTGGCGAAGGACGTAAGAAGACTTGAGGCAGTCCAGAAGAGGGCGCCAGAAGACATATGAGGAGAGACTGGAAGCCCTGAATATGTATACCCTAGAGGAAAGGAGAGACAGGGGAGATATGATTCAGACGTTATAATACTTGAAGGGTATTAACGTAGAACAAAATCTTTTTCAGAGAAAGGAAAATGGTAAAACCAGAGGACATAATTTGAGGTTGAGGGGTGGTAGATTCAAAGGCAATGATAGGAAATTCTACTTTACGGAGAGGATGGTGGATGCCTGGAATGCGCTCCCGACAGAGGTGGTGGAGAGTAAAACTGTGACTGAGTTCAAAGAAGCGTGGGATGAACACAAAGGATCTAGAATCAGAAAATAAGATTAAATATTGAACTAAGGCCAGTACTGGGCAGACTTGCACGGTCTGTGTCTGTATATGGCCGTTTGGTGGAGGATGGGTTGGGGAGGGCTTCAATGGCTGGGAGGGTATAGATGGGCTAGAGTAAGTCTTAACAGAGATTTCAGCAGTTGGAACCCAAGCACAGTACCGGGTAAAGCTTTGGATTCTTGCCCAGAAAAAGCTAAGAAGAAAAAATTAAAAAATTTTAATTGAATCAGGTTGGGCAGACTGGATGGACCATTTGGGTCTTTATCTGCCGTCATCTACTATATTACTATGTTACTATGTTAAAGGTGAAAAGAATCACAACAACAGCACTCAATTTCAGAAAAGGAAATTACGAGGCCATGAGGAAAATGGTAGGAAAGAAGCTCAGCAACAGCTCAGGGAAGATGGAGACCGTAAAGAAAGCCTGGGCCCTACTCAAGAGCACAGTGCACGAAGCACAAAACCTGTACGTCCCAGGTTTAGGAAAGGGTGCAAAAAGAATCAAACAAAAAACCCGGCATGGATAACAAATGCAGTGAAAAAGGCGATAAGGGACAAGAAAACATCTTTCAGAAAATGGAAAAAGGACCCAACAAAGGACAACCAGAAGGAGCACAAAAGGCAACAAAAAGACTGTCACCGAGTGGTTAGAAAAGCAAAAAGAGAATATGAGGAGAGACTGGTGGGGGAAGCAAGAAATTTTAAACCATTCTTTAGGTATGTGAAGGGGAAACAACCAGCCAGAGAGGAAGTGGGACCATTGGACGATGGAGACAGGAAGGGAGTGGTAAAGGAGGAAAAACAGATAGCTGACAGGTTAAACAAGTTCTTCTCGTCAGTCTTCACGAGAGAGGACACATCCAATATCCCAGAACCCGAGGAGGTCATAAACGGAGACCATGATGAAAAGCTGGTCCAACTAGAGGTAAGCCGAGAGGATGTCCTCCGACAGGTAGATAGACTGAAGAGCGATAAATCACCTGGTCCAGACGGCATCCACCCAAGGGAACTAAAAGAACTGAGAAACGAAATAGCGGAAACACTTCGCCAAATATGTAACCTATCCTTAAAAACTGGGGAGATCCCAGAGGACTGGAAAATAGCAAACGTCACGCCCATCTTTAAGAAGGGATCAAGGGATGAACCGGGAAACTACAGGCCGGTGAGCTTGACCTCGGTCCCGGGAAAGATGATGGAAGCACTGGTTAAGGACACAATCTGCGAACCCATAGAAAACAATGGACAACTGAAGGCAAGCCAGCACAGCTTCTGCAAGGGGTCGTGCCTCACGAACCTACTGCAGTTCTTTGAGGGAATAAACAGCCAGATGGATAAAGAGGAATCCATAGACATCATTTAACTTGACTTCCAAAAAGCCTTTAACAAAGTATCTCACGAACGACTGCTCAAGAAGCTGTGGAACCACGGGTTGCAAGGGGATGTCCACCGATGGATCAAACACTGGCTGGCAGGCAGGAAACAGAGGGTCGGAGTAAAGGGCCATTACTCAGACTGGCAATGGGTCACGAGTGGAGTTCCATAGGGATCGGTGCTGGGACTGCTCCTATTCAATATATTTATTAATGACCTGGAGAAGGGGACGAAATGTGAGGTTATTAAATTTGCTGATGACACCAAACTCTGCGGCAGGGTTAGAACCACGTAAGACTGCGAAGACCTACAAAGGGATCTAACGAGACTGGAAGAGTGGGCAAAAAAGTGGCAAATGAGTTTTAACATAGAAAAATGCAAGGTCATGCATGTAGGGAAAAAGAACCCAATATTCAGCTACAAAATGGGGGGATCATTGCTAGGGGTGAGCAACCTTGAAAGAGTGATGGTGGTGATGGGGTGATGGTGGACACAACATTGAAAGCATCGGCACAGTGTGCGATAGCCGCAAAGAAAGCGAACAGAATGTTGGGTATCATTAAAAAGGGTATCACAACCAGGACGAAGGAAGTCATCATGCCGCTGTATCGTGCGATGGTGCGCCCGCACCTGGAGTATTGTGTCCAGTACTGGTCGCCATACTTCAAGAAGGACATGGCAGTACTTGAGGGGGTCCAGAGAAGAGCGACTAAACTGATAAATGGTATGGAAAACTTTTCATACGCTGACAGGTTGAAAATGCTGGGGCTGTTCTCCCTAGAGAAGAGGAGACTTAGAGGAGACATGATAGAAACCTTCAAAATCCTGAAGGGCATAGAGAAGGTAGACAGGGACAGATTCTTCAGACTGTGGGAACCACAAGTACTAGGGGTCACTCAGAGAAATTGAAATGGGACAGGTTTAGAACAAATGCTAGGAAGTTCTTTTTTACCCAGAGGGTGGTGGACACATGGAACGTGCTTCCAGAGGTTGTGATAGGCCAGAGCACAGTACAGGGGTTCAAGGAAGGTTTAGATAGGTTCCTAAAGGATAAGGGGATTGAGGGGTACAGATAGAAGCAGAGGTAGGTTATAGAAATGGTCAGGAACCACTTCACAGGTCATAGACCTGATGGGCCGCCGCGGGAGCGGACCACTGGGCGCGATGGACCTCTGGTCTGACCCAGTGGAGGCAACTTCTTATGTTCTTATCCAACTTTTGTAACCGAACAGGAGTCCATAATGCTCTATGTAACAGAAAAAACCAAGTTTGTCTCACAGATACAGACACTGTACATCTCATTCTCCAAGTCCAAATTCGTGGCCATTGAGATGCAGTAATTTGATGCTTAATCTCAATGCTCCAAATGTCCCTCAAACCGGTCTTTGGTTTCTTCTTAATAAATCCAGCTATCAATTTATACCACTGGATGGCCTGATGTCCCAGGAAGTCCACCTGAAAGCATAAGAACTCCAAACTATATTGATTATTAAGATTTTTCCATTCAGGGAACCCTACCTGAATGGCCTGCTTCAGTTGCATCCATCTAAAACTTTGTGATTTATTGAGGCCATATTTATGTTGCAACTGTGAAAAATCAAGCAGCTTACCGTTAGAAATAACATCTTCTAATATACGTATTCCTGCAATCATCCAATACTTTCAGATGACTTTAAATCCGCCAATTTGAATCTTGGAATTTAGCCATATAGTTTGATTTGTTGATTTATGAATTGAAATAGGTGTTAAATTACTTACATATCTTAATGTTTTCCATGTATCTACTAATATTCTGTTTTCTTTATACAACCTAGGCATTTTGATACTGAGAACATGGCATAATCGCAGAGGAGACATGAGTTGCCATTCCAACTACAACCAATCTGGTAGCTTTTCCATGAGCTCTGAGAGGACCCAATACATATCCTGGCGCATAATATAGGATTAATGATACCTATAAAAGTTGGGAAAATTTACCCCTCCCTCTGCAATCGGCCTTTGTAGAGATACTAAAGTTTTACCCATCCAAACAAATTTTATAAGAACACTATTTAATTTTTTATAAAATGACCCTTGAAAACCCCCCAGCAACATACCCATTTGATAATAAACCACAGGCAAAATCATAATTTTAATAGTTTGGACTCTCCCCCACCAGGAAAGATGTAAAGGATTCCATTGCTCACATATTTCTGTTACCTTCTGTAATAAAAATTTTTCATTCACTTTCATTGTGTCTTCCAGCGTATTTTTTATCCAAATACCTAAATATTTTATTCTATTCTCCTGCCATAAAAAGGGGAATGAATCAAACAGACCTCTTGTACATTGAGTGGAATCTTCCAAATTTCTCTATGAATTCTAGTAAACTTGGATGGTTGTTTCTGGATTTCTCAAATGAAGCAGTATATCGTCTGCATAAGTAGAGAGCTTATATTCTTGATCTGAATAAGGAATACCCTGTATCTCCTTCACTTGCTGAATAGCTAACAAGGGTTCTAATACAATATCAAAAAGCAAAGGAGACAAGGGACAACCTTGTCTAACTCCCCTCTGCAGACTAAAGCGCTCTGAGAAATTATTATTAATATACAATCTAGCAACAGGGGAGCTATACAATGTTTGAATCATTTGTATAAATCCTGAACCTATACCAAACCACTCCAATGCTTGATACATGAAGGACCACTCAACTCAATCAAAGGCCTTCTCTGGATCCAAGGACACAGAAAAGGCCGGATCATTCATGGCTTTTGATAAATTTAACATATGTAAAGCCAACCTGGTGTTATTAGACGAATGTCTCTGAACAACAAATCTTGTCTGGTGCATACCAATAATAAAGGGGAGAGCCTTAGCCAATCGCAAAGCCAAAGTCTTAGCCAAAAGTTTTCCATCTACATTGATTAAAGAAATAGGCCTGTAGTTTGACACCAATGTGGGATCTTTATTTGGCTTTAGTAAAACTATAATTAATGATTCTGGCTGGGGTGCTTTTCTATAAAGATAGTGCTCTCTATTATGAAGGGAAAAACAGGGCAAGGCGGGTCAGGTATTAGCAAATTATGTCAAAAGAAAGAAATGCCAGGTTAAGATCCAAGCTATTCAAAAAGGCGACCAAGTTTTTATCTCTCCCAAGGATATCGCTCAGCAATTCCAAGATTTTTACACCGCGGGTGTTTCACCATCTAGTGTGGATATTCAGGTATTTCTGTGTACCATTTCCACCCCTTCTCTTACTCAGGGTCAGAGAGAGGCACTCAATAGTCCCCTTCTCCACTCCAAAATTTCAGCAGACATTACACATTTAAAACCTCGGAAAGCTTCAGGAAATGATGGTTTTTCTGGGGATTTTTATAAAGCCTTTCTGGATCTTTTGGTACCCAAGTTAGATACTTTATATCAACACTTTTTGGTTGGCAATTTTAGTGCTAGCTCCTTTACGGAAGCCACAATAGTAGTGTTTCCCAAACCGGGGAGGGACCCCTTATATACTAAATATTATAGACCCATCTCCCTAATTAATTACAATTGTAAAATCTACTCTAAGATCCTGGCGGAATGGTTAGCTGAGGTTTTTCCCACTCTAATTGGCACTTCTCAATGTGGTTTCATTAAGGGACGAATGGCCTCGAATAATTCCCGTGTCTTTTGTAACATTTGACAACAAAACTCCAGTCTCCGGTTTGTGCCATGGCATTAGATGCTGAGAAAGCATTTGATTTTGTTGAATGGAAGTTTCTTTTTACAACGCTCTCTTGGTTTGGGTTGGGTACTCATTTTCTTTCTATGGTCCACATCCTGGCTAGAGTTTTCATAGAGGGTCACTATTCTCCGGTCTTTTCCCTGTCTAGAGGGAGAGGGCAAGGGTGTCCTCTCTCTCCCTTACTTTTCAATCTGGTTTTGGAATCTCTTTTACTCTCCATTCAAAATTCCACAGATATCCATGGAATCTCCTTTGGGTCTACCACGGTGAAAGTAACGGCGTTGCAGATGATATTTTATTGCATTTACAAAATCCACTTACCTCTATCCCGGCGATACTCCAGCTCTTATGTCATTACAGCTCTTTATCCGGCTACTCCATAAATTGGGACAAAACAGAGGTGATGCCGCTTAATTCATTTTGTACTAAAGCTATGGATGACCCCTTTTCTCTCTGATTGTGCTCTCAGGAACTTAAATACTTTTGAAGCTACGTGGCCTTTAATGAAACTCTACTAATAAAGATAGTTACAGAGCTTTGTACCACATGGTCGCCAATGTGGCTTTCATGGTGGGTTTGCCTGGCAGCTATTCGGAAGCTTATTTTGCCTCAAATACTGTATGTTTTACAAATGTTACCTACACTTTTTTCCATCAATCTGTTTAAAAAACTTGATACTTTACTTGGCTCCTTTTTATGGAAAGCTAAGCCCCCTCGACTTGCTCTAAATACACTCCAGCGTCCTCGATGTTTGGGAGGTCTGGGATTTCCCAACTTTTAAAGATTTGCTTCCGCTGCTCTTTTGCGAACTGTGTGTTGGTGGCTTCAAGATATTCCCAGTTCTGATGATCTAGTCTGGCTTCAAATAGAGCGCTCTTTAGTTCAGCCTTTTTCTTTAGTTCATTTGATAGAGGCTTTGGCACTCCCCATTACCCAGCGTTGGCCTATTTTGCAGAATACTCTCCTAGCAATTCATGAATTCTATTCGTCAGACTGTTTATTCACCATTATGGGGTAACTCTCATTTATGGGTAGGAAATAAACCTCTTTATTGGGCTGTTTGGGTATGTCATGGTATTGTTGCATTGAAAGACTTCGTTGAGGGTTCTCATTTTCGGTCATCTGATTCCCTACAAACCCTTTATGGTCTGGCCTCTACAAGGGCTACAGATATTTCCAATTGAAACACTGCATCCATACATCTTACCCTTGGAATCTTGATTCTCTGGCAGAGCACGAACCCTGTATTACGTGAAGGTTTACAGACCAATAATGTATTATCAAAATTTTATTCTCACCTTACCATGTTTCATTAGTCTACTCCTCTCTCCATTCAATCCATCTGGGAGTCTGAGCTACATATCACCTTGCCTCCCACATAATGGCTGCATTTTTGGTCTGATAGCAATAAACCTGTCCACTTGGCCCCGATACAACAAACCTTATACTATATAGGTCATAAGATTGTTTGGACTGCTTTAAAGGTTGCTAAAATTTCTAACAATGCTACTGTCTCAGCAAACTGTTGGAACTGTTATCGAAATGTAGGTACTTTGCAACATATGCTCTTTGTTCTTGTGTTTCTTCCTTCTGGTCTGCTGTGTGGGAGACTGTAGTTCATTATACTTCTTGTCCCTCTCCTTGTACTTTTGCTGTAATCATTTTGAGATCTGCAGTGTTACCAGATTCTATGTCCAATTCTCAATTTGATATAATGATTGTGATAGCACTGAAAGTAGTCATGCAACATTGGAAAGATACTTCTTCTATTACGTATACGCAATGGTGGAATTATGTGTGTCTCATTGCAAAATATGAATTTCATTTAGCAGACCGTGATCATAGATTGAGCAAATATAAACTTCTCTGGGCTCCGCTTTTATAGCAATATGATTTTCTACCTCTACTATCTTCCTACTCGTTTATGTACGGGGTTTCCAATTTTCACATATTCTTGCTTGAGGGGGATGCTGACAGCTGATATATGTACCCTCTATTTTCTCCTTGTTTTGGTTTTCTATATTGTTGTCTTTTGATGATATGATAAGCCCTGGGACATAACATTCCTATTTGCCTGTTCTATACTGGGTTTCTATACTGTGTACATGAGATATGTCTCTGTACTTTCTTTGGTTTGTTTCTGTTGTTGTTCATTTCTCTTATTGTAAAACTTTTTCTCAATAAAAATTGCTTCAACTTAAAAAAAAAGACATGACATGACATGAGAAACTGAAATTGATCTGAAAAGGTGACGTACAGAGGGACCATTACTATGATCTGCCACTACTCTTGTCTCCTGTCTCCTGGACCACGAAAGGGATCCCACATCATCCATGATTGTAAAAGAGCTATTTGATAACAAAGGCATGGAAAGGGACTTCCAATCATACCAATCTTGCTCTGAAGACACTGGGAGCTGGTGCAGTATGAGGCAGGGATGCCTGCTTAGGAGAAAGATCCCCTTAGCACAACACTTACTGGTCCAGTTAAATAGGCTTACAAAATCAAAGAAACCCTGAATCGGGGAACCTGAGACTCATTGCACAATTCCAGAATGGGGAAGAGGAGATACATCTGCCACCATAGTAACATAGTATCATAGTAGATGACGGCAGATAAAGACCCGAATGGTCCATCCAGTCTGCCCAACCTGATTCAATTTAAAATTTTTTTTTTTTTTTTAATTTTTTTCTTCTTAGCTATTTCTGGGCAAGAATCCAAAGCTTTACCCGGTACTGTGCTTGGGTTCCAACTGCCGAAATCTCTGTTAAGACTTACTCCAGCCCATCTACACCCTCCCAGCCATTGAAGCCCTCCCCAGCCCATCCTCCACCAAACGGCCATACACAGACACAGACCGTGCAAGTTTGCCCAGTACTGGCCTAGTTCAATATTTAATCTTATTTTCTAAATCTTCTGTATTCATCCCACGCTTCTTTGAACTCAGTCACAGTTTTACTCTCCACCACCTCTCTCGGGAGCGCATTCCAGGCATCCACTACCCTCTCCGTAAAGTAGAATTTCCTAACATTGCCCCTGAATCTACCACCCCTCAACCTCAAATTATGTCCTCTGGTTTTACCATTTTCCTTTCTCTGGAAAAGATTTTGTTCTATGTTAATACCCTTCAAGTATTTGAACGTCTGAATCATATCTCCCCTGTCTCTCCTTTCCTCTAGGGCAGTGGTTCTTAACCTGGGTTCGACCGAACCCCAGGGGTTCGGTGAGTCAGTCTTGCGGGTTCGGCGGAGGTCAAAACACACCTCCGACTCATATAGCGCTTCGGTCACGTTCAATCATAAAAACAAAGAAAAGGAACAGACTTTGTTGCGAAAATGACATGAGAGTGGCACTTGCCAAGGTAAAGCCGCGCATTTCTGAACTGTTCTCTGAGAGGTAACAACAGAAGTCACACTGATTTGCAGTAAATTTCATTATTATGTTATTATTATTCGAAATATAGGAGAACTTTTTTGTTTTCAAAATTGATATTATTTTTTCCCTCACTGTATACCTATGTTTTGAATTTGTAAAAATCATATTTTATTTTTCCAATAAAGAAGGGTTCGGTGAACACCCATATGAAACTGGTGGGGTTCAGTACCTCCAACAAGGTTAAGAACCACTGCTCTAGGGTATACATATTCAGGGCTTCCAGTCTCTCCTCATACATCTTCTGGCGCAAGCCTCCTATCATTTTTGTCACCCTCCTCTGGACCGCCTCAAGTCTTCTTACGTCCTTCGCCAGATACGGTCTCCAAAATTGAACACAATACTCCAAGTGGGACCTTACCAATGACCTGTACAGGGGCATCAACACCTTCTTCCTTCTACTGACTACGCCTCTCTTTATACAGCCCAGCATCCTTCTGGCAGCAGCCACTGCCTTGTCACACTGTTTTTTCGCCTTTAGATCTTCGGACACTATAACCCCAAGGTCCCTCTCCCCATCCGTGCATATCAGCTTCTCTCCTCCCAGCATATACGGTTCCTTCCTATTATTAATCCCCAAATGCATTACTCTGCATTTCTTTGCATTGAATTTTAATTGCCAGGCATTAGACCATTCCTCTAATTTTTGCAGATCCTTTTTCATATTTTCCACTCCCTCTTTGGTGTCTACTCTGTTACAAATCTTGGTATCATCTGCAAAAAGGCACACTTTTCCTTCTAACCCTTCAGCAATGTCACTCACAAACATATTGAACAGGATTGGCCCCAGCACCGAACCCTGGGGGACTCCACTAGTCACCTTTCCTTCCTTCGAGCGACTTCCATTAACCACCACCCTCTGGCGTCTGTCCGACAGCCAGTTTCTGACCCAGTTCACCACTTTGGGTCCTAACTTCAGCCCTTCAAGTTTGTTCAACAGCCTCCTATGAGGAACTGTATCAAAGGCTTTGCTGAAATCCAAGTAAATTACATCTAGCATATGTCCTCGATCCAGCTCTCTGGTCACCCAATCAAAAAATTCAATCAGGTTCGTTTGGCACGATTTACCTTTTGTAAAGCCATGTTGCTTTGGATCTTGTAACCCATTAGATTCAAGGAAGTACACTATCCTTTCTTTCAGCAACACTTCCATTATTTTCCCAACAACTGAAGTGAGGCTCACCGGCCTGTAGTTTCCTGCTTCATCCCTGTGACCACTTTTATGAATAGGGACCACATCCGCTCTCCTCCAATCCCCAGGAATCACTCCCGTCTCTAGAGATTTGTTGAACAAGTCTTTAATAGGACTCGCCAGAACCTCTCTGAGCTCCCTTAGTATCCTGGGATGGATCCCGTCTGGTCCCATCGCTTTGTCCACCTTCAGTTTTTCAAGTTGCTCATAAACACCCTCCTCCGTGAACGGCGCAGAATCTACTCCATTTTCTCGTGTAACTTTGCCAGACAATCTTGGTCCTTCTCCAGGATTTTCTTCTGTGAACACAGAACAGAAGTATTTGTTTAGCACATTTGCTTTCTCCTCATCACTCTCCACATATTGGTTCCCAGCATCTTGTAGCCTAGCAATTCCATTTTTTATCTTCCTCCTTTCACTAATATATCTGAAAAAATTTATATCTCCCTTTTTAACATTTTTAGCCATTTGTTCTTCCGCCTGTGCCTTCGCCAAACGTATCTCTCTCTTGGCTTCTTTCAGTTTCACCCTGTAGTCCTTTCTGCTCTCCTCTTCTTGGTTTTTTTTATATTTCATGAACGCCAACTCTTTCGCCTTTATTTTCTCAGCCACTAGGTTGGAGAACCATATCGGCTTCCTTTTTCTCTTGTTTTTATTGATTTTCTTCACATAAAGGTCCGTAGTCATTTTTATCGCTCCTTTCAGCTTAGACCACTGTCTTTCCATGTGTTTGTGTTTCACCCCATCGTTGTTCAGATCATCTGAGCAGAATCTCTTCCCCTTAGACTAGATTTTCCAGTATTTTTGGGGTTCGAAGGCCTTGGAGTGCTCCTTCCCCTTCCTCTCATGTCCCGTGACACATGAAACATGGCCGTACCTCAACTGGTAACTCAGCACAAAAAAATGCAGGATCCAGGACTAGAAAGGCCTGGGGCATCCATTAGAGGCAGGCTCCAGAAAAAAATGAGTGGTTTTGAGGCAGAAAAAATGAAGTTTAAAATGGATTGCTAAAAATCTAAGATGGCCACCATCAAGAAAATCACGCCATAATTGAGCAGTTGAAGCCAGAACAAAAAGTAAAAATAAGCAATTTTAGGGTTTTGGAGGAGGGGAAACTTAATCCTCACATCAGAAACCCTCAAAAACAAAATTTACAGATTTCTTCTCCACCCACCCTCCCGGCTGAACTTCCCCATAGGGAATAATGGGAGGGCTCATTGTGACTTCTGGCACTTGATTTCTTGAATCAGCCTGTGTGAAGGGAAACAATTTCTGCCTCAGAAATTGTCCAACCTCATTGAAGGAATTCTTCTAGCTGCCAGTCAGCCCGGCCCAAGCCTGAGATTCCTCACGCAGTGACGGGAGCAGAAACTATGCAGCCAGCTCTCTGATACCAAGGAGGTTCTTACAAAGGGGCCACACAGCTTGCACTCAAGCCTCTGATAAAATCAGCAGGTGAGCTGCTCCCAGAGAAATGGACCTCAAGCTCCTAAAGGGACACAAAACAAGTTGGCTCCACAGGTACTCAAAGAAATTGACCTAGGAGCAGCAATCTACTCACTCGGGACTGCGTCCTTTCCCCTGCGGAGTAAGCCTAAGAAGGGGACCTCTGAGCACCAAAGCCACAAATAAATCCAATAGAAAAATATCCAAATATAACAAACAGAAGCAGTACAGATCAGAACACACCTTCTTAGTTTGCCTGCAGAAGGAAAAACTAAGGAGGGAGCTGTTCTCCACTGTAAGGGAGGAGTTTGAGTTCTTAAAGTGATTCCCTCCTGAAGTTTTATGGGAAGTGGAAATCAACAGCTAAAGTATCCGCAACAGAACTATCCAATATCTTAAAATACTTATGGATGTTCTTGCTGATTATCTGTTTGGATCCTTCTATGATAATATGGACTTGAAGCACATAAGAATATTTTTCTGTTGCTTGTATTTTTTACTTTTTAATACGTGTTAACTCAAATTTGATTTGTCTATAGTGTAATTTAAAAAATAAGAACACATAAAGAACTTACTGGTTATCCAGAAGTAATATTATGGGATTCAACTCTTTCTTTGGTCGGTAATAAGCCCTAAGTGGAACGATGAAGTTATAAAGCCCATTTCCAGCTGTCTCAGCTGCAACTATAATGAGTTTGTTCTGAAATCCATAGGCTTTTGCATCTTCAAAGTAGTTATGTTGGCACCCCTAAAAGCAAATCAGAAAGGTCAAAGTTAGATCCCTTTCTATAAGAATTCACATGTGAACAGGAATCCAATTATTGTTTTTGTTACCATGAAAATTGATCCATGCAAGCTACATTTTGATTTAGTTCATGCCTTTCTCAGTAATTCAAGGTGAATCACATTCAGGTACAGAAGGTAGTTCTTTGTCTATAGAGGGTTTATAAGCTGATATTCAAAGTGTTATAAATGGCCAGAAATGGCTCCTGACCATTTAAATTGCTTGTTAGATATTTATGTGTTAACAAATTATACGAGGACGCACAACATATAATATGTTCATATAACGATTCAAAATGTGTACGTGGCACTGAGGCACCCCTCTCTTCATAGAAACATAGAAACATAGAAACATAGAAATAGACGGCAGATAAGGGCCACGGCCCATCAAGTCTGCCCATTCCAATGACCCTCCCTATCTATCTTTGCGGATAGATCCCACATGTCTGTCCCATCTGGCCTTAAAATCTGGCACGCTGCTGGCCTCAATAACCTGAAGTGGAAGACTATTCCAGCGATCAACCACCCTTTCGGTGAAGAAGAACTTCCTAGTGTCACCGTGCAGTTTCCCGCCCCTGATTTTCCACTGATGCCCCCTTGTTGCCGCGGGACCCTTGAAAAAGAAGATATCCTCTTCCACCTTGATGCGACCTTTGAGGTACTTGAATGTCTTGATCATATCTCCTCTCTCTCTACGTTCCTCGAGTGAGTAGAGCTGCAACTTCCCTAACCGCTCCTCGTATGGGAGCTCCTTGAGTCCCGAGACCATCCTGGTGGCCATTCTCTGGACCGATTCCAGTCTCAGCACATCTTTGCGGTAATGTGGCCTCCAAAATTGCACACAGTACTCCAGGTGCGGTCTTACCATGGATCTATACAGTGGCATAATGACTTTAGGTTTACAGCTGACGAAACTCCTGCGTATGCAACCTATGATTTGCCTTGCTTTGGATGAAGCTTGCTCTACTTGATTTGCAGACTTCATGTCATCCCTGACAATCACCCCTAAGTCTCTTTCTGCTTCAGTTTTTGTCAAGATCTTGCCATTTAGGGTGTAAATCCTGCATGGATTTTGGCTTCCCAGGTGCATGACTTTGCATTTCTTGGCATTGAAACTGAGTTGCCAGGACCTAGACCAGTGCTCCAGTAGAAGTAGGTCATGCATCATATCGTCTGCTATTGAATTTTTGTCTGTTGTGCTTTTGTTCACTACATTGCTTAGTTTGGCATCATCGGCGAATAATGTTATTCTTCCTCGGAGCCCTTCTGTCAAGTCTCTTATGTAGATGTTGAACAAGATCGGGCCCAGGACGGAGCCCTGTGGCACTCCACTTATCACCTCTGACATTTCGGAGGGGGTGCCATTCACCACTACCCTCAAACCCAGCATGCACCCAAAAAGAGTGAGAAAAAGCCTCAGACTAATGTAGCAGTAAAGAACAAAAAGGTACAAAACAAAACTGCTTTGATACTTTCACTGGCAAAAAAACTCCCTTACAGAACAGCTCAGGTTTAGAAAAGGCTGTATTGTTTGTTTCCCTGATGAGCCAAACATTGGTGAAACATGGTCGCTTGCAGGGAAGATTGGAGAAGACGTGACAGCGTTGGAGCTCAAGTCGTCTTTTGTCAGTTAAGTCCTTGAACATGCCTCCGGGTGACTTTGCCCTTTTCTAAACCTGAGCTGTTCTGTGAGGGAGTTTTTTTGCCAGTGAAAGTATCAAAAGCAGTTTTGATTTGTACCTTTTGGTTCTATACTGCTACATTAGTCTGAGGCTTTTTCTCCCTCTTTTTGGGTATATGCTGGCTTTGAAGAGGGGGGTACCTCGGTGCCACGATCACACAACATTTTGAATCATTGTTAGATATTTAGCAACAATCAATTGAATAGTGCAGGTGAAAATGCAGACTTAGGGCTGGATTCTCAAAAAAAGCTGCTGAAAGTTAAGCACCGAAAGATGCCTAGATATTAAATACAGATTAAAAAAAAAAATTAGGTGCCTGAGTCCATGGTGCCTAGTGATGCTGAAGTCTAAAAGTGGACGTGTTTAGCGGTGGCTCTGGACTTCAGTGTCATTAATCGCTGCTGGCTGCAATTCTACAAGAACACTAGATTCCAGAAATGTAGATCAGTAAAACCCTGGCCTACATTTCCAGCACCTAACGTCCTTGCTAGCTGTGATTCTATAAGCGGCACCTGTCCAAGATTGACACTTGCCAGGCGCCACTTTTCTAGGCGACTGCTGCATCAGGCACCACTTACAGAATCAACGCCTTAGTGCCTAAGATGAAACTAGTGACTCTGTGGGTCTTTCTGGGGTGGAAGCGGTATTTAGCTGATTAAGTAGCAATATTCAGTACTTAATCAGCTAAGAAAACCACATAAGAGTAGGACCACATAAAAAACAGTGCTATCTTTATGTAGTTTATCGTAGCTGGAATCTTTTAACAGTGGAACATTGAAGAAAGAAATTCTGTATTCTGTGAGTTATGCACATAATTGGGAACTCTACCCATGTCCCACCCATACTCCACTCACTTGCACTACTCTTATGACTCCATTTTATGTGGGCATTTACTCAGTTTCTTGTATAAGAACTAGTATAAGTGTTTATGCTAAGATATCCCCAGAGGGCTTTGCTTCTCCCAGAGAGCTAGGCTGCAGCTCCTTGTTCTGTCTGAGAGAGAACAATTGCCATATTTTGTAAGACTGCATGGCTGTATGAGAACCTGAGTTTAGCATTGTTCTCCTACCAGTTTTCCACCTTTATTTCTAACAATTGAACACAGCTTAGTTTTATATCTATCTGGAGAACAGTATTATTTTCACAAGGTGTGGACACACTCCCAGCTTCCTTTTCGGTTAGGAAATGCTGGTAGAGAGAGAAGATTCTGTGACAGAGTTGAACTGCTTTGAAGTTATCAATTGTGAGTGTTTATTCTTTACTTCAAGTTATTATAGAAAGCTGTTCAAGAAATACAGAGTCTGACTGTTAACACTAAGATTACAGATGTAAGGGTTAACTGAATAGGAGCCTCTTACAATTGCCAATATAACGTAGAGGAGTCCTTGCTTTCAGTACAAAGCCTGAGGAGTCTTCAGAGTGAGGAAATCTACAAAGACTGCACAGTAAAACTGTAGCTGTATAGTGAGCTATAGTCAGCACAACTACCCCTTTGCAGTTGTAGCTATAACTTCTACCCACACTCCTATAGAATAGCAGGTACTTACTCATGTAAGTGCTATTTTTGACTACATTATCCCCCCAATTTTGTATATAGTGCCTTACGTTGTACGTGCAAATCAGTTCTCACAGCCAATTTGCATGTACAATTGTTTAAAGAACCTTATCATTGTTAATTGACAATTAGCACCTCATAATAGATGCTATTTGCCATTAATCAAAAGTTAAGCACACAACTTAGTTGGTGTATTCTATAAAGTGATGTGTGCCAGTTCTAGTGCACAAATCTGAAAAGGGGGCATGGCCAGGGAAGAAGCATGGGCAGATTGAGGGCATTCCTATAATTTATGAGCACTTTTATAGAATATGTCCAATCAGCATACAAGTTAGGCCCAGGTATTTAGGTCTGGTTTTTATTGGCCTAATTGAGTGCTCCTAAAAGTTACGACACATATGGAGCACTAAGCATGATTCTATAAGGTCCTTTTATAGAAACACGCTAAACACCTTTCTAATCAGCGCCAATTTTGTTGATGCTCTATGTAGAATACAGTCTTATATGAACATAGGGAATTTTGTTGATGCTCTATGTAGAATACAGTCTTATATGAACATAGGGGTGCATAATCACAAGTCTAGTTAAAGAATCGACTTTTTAGTGAGTAGATCAGTGTCTCTCAAACTTTTTTAGCTCCGGCACACTAAATAGAACAAATGTTTTTTCATGGCACACTAGACAGAGCAAATGTATTTTGCAGCACATTATAATTGAAATTCTAAAATTGCAAACCCCACAAAAATTAAAATTGAGAGTTATTTATTTAAAGTTCTTTAAGTTATAGAAACATAGAAACATAGAAAATGATGGCAGAAAAGGACCACGGCCCATCTAGTCTGCCCACACTAATGACCCACCCCCTAACTTCCTCCGTGAATAGATCCCACTGCCAATCCCATTTTTTCTTAAAATCTGGCACGCTGCTGGCCTCAATTACCTGTAGTGGAAGATTATTCCAGCGATCAACCACCCTTTTGGTGAAGAAATATTTCCTGGTGTCGCCATGAAATTTCCCACCCCTGATTTTCAACGGATGCCCTCTTGTTTCCGTGGGTCCTTTAAGAAAAAAGATATCTTCTTCCACCTCAATATGGCCTATGACATATTTGAACATCTCGATCATGTCTCCCCTCTCTCTGCGTTCCTCGAGTGAGTATAGCTGCAACTTATCCGCCGTTCCTCATACGGGAGATCCTTGAGTCCTGAGACCATCCTAGTGGCCATTCGCTGAACTGACTCAACTCTCAGCACATCTTTTTGGTAATGTGGCCTCCAGAATTGTACACAGTATTCCAGATGGGGTCTCACCATGGATCTGTACAACAACATTATGATCTCGGGCTTACAGCTGACAAAACTTCTACGGATACAACCTATGATTTGTCTAACCTTGGATGAAGCTTTCTCCTCTTGAATGGCAGTCTTCATGTCTTCACTAATCACCCCCAAGTCTCGTTCTGCTACAGTCCTTGCTAGGGTTTCACCATTTAGGGTGTAAGTCCTGCATGGATTTTTGCTGCCAAGGTGCATATGACTTTGCATATTTTGGCATTGAAACTTAGCTGCCAAGTCTTTGACTAATGCTCCAGTAGGAGTAGGTCTTGCGTCATACTGTCGGGCATTGAGCTTTTGTCAGGCACTGTGCTTTTATCTATTGTGCTTTTGCCTACTATGTTGCTTAGTTTGACATCTATCGGCGAATAACGTAATTTTGCCTCGAAGCCCCTTAGCCAAGTCTCTTACGAATATGTTGAATAGGATCGTGCCCAAGACCGAGCCCTGCGGCACTCCGCTGATCACCTCCGTTGTTTCGGAGGGGGTGCCGTTTACCACCACCCTCTTAAGTCTACCTCCAAGCCAGTCCTTAACCCATGCAGTTAATGTTTCACCTAATCCCATCAAACTCATCTTGCTCAATAACCTGCGGTGTGGGACGCTATCAAACGCTTTGCTGAAGTCCAAGTACACGACGTCCAGGGACTCCCCTATGTCCAGATTTCTTGTTACCTAGTCAAAGAAGCTGATCAGGTTGGATTGACAGGACCTTCCCTTTGTAAATCCATGTTGATGGGGATCTCGTAGATTCTCCTCATTCAGGATCGTATCTAATTGGCATTTGATTAGAATTTCCATAAGTTTACTCTCTATCGATGTGAGACTCACTGGTCTGTAATTCGCAGCCTCCGTCCTGCATCCTTTTTTGTGGAGTGGAATGACGTTAGCCGTTTTCCAGTCCAATGGGACTTTTCCTGTACTTGGGGAAATATTGAAGAGCGCGGATAACGGTTCCGCCAAGAGGTCACTCAACTCCCTGAGCACCCTGGGGTGTAGTTTGTCTGGTCCCATAGCTTTGTTCACCTTGAGTCTTGATAGCTCATAGTAGACACTGCTGGGTGTAAATTCAAAATTTCAAAACGGGTCTTCCGAGTTTTCCCTTGTCTGCAGCTGAGGGCTGGTTCTCGACGCCTCGCAAGTGAAAACTGAGCTGAAGTATTCATTTAAGAGTTTGGCTTTATAGGAGTCCGATTCTACATAGTTCCCATCAGGTTTCTTAAGGCGTACTATCCCATCTGTGTTTCTTTTTCTGTCGCTAGTATACCTGAAGAAGGATTTATCACCCTTCTTGATGTTCTTTGTTAGATTCTCCTCCATTCAGAATTTGGCCTCTCTGACTGCTGTTTTGACTGCTTTTGACTTGGCCAGATAGTCCTCCCTAGATTCCTGCATCACTGATTGTTTGTAGGAGATGAATGCTCTTTTCTTCTTTTTTATGAGGTATGAGATCTCCACAGAGAACCACTGTGGTTTATTGTTTCTTCGCCGTTTACTTACTGATTTTATATAGCGGTTGGTTGCTTTGTGTATGATTGTTTTCAAAGTTAACCACATTACTTCTACATTATCTGTTTCGGCTTGGTTTTGCAGTGCCTGATGGATGAAGTCTCTCATGCTTTCGAAGTTTGTGCCTTAAAGTTGAGAACCTTGGTTAATATGCTTGATTTAGTGAAACCTTTCCTGAGGTTGAACCATATCATGTTGTGGTCACTGGAGGCCAACATATCGCCCACCGAGACCTCTGTGATGCTTTCTCCATTGGTGAGTATCAGGTCCAGTATCACCTGATCCCTAGTGGGCTCTAATACCATTTGTCTGAGTCTTGCTCCCTTAATAGAGGTTAATAGCTTTCTGCTGCTGCTGGTCGTAGAGGAAAGTTTGTTCCAATCCACATCAGGCATATTGAAGTCACTTAACAATACTGTGTCTCCATGCAAAGTGATATTCTCTATGTCTTCGCTTAATTCTATATCCAGGTCATCCTGTTGTCCTTCTATGTCCAGGCATTTGTCCCTCCCCCTGGCCAATTTCACCCAGAGGGATTCCCCGGTGTACTTGACATCTGCGATTTTGGTAACTTTGATGTCCTCTTTAGTGTATAGTGCTACCCCTCCTCCCATTTTGCCCTCTCTGTCTTGACGAAGTAAGTTGTAACTCGGTATAGCCATATCCCACCCATGGGAGTCCGTGAACCATGTCTCGGATATCGCCACCACATCTCGGTCGACGTTCCTCATTTCCATCTCTAGTTCCAGAATCTTATTGCCCAAACTGTGGGCATTGACGTACATAGCCCTCCATACCTTATGTTTACTATGACTCTGTGGAGATATTCCCACTTGATCTAATTTGACTCCTTTAGTACTATTTGCAATATGTGTACTTACCCCAGACTCAAATATGCATTGTGTACTTACCTCTGACTCAGAGATGGATTGGCAACTTACCTCGCCAGGTTGGTTACTTATGCAAGTACTTGAGTGGGTACCCTCCCCCAACTTACCTAGTTTAAAGCCCTATGAAGTAGGCGGGCTAGTCAGTATCCAAAGACGTTCTTTCCCCTTCTGGTCAGGTGGAGCCCGTCTAGTCCCTGTAGTTCTTGCAATGCCTCTCCATGGTTCAGGAACCCGAAGTTCATCTCCTTGCACCATCCGTGCAGCCAGTCGTTTGTCCTCTGGATACGAACTTCCCTGGCTCTTCCCTTGCCCCTCACTGGGAGGATCGAGGAGAAGACCACCTGAGCATCCATCCTCCTCAGCTTCTCTCCCAGGGCTCCAAAGTCTGCAGGTATGCTCTCCGGGGTGTTCCTGGCAGTGTCATTCGCTCCGACGTGGATGAGAAGCATGGGGAAGAGGTCTTGGGGCTTGATGAGTCTGTCTAGGCAGGCGGTTACATCCTGGATCCTGGCCCCTGGCAGACAGCAAACCTCTCTTGTATGGGTAATTTTAACAACGGTGAAACTAAAGTAGATAGAATAGAATTGCTAATCAATGCGATGAATGTGCTTGTTTTTTAGTGCAAATTAACTCAAAATGTGGCTCGATAGTCAACAAGCAAACATGCATTTCATCATCCACCCTCTGCAGTCACTCTCTTTTTTCAAATTTAATTTCTGTCAGAGCTGAAATTCCAAGTTCACAAAGGTAAGAATGTCCAAACAATAATAAAGCCTTGATTGCTTTGTTGCTCAAGTTAGGATAGCTACTGCATTAAAAATAAAATTACTTACCGTTAATTTTCAAAGACCAATCATGTCAAAGAATGATGCTTCTCTAGGCAGTTGTATCCTTACACACACATACGCTCATAACATTGACAGACTCTTGCGTACGCAACATACATGTCATACATACTTACATGCTCCCTGAGCCGACATGATCTGGAGCTCCTTCACTAACCCTGGCCTCAATTTCACTTCTTATTTTAAAAATATGCTCAAACATACTCTCCCATTGACTCCTGCCCACCTGCTCTAATGTCTAAAACCTCAAATAAATTCCTGGCAGATCTCTACTTCTGGCTAACAGACACATTAAAGAAAGAAAATTTTCCAGCTAAAAGTGGACACATCATTATCAGACCCATTATAAAAGTCTAAAAAAATGCCACTTCTCAGCCTCACAACTACAGACCCATCACATTAATCCTACTTTTCATAAAATTGATGGAGGGAGTAGTACAAATTCATTTGATGAATCACCTGGAACACTTTCAACTACTCCAAGTTTCAGACAGTCATTCAGTACTGAGACAGTAATTACATCACTTATTACTGATCTATATAATCTACTAAGCAAGGGTCTAAAACGAGCTCGTCCTCCAACTGGACCTCAGCAGTGCTTTCGACCTTGTGGATCATGACCTGCTGCTATCCTGCCTATATAACTATGGCCTATCAGGGAATGTACTGAACTGGTTTAAAGGCTTCCTGAAATCTCATAGCTACCAAGTCTTGATTGGGGATACACTATCTACGGCATGGACCAGCAACTGTGGCATACTACAAAGTTCACCATTATTGCCCTTGCTCTTCTTCTACCTTACTTACCAAGGAGAACAACTCAGTAGTCTAAACGTCTCCCATTACAGCTACGCCGATGACATTACAATCATCCTCCCTGTCACATGCCTGATGCCCACAGAATTACACAGAATAGACACTATCCTGTCTACAATAGAAAATTGAATGACCCTCTTCAAATTAAAACTGAACACCGAGAAAACAAAATTCTTCTTAGCCACAGCCACCAACTTTTCAATAAACTCCATAACCTTAAGGGGAACCAACTTCTCCATTTCTTCCACAATCCTGGGCGTGCATCTAGATACTGTAGACCACTGTCCATGTATGCCCAAGTCAACCATGTCACATGCAAAGGATTCAACATACTCTGGAAACTCAGATCCATTAGAAAATGCTTTGACCAGGTACCTTTCAAACTCCTAGTCTAAACACTAGTTCTAAGCATTGTAGATTACTGCAACATCATCTATCTAGCAGGACTACGCAAACACTTCCGGAAACTAAGCATCATCTAAAATACCGCAGTAAGGCTCATATTCGACCTGAAAAAATTCAATCACATCACATCTTTCTACCAAAAACTTCATTGGCTGAATAACTGAGAGCCTAGTACTTTTCAAATTTGGATGTCTTCTACAGAGCTCTGTATGGTCTACCAAGCAGCCTCCAAAAACCCCGAATGCAGCCAACTGGTCAGAAAATCAACCTCTTACATGCACTTCATAAAGCTCCTAAAAACGCTCCTCTTCCCCAAACAGGATGACCCACCTTAAATTTTCCATGAAAAGACTCCCAACTCATTGACTCTCTATTCCACGTTGTTGCTTTAAGATTATGAACATTCCTACCTATTTATGTATCTCCTTCCTTATAAAACCCTCCTTAACCTCCCTTTATGCAATATATACAATTTTCAGTCCTTTCGCCATTGCTGTAGCATGCTGGTTCTCCTCAGCCACTTTTCCTGTAAACTATCTCAAACTGAAAGGCTTTTGGAGGCTGCTTGATAGGTTAGGAGTCTGTTGATGAATCTCTTATGGGTGTATTTTAGTGTATATTTATGAAGGGAATTTATAAAAATAAAGTAAAATTCTCTAATCTCTCATGGCACACCTGGAATCTCTTCGGGGCACACCACTATGCCATGGCACACAGTTAGAGAGACACTGGAGAAGATAAATATTTCCCCCTCATCACTGTAATATGCATCTTCTTTTCAGAGTATGAAGTCTGACAATTAAGTTCGCAAACTCACCCTAGAAAAAGTGCTATATGCCTCAATGCTGAATATCACTATGGTCACCTTCGAAGTACTCCCATTGGGAAGTTAGCACCAATGCCCGCACCTAGTCCACCTTTCAAAGCAATTTAGGAACTCTTTTTCTGGAATGTCCATCAGAGTAGTAGTCGTATTACCCTTGATGTCCTGATCATCATCAAAATGTCTTTCTTTCAATATTTCCTTCGAGTAAAGAAAAAAGTCATTGGGGGCCAGATCAGGTGAGTAGGGAGAGTGTTCCAATACAGTTATTTGTTTTCTGGCTAAACACTCCCTCACAGACAGTGCCATGTGAGCTGGTCCATTGTTGTGATGCAAAAGCCATGAGTTAATGAAAAGTTCAGGTTTTTTTTTTGTTTAACTTTTTTCACGCAGCCATTTCAGCACTTCCAAATAGTAAACTTGGTTAACTGCTTGTCCAATTGTTACAGATTCATAATGAACAATCCCTCTGATATAAAAAAAGGTTAGTAACATAATTTCGACTCTTGATTTGAACTGGTGGAACTTTTTTGGTCATGGAGAATTGGCTGACTTCCATGGTGCACTTTGAAGCTTTGTTTCAGGGTCGTATTGGTACACCTATGTTTCATCACCAGCCCAAAACATTGTCTTTCCTTTACAAAAAGTCTTGACAAACTTTGACTCTCCTTTGCTTTTGTTCATCGTTGTGCTCCTTCGGGACCATTTTTGCACACACTTTTTCCCATGCCAAGATTTTTGTTTAAGAATGTCCTGTTTCTCTGTCAATGTTTACTCGATCTGCTGTGCTTCTCACAGTCAGCTGACAATTTTGATGCATAATTTGACAATCTTTTGCAATGTTTTTGTCAGTTCTGCTCGTTACTGATCACCCTGGCCTTTCTTCATCAGTGACACTTTCTCTCCCCCATTTGTACACTGCTGTTTTCTTCATGGCATTATCCCCATAAACTTGGACTAACATGTCCTTGATTTCACTTCCACTCTTGCCAAGTTTAACAAGAAATTTAATGTTTTTTCGTTGCTCTAATTCACACTCTGACATTCTAGCAATGGTACACAAAAACATGCAACAACAATAATGAATGCCACTTAGCAAGACACCGTCACATGTTGACATGAACACAGCTGATATACCAAGGTTATGAAACCTTACTGAGGTTTGTACAGTGCAGCCAATGTAAACGCACAGAGGCAAGTTCACAAACTTAATTGTCAGATTTTGTATGCATTCATTTGCATGCTATTTTAAGGTTGCACATAGTAAAAAGCTACAGTTGGGTTAACACACTGCACACTTGCAAGCACAACTAAAATGTCCTTAGTGTGAGTGTTAAGCTTTGGTATGTAGACCCCAGTATTTTTATTCTGATAACACGGTACTACATGGTATTTTATTCTGATTACATGATAGAACTCAGTTTACACCATAAGAAAAACATAAACTGCAAATTCTATCATATAAAAATAATATCAATTAATGATCTCATATGTGCTTTTCTCTATCCACTATAATATTTCATGGAGTACAATACAATGTAACAATACACAGTTTGAATTCTATGGAGGTTTTGAGATGTGCAGACGTATAACTGATTATATACCACATCTCGTTAAATTTTCTAATAACCCATCTTTGAACTTAAGGAACAATTATACTTTTCGATATCCAGTTATTAGGAACATTAGATACAATAGAACTTTTAACTCCATATGGGCATATCAAGCAGCAAAACTGTGGAAAGCATTACCAACTAAAATTAACCAGCAATCTAATTTTAAATGTTTTAAAAAAGAACCTAAAGACTTATCTTTTTCAAGAATTTGCTACAAATGATTCCTAAATATTGTAATACTTGTTTTTAATTTGTATCATCATAATTACTCATGTAAACTGCTGTGAACTTCATTGAGGTATTGGTTATATCTTATTACGTTAATAATAATAATAATAACTTTATTCTTATATACCGCCAACAATCTTGCGACTTCTAGGCGGTTTACAATAAAGAGAAGTGGTTTACAATAGAGAGAAACTGTAAATACAATAAATGTCCACTGTCAAATTGTAACTCAAAACCAAATATGAAAAAAGAGTTTTCATAGTGAAACCATCATTAGTACACAGGAAAACATTGCTAACCTCTGGTTTAAAATTAAAGGGAATGAAAAGTGGAATTTTGTTTTCAAATTGAGGATTTGACCTATTATGACATTTTTACTAATTTGGCTACGCATTTAGTAACATGGTTCTAAGCTTAGATACATAAGTATCTAAGCCAGTAGACAATCTACTTTCTTTCCTCAATGCCCTATCCTTCCAAATTTTAAACCCACAAACTACTCATGAGAAGGGACACCAACTGGACATTGCAGCCTTCATGACCCATCAAACATCTACTTCAGAAATTCAAATGTCTAATGGAACCTGGTCCCCATCCCTCTGGTCAGACCACTACACTTACACCTTCAACATCATCTGGACCAAAAACAAATCCAAACCAATATCCAAAATAGTAACCTACACATCACGCAAACGCATCGAGCCCACCATTTTCTGGTCAAAAGTAGACGAAACAATCCAAGAAGATAACCCCAAAGACTTCATTTCACACTGGGGCTATTTGCGCAACAACATCCTTGATGAACAAGCCCCACTTCGAACCAAAACCAGAACATGCAGATGATCAGACCAATGGTTCGACGAAGAATTACTCCTACTCAAGAGACAATGTAGACATCTGGAAAGAAAATGGAGAAAAACCAACCAAGATCACACGAAAACCGCCTGGAAAAAAATTAATAAACAATACAAACTTCTATTAAAAGAAAAGAGAAAAAAACATTATCCCAACCTAATAGGCACGGAAACCCAAGACACCAAAAAACTATTCCAAATATTAAAAGATCTAACTAACACCATACCCTATTTGACCACTAACAATAACTCCTCCCCTTCAACCTCCCTCAAGTTTCAAGTTTCAAGTTTATTATTTTTCTTGATTGATCGCTTAATCAAATTCTAAGCAATGAACATATTAAAATATTCTAGCTGAACACTTCAAGAATAAAATTACAAACACCAGAACTACTCTCATTAATAACCCAACCTACCTACTTGAAGTCACAATACTCCCCACAGAAAATGAATCTTGTGCTGCAGACAGATCTTGGTCCCAATTCCCTAAGATACATTGGACCGAATTCAACAAACTAAGTATAGCTACGCATCATGTGAACTCAACCACTGCCCGCCATATCTCCTGTCATCAGCGAGCACTAAGTTCCGTACCTTACTCCTACACTGGATACAAACCATGCTCACAGATGGCATTTTCCCGAATGACCTCAGCAAAATCATCATCACCTCAATCTTAAAAGACCCAAAAGGACCAACAGACCTCTCATCCAACTACAGACCAATAGCCTCAATACCTCTATATATCAAACTAACAAAAGGATTAGTAGCCAAATTCCTAACCAACTATCTCGAGGACCATAACTTACTCCATCCCACGCAATCCGGCTTCAGAACTAACTTCAGCACAGAGACACTACTAGGCTCCCTTATCGACACAGCAAGACAACACCTCAGCATTGGAAAAAAAAATGCTGCTCATACAGTTGGACCTGACGGCGGCATTTGACCTGGTAGACCATAACATCCTACTGCAAATCTTGGACTCAATAGGCATCTCAGATAAAGTATACTCATGGTTTGAAGGTTTCTTAAAATCCAGAACATGAAAAGTAAAATCAGACAAAGAAAAATCCAAACCTTGGTCCAACCCCTGCGGCGTTCCACAAGGGTCCCCACTGTCCCCTACTCTCTTCAACCTATATACGGCCTCTCTTGGCATTTACCTGAACAAACAAGGCCTATCCTCTTATAGCTATGCTGATGACATCACCATCCTCATTCCTTTCGACCAACCAATGCTCTTAATTTCAGACACACTACACAGAACTCTAGCTACAGTTACGACTTGGATGGAAGACCACAAACTGAAACTCAACCCAGACAAAACTAAATTCATCCTCCTAGAAAATAACAAAATCCCAACCATAACCAACTTAGAAATCAACTCTATCAACTACCCTTTGCAAACCACCCTAAAACTTCTAGGTATGACTATTGACAGAGGCTGCACCATGCAACCACAAATTAACAAAACAATACAGAAATCTTTCGCAGTTATGAGAAACCTTAGACAAGTCCGAAAATTCTTTGAAAAAACACAATTTCAGCTCCTAGTACAATCTCTAAACCTAAGTATCCTAGACTATTGCAACATCCTCTACCTCCCCTGCCCTGCAATAATGATTAAACAACTACAGACAATTCAGAATACAGCTCTGAGACTCGTCTATTCATTGAAAAAACATTATCACATTACTGAGGCATTCATCAATTCTCAATGGCTTCCAACCTAGGAAAGAATACAATTTAAATTCTACTGTATACTATTTAAAACTATAAATGGAGACAGCCCAACCTACCTAAACGACCGCCTCATCCAAACCACCTCTACTAGGCATAGAAAAACAAACACCCCATTCACTTACCCCCCAATCAAAGAAGTAAAATGGAAAAAACTATACAACGGACTACTGGCCACTCAGGCAGCGAAGATAGACAACCAAGTCTCCAACCTATTGACAACAACCCCAGACTACAAGATGTTCAGAAAGGAAATAAAAACTACACTCTTCAAGAAATCCCTTAATAAAGCTTAATACCATGATAAAGCTTAACCCCCCTCTTACCATCCCCTCCCTAACCCCAGATCCTACTTTTCCCTCTCTTGGAAACCTTCTCTGATCTAACGTTGTAACCCTTCTTCCATAATTCTTTTTGTAATCCGCTTTGAACCGAAAGGTAATGGCGGAATAGAAATCTGTAATGTAATGTAATAAGTAAATATATAGGATACATTTACAGCCTCTTTTACAAAGCCGCACAGCAAAAGCCCCAAAGCCCTTTAAATCTCTATGGGCTTCGAGGTCGTTAGCGCAGCGCAGCTGCTAGCGCGACTTTGTAAAAGAGGAAAGAGGGGATGAAGGCCTTTTGAGAACAGTATGGGGTGGAGGGGGGGGGATTTTCAAACATGTCCTGAGGGAACTGCAGTTAACCAGTTTTCAGGATATCTACAATAAATATGCATGAAATTGATTTGCATACACTTCTTCCTTGATATACAAATCAATGTCATGCATATGTATTAGGATATCTTGAAAACCTGACTGGCTGGGGTTCCCCAAGGCAGGTTTGGGAATCCCTGTAGTACAGAGTAACACTGTATTTACATTGTTACCTTATAGCACAAACATCCACTTCTAGATAAAAGAGATATGTGCATTTTATATTTTAGAGAATGAAATGCAGAGGTATATCCTTACTATTCCCTTTTCCTGGAGACCCTGATTTTGTCTGCCTTATTTCAGATCATTTGAAAGAATTGTTGGTTTATTGCCCTGTCCTACTGTAACCAACCTAAGCTTTTAGTATGTATCTACTCTTTTGTAATCCTTAAGTAGATCATCAAGAATTTGACGTCCAGCAACTATGACTCCTGCCAATACAGGATAAGTCTATGTAAATCAAGTTTTAATTTCTAGGGCAGGGGTCGGTAACCTGTGGCTCAAGAGCCACATGTGGCTCTTCTGCCATGTGGCTGTGGCTCTTCAGGCTCCAATCATTTAATCTTTCTCCCAACCCCATGATTCCCCCTTCTGGGTCTACTGAGATACCTAGTGATCCAGCAGGGTTTTTTGTGGCAGCAGCGCGGTCCTCTTGCTCCTGTCTTCTAAAATGGCTGACACAACCTCTCATGGCCACTCACAGTACTACAGGAAATGCCACAAGCAACCACAAACAGTCACGACATCCATTTTAAAAGGCAGCTGTGTGGAAGTAGGATCGAGAGGGCTGTGCTCCTTCCACAAAGACCCCAATGGACCACTAGGTATCTCAGTACGCCCGGAGGGGAGGGGATCATGGTGTTGGGAGGGAGATTAAAGGGTCAGGGCCTGGAGAGGGGAGAGAACTTTAGCTATGGTTTGCAGGGAGGGGGACAGGCAGTGGAGGAAGGGAAAGAAGAGAGGTGCAGACACTTGTGAGGGGTTGGAGGGAGGAAAGAGGGGAGAGAAGCTAAACTTGGGGAGGGAGAAGAGAGTGAGAGACCTGTAATATCTTAAACTCCCTTCTCTATCCATTGCGGCTCTTTGTAAATCTTGGGTCAAATCTTTAGGATAAACTGGCTCTTTGTGTTAAAAATGTTGCTGACCCCTGTTCTAGGGGAATGGCCAGGGATGCACTTCTACCACTTCTTGTCAGATTGCAGAGCTACAGGAATATTCTACTCCAGCCTCTTCATTCCAGGTAGCCTGCAGGGAAGAAGAAGGGAGAGGGAAAGCCTGAAGCAGATCAGAAGATGGTCACTTTACTTTTTAATCCAGTTGTCTTTTCCTTTTGCTTATCTCCTAGCCTGCCTGCTTGCCCCATCTCCTGCTCTTTTTGCCTGCAAATTAATCCCTAAGTTTTCCAAGTGCCTTTAAAAGAAAAAGAAGCCTTTTAAGAATATGTCACTCCAACTCCTATATATGGAGGAAAGGTTACAACCTGGGAGATTCTCTGACATCTACCCTGCATCAGGAACAAAAGGCTCAATTAAACACCAGCCATTCACCTTGACTTCATATCAACTTGCCAAGTGGGGGTAAAGGGGAAATATCCTGCCATGTAGTACATCCAATTGATTTTATATTATACAATGACATTTACCTTGTCTAACCTTAGACAACAAAATGGCACTTTCTCTTGAAGCAGATGGCACAAGGTGGGAGAACTTCCAATGTAAGGAGAGTTAGAAGGATAAGCTTTAGCATACCTGTGAACAAGAAATACACAAAAAACTATATAGAAATTAGCAGTTAATACAACACTGCATAACATTCTGCATGCTGATGCATTCAAATATCAAGGAGCTCATTTTCAAAAAAGAAGTGTCCAAAAAGTGGCATAAAGGGGCAGATGGATGTTTTCCTTTCCAAACCCTTCCAATTCACTATTTTCTAAATCTATTTTCTAGACAGATATATATGCTGTTTAACTGCAGTTCTTCTAAATCTCAAGAAGGCATGTTAGAAGTGTGATGTGAGCAGGATTAAGGTGGGCTTTTGATTTAGGCATTTATCTGCCATAATCAAACATTTAGGTTCCCTTTTACTAAGCAATGATAGAGGTTTTTTACCACAGCCCGGGACGCTAAATGCTCTGATGGGGATGGGGGGAGGAGGTTAAGAATATATGCAGGGCACAATTTGGATGACTGGGGCTAGAGCTGTTTTAACAATGAATAAGTGCCAAAAAGGTGACCAAACTGATCAGATGACCACTGAAGGCATGTAAGCATGACCCCTCCACATTCCCTCAGTGGTCTCTGACCCTCCTCCCACCCCCACAAATATCTAAATGAAACAGTGTATATCTGCCTGTATGACAGCTACAGATGTTATGGCCAGTTCTATTACAGCAGTAAGCAGGATCCTAGAGAAGCCTGGTGGGCGATGTAGTGAACAACAGAGATGGGAACTCAGGCCCATACTTTACTCTAACCACTATATCTAAACCCCATCCTAATCCCACTATACCCATACATAGGTGTCACCTGCAGGCATAAGGGCTATTGTTGTGGAGTACAATTGGGTACAGTAGGTTTTGGAGGCCTTACTATAAGGGGGCTATGGTGAGATATGTACCTGTGACTTTTTATGTGAGGTTTACTGCAGTACCCCCTAGAGTGCCCCACTGCTCTGCTGGGATGTCTGTGTGGCAAGTCTACTAAGAATGCTGGCCCCTCTTACATCCCAATGGCTTGCTCTGTGGGGTGGGGTTTTTTTTTGGGGGGGGGGCAGGGAGATTGTTCAAAAAATATATCAAATAGATAGATACACTGAGAACAAACACATACATTTTCAAAAAAATAAGAAAGATGCATTGCACTTATGAACATGGGCGTGTTTGGTACTAGATTTTTGTGCATGTTCCACAAAACGTCTAAACATAGATTTGGACATCTTATTGAAAATGCCCCTCCGAGTGTTTCTTACTTTCTGATGTACATAGAATATATTTTGCTGTGTGATATATACATACTCTTTACTTGCAGAGCACTCATCGTCTGAAGGAGTAGTTTCATCTTCTGACTGGTCACTTAAAAGATCACATGTTTGAATGGATGAACTATCTGCAACATCCAAAACAGGTGCAATGCTGGGTCTTCGGCGTTCTTTACTTCCCTTGCATGGCAGCATTAGGGTAGGACCACTGGAAGATCTACAGCCAGTATCTTGTAAATCGATGGCCACGGTGCCTGAAACAGCAGACATCTGAAGATGCTTATATATTTTTTGAGGGACTCGTGTCCAAAGTGATAGCAAAGATCACATCCTCAAACTGTTTAAAATCTATCAAGTGCTAGTAGATAGGGGCTAGTGTGTGTTTGGAATGTGAGGGAAATGAGAATAACTAAGGAAGTGGTTTGGGAGTTTGATGAGAATGATCGTTGGGAAAAGCTGGAGATGAGGAATGTGATATGAGTAAAGAAATAGGGGTGCAGAAGGGAAGGAAACTAGGAATGATGGAAAATTTTTGAAGACAGGGAAGTGCTGTTATACACTTGAGTGCGTCATAATACTTTATTACAACTTCAAGAGTCGCATGCAGATCTGAGTAATTAAAAGTTGAAAATTAAACAGATGCATTGGACCTAATAAATATTGTACATCAGAGAATTATACAGAAATACTATCATCTTCTTTTCCTGATGGCCATTCATCTGTCTGTTCACCAAAGCACCCTTTTGTATTTTTTCTCTTGGTCTTTTCATACTAAATAGATTGTGAGCCCACCTGGACAGACAGGGAAAAATGCTTGAGTACCTGAATAAATTAATGTAAACCGTTCTGGGCTCCCCTGGGAGAACGGTATAGAAAATTGAATTTAAAAAAATGATACAATCACAATTAGATTCTCCTCTTCTTTTGTGAATAGTACTTAACCCCCTTACTGTACTGCTTCCAACCCAAATCCATGACCCTCCTTTTTTTTTTTTACTAGCATTAAGGGGGATGCTTATTGAAGTGCAATAGCTTTTTGCACTTTCTACATCCTAAGTGCAAAACGTAAGGTTGGTAAATGTGCAGTAAATGCAAGGCATATACCTATCATCTGCACTACATTTAGTGCATGGAGCAGATACTTATGCATGCATACCATGTTGCGTGCCTCATTATGTACTGCAGGCCATGGTGGAAACTGACAGCTATAGCAGTGGCTGCACAATCCTGGCCCTCCAACAGCACTCCATCCAATATGATCCCCAATAATTAAGAACCTTCCCCATCCAACACAAGCCCAGATAAAGTGCCTCCCTCCCACAGAAGACCCATCAAAAGCATCCTCCTACAAACACCCCAAAAATATTGAGGCCCCCAAATATAGCAACCTAAGGGGTTAAATAAGGAAGTTGAATGGGTAGGCTTGGGATGAGAAATAATGATTTTGATTGGTAGTTCTGAAGGAGTGAGTGATCCAACCGGAACTTAGAAAATCGGCACAACACAGCTCTTATACGTCACAGCAGGAGCAGTGAGCATGTGCACGATGAACTTGTAACACTGAGTAAGGTTCAACTCAGCTTTGATATTTCTGCTAGTTTTAGAAGATTTGAAGGAATCTTGACAAAAATCTGTAAGGAACCGGGGTTACTTGGTTGGTTTTTTGTTGGGGGATGGGGGGTTTAAAGAGTGTTTAAGAGTATGAGAGCCAATTTTGTTTGTTTTGCAATTGTTTCTTTGTAGCAGAGTGTTTGGAGCTGTTAATAGCCAAGTGCTTTGTATTATGATTTATGTCCAACTGTTGAGAAAGTTTCAGCGAGTGACGAGTTGATGGACAGTAAACTAAACTAAACCTTAAGTATGTATACCGCATCATCTCCATAAAGATAGAGCTTGGCACAATTTACAGGTAATTCAATAAATGAGGGAAGGACATAATAAGAAATGACTTGATATATGAATTGATTTTTGACAACATGAGGACTGGTTGGATACAATTCCAGTCCAATATAAAGTGGACAGATCAAGAGAGACCCTCAGTTTAAAAGAACTGAAAAAGCATTTCAGCCTGAGTAGACTGCCACCTCATAGTGATTTAAAAAAATTCAATCTTTCCATTGCAAGCTTTAAGGAGTTTGTGATTGTGACTAGAGAATGATGCCAGTACAGTATCTTCCTGTTGGTCATGTAAACTGTGATATTTCAGCAGCACTAACCAAAATTCCTGAGGTTACTAGCAACCATAAACCTTAGTGGTTGCCAAATGGCCACCAGACTTCAGCTCTGCTAGCCTTTAGTAAGGGGCTAAGTTACCAAAACTTAGGTATAGATATGTGCTGTCTGTATTAGCTATACCTAATAGAGCAGCAGGACAAGAACCAGGAATGTCACTGTTGCTTCTTGAAATCTTGGACAAGTCACACAACCACCTATTGAATCAGGTTAAAAACTTAAATTGTACGCCCTCCAGAATGATGAAAATACCTACTGTACCTGAATGAAGCTTGCTTTAAGCTATTTCTGAGAAAGGCATGATCTAAATCCAAATCCAAAATCCAGTAACAGATACTGTGAAGTAATACAGAACACTAAAAATGTCACCCAGAACCTGAAGAGCAATTCTACTTTACCATAATAGCAGTAACATCCACAAGTCATGTAACAAGGACCTACTTAGCAAAACAAAGCACCACTCATCTAAAATGGCTGCCGTGAGTTCCTGTAGACGGGAACTCACGGCAGCCATTTTGGATGAGTGATCTGTATGAGGCAGGAGCTTAGGAAGATCGCTCCTGCCCCGAAAGACCGCTAGACCACCAGGTAAGATCCGGGGCGGACTGGGAGGTGGGGTGATTCCGGTTTTAGAAAATCAAGAATAATCAAAATTGCTAGTCCTAAAACTGCAAATTGGGAGGGGGAAGTGTATTTTTATCAGAATGATCATACTTACCCATACTGGCAATTATGCTATGCACAGGCAACCTAGAAGGTCCACGGTAGGCTGGTTTGCACACATTTTTTGAAAAAGGCCCTTGCTTTTTGAAAGCAGAATTTTCTTCCTTAGTGATGTGGATATAAAAGCATGTGTCTGTCAGGCTCATTGTGTAATGTGGACCTGGGTTCAGCAAAATATTCTTGTTATCTTCCCTCCTAACACCAATCAGACACACCCCGAATCTTTAAAAGAAAAAGCAGATTTTAAGAGTTTTATTACTTCTAAATGGATCCTAGCATTAGAATAGAAACCATGCAGTACAAACATATTAAACTTTGATTCTACTGTCAAACAAAATCAACAGTTTGCAACATAAATTCATATGAGGAAATGCTCTTTCAATTGAATGGAAACTGCAATGAAGAGGCATAAGATGAAGGTGAAAGGGGATAGACTCAGAAGTAACCTCAGAAAATACTTTTTCACAGAAAGGGTGTGAATGCGTGGAATGGCCTCCCAGTGGAGGTAGTGGATAAAAAAATGTATCTGAATTCAAGAAAGCTTGGGATGAGTATATCTGATCTCTAAGGGAAAGGAAGGGATAGCAGATGGCATGGATAGGCAGATTAGATAGGCCATATGGCATTTATCTGTCTTCATTTTTGTTTTTCTGTAACACCTGAATTGTTCATCCTGTTTATTATGCATTCCAAAAATAAGGACAGTGGCAAGCAAATTGTTTTCCTTTGCTTAGATCAGTGTATCGAAAACTATGTGCCATGGCACACTAGCGTGCTGCACGAGATTTCAGGTGTGCTGCAAGTCACCGGGGAGGAGAAGAAGCACCAGCGCCAGCTGCCTGCCTACAGGATGTGCCTCTCCCAGTGAGAGGCACATCCGATAGGCAGTTAGCCACCGCCAGGACCTCTCCGACGTCTCTCCTCCTCTCCGCGCCTCTTCTTTTTCAGCACCTCCCCACTGGTGGCTCAGGGCCCCATCTGGAGGGCCTCTGTGCATGCGTGATATCTGCACACTTCCGGGTGCCCTCGAACTGCGGTCGCCAGTTTAATGTGCCACTACTCAAAAAGTTTGCGAGACACTAGTTTAGAGCATGGGGATTCAGTGGCAACGCATTACATGCTCTTCCCCATACCCTCCTCTTCCTTATTTTCTCCACTCCTGCAGCAATCCTCGGCGAACACAATATACAGGCACTTTGTTATTTATCTTCATTTTTTATGGTATGTCCCAACCTTTTTCACCATGGACCCCTGACAAAGGTTTGTCCGAAACACGGACCGTGTCGGATCCCTTGATTGGTAAAAGGGTTTTATTTTACTTATTTGCATTTTAATTTTGGTACAATAAATTTTTGCCTGCATCTTGTACACAGTCTGCAGTTTTGTTTGTTTCTCCTGCATGTTTTTTTCTGCAGACAAAGTTGGACTTTATCCTTTGTTTTGTTGCCCTCATTTTTAAAGATCATCATTCTGAGTTGATCTGGTACAGATGAATGCCACATATACCTCTAATTAAAAGACATAGCGACTTATTTACTAAGGCATGTTAAGGTTATGCATCTAATGAGGATCCACTCGGGCGTGGGAGAGCACTCCGCCCCTCACCCACGCTACAGCCGCTGAGCCAGTTGGAGGGCTCAGCGGGAAACCTTTCCTGTTTCATAAAAATCTTCCCCTTTCCGTTGGCTCTGCCATTTTTCTGCCTGTTGCCAGTGCGACTGAGGATCCCCTCGGGCATGGGAGAGCACTCCGCCCCTCACCGACGCTAGAGCTGCTGAGCCAGTTAAAAGGCTTAGCGCCTAATGGTGCGCAGCTGTTCGGTGCGCCATTTAAGGTGCACGTCAAAGGCGCTTGCCTCAGTGAGCACCTTTGCGAAGTGACCAAGAAGCGACCAAACCTCCGTCCCTGTCAAGGATATTTGACCAACCTCCAGTCTGTTCTAAGTCACAGCAGCCATCCGCCCAACATTGCACATTGACAACGCCCTAGGACACCCGATTCCTCCTTAGCCCCAGTGAACCTCAACAAGCAGAGGAAGGAAGAAGAAGTCATCCATTTAATTCCTCTTCGGTCCAACAACCAATGGAAACCCCCCCCCCCTAAACAACTTCCCAACCCCCAGAAAATCACCTACAACCGCACTTCCACATACTCCTACCTCCCATCTTTCACAATGAAGTCTTTATCACAAAAAAAACACTAGCTATCCTACTGATCACCCTGCTCCTAACCAACTGGAAGGCGGCAGCAAACAACATCTCCCTGATACCTGTTATCTCAACTACTAACAGAATTCACCACCCAACCAGATGAATTACAGTGGACAGAATCATAAACTGCCAGACCTGTGTTCACCACACCATCGCGCCAACAGAGGGAAGAAGACCGACTAGCCTGCCAACTCTCAGGCACCTGTATGCTCTGCTACATAACACCACGGAACTGGAACACAGCAAGACCAGAACTTGAAGATTTTATATTCTAAAATTCACTAACGACAACTTACAACTTAATCCTAGGAGACCTATACCTCCATCTCGAAGACCGATCCTCCAAACAATGCTAGGAATGATAAAGAAGGGGATCATGAACAGATCAGAGAAGGTTATCATGCCGCTGTACTGGGCCATGGTACGCCCTCACCTGGAGTACTGCGTCCAGCACTGGTCACCGTACCTTAAGAAGGACACGGTACTACTCGAAAGGGTCCAGAGAAGAGCGACTAAGATGGTTAAGGGGCTGGAGGAGTTGCCGTACAGCGAAAGATTAGAGAAACTGGGCCTCTTCTCTCTCGAACAGAGGAGACTGAGAGAGGACATGATCGAAACATTCAAGGTACCGAAGGGGATAGACTTAGTAGATAAGTACAGGTAGGGAGAACAAGAGGGCACTCTCTAAAGTTGAAAGGGGATAGATTCCGTACAAACGTAAGGAAGTTCTTCTTCACCCAGAGAGTGGTAGAAAGTTGGAACGCCCTTCTAGAGGCTGTTATGGGGGAAAACACCCTCCAAGGATTCAAGACAAAGTTAGACAAGCTTCTGTTGAACAAGAACGTGCGCTGGTAGGGCTAGTCTTAGTTAGGGTGCTGGTCTTAGACCAGAGGGCCGCCGCGTGAGCGGACTGCTGGGCTTGATGGACCACTGGTTTGACTCAGCAGTGGCAATTCTTATGTTCTTAACAAGTAGAAAACTTACTATCATACCTCGAAGCCTTAACATGCAAGATCTTAGACCCACAATCCACACATGAGAAAGGTCACTAACTTGACATCTCAGCCTTCATGTCCCAACAGCCCGCTCAACCAGAGATTCAAACCAAAAATGGAAATTGGTCCCAATCCCTCTGGTCAGATCACTACATATACTCATTCAATATCAACTGGGCCAAAAGCAAAAACAAATCAAAATCTCAAAGAATAACTTACAAATACGTTGACCCCTCCAAATTCTGGAATAAAACAGACGCAATAATCCAAGATTGTAACCCCAGGGACTTCATCTCACAATGGTGCAGTTTGAGTACAGCTACCCTGGATGAACTAGCCCCAATACAACAAAAACCAGAATCAGCAGATGATCAAACAAATGGTTCGACAACGAACTACTCCTTCTCAAAAGACAATGCAGACGACTACAAAGAAAATGGAGAAAAAGTAATCAAGAGCTCACAAAAACAGCATGGAGGAAACTAAACCAACAATACATACTAAAACTGAAAGAAAAAAGAAAGCCTACTCTAACCAAACAGGCAGAGAATCCCAAGTCACAAAAAAACTATTCCAATTATTAAAAGAACTCACAGACACCAAACCCTACCTGGCCAATAACGACACCCCTCCACCCTCAGCCACACTTCTAGCTGAATACTTCAAAAACAAAATCACAACTGCCAGGACTACCTTCACTGGAACCCCCTACTCACCTAGAAGAGATCACAATGCCCCCCCACAGAAAAAGAATCAGTTACAGCAGACAGAACCTGGCCCCACTTCTCCACTATACAATGGTCAGACCTTAACAAACTCTATAAAAAATATAGCCACGCAGCCTGTGACCTCAACCACTGCCCCCCCCCCCACCTGTTAAAAATCTCCAGTACTTCATTCTGCGCCCTCCTCTTACAATGGATGCAAACCTTGCTCAGACGGCCTTTTCCCGCAAGACCTCAGCAAAATCATCGTCACCCCATTCCTAAGAGACCCCAAAGGAGCAAAAGATCAACCATCCAACTACAGACCCTTAGCCTCAATACCACTTTATGTCAAGCTGATGGAAGGCCTCATAGCAAAACTCCTAACAAACTACCTAGAAAACCACAACATACTCCACTCTATACAGTCTGGTTTCAGAATCAATTACAGCACAGAGACACTACTAGAGTCCCTCCTGGACACAGCTAGATAACACCTCAGCACAGGCAGAAAAATGCTGATTATACAACTAGATATCACCGCAGCTTTTGACCTGGTAGACCATGACATTCTACTACAAATACTAGACTCAATAGGAATCACAGACAAGGTACACACATGGTTTCAAGGATTCCTACAATCCAGGACTTACAGAGTAAAGACAAACAAAGAAAAATCAGAACCATGGTCCAACCCTTGTGGAGTACCTCAAGTATCACCTTTATCTTCCACACTCTTCAACCTCTACATTGCTTCCCTCGGTACCTGCCTAGACAAATTAGGCCTAACCTCCTTTAGCTATGCAGACAACATCACCATTCTCCTTCCTTTTGATCAACCAGTGCCCTCCATGGCAGACATACTACACAGAACACTAGAAACAGTAACAAAGTGAAACTGAATCCTGACAAAACAAAATTCATCCTCCTCGAAAATAGCAAAACCCCAACCATAACAAACCTAGTAATAAACTCATTCACAAACCCCATTCAACCCACTCTAAAACTTCTGGGAATGTTGATAGACAAAGCTACAAACCAATAAAACAATACAGAAATCATTCGCAGTCATGAGAAATCTAAGGCAAGTTCGAAAATTCTTTGACAGAAAACAATTCCAGCTCATGGTCCAGTCCCTAGTCCTAGGTCTTCTAGACTACTGCAACATTCTCTAGCTCCCTTGCCCTGCAACCTTGATAAAACAACTACAAACAGTACAAAACACAGCTCTGAGACTTGTCTACTCACTGAGGAAACACGACCACATCATAGCAGCATACCTCGATTCACACTGGCCCCCAATACAAGCAAGAATACGTTTCAAATTTTACTATCTGCTATTTAAAACCATAAACGGAGACAGCCCAGCCTACTTAAACAACTGACTAATCCAAACAACTACAACCAGACATAAGAGAACCCACACACCATTCATGCAGGTACATTAGATAGATTGTAAGCCCACCGGGACAGATAGGGAAAATGCTTGAGTACCTGATTGTAAAACCGCTTAGATAACCTTGATAGGCGGTAGATTAAAAAAAACAACCTAATAATAATAATAATAATAATAATAATGCACCCTCCAATCAGAAACATCAAACGAAAAAAAATGTATGATGGCCTCCTAGCCACTCAAGCAGCAAAACTAGACTCCCAACTCTCCAATTTACTAATCACGACCTCAGACTACAAAACCTTCAGAAAAGAAATAAAAACCCTACTATTCAAGAAATCCTTACAGACAAACTAACACAGCAAGAATCACCTCAATCCCAAATTGCAACCCTCTATTCTGTATTACCACCAAAAATGTTCAGATAACTCCTTATGTATTCCTAAATGACCAGTTAACTCCTTATGTAATTCGCCTTGAACAGCAAGGTAATGGCAGAATAGAAATCACTAATGTAATGTAATGTAATGAGCACTATTAGCCAAAGTTATGGTCTGTTGAGTGCACAACCTTTATGTTAACAGTTGGGTTACTCCCAACACTTTGGGAAAGGCAGCTATACAGTCAGGGCCTGATTCTAAAAACAGCATCCCAATTGTAGGCAGTGGTAGGCGTCCAACCGCCGTCTAATGAACCAATAAGCAGTGGCGTACCAAGGGGGGGGGGGGGGCGGACCGCCCTGGGTGCATGCCCTAGGGCGCATGCCCTGGCCAGATCCAGGTCCGGAACATCCTGCCCTACTGTGCAACAGGACCTACACCTCAGCGTGGCTACCAGTGCACTCCCTCCGACATACTTGCTCTGGAGCAGAGTCGGCAGCCGTGCTGAGGTGAAGAAAGGTCCCGCGATGACTACGTCTGCTGGCTCTGCTCAGGAAGAAGTAAGTTACGTTGGAGGGGGTGGATCCAGCAGACGCAGGGATTTGCGGCAAGGTCCCGCGATGACTGCGTCTGCCGGGTTCACCCCCTCTGACATAACTTACTTCTTGCAGAGCAGAGCCGGTAGACATAGTCATTGCGGGACCTTCCTGCACCTCAGCGTGGCTGCTGACTCTGCTCCAGAGCAAATATGTCAGAGTGGGGTGGACCTAGCAGCTACAGTCATCACGAGACCTTGCTACATGAAGGGAGCAGGACTTCTGGTATGGAAGAGTGGTGGAGGGTGAGAAAGGAGGCAGGGTGGTATAGAAGGGTGGTGCTGATGGAATTGGTGTGCAGGGAAAGAGGAGAGAGACATAAGGGGGAAGGATACTGGATGGAATTGGATTGGAGGGAAAGAAAGGGGGCAGATGCTGATGGAAGTGGGGGGAAGAGAGAAACAAAGGGTAGAAGCTAATTGAAGAGGGGTGGATGGAGAGAGAAAGGGAAGACATTGGATGGTAGTGGGGAGGGTATAGGGGGAGCTCATGCTGGATGGAAGTGGGGATGGCAGAGCTAAGGGTCCAGGAAGGAAATGGGGAGGAGAGAAAAAGGGGAGAAGACCCTGGATGGAAGTGGACAGAGAGAGGAGAGGATACTGTAGGGGTGTTTCCTTCTTTACACCTCTATGACGTCACTAAGCCTGAAATATATTTCCAGCATGAACCATTGTCTGCAAGATGAGAAAGAAGAAATCATCTTTGCTGTTTATGCCTGCCTGATGCCTGATGCCTGATGCATTCTGGGGATGTACCAGAATTGTATTCTAGTCAAGGACATTCGACTATGCCTACATGCTCAGCCTGTGTGAATCTTGGGGGAGGCATTACTCCTGTGCTGTGCTTATCTTCAAAAGGCACCTCTGTTGCCCAGCCTGTGTGAGACTCTATACAGAAAGACTATTGATCCAAGTTCTGTTTCTGGATTGATCCTGAGAGGTCATCTGACGAAACCTTAGGAGAAGGTGCCTAATTATGATTATTCTATGCTGAGGTATGAGGAAGCTTGCATCTTAACATTGGATTCTCTGCACATGTTCCATAATAATTAAGATCTGAAAAGTATCTCTTGTGACTTAGCTCTCTGAGGAGAGTGAAAAATAAAGGACTGCTTTTGAGACAGATCTGGGTTTTTTTCATCACATAAGGAAACTGTTGCTGACTACCTAATTTACAGCTGTTCCAGTGACTGACGGACTTTTATTCCTAATCAAGAGAATTCATATCCTTCACACTGAGAAGACGACAACTTCTATCAGTTCAAGTATAGGAAAGCGACTGTCCAGCACGAACATTGTTGGAGAACATCACCATAAGGTATGGCAGTCTGTACTTGGAACAAACATTTGTGCCATAAATGCTTTTACAAGAATGAGTTTAGATTGAGTAATAAGAATTTGTGTTACACAGCATAACTATTGAAAAAAGTCGAGTTTCAAAGTTTTGGTAAATAAGTATTTCTGCCTGTGCTTAACAAGTATTTTAAGACCCGAACCATCAAAAAGCATGAGGCAAAAATTGTCTTTGTCTTTCATTCTTAGCTTGACTGGAATATGAGCAGAAAATTACAAGTTCAGCACACCTTTTTAAAAGAGCACCATTCTCTTCCTGTCCTTTATCTACCTTTCCCCCTCCCTAAATTTCAGTACCCATTGCAATGTGGAAGAGGTTTTCTGCCCGAACCCCCTGTGCCATCTGATTTCTCTGTTAGATTCATTGGCTGGGGTTTCCCCAGGACAGGTTTGGGAAACCCTGCCTTAAACTGTGACTCTCAATGCTAAAGATTCTTTATACTTTATTTTCATAGATTATTATAAAAGTGGCCAATAGTGTTTTCTCCTCCGTTACTATTGATAGGAAGTTCTTCTTCACCCAACGGGTGGTGGACGCCTGGAACGCGCTTCCAGAGGGAGTGATAGGACAGGGTACGGTATTGGAGTTCAAGAAGGGATTGGAAAATTTCCTGAAGGAAAAGGGGATTGAAGGGTATAGATAGAGGGCTAGTATATAGGTCCTGGACCTGATGGGCCACCGCGTGAGCGGACTGCTGGGCATGATGGACCTCAGGTCTGACCCAGCAGAGGCACGGCTTATGTTCTTATGTTCTATCTCCCTGAGTTTGCCAAGGCCTAATCTGATGGTGAGAAAAAGGAAATTATCTATATTTTCAGCTGGGGTTAGATAAGAGAATTCTATTGTTTATGGGACAAGGAAAGTGAAGTTCCTGGGGTGATAAGCTATTTTTTAGATTGCTGCTAATCAGGAATTATTATTATAAGGAATTATCTCGTGTGTAAGAATTAGCTACTCATTTATCTAGCAAGTGTTGTGTGATAATTATGTACTGTGTTTCATTTATGTATTCAGATATTTTGTGAACAATAATTAGTTATTATTTGCTGCTGGCTTATGAATTATATTTTTCTATTTCTATAATAAAATATTTCATATAGTCTTGGTCTCTGTTTATGGTTTCCCTAGCAACTAAGATATGCACATAACTTTGTTATACCCATAAATCTACCTACAGTACTAGATAGAAGGGGTAGAGAAAGAGGGCACATGATGAAAGGAGGGGATAAATAAAAGGGCACATGGTGGGGGGAAAAGGTAGCAAGCTGGTAGACAGTAAAAAAGGAAATTGATGACAGGGTAGTAAGACCATCTAGACCAGTGTTCTTCAACCGCCGGTCCGCGGACCGGTGTCAGTCCGCAGAAAATTCCTGCCGATCTGCGCAGGGCCACAGTGTTCTCCCTAGCGTGTTTTAGCTGGATGCTCCACCCGGCTAATTTAGGGGAGTGCCCGGCTGTTATCTTGCATCCACAGATCGCCCTGCTCATCCCACTACCAGCATTGAAGCCGCGTGCCAATCCTCTTCCCTGCCCCTACTCCTGCACTGTGAGCAAGGAGGGGTAATTTGCATAGCATTTGTGGTGCGTGGCCTCAAACACTATGGAAATTACCCCTCCCTGCGCACGGTGAAGTAGGGGTGGGGAAGAGGGTTGTCACATGGCCTGGAACGCTATGCAAATTACCCCTCCATGCTCATGGTGAAGGAGCAGGGGCAGGAAAGCAGCGGAGGTAAGGCCCCGCCCATCGTGAGGGCCTTGATGTGCGGCAGGCTGCAACATCAATGCTTTGCACCGTCAGATGAAGGAATAGGGGCAGGGAAACAGTGGAGGTAAGGCTCCACCCTTCTCACGAGGGCCCCGGTGGTGGCAGGCTGCAACATCAAAGTTATGCATCATCAGGTGAAGGAGTAGGGGCGGGGAAGCAGCAGAGGAAAGGCCCCGTCTATTTGATTGAAAATATCAAATACACGAGGATATCAACCAAGATATTTCTGAACTAGGTAAGTTTTCAGTGATCATCTAAAAAGAAAACATGAATTTGAAAATCTAATATCTATTGGAAGAGAATTCCAGCTATGAACATCTTGAAACCCAAATAAATTTTTTAAGTTCCTAAGATATCATATATCCTTTGGTAGGGAAAATGAAGAGCAGGCACTGAATGAGATCTGGAAGTCTTAGCTTTAATAGGATAAGAGAAGATTCAAAGCATACTGTATACTCAGGGCCAACTCCTTCAAACAATTTACAAAGAATGCGGGCCCATTTAAACTGAATTTGTACCTATACAGGGAGCCATTTTTTGCAAAACATTCCAGATTGATTTGAAGCTGAGTAAACATAGGGACCCTTTTACTAAGGCACAGTAGTATATTGCCCTACGGCAAATAATATTGCAGGCGCGCTGCACTTTCTGTGGTATAAAAATAGATTTTCCGCATGACATTTCAAGCTGTAAGACTTACTGCAGCAGTAGGCAGATGGGCAGAAAAAGGGGCTTCTTGTAGGTGTGTGTACCCACAATGCACTGGCACCAAATGGAATGCCACCAAATGGAAAACTCATTGAGATGCTAGATCTGGATACTGGGGGCGGGGACAGAAAAGGACCTTGAGGAATGGCGGGAAAGCAGACTTGAACCAAAAGGGAGGGGGAAGACAGGGCAGATGCTGGACTAGAGGGGGTAGAAAGGAGAAACACCCTGAACTGAGGAGAGAGAGATGCCAGGCCCTAGGGAGGGGGAAGACAAAGAGAGTGAGAGAGACAGAAAGACCTGGATAAAAGGTGGAAGGATACAAAATGTTAGCAGAAGGAAGATAGAGAGAGGGAAAAAACAGAAACAAAGGAGAGGCAGAAGAGAGGGGGGCAGATGTTGGACTTGGAGATTGTAGGGTGAAGGAAAAAAGCAGAGTTGACTGAATAGGAAGAAAGGTGGGAGATGCTGGACACGGGGTGGATGCAGTAAGAAGAAAAAGGAGATTCTGGATATTGGAGTAATAGGTAGAAGACAGGAAGGGACAGAAGTGGCAGATAGACTGAAGACCTTGGAAAGAAAATTAAGAAAAGACAGAAGAAAGCAGAAACTAGGATAAAAATGAACATAATGGGCAGACAATAAAGGTAGAAAAAATAATTTTATTTCTATTTTGTCATTAGAATATATCAGATTTGAACTATATATCCTGCTAGAGACATAACTGGGGACTGCAAAGCCCAGGCAGTGCTTCTTTAGCTTCCAGCTGGCTTAGGGCTCTCTCTGACCAGGGGGCATTCCCCTAACACTTTTCCTGTCATGTGTGACTGCAGTATTCTGTTAGCATGATATTTCTGTGTAGCATTCTGTAATAATTTGGCTTGTTCAGTTTTCTTGATAGTAGAGGGGATATATGTGAACAGAGGGGAGACAGGGGTTTTGTTGGTCCTTGCTTTGTATATTTGTATTTATAAAATGACAATTGTACAGAATATTGTTTCTTTTTATACTTTAATACATAAGAACATAAGAACATAAGAAGCGCCATCTCCGGATCAGACCTTCGGTCCATCAAGTCCGGCGATCTGCACACGCGGAGGCCCTGCTAGGTATACACCTGGCTTATTTTACGTTCAATATAAAATCATAACTGAGGCTTGAGCGGATGGTTTCAGATGGTTTGCAGGGACCGAGCTCGCGGAGTCGGGGCGGAAATGGTTTTTTAAAAATTTCAGTTTTAGTAGTTTGCCAGTCCACATAAGAATTCTTCTATTTCTGCCGGTCCATAGGTGTAAAAAGGTTGAAGAACACTGATCTAGACAGATGCAGAAAATAAACTGAAAAGAAAAAATGAGGGGAAAAAGGGAAAGAGATTGCAGAGCAGAGGTGTGGGAGAGGGAAGGAGAGGAGAGAGATGTCAAACCAATGGTGGTGAAAGGAGAGATGGGGGAGGCATACAGTTTCAGGAAGGGGCATAGAAGGAGAAAAGATGCCATATAGGGGCAGAGAGATGGCAGACAGTGGATGGAAGGAAGAGAGTAACAAGATGAGGAAAGCAGAAACCAGAGAAGACAAAGATAGAAAAAATTTTTCTATTTATTTATTTATTTATTGCTTTAGGAGACATGTGTCACTGTTTCTGTGGTGTTGCATTGTATGCAGAGTCCAGCTTCTTGCTGGTTCAATTTAACCTTTGTCTATATATTTCTTTTATCCCCCCTTTTACAAAACTATGGAGTGTTTTTTAGCTCCAGCCGTGGTAGTATCAGCTCTGATGCTCAGAATTCTATAAGCGTCAGAGCTGTTACCACCATGGCTAAAAACTATATTACAGTTTTGTAAAAGGGGGAGGGGTTAGTTTGTGATTACATATTCCATACTAGGCGAAGGTGTTTTCTGTGTTCTATGTGTTCGAAAGACACGGTTTTCTGTTAGGATTGACTGTGCAGGATTGAACGGTACTAGTCTGGCTTATTTAGTATTATAATGGGTGTGTTGATGTTGTACTGCTCAATGCAGTATGTAAGATGCTGCCTTTTCCTAAGTATACTGTTGTGTGACGTTTGGATTGTTACAAAAAATCATGTTTTTCATACAGATGGGGGGAGGGGGTAACAAAAAATTATTTTCCCAGGTGTCACATATGCTAGGTATGCCACTGCCAATCGGGACACACTTTAAACAAAAAACGATGGGGCACAGGACGCCTACAATGTAGGTGTTGTTTGCATGTGTATGGAGACATCTAGGCATGCCTATGTACACCTAAAGCCCACAAAGGCATGTTTTATACTGAAAGTGGCCTTAGGCATCCATAGATGTGCCTAGGCGCTTCTCATGGGCATGAATTTGATATCTTAAATGTAGGCCTGTAAAATTCTGGCCTACATTTAAGGCATCTGTAGAACAAAATAGATGTGATTCTGGAGTAGTAAGGGGATTTCAGGGGGGGAAGTCTACTCCGAGTGCAGTCTTACTAAGGGCACAGCACCCCTCCTCCTCTCCGCTCTCCTCCCACTCCTCCCCTTGCCGCACATACCCCTTGCCTTCCCCCCCACCCGCGTGAGGTTGCTGCCCGTGTCAGCATCGGCACTCTTTGATGTCACTTCCAGGACCCACACCTAGGAAGTGACATCAAAGAGCAAACCAATGTTGATGTTGGCATGCCGCTTACGCTGGAGAAGTTAAAAAGGTACGGGAAAAGGAAGGGGGCACGTGCGCGCAGCAGTGGCTGGGGAGGGGCGCCACCGCCCCGAGCACTGCGCACCCTTACTTTGCCATTGGATGCGGTACCTACTGGTGATTGACACACAGTAGGCAGCCATTTTGCAGGCTCTGTTTTCAGAATTAGGCCCTTAGTGCACAGAAATGATTACTAACAGCACAGCTAATAATGGAGAATACAGTTAGCTAAACTTCTGGGGGAATAGCTACAAGTATCATATTATTTACCACATTGGCAAGTATCATGTAGTAATGGCTCAGTGTTTGTTATGCCTCCAGCAGCCTTACCTTGGTCCTAACAGGGCTGTAAAATATGCTGCATGCAATTAAGTGTTGTTTTAGGACCTTACTGTTAGTTATTTCCTGCCAGGACATGTGAGACAAGGATTGTGGAAAATGTAGTCTGAGAAAGTGTATAAACTGTATTTCCATCGTTCTGTTTTCCTTCTCAGCTAAACTTGGACTCTCTTTGTTTTTTTTACTTCCTGGCTATCTTTAGCTCTGATTGGTCTCTCTAGTACCCCCTCCTTTTTTCTGGTGGGCTTCCTGCAGTTCTTGTGTGCCTTAGCTGTCTTGCTGTTTTCCCTCTGCTGGAGCTCACCTCTAACTACACGTCTGGCCACATGGTTTATGGCCGCAAGCTGTTTGGGCCACCCTGATGTTTCTCTTTGTTTAGAGGAACACTGTTTTCATCTCTTTGGCTCTCATTTCAATAGACCTTTCATAAGAATCATCCTGTTACCCTCTTTGGCTCTTGGACTTTCAGTATTTGCCTCTCCCCTTTCCTCTATTCGTCTAACCTTATCACCTTACATCATACTGAATAAAGAAGCTGTACCCAGAGGATTCTTTTCATCTATTCTCTGAAAAACTCCACAACTGTGAATATCTGATATATTTACTCAATAAAGTATATCTCAGAAAAAAACAGAAAATATATCTGCGTCTGAATCTGCCTAGAAAGGTTTAACTCCGCTTAAAATATGTCATATGATCTGGGATTGCATCGTATTAAAGCGGCAAAGCGTTAACTGCAAGATGCAGTCCTCACCTATTCCAAGCCTCTCATAGGAATTTTCACATTAGCTAACTTTTAGAACATCATGAAAGCTGCATTAAATACTGGATATGGTTTAGTATATAGGTCACACTAAAGACCACAAATCCTATAAATCGGCAAATCTTTTCCACTGGAATTCCTGCTTGATTTTGTTATTTTCGACCGGAGAACGGATAGAGGATTGTGCCTTGCCCTTCAAATAGCTTTTGCAAAACAGGGATGTTGTCAGGCTTGGAACTTTCTCTGGCAGCTAAATTCAGACACTATGTTGTGGATTTTTTTGAAAACCGGTCTGGATTTGATTCTTTCAAGAATTCCCAGGATATAGCTATGAAGATAAGTTTATTGCTACTCTGAATATTTTGTATGCTGTTTAAGAGGAGTTTTTTCTGAGACCTGTAATTATGCTCTATCCCTAACGTGACCATTTATTTTTTCATCAAAACGTGACATCTATTAATTTTCAGTCCCGCCCCTAATCCCGCACTAGCCCCACCCCCAATTCCGCCCTAGCCCCGCCCCAGTTCCACCCCCAATTTCTTCCATTCATTTTTCATATACACACAATATCTTATTAATTCATAATGGTAACCATAAAATAAAAAAAACACAAAGTACACTGTATGCTGAGAAAATGTTAATTATCATTTACGAGTTTCAGTTTTTTTTCAAAGATGTCAAGGGAGATGACTTTAAAATATTCAATGTCACCTCAATAACTATAGAAAAACAGACAAATATAGTGCAAAATATAGTCAGCAGATATAAATTCTCAAAACTGACACATTTTGATCATTAAATTGAAAATAAAATCATTTTTCCTACCTTTTGTTGTCTGGTGATTTCATGAGTCTCTGGTTGCATTTCCTTCTGACTGTGCATCCAATCTTTCTTTCGCATCCAACATTTCTTTCACAATCCAACCCCATCCCCTTTGGGGCAAGGGCTCTCTCTTTTTTCCCTCTGTAACCCTCCCCAGATCCAGTGTCAGGTCTCCTTTGTACCTACCACCACCTTTGTTCCAGGTCTCCCTCTCTTTCCCTCTTCTGTTATGATCTTCCATCTCTCTGTTCTTCCTCAGAGTCTCTCCCCCTCTGTCTGTACATAGTCCAGCATCTGCCTCCTGTTTTTCCACTTTGGTCCAGGCCTTTCTCTCTCTAGTCTTTCTTTTGCTTACAACCCCCCCCCCCCCCCTTTTCACTGCCTCTCTCCTTCCTTCCTCCCTCTCTCCTTCCTATGTCCCCTTCATTGCCTTCCAGCCTTTGTCCCACCCCTATCCCGAAGCCAGCCAGCCTGCCTGCCTCACTCCCTCCAGCACCCAAACTTGGCCTACCGCCGATTCTACACATAACACCCCCCCATCCAGTCCGCCTTCGCCGCTGCCGCATGCTTCCACTTCCTGCCTGCCGCTGCAACTGCAGGAAAGGAAGGTCCAGGTGCAGGCCCACAAGCCTTCTCCCTGATGTCATTTTTGACATCGGAGAGGAAGTTCTGGGACAGCCAGGCAGCAATTGGCTGGCCCGGAACTTCCTCTCCAACATCAGAATTGACATCGGGGAGAAGGCTTGTGGGCTGGCACCTGGACCTTCCTTTCCTCTAGTTGCGGCAGCGGGTGGGGAAGCAGGGAGAGAGCCCATTCTCTGTGATCGCCTGTCCCATTGTCCCTATGCACAGCTTTGTGACGCTGTCTCTGACAACGGGACATTTTGGCGTCCCAAAGCTGTGCATGGGGACAACGGGACAGGGGATCTAAAAATGGGACGTTCTTGTTCAAAATGGGATGTATGGTCACATTATGTATCCCCTAAACAGGACTTAGTTGTTGGGACTAAGTGTTCTGAGCTCTCTTTTTCTCCATCTTTTAAACATTGCTGTAGATATCTGGAGCAGTTGCTCTTTCTTTATAGGTGTATGATGCTTTTTCCTATGTTCAATTTGAATTAGTAAATAGGTCCCATAACTTTTGGAAGACTTAATAGCTAGGGAAATTGCTAGCTGCAGAATCTTCTTGCTTGCCTAAATTGATAAAGAAAAGATCATACTTTTTGTGTGCATGGAAAGATGCATATGTGAAACTCTTTCCTTCATAATCAGCAAAAAATGTGCTTTCGTCCATCTGAATGTGGTACACTTCATTGCCAGAACACCTGCCATACATCGTCTGCCATTGTTCAGGTGACTGCTGGCCTTCCCTGAAACATAAAACAACCAGCTTAAATAAGAACTCAAATTTTCATTAGATTTGTCAGCTAACCTAAGAAATACAGATCAAGAATGGAAAAAAAAAAAGATGCATGGAAATTATTATACTATAATAGGAAAGTATCACAACATAAGAACTGAAATCCAGATCTGTAGACAGCCTGATCACAACACTTACTGAGGTGGAATGTGAATGAGCATTTTGTAACTAATTTTGGAAATTAGTTTCAGCAAAGTTTGTCAGGACAGTTTCCAAAAGCATTTAGGAGGTGAGAGAAAACAAACACTGACCATATGGATATTTTTAAATATGTGTTGTCAATTTTTTTTAATCCTCATGTCTTGTACTTATTTAATAAAATCAGGGCCAGATCTCCACACATGTTTTATTGGGAATGATATTCAGCTTAGTTTAACTGCTTAGCAGCAGCTCTCACTCAGAGAATTGCTCAGGGACTGAAACTTCACCCATCCCCCTCCAGTCCCACTAGAATCTACCTGCTAAGATCCATTCTATGCCTATCGATCTCCACAATTAATTTCATCCATCCCCACCAGTACCCACAGACAATTCCTTCAGTTTCTAGAGTACATTTATTTCATAACTGAAACTAATCATTTCTTCAGTCCATGCAGAAACAATGAGTGTTCCAAGTCTTAATCTGGTATCCCTACTGCCTCTCTGAGCATTCAAAGCCTCATTCTGGCTTCCAATAACTATTTTCAGGGCATTCCAAGCCTAACAGATGTTACCAGAAATTTGACTGTATTCTCATGGGGACCACAGCAACTTCTTCTATCTCCATGGAAATTCCACAAACCCTGAAATCATACTGTAGGGCAGGGGTGTCCAATACGTCGATCGCGATAGCTCAGGAAGGCAACGTGAGTTGATCGCAGAACCCATCCCAGGCTCCATGATAGACTTGTGTTGCCGTCCCGATCTACCGGGCCTATCAGTCTTCCTCTCCCCGACATCAAAGACGCCGACGCTAGGCATCCACTTTAGGCTGTTTTTTGTCATTTCGGGGAGGGGGGTGTGTGTGTGGCGGCGGCAGCAGCAGTCTAAAAAAGAAATCATCCTGGCCCGGGTCGGTGTCATGCTAGCCTTCCTATCTGGCCCTCTCCCTTCTACCTGCTTCCGGCCACACCCCCTGCTCCGCGGCTCTCTTCGGCAACTCAGCAGCAGCGATCGACACAAGCTTCTGACGTCGGGGCCTACCCTCTGCAAGTCCCGCTTATTTCAACTTCCTTTTCCTTTTCCTTTTTCGGCAGCCTGTCTTGATCACCGCTGCTGACAAGTTGCTGAAGAGAGCCGCGGAGCAGGGGGTGTTGCCGGGTGTAGGTAGAAGGGATAGGGCCAGATGCAGGACTCGAGGGTGAGGGAGGGGAAGAGAGAGAGAAAGAGAGAGGGGAGGGAAACAAAAGGAAATATTTCATACTGGGCTGGGCCGGAGTGGAGGGAGGATGGAAAGATTCTGGCTACACAAAGAAGAGAAAGGGTAAGCAGGACCTACTGAATAAGGATAGAGATACAGAGGGGACATGAAGAGGAGGTAAAATAGAGACATGGAATAATGTTGAAAAAGGGGGGGAAGGTAAAGACATTGAAAGGGCAAATAGTGAACATGGGGTAAAGACAAGGACAGAGATAAATGATTCTGAAAAAGTGGTGAGATAGGGATATAGGTGAGATGGACACAAAGAAGGGTGATGCTGGAAAATAGGTGGAATGGTAATTCTGACAGACACAGAAGGGAAATGCTGGATCAAGGAGAGATGGGGCTCAGGCTGGATGGAATGGGGAGAAATGCCTGGTTGGCCCGGAACTTCCTCTCCTACGTCAGAATTGACGTCAGGGAGTGGAATGCTGGTCAGTGCGATGCTTCTGCAGGGAAAGCTTGGGACGGCGGTGGCTTGAGGGCTGTTCCCGATGGCAGTAGCAGCAAACCAAGTGGCTTGGGGGAGGGCACGGAGAAAGAAAGAAAGGGTGCAGACAGGGAGACAGAAAGAAGGGGGAACAGGGAGACAGAAAGAAGGAACAGGGAGACAGAAAGAAAAAGTTGGGGGAGAGAATGAGGTCTGGAGGAGAGGAAACATATAGGAGGCTGAAAGAAAGGAAGAAAGATTGGATGCACAGTCAGAAGAAGAAAATGCAACCAGAGACTCATGAAATCACCAAACAACAAAGGTAGGAAAAATGATTTTATTTTCAATTTAGTGATCAAAATGTGTCTGTTTTGAGAATTTATATCTGCTGTCTATATTTTGCAGTATGGCTCCCTTTTACTAAACCACAATAACGTTTTTTTAGCACAGGGAGCCTATGAGCATTGAGAGCAATGCGAGGCATTCAGCGTAACTCTCTGTACTAAAATGTACTATCGTGGTTTAGTAAAAAGGGAGGGGGTATTTTGTATTTTTGTATTTTGTTACTGAGGTGACATTGCATAGAGTCATCTGCCGTGACCTCATTGAAAAAACCCGAAATATGAATAATTAACATTTTATCTGCCTTTCAGTGTGCTTTGTGTTTTTAAAAATTTTTTATTGTTGGTAGATCATTTTGACTTAGTCATTATAAAAGTAGCTCGCAAGCCCATAAAGTGTGGGCACCCCTGCTGTAGGGATTCTTGCTAACACAGAAGTCATACTACAGGATTTATGCCATATTTATTCCCATGCATCCCTCTAAGTTAAACCACACTGTCTGGGTTCAGCACTGATAACATGTGATGTCAATGTGAGCCACAACACACTCTACTTAGTGCTGGGGCATTCTGAGAGTGAATTCGGGGCTGACCCAGAAGTTTTCTGGATAATTCTGATATTCAATACTGATATCTGGATAATAGGGTGGTCCCCAAAAATTAATTAACACAGTTTGTTTGTCCACAAGGCTAATTTTATTCTTTATATAAAAATGAAATACATACAAAATTTAGGGGTCTCCCCACCTCACTGTTTTTGTGGGGTTTTTTTGTTTTTTAAACTACCGCTAAGCTTAACAGTATATTGTACTTCTTGTGTACTCAACAAATAATCAGCAGTCTATGACATAAGAGCCACCTTTAGTGCACAAAGAAAGTTCTTTCAGTGTCTGGTCACTAGCTGAAGAGCAAATTGCTTTTGTTCTTCATATTTTGTGAAAATATCGTTATATTTTTCGATGAGGCTTATTCCTCATTAACAGTCAGTTAGGATGCCTGATTCCAAAGTTCTTTGAAAACTGGATCGTCAGTCCACTGTGGGATATTTCTTCAGGAATATTTTTGCTTTTGTTGATTCTCCTTCAATCAAGAGATCAAAAGTCACAGGTTCCATTTCATCTGTACACATGAGACATCATGGAATGTCTGCCAATGGTGGACGCTGTAAGTTTTGCATCATTTGTAGCTTTGTTTCTGGTGTGATTTTGTCATCAAAAAGGCAAGTGCTGCTAGGTGCTTGGACAGAAACCATAGATGTTTGGAACAACAGTTTTATTTGGAGATGAGCTGAGAGTAGACGGCAGTTCAGTGTCATTGTATGGAGCCCTAATTCTCATTGATTTGATCCCATACCACCATCGCCGACTCACATGTCAACTTATAGCTTTCCAGTAAAGGTTTTTCTTCATCACAGTATTGAAAATTGACCAGCTGAAGACCATCCAGTCCATGTGGCAGTCTAGCAGTTGACAGATGACAGACTGATTTCCAAAGGAACCAGTTTTTAGGTGCAGATCACAAACTAGATGACGCCACACAAACTAATTATGCACAATCACCTACATACACAACACACAAACAAACAGTGCATGCTGGGGTGACCTCTGAATATCCTATATAATAAAATGCTAGCCGCGCATGCGCACACCAACTTTCGTGATCTGTAATCCCTGTTCCATGTTCTGTAGGTCTGTGGCCAAGCAGGAGTGCGCATGCGCGAGTCTCCAGCTCCTACCTACACTCGCAGCACTGGCCGCTATTGCTGGACTCCCTGCTCTTCGGTAACTCAGCAGTGGATAGAAGACACCGCCGATCTCCGTTCCTCTGGGGGGGGGGTCTGGGAGGAGAGGGATCGTGGCCACTCAGCGCTCCCACCGAGGAGCCCAGCAACTTTTGCACCGCAGCAGTAGGGAAAAAGTCGACGACTCCCCCCTCCCGCACCAACTGCTGCCGCTCCTGTTTGAAGCGGCCTGATGAGGTTCGCGGCCGGCTGTAGCGAACCTCGCAGGCCGCTCTCCACATGAAGCACGTTTCCTCTGACGCGATCGCGTCAGAAGGAACATGCTATCATATGGAGAGCGGTCTGCGAGGTTCAATACAGCCGCCCATGAACCTAAGCAGGCTGCTTTGAACAGGAACAGGAGCGGCAGCGGCGGCAGGAAACATGGATGCATGGAGGAAGGTAAGAACGGGAGGGGAAGCCAAAAAAGAAGGGCCCTGGATTAGCCAGAAAAAGGAGCTGTTTTGGTGGGAGGGTTGTGCTGAGTGCACGAAGCAGGCAGGCAGGGGGAGAGGCAAAGGGGGCTGCTTTGGGGGATGGTTGTGCTGGGGGCCGACAGCAATCATGGGGGGAACAGAAGAGGGCCACGGATCAGGCAGGCATGGCACAACAGGGGGCCAGAGGGAGAGCGAAAGGGGGCTGCTTTGGGGGGAGGGGTGTGCTGGAGGCAGACAGCAATCAGGGAGGGGGGAGGAACAGAAGGGGGGCCATGAAGCAGGCAGGCATTGCACAACAGGGGGAGAGGCAAAGGGGGCTGATTTGGGGGGATGGTTGTTCTGGGGGCAGAAAGCAATTATGGGGGGGAGGAATAGAAGGGGGCCATGGAGCAGGCAGCCATTGCACAACAGGGGGATAGGGGGCTGCTTTGGGAGGAGAGTTGTGCTGTGGGCAGACAGCAATTATGGGGGAGAACAGAAGGGGGCCACGGAGCAGGCAGGTATTGCACAACAGGGGGAGAGAGAAAGGGGGCTGCTTTGGGGAGATGGTTGTTCTGGGGGTAGAAAGCAATCATGGGGGGGGACATAAGAGGGCCAAAGACCAGGCAGGCATGGCACAACTGGGGGCCAGGGGGGAAGGGAAAGGGGGCTGCTTTGGGGGGATGTTTGTTCTGGGGGCAGACAGCAATCATGGGGGGGTACAGAAGGGGGTCAAGAAGCAGGCAGGCATTGCACAACAGGGGGAGAGGGAAAGGAGGCTGCTTTGGCAAGCAGGGGGGCCAGGGAGACAGACAGAAAAAAAATACACAGACAGGGGACCAGGGAGAGACACAGACACAAAGAATGACAGACAGACAGCGTCCAGGGAGAGAGAGAGAGAGACAAATAAAAAATAAAAAACAGACATACAGACATCTGCTCTAGCACCCGTTATTGTAACGGGCTTAAACACTAGTTGTCTAATAAAGCTGAAGTTTGACACATGAGTAAGACATACCAAGTGGACAATAATAAGCCTTGTAAAGACAAGATTCGACAAGGTTGATTTTTTTTGCATACTACCATGGATCACCCTAATGGTTAACTATCTTGGCAAACAGGACTGCATAAATAGATCTAATTTTACTGAATAGCTGGGTATTGGCTCTAAATGTCATCTAGAAAGATATTTCCAGCAGCTGCCATTGTCCCAGATATTCCATGCTTGTACACAGATTAGGAGCAACCCTGAATATTCAAAATAAAAATGGTTTTTTTCACCTTGGAGATTTATTTTTCCTTCCAGTTTCTCTTTTTTGCTTTACCATCTTCTGCAAATTCTCCTTCAAGTGGCTGCTGCCCATTTGTCCTTTCTCCTATCTCCTGTCATGTTCCATTCCTTCACTACAACTGCCTCTGACAAATTAACCTTTCCATTTAGCTTTTCCTCCTTTTTAAATTTTCTACCTCAGTCATCTCAGGTTTTGCCCTCTTTCTCCCTTCTCGTCTTTACCTTTAAGCTTCCTAACAAATTTCCATCTTATTCTCTCACCCACTATTCCATTCCCTTCCATCTTCAGTCTACTATCTATTACCATATTTTTACCCACTGTAATCACTACCCTCTGATCATTCATTTCCCCATCAACCCCCCTGCCCCATTTCTCCTCTCCTCTTCTACATGATAACACCATTCCCAGCTTCTCCCTACTTTTACTCTTCCTGCCCTGCATCTACTTCTTCTTTCTCCCTCTTCATCCTTGAAGCCTGAAATCTCCATGTCCTTTCTACTCTGCACTCCCCCACCAGCATCCTCCTCTTCCATCTTTTTTCCCCTGTCTCTCCTACCATTGTCCAGCAGGTCTCCCTTTCTTTTCCATCTCTCCAACCCATTGTACAGCATACTCACTCCCTTCTGCCCCTAAATCCAACATCTCCCTCTTTCTCCCTTCCCCTCCTGTTTAGCATTTCTTCCTTTATTTCCTTTACCCCCATGTCCAACATGTCTCCTTCTCTCTTATTGCCCACCATCTCTCTCTCACTCTTTCTCATACTGCCCAGAGAGTGGGAAAAAAGAGAGATATTGGATCCATGGAGCATCTCTCCAATCCCCTTTACTGCCACGTGAAATATTTTTCCCTCTCTCATCCCTATCCCTGCTCCATATAGCATCTTTCATCCCTCTCCACTAGTCCCATGCCCAACATTTCTCCTTCTATCACCCTTCTCCAGCCCCCTACCGCATCTCTCCCTCCATTCCTTCCACCACTATATCTAACATTTGTCCCTCTCACATCCCTTTCTGTTCCTATGCAGGATCTGTGTCACTGCTCCCTCTCCACCATCACACCCAACATGTCTTCCTTTCATCTCTCTTTCCCCCATGCATCTTTACTTTACTCCTCTCACCACCATGTCCAACAATTTTATCTCCCTCCTTAAGCCCAATTCTCCTTTTTCTTCCTTTCCCATGTTCACACTCTCTCTTTTCCTCTTACTCACACAACCATGTCCAATTCTCCTTTTTTCTTCCCTCCCTTACTTGAAGCATCTCTCTTTCCCTCCTTTCATCTATGTCCTGAATTTATGAGGTATGATGAGAATCATGGTGGCTTGATCTTTGCGAAGAAGAGTAGAGTCTTCCTAATGAGAGGTATTGGAGGAAATGTATACAGAATCCTGTCTCACCAGTTCAGAAGAAAGATGTCTGACTCAATGACTTGAAGTGTAGAGTCTGGAGCAGAAGAATAGAAGTTTGTTGTTGTGGGGGGGAAGCAAAAAGGCCTACTTTGGGTGACACCCAATCCGAGAAAATCTGCCACAAGAGGGATATGTTGAGAAACAACTCATGAGATTGAAGGAGTCTGCTCAGCTTTTCCATTAAGACATTCTCTTTCCCTGCTAGATAAACCTCTTTGAGCAGGATGTTGTGAGAAATTGTGCAGTTCCATATCTGTATTACTTCCTGGTAGAGTGGGTGAGACCCTGTGCCCCCTTGTTTGTTGAAATAAGATGTGGTTACTTGATTGTCAGTGTGAATGAGAACTACTTGATTCTGCAGGCAATCTTGGACGATGTGGAGGGTGTTGTGAATTGCTTGTAGATCCAGGAGATTGATGTGTAGAGTTTTCTCATAAGGAGTCCCAGATGCCTTCGGTATGTAGGCCATCAAGGTGGGCTCCTAAAGCTACCTTGAAAGCATCTGTGATGATCAGATTCTGATATGATAGCGGCTGGAAGAGAAGGCTGCAGAAGAGATTGAATAGAAGCATCCACCACTGAAGGGACTGATGAATCTCCGAGGTCACCTGTATTGGTTGAGAAAGAGACCTGGTAGCTTGAGTTCCCTGGTAGAAGAAAATCCATCGAGGTATTCTGATGTGTAGACGTGTGAATGGAGTGATATGAACATGTGACTGAGAAAACAAAACATTTTACATGCAGTAATGTGTGAAAGGGAGACTTTCTGACACAGGTGGATAAGACTGTCAACTCTCTGTTGAGGTTGAAAAGATCAAGCTTGCATTGTTTCCAGAAGAGCTTCTATGAACACCAAGATTTGAGTTGGTTGGAGATGCGATTTCTGGTAGTTGACTACAAATCCCAGGTACTCCAATAGATGAATTGTGGAACTGATGGCATACTGAGCTTGTTGCAATGAAGAGGCATTTATCAGCCAGTGGTTTAGATATGAAAATAAATGAAACCTGCTTGAGCAAAGGATTGCAGCCACCACTACCAGGCATTCTGTGAACACTCTCGGTGCTGATGCTAGACCAAAGGTATTTTCTGTGGGTGGGTAAGATGGGAAAGTGAGTGTACTCTACTTTGAGGTGTAGACAGTAGAGCCCATCATTCTTCTCCAATAATGGTAAGAGTCCCCAGACTGACCATGCAAACCTTCTCTTTCCTTAAGTATTTGTTGAGAACACGGAGATCTAGAATTGGACCTCTGGTCTATTTTGGTATTAGGAAATACTTGAAATAGAACACCCAGCCCTTCTCCTGCAGAGAACCTTTTTCTACTGCATTGAGCTGGAGAAGGGCTGAGAGCTCTTGGTGAAGGAAGGTATTTTGAATTGAGTTGAAAAGATACTCTCTTGGAGGGTGGTTTGGAAGTTTTCAAAATAAGTGCAGGGCATAACCCTAAGAAACCACCTGGAGAAACCATTGGTTTGATGTTATGAGGGTCCAGCAATGGTAGAAGTGGTGAAGTCTGCCTCCTATGGGATGATCGAGAGGGAAAGACAGTGAGATGTTGGTAGGGAAGGGAAGGGAGTCAAAAGGACTGTTTCTGCTTGGATTGTGGTTTACATTGAGGCTTTTGTTGTCTCTGCTGTCTAGGACATCTTTGAGTTGATGGTCAAGATTATGTAGATGGCCGATTATAATGACACTTGGAAGTATAGTAAGAAGAGCATCTAGAGGTATTAGGCTATTTTCAAAATGTTTGTGTTTGTGCTTCTTGATTTTTTTCTGTATTGCTCTCAATTGGAGAGGCAATCCTGGACTGAGGTGTCCAAATCATAAATTCAGAGCCAAGCTTCTCCTTGCTTCCCCGACAAGCCAAGCCACCCTGCTCACCCTGCCCCCACACACCCTGCTTCCTTGACGCAGCAACACCAAGGCGCGTGCAGCGACTGCACTGCACAAGCACCAGGCCTACAAGTCTCCCCCACCCCAACGTCAATTGTGACATCAGAGAGGAAGTTCCGGGCCAGCCAGCGATTGGCTGGTCTGGAACTTCCTCTTCGATGTCAGAATTGACATTGGTGGGGAAGGCTTGTAGGCCCGGTGCTTGTGCAGTGCAGTTGCTGCACGCGCCTTGGTGTTGCTGCGTCAAAGAAGCAGGGTGTGTGGGGGCAGGGTGAGCAGGGTGGCTTGGCTTGTAGGGGAAGCAAGGAGAAGCAGGAAAAAATCCTGAGCTCCGAAAATGGGACATTTCAGGTGTGGTTCGGAACAATCGTGATGCCTTTGCGATCTACTGGTTGATTGTGATCGACCATTTGGGCACCCCTGAGTTAGAGCATAATGATAGGACAGACTTTTATGCAGTGTCAGTGCTGACTCCACCCCGGAACACCCCCCAGTTAAGCCAGCTTTGAGTTAGGTGCTAACTGGGAATTTCAGCGGCACTTAGCCAGTTAAGTACCACTGAAAATTAGCAGCTAGTCCTGACCAAGAGATTAACCAGTCAGTGGCTGGCTAAATCACTTTGAATATCAACTAGTAGGCTGGCTGAATCACTTTCAATATCTGTTGACTACTTCAAACTTTATTTCACAGCATGATGTTTTTATTGAATCACAACACAGACAATGAGACTAGTAAAAGAGGACATATACAGCACCTGTGGTTACCTGAAACAAATATTTTTGAAACTGAAGACTTGATGCAATCTGGTTACATAGATATAACACATCTTATGTCCATGCCCATTAACATAATGGTGCGGTCATATGGCACACGTAGAAATGATTTAATTTATGTATGCTATTATCTTCATTAGTTATTATGTTGAACAGAGACAGACACAGGCTGAATTAACCGCAGATATTCAATGTCTGGGCATGCACGGTTCCCAGCATTGAATATCTAGGTATGAATACTGACCAGAAAGTTTATCGGGCGCTGGTCAATATTCAAACTATTGCCTAATTAACAAGCCACATACATACTTGTAAACTTAGGACAGCAGCAGCTGTTTTGCTGCCCTTACTTTGTATAGTTACTTAGCTAGTTAGCAGACTGAAAATTGCCCACAAATAAGCTGGCATCGGCATAGAGGGGATATTCAGCAGCATTATCTGGTTAGGTGCCACTGAATATCTGCAGTTAGCCTCACACAAGTGATTAAAATGGCCAGGACTCCCCGCTTTGTATATCTACCCCTCTGAGTCTAAAATCTTTATATGGAAACCTAATTTTAAAAAACAAACCAATTAAAGAAAACAAAAAAAGTAACCCCCTCCCCTAGACATGATACATATTTATTGACATCCTAAGACAGTGCAGGGCTTGATATACAACTTAGGGAAAAAACTTTAAAATAAATCCAGTTTGCTAGATAATGTGTTCTGCTCATTAATTTTTTCATAATATATAGTGCATTAATACTCTAAAGATTCAGAAATGTAATAACAAAATCTTTTTTGAGTGGTAATACTGGAATAAAACTCTCTAGGGTGAGATGCTTGTTATGCGGAAAGCTTTTGTATCTTGCATTCTCCACATAACAGACAATGAGCAGTTATATATAAAATCAGCCAGAATGGATAAGCTAATGAGACAAACTCTTTCCCTGGACCTTAGGCTATGAAGATCAAATTATTATTTTTATTTCACTTGCTTGTCACACTGTATTTTAATCTGTTTTCTTTTATGGAAGAACCTCATAATCCAGTTGTGCAAAAATGCTTAGAATGGCAATAATTCCAAGGCCAAACAATGAACATTTTTCATTTTATTTCTATTAAAGTAGATTTTCAGTACATGCAGACACAATGCAGACTTTTTAAAACCTTGAAATAATTTGGCAAATCGAAAATTGGTATGAGGATGGAGTAAAATTGATCTCAGAATGAGAACCAGCTATTGTAAAGCGATGTTTTCTGTTAAAACAATTATTCCAAGACAAGCAGGCCGCGTATTCTCACATGTGGGTGATGTCATGGAGCCCCAACATGGACTGTGAACCACTCTTTAAATCCACAAGATCGTCCATCCTGCTTGTGTCAGCCCCTTCATAACCTCATTCGGTCTGGACAGGTAGTTTTTTTTGTTTCCATAGAGCGAAGCTTAAAAAAAAAACCACCTGTGTATTTTTTTATGCACGTTCTCCTTTTCTTGTGGATCCTTTCACCAGTCCATTGAACCCTTCTCAGCAGTGGATCAAACTGGAATACTGTGTCCTGACATCCCCTGGGTTTGGCCTACTAAAACAGTACAGTGAACGCTGTCAGTACAACAGGGCCCAGTGACTGGACTTACACTATCTCTGGCTGCCGTCGTCTTTGCAGACAGAGATACAGCATTTTACCAAACCAGTACAGGACCCTTTTCAGCTCCTTCACATTATCTGGAGGACTTCGGCTATGCCAAATACCCGCTACGACGATGCGTTCTACCCCTCACCTCCACCCCCAATCCTAACATCAGGGACCTCAGACTCTGCCTTATCAAGGCTGCCTCCTTCGAGGGAACTTTGTAAGAGGTCTAAGAAGTAGAATCACCTCTCCCCCTCCACAGCTGCGTCGGTATTGTCTCCATCATCATCTCCATTGTGATACTCAAAGTGCCGACATACTAAGACAGAATCATCATCATTTTGGTTGGTGTTGATTTTTAATTTGAAGAAATATGATCATGTCACTGATTTCTATCGCCAATTGCACTGGCTTCCAGTTGAGGCTCGGGTTAAATTTAAGCTCGGCTTTATTTGTTACATGGCACTAGCAGGTTCAATTCCTGAGTATCTTATGGAATCTTTTATTATTACAAATTCTAAACATCCTAGAAAATCTCATTCATTATTCTCATCCCCTTCTGTAAAGGGTTGTAAATATAAGAAATTTCAGGATCGTTTGCTATCTTTTCAAGCAGCCTCATGGACTAGGGATTTAACTCACATATTCAAAATCTCAAATTTGTACCAACAATTTTGATGTGCCTTAAAAACGTATATTTTAAAGAAATTTTTGTAAGTTAGATATAGGATGTCTATGCATTTGTATTATTAGTCTTTGTGAACCGCATAGAACTTAATGGCATTTGCGGTATACAAATGCGTTTTATGTTATGTTATCCCTGAAGCTTGCCTCCATAGCAGGGTCACTAGTGCTTCAACACCCGACGTAGCATGTACCCATGGCTCCTTTGTGAGCATTGGGGCCAGTGCCATCTCAGCAGGAACAGCTACTCATGCTGTTGCAGAAAGAGGCTCCGGGGTTGATGTGGTCGTGTGTTGAGCCACTTCCTACCCCATTGCCCCCAGTCTCAGCTCACTTCGAACATTGCCTGGATTATCCATTAAGACACTAGACTCGGCCATCTGGATGTCCAGCATTGTCGCCTATTCATTACCGCCATGCCTCATGGACACCCATAGATGGCGATGTGAACAACATTCATAACATGGCCAATGTCCAGTGTCATCAAGGGAGCAGAGTTCCTCATCTCACTCTTGTGGCTCCTCTAGATATTTCTCACATCACCGATTGTCTCAGCGTTCTCCCTGACACTCCTCAGGACGATCTTCTTGGCGCTCTATTTGATGTCCCCCTCAGGAGCCTTCATCTCTAAGGCCTAAAATTGAGGGATATGATTCTGATTTATCTCTCTGCTCCTTTGGTAATTACCTAAATTTGTCAGCAGATGAGTTTGCCAGCATGATTTCGGATCCCTTGTCTCACTAAAGAGTGCTCCTGGAAAGCCAGTCCTTCTCAAACTTTGTTGAATGAACGGGGCAGTTGCTACCTAGTAATATGTAGTTTACAACTCAGTCTCGGACAGAGCTCTTGGAAGCGCCAGACTATAAGGAGTGGCCTAGAGACTTCATTAAACTTCCTCTCCACCTTATGAAGGAGATTCTATTCAAGAACTGGGCATTCCTACTTGACATTCCTGTTCTACCATGCAAGTTGGTCATACTTTTTCGTATCTAACCTTGCCATGACTTTGACAGACCACGACTGCAACACCAATCTCTGGTCATTGAGTCCATAGGCACATAGAACCAGAACTTATGCCAATGCTCCCCTGGAAGGGAAGCCAAAACTTTAAATAGTTTATAGTTTATTAAAATTTGATTAAACGCTTAACATAAAATTTCAAAGCATTGTACATTAAAATCTAAAACAAAAACCATACAAAAGGGTAAAATAAAAATGATAGAAGGGGAAAAATTACAATTCTTAAAAAACCCCAAGAAACGGAGGATAAAAACAAAGGAAAGTGAAAATAAATTAAAAAGGCATGGGATAAATCAATCATAGGCATCTTTAGAAAGAAAACATTTTAAGCTACTCTTAAATTTATCCAGACTTTGTTCTGCTCTTAAGTATAAGGGAAGTGAGTTCCAGATTGAAGGTGCCATTACCGAAAAAATGTATGCACGATGAGTGCCAATTATTTTTAGTAAAGGAACATTAAGAGTGTGTTGAGATGTGGACCTTAAAGTTTTTTTGGGGGGGTCATATGGGATAAGAATTCTGTCTATAAATGCTGGAGCATTAGTCTGTCGGGTCTTAAAAGTAAGAAGGGCGATTTTATAAATAGTTCGATGATGAATGGGCAAACAGTGAGCATTCTTCAGCAAAGGAGTGATAATTTTTATTGCTGTATTTTGTATAAGTTGGAGACATCTGATATCCTTTTGGTATAATCTTTTATATAGTAAATTGCAGTAGTCGATTTTGGATATTATAAGAGAATGAATTAGAATATTGAGGGAATTAGAGTCAAGAGGAACTAAAGATCTTATCATCCTTAATTTATAAAAACAGTTTTTAACCAGAGCACTAATTTGAGGACGATAGGTAAGATTATTATCAATGATGATACTTAAGATTTTTACTGTTGAAGTAGATTCAAGCAGGGTTTGATCATTAGAAATTGGTGAAACTAATTGCAGGCCTTCCTTCCAAGGAAAAAAAACGGTACTAGTTTTTGTGATGCTTAACGAGCGCATGTTTGAGGTTAACCAGTCATGAACTTTAACTAATTTACAGTTTATGGAAGCGATATCGTTAGAGTCAGAGGGGTCAATAGTATGAAGAAGTTGGAGGTCATCAGCATAAGCATATACTGAAAACCCAATGGATTGGCAAAGTGTTAACAGTGGAGTGAGATAAATGTTGAAAAGCAGAGGAGATAGTATGGAGCCCTGAGGAATTCCATGATCAGTATGAAACAATTTAGAGCTAGAGCCATTGAAGTGAACAGTAGAGGATCTGTCAGAGAAATATGATTTAAACCATTCAAGGACCTGATTAGCAATTCCAATAGAAGTTAATTTTTGAAGTAGAAGCTGATGATCAATGGTGTCACATGCTGTGCAAGATCCAAGGAAATGAGAAGTACAGGTTTATGGAGAGTGGTTGCAGAGTGTTCCAGGGATCCATACTGGTGAACAGAAATTTAAATTACAATTTCTACATGACTTTCTATTTGAAGTCTCTTATCCAGAAAATGCCTCTGTATGACCACTATATACCATCTGACCACTTTCCTGCATACCAGTAGTTGATGGATGATCTAGACACCAGGAAATATATAGCACATTCCACATTTGCCACCTTTGACATCACCTCTTGAGCCTCTGCTTTCTCTATTGCCATGTTCAGACAGGCCTGGTTCAGGATTTCCAATCTAGAATCCAATGTCCAAGACTGTCTGTCTAACATATCCTGTATAGGGGATGACTTATTCAGAGATGGACTGGAGGAAGCCTCTCAGAAAATTAAATATCATACTGAGTATATGGCTTCCTTGTCCTCTTCTAGGTCTCATCAGTCCCAGTAGTCATTAAGGTATCCAACTATCTACAGGCACTCCACTTATCTTCCAAGACACAAATACTACCAGGCATCTACTCTCCTGGTAACTCCAAGATGATTCCGCAATCACAGAAAACAAAGTTTCCATACTTTCTCAATCCAAGCCACAGCAGTCCTTTTGACTACCTATTGGAGGGCATAGCCAACATTTCTCATCCTCCAATTACTCTACCCTTTGGGGGTCATCTTATCCACTACTATCAATGCTGTACTTTAATAACCTCTGATTGTTGGGTCCTTCAGGTGATAAAACAAGGCTATACCCTTTGTTTTCAGGGAAGACCTCCAAACCACCCTCCAAGAGAGTATCTTTTCAACTTAGAGTGACAGTACACTATGTGAGAATATGGTACCTGCTTGTCCTCACATAATGAATAGTTCACTACTTGTAGTTGATTAATATCAGTGAAATGACAAGATAATTAGATAATTACTAAATAAATATTTTATGCATATTCTTGATGAAAGATTTAATCATTCTAAAGTTATATAAAGCATATTAGATACTCATGAAGCAGTATCCTTGATAAATGCCCCGACTGGTTATTAGCCAGTGCCCTGGATCACTTATCTTCTGAATGAGTTGGTCCACCATAGCCAAGTTCCACCCCAAAAGGGTCAGATTGCATTCACCCCAATTTCCAAGACCTCAAACAAAGACCTAACAAATCCTGTGAATTTCAGGCTTATAGCCAGCATTCCGATATTCACCAAACATTTAGAAACACATGTGAGTAAACAACTTTTAACCTAAATTGAAAAACACTCCTTCCTTCATCACACTCAATTCAGATTTTGTCCACAACACAGTACGGCGCTGCTCCTGTTAACCTTGACAACCAGAATCAGGCAACTACTAAGCAAAGGACATCAAGCCATACTTCTCCAATTCGATATTTCTGCAGCATTTGACTCCGTCAATCACCAACTACTCCTAAACACATTCAGTGAAATAGGCATAACGGGCACAGTACACAACTGGTTCAGACTTCCTACAGAATAGGAGTTACCTTATCCAGAAAGAAGATGAATTCTCAAAAAGCTGGCAGGCATTCTGTGGTGTTCTCCAAGAATTCCCCCTCTCCCCTGTTCATGAGCTCCCTAGGTAACATTACTTTCAACAATAACGAAAGCCTACTATCCTACATCGATGACAAACTCCTCCTCATCCCAATAGAACACAACTCCAGAGACTTCCTGCAGAGAATCGCCAACAACATAGAAAAGATACAAACGTGGGCCATACTCAAAAAGCTCAAACTAAACACAGCAAAAACAAAAGCACTGTGGTTTCATAGTTCCCAGCAAACAGTCCCCACAGCTGTCACCCTACTCACAGGAAATGAACTAGAAATCAACAAAACCTCCAAAATACCCGGCTCATCCTAGATGCAACTCTTTCCTATGGACCCCAGATCTCCAACATATGAAGAAAAATCTTCTGCAACATGAGACAACTCTGAATGATCAGACCCTTCTTCCACAGTCATCACTTTGTTATACTAACACAGATGCTGTCTCAACTGGACTATTGTAACTCACTTTATGCAGGTATAAATACCGCCCTCACCTGCAGACTTCAACTGATTCAAATCACGGCAATACAGCTGATCTTCAAACTGAAAAAATATGACTCCATCTCGCCCTACTTCAACAAACTCCACTGACTACCAATTACTGCACGCATCAAATTCAAAATATTATGTATACTGTACCACATCTTGTACGCAAGCTCAGCTGTACATCTCATAAACCTTTTCACCAACTCATTATCCAACTCAACCAAAAACATTAAGAAATTCCTCCTCATCCTTCCATCTCCTACAGGAATAAAATACAAGTGTACATTTAACACACTTATCACCTACATTGGCACAAAGAATTGGAACAGCCTCCCGATTGCTATCAAACCAAACCATGATATCTCAAATTTCAGAAAAAACTGAAGACTCTTCTCTTTGAGGCAATATACTCCATTGACAATCAGTAGCATGTCCTGACAGAGTTTTTAATTCCTTCCAATGTAAATTGTACCAAAATCATTTTATTACCACCCAATTAGAAGAACTTTTCCCCTCCCCCTCCTCTAGCTTCTATCTCCTCTCCCTTCTCTCATTCTTCCACCCTCCCTAGAATTGTTTGTCACCTTGAACCTGCTTAGGCATAGAGCAACTCAAAAATTGTTAAATCAGATTTTGCTGATAAAAAGAGATTTTTTATAAATGAAACTTACAGTCCTCTAGAAGTATGGACCAGAAGTGTAATAAGTGTTGATGTCGCTGGGCATATGCAGTTTAAAGCTAGCATAGCATACTTGAACTCTTCTTCACATACGACATGATCTGCACAACATGATACAAAATTTAGATAGAAAATAATAATTTTGCATTTTAAGATCATCCTTCCAACTTAAACCATTTATTGTGGTATACGTCTCTCTTCCTAAAAGACTGGCAGGTTAATTTTCAACCAGATAGTAAAAGGCATATAGTATCTATTTTGCTGTCCTAAGTTATCCAGATTTTGCTGTCTTAAGTTATCCAGATAAGCTTGAGGGGCTCATCTTCAAAAAAGAAAAACATCCAAAATGTGGCATAAGGGGGGAGCTGGATGTGATTCATACCAAACCCTTCCAATTCACTATTTTTGAAACATACATATTTTCTGGATGGATTACTATGATACTTGTTCACATATAAATCTCAAGGGGGCATGTTAAAGATGTTGTTTGGGCCGGACTAAGGTGGGCTTATGATTTGGATGTTTTTCTGCAATCATCAATCATTTTAGAAAACATCCGGGGCACAATTTGAATGTTTGGGGCAAGACCTGTTTTAACAACAAATAAGTGCAAAAAGGTGGCTAAACTGACCAAATGACTAACTGGAAGGATGATGGTAGGACCCCCACACACCCCCAGTGGTCTCCCCTCCCCTCCCCTCCCCCCAAAAAAAAAGATGTGAATGAAACAGTACATACCTCTCTGCCTGTTAAATAACTTCAGATGCTATGGCCAGTTCTAGGAAAGCAGCAAGCAGACTCCTGGAGTAGCTTAGTGGATGATGTAGTCAACCAAAGTGATAAGGACTTAAGTCCATATCCCACCCTAGCTACTACACTTATGGTGGAATATGTGAGCCTTCAAAACACACCCAAATTCTAATGACACCTGCAGGCTTAAGGGCTGGTGTATGGTATACAGTTGGTTTCAGTACATTTTGGGTGGGTTTTGGAGGGTTCGCCATACTTTATAAGGGGGTAATAGTGAGGTTTATACCTGGGCTTTTTTGTGTGTTCCATTGCTCTGTTGGGATGTCTTTGTGGCCAGTCTACCAAAAATGCTAGTCCCTCCTACATCCCAGAGGTTTGTTTTGTGTACTTTTGAACATTTTAAAAATATGGTTCAAAAAAATAGACGCACTGAGGACAAACACATCTAAAAAATAACCTCAAGAGGGATATAACTCTGTTGGAGAAAGTGCAGAGGCGAGCCACGAAACTTGTCAAAGGAATGGAGCATTTGAGCTATGAAGAACGACTCAGGAAACTGGGATTGTTTACCCTCGAGAAGAGAAGACTGAGAGGGGATTTGATAGAGACTTTTAAAATATTAAAAGGATTTGATATAATAGACCAAGAAGCAGCATTGCTAACATTCTCGGATGTGACACGGACAAGAGGTCATAGCCTGAAACTGAGTGGCAGCAGGTTCAGGACAAATGTCAGGAAGTTTTGTTTCACACAGCGAGTGGTGGGTGCTTGGAATGCACTCCCGGAGGAGGTTGTGGCGGAGACTACTGTACTGGGATTCAAGCGCAGGTTGGATGCACACCTTCTTGCATATCATATTGAGGGATACGGTAATGTCGGGTCTCCAAAAAGGAGTACCTAAATGGGCCGCCGCGAGTGCGGAGCACCGGACTAGATGGACCTCGGTCTGATCCGGTGAAGGCGTTTCTTATGTTCTTATGTTAGATGTTTTTCTGTTTCAAAAATGATCATGTTCACTCTAGGATTTTTGTCTGTCTTCCACAAAGCATCCAAACTTGGATTTGGATATCACATTAAAAATGCCCCTCCAGATGCTTTCCAGAGAATTCCTGAAACTAGACGTGTCCCTGAGCTTAATGGTTTTCAAAATCCAGACAAAGTGCCAGATTTTGAAAACCCGTCCAGAAGCCTGAACAGTCCTCTAAAAAGAGGACACGTTCGGGTAAACCTGGATGTCTGGTAACCCTACTTGAAACTGCCTGTATACATATTGAGATCTTTAAGTCTGTCCCCATAGGCCTTATGATGAAGGCAACAGACCATTTTAATAGCCTTCCTATGAACCGACTCCATTTTATTTATATCATTTTGAAGGTGTGGTCTTGTATGAGGGAAGGCTAAGAGATTAGAATTCTTCAGCTTGAAAAAGAGATCGCTGAGGGGGGATAAGACTGAGGTCAACAAAATCCAGAGTGAATCAAATTTTCCCTCTTTTTCAAAAAGTACATAGAACAGGGACACTTAATAAAATTATATGGAAATACAGTACTACCATTTGATCATATCACTGCAATTATTCACTGCTTATGCTCAACCCATTACCATTGTGCTGCATACCTCCTTGGTTTTATCCCCTCAAAAAGGTGGTAGAAAAAAAACAAAACTGTTTGTCATAGTTCAGCCAAGTCCATCCCATATTGTAAGTTTTGTAAGCTCACAAAACTGAATCTGAGTACTTTGACAAGCCAGCATAAAGACTATGGGCCTGTTTTACAAAGCCGCGCTAGCGGCTGCCGCGTGGCAACAGCCCCGAAGCCCTTTAAATCTCTATGTGCGGCTTTGCAAAACAGGCCCTATATTGCTCCAAAAATGCTAGCATAGAGATAGAATGCTAACAACCTGTTAAATATAATCTGTGACACCAACATTCTGTATGTCTTCCCTTCTTGCTTTACCACTTTGCATTCCTCCAGTCACACACCTTACAGCTTCTGCTGCAGCAAAGAAAATAAATCTATGTATTTTGGGGCTCATAATCAAAATGGAAATACATCTAAAAACAGGCCTAAATCAGCACTTGGACGATCAAAAAGACAAGTCATCCAAGTGCCGATAATCGGAATGAGTTTTAGACCCCCACACACTACCCCAGTGATCATTGACCCCCCTCCCCATACCATAAAAATCAGAATAAAAATGTACATACCTGCCTCCAGAACATCAGCACCTGGCATAGCAAAGCCTAGTAGAGCAGCACACAGGTGTCTTAAGTAACCAGCTGGATGATGAACCATAAAAAGGAGGATCCAGGCCTATAAGCCATTCTAACCACTGCATTTATGGTGGAACATGTGCACCCCACCCAAAACCCCCAACTCTACTGTACTGCTATATAGGTGCCACCTGCAGCTGTGAGGACTTTGGGGTGGTAGACAGGTGGGTCTAGTAGGTTTGGGGGGCAAACTATGACCTATAAGGGAGTTATGGTGAGATGTTTATGTGACACCCCTTTTGTGAAGTTCGCAGCAGTGCCCTGTAAGGTGCCCCACTACTCTGTTGCCATGTCTAGGTGTCAAGTCCATTACTTTGCTGGCCCCTCCCACATCCAAAAAGCCCTTTTCTAGGCGTTTTTGACTTGGACAAATTTTTGGACGAGAATGGGATATAAAGATAGACGACTTAGCGGTCTGGACAATCAAACAGCTGTATGTACAGTTAGACAACTCTCAAAAAACAAAATATTTTGGATGTATTTTTTGAGAATGGACTTTAGACACTGCCAACTTTGGGCGACTAGCAACTTAGGCCCAAAACGGACTTAGACGTATCTTTTGATTATACCCCTCAATTTGTCTCCAAACTCAAGTGACACTGTTTTTGTGAAATCAAACTGTCTAATGGAGCAAAAACATGTATGTAAATGTATATGTAGGAATGTGGTCCTACATATACATTTGCAATATCCTTCAGGCCCTCCTGATCAGTCCCAACATGCTCTTCCTTCAGAAGAAGAGAACAATACGGATGAACCACAGGAATACCAAAATCCAGAAGATTTCCAAGCTTGCATAGGATTCCTCTGCTCGTGATTATTGTACTTTTCCTCCATCAAACTCATAACTCTTTTCAATTTGTATCTGGTCCCTTTAGTGAAGCTATTAGTGTTCTGGAACATCAAATTCTACATCTTTGCAGATAATATATAGCTGTTAATATTTGTGGGTAACAACCAAGAAGAAGTAATTTCTGACCTCAATAGAAAGTTGAAGGATCTTAATATCTAGCTAGCACACAACAGTCTAATTAATTGTAAACACAGACAAATCCACATCTATGTGGCTATCACACAACTATTCCGCCCTACATATACTTCCAGAACTTGTTGGCAAACCCATCCAACTTAAATCCTAAATCCTGACACTGGGAGTATGCTGCAACTCCGAGCTAAGCTTCAGCTCTCAAATAAGCCACATAGTAAAACTGTGTTTCTACCACCTAAAACTACTGCAGCAATTAAAACCTGTGCTGACTACAGATAATCTAGAAAAACTAATTCATGCTTTTATTACATGCCAGCTAGATTACTGTAATACATTATTTTTAGGGTCAAGCATAGCTTACAGCTAATCCAAAACACTGCGGCCAGACTTCTAACAGGCATGCGCAGTACTGGCCACATTACGCCAGTACTATTCGAATTGCAATGGCTGCCAATAACCAAACCTATTGAATTTAAGCTGCTTTGTCTAGTCTTCAAAGTCTGTTATCTTCATCTTCCAGACTATCTGTACATGAAACTGGCCAGATATCAACGTAATAGAGCTCTGAGATCATTTTAACACTACCGGTTTGAAATCCCCGACCTGAGAGATATAAAACTACAATCAAGTAGAAAGAGAGCTTTTTCATATGCGGGTCCTAGTTTCTGGAACTCCATATTTTAAGGATTCATTGAAGAAATCCCTTACCTCTCCTTCCGGAAACAACTGAAATCAACTCTGTTCCACCAACACTATGGAACCCTATGTGATTACTCGCCAAAGTCCACGTATGAAAGTTTACAATTAACAACAATGCCTCTAATTCTTACTGATCTTTGTGTCTCTGATTTTCATATCTTCAATACCCCCGCTCTCTTTCGCATCTCCTGCACTTTCATGCTCTGTTGACTCTTTGCCTTTCTTCTACCTTTTGATGGTTGATAAACATGTAACTCCTATCTCTAAAGTATTTTAGTTTTTGTAACCTCTACTTCTTAATACTCATGTACTAGCAGTATATCAAATGTAATGAGAAATGAGAAACGAGATAGCGGAAACACTTTGCAAAATATGTAATCTATCCTTGAAAACTGGGGAGATCCCAGAGGACTGGAAAATAGCAAATGTCATGCCCATCTTTAAGAAGGGATCAAGAGGAGATCCGGGAAACTACAGGCCTCGGTCCCGGGAAAGATGATGGAAGCACTGGTCAAGGACACAATCTGCGAGCACATAGAAAAAAATGGACAACTGAAGGCGAGCCAGCATGGCTTCTGCAAGGGTAGGTCGTGCCTCACGAACTTACTGTACTTCTTTGAGGGAATAAACAGCCAGATGGACAAGGGGGAAGCCATAGACATCATCTACCTCGACTTCCAAAAAGCCTTCGACAAGGTACCTCACGAAAGGCTGCTTAAGAAGCTGTGGAATCACGGGGTGCAAGGGGATATACACAGATGGATCAGACCCTGGCTGGCGGGCAGAAAACAGAGGGTTGGAGTAAAAGGGCATTACTCAGACTGGCAATGGGTCACAAGCGGAGTCCCTCAGGGATCGGTGTTGGGACCACTCTTGTTCAATATATTTATCAACGACCTGGAGACGGGGACGAAATGTGAGGTCATTAAATTTGCTGATGACACCAAACTCTGTAGCAGGGTCAAAACCAAGGAGGATTATGAAGACCTGCAGAGGGACCTGACGAGACTAGAGGAGTGGGCAAAAAAATGGCAAATGAGTTTCAATGTGGATAAATGCAAGGTCATGCATGTAGGGAAAAAGAACCCGATGTTCAGATATAAAATGGGGGGAATATTGCTAGGGGTGAGCGACCTTGAAAAAGACCTGGGGGTGATGGTGGACGCAACATTGAAGCCATCGGCGCAGTGTGCGACAGCCTCAAAGAAAGCAAACAGAATGCTGGGCATCATCAAAAAGGGTATCACAACCAGGACGAAAGAAGTCATCATGCCACTGTATCGTGCAATGGTGCGCCCGCACCTGGAATACTGTGTCCAGTACTGGTCGCCGTACCTCAAGAAAGACATGGCAGTACTCGAGGGAGTCCAGAGAAGAGCAACAAAACTGACAAGAGGTATGGAAAATTTTTCATACGCTGACAGGTTAAAAATGCTGGGGCTGTTCTCCCTGGAGAAGAGGAGACTTAGAGGGGACATGATAGAAACCTTCAAAATCCTGAAGGGCATAGAGAAAGTGGACAAGGACAAGATTCTTCAAACGGTGGGGAACCACAAGTACTAGGGGTCACTCGGAGAAATTGAAAGGGGACAGGTTCAGAACAAATGCTAGGAAGTTCTTTTTTACCCAGAGGGTGGTAGACGCATGGAACGCTCTTCCAGAGGTTGTGATAGGCCAGACCACAGTACAGGGGTTCAAGGAAGGTTTGGATAGGTTCCTAAAGGATAAAGGGATTGAGGGGTACAGATAGAAGCAGAGGTAGGATATAAAAATGGTCAAATCACTTCACAGGTCAAAGGACCTGGTGGGCCACCGCGGGAGCGGACCACTGGGCGGGATGGACCTCTGGTCTGACCCAGTGGAGGCAACTTCTTATGTTCTTATGTAATAAACCCAATCCAATAACCACATTTCAAATTCTTTAAAATTTGTTCCTTCTCAAATGACAATCTACAGATTTTCCCTTGCATACTTGTGTATGAGTTGCTTGCTCCCAGCAAACTTTCAACTTGCTGTTAATGATCTGTAACCTGTTAGTAAATGACCCCCAGAATTTTTATGTGGTTAATAGGCTTTTGCAACTAAATGCATGAATTCTTTAGTTTTCCTTAGCTATAAAACAGGAAACAACTGACTTTCAACAGTAACCTTTTGTCCATTTGGTTAAAGATTTTGAAATCTAAAACTGTGACGTGTAGACTCATTTAAGGCAGCCCAGCTAAGGGATTCGTGTAGAAAATGTATAACCTAATAGCTGTCTATACCAGGGTGTGAAAGTGCAATACCGGAAGGCTCCAATCACTTAGACTACTCTGGTTTTCCCTCATTAGGGATATCCTAAAACACAACACTGATTGGTTTTATATAATCCTGGTCTATATTTAGATCAAAATCTCTTCAGCCTGATTTGAAATCATTAACAATTTTGCAAAAATAACTCCTACTATATAAATCTCAGAAGATATGTATATAAGCAATGTTCTCTTTATGAAGACGCTGAACAATTTGTACATTGAACAATGTATACATTTCAACATTTAAAACTCACCTGCAAACTTGACATGGAATTTATTTTCAGGTTTTAGTATCTGAACATAGAGAGGACAATTTGGAGCAAAATCTTTGACAGCCCATGCTCTTAAAATGGTTTGGTGATCCTAGAATGATACAAGAAATATAAAAAAGGGAGCAATCTAAAGAAAGGCTTTTGATTTTGATATAGGCTCAAGTCAAAAGACATAGCACAATGTGAAAGATTATTATAGCACTATATTCTGTGCTATATTATAGGTGTATTGTTCAAATAATATATCTAGACTACATCAGTTTTCAAGGGAAAATACATGCACAATTTTATACCTACTATGTCTGTGAATACTTTCTCCATGTATATTTATGCATGTAAAATTATGCAGTGTATCATTGGAGCAAGGATCGCTGAGTTAGTACCTGTCACTTCTGTTAAGGAATCGGCACTTATGAATATTGATTGCCAGAAAACTGTGTCTTAAACTTGAGGGAAAAAGACATTGTGGATTAAACTGATAATTTCTCTGTTTGTTAAATTAAAATTCTGGTGGAATTCTGTATGTCATATATACAAAATGGAGCTCACTATAGCAACACAAAAAGGACATATAGATAAATTTCAAAAAATATGGAGACCATTAACTGAATATTGTAAAGAATGATTAATTTTCCCATGTATAGAATTTGATTAGAAGAAAAAGGGATCATATCTCTAAATATTATATAATATATTAATACTTGATTTATAATATGAAATATGGAAAGAATAGCATTTAAAAATTTTATTCATGTATTACTGAATAGAAGGGAGGGGGGAGGGGATGGGATATTATTATATTAACTAAGAATTATATAAATTTAGTTTTCTGAAATATTAATATGAATTTATATTGTTGATGTAACATATGAAAATGAATAAAGATTTCTCATTCAGTATTGATAGGGAGGGAGGGAGGGAGGGAAAATTATTATATTCAATAATAATTATATTAATTTAAATTTCTTACATAATATTATAACTTTATAAAATATTGATTTTCTAAAGAAATTTTAAATTTGATATTAATCTGTAAGTTAATCAAGTGTGATTATTCAAGTTTATAATGAATTTATTTAAAACACTTGTTGTAACATAAGAAAATGAATAAAGATTTATAAAAGAAAAAAAATAAATTAAAATGTTAGAAAGCAGGGTAGTTTCTAAAGCTTTCAAATCAGTATTCAAAAAGGAGTTATTCACATTTTGGATGTGCAGAAACCTACATTTAGACATGTATATTTTTTATGAGTCTATTTTAATAAGGGGGTATGGTATGGGTATGTTTTGGATACGAATACGGTGGGGCGAAAAGATATACATGCATTCACCCTTTCAAAAAGAGAATGTACATTTTTGGGTGCTAACATCAATGCCAGGATTTACATCTGCACCCAAGGATGCCTGGTTCAAAGAAAGATTTTTGTTTCGTGCAGTTCTGCAAAGGAATGATAAGGAGAAGTCACTCCCTTAATCCCCTACTGAAACTGCAAGGTTTATTTGGAGTCTGTGACAGCTTCAGAAAACAATGACATGCATGCTTCTAAAATGGCATGTATGCTTCTAAATTGGCATACACGTGCATGTCATGGCACACACATGTGCTCCAAAATATCAACATATATATCTATGTGAAGGCAGCACATTTTTAAGTTGTTGCATTCAACCTGCTGATAGTTTAGACCAGGGCTGCCCAAATGGTCGATCGCGATGCCTTTGCGATCTTGTTCTTCCTGCCTCCCCGAGCCATGCCAGGTGCATACAAGCGCTGGACCTACAAGCCTGGAACTTCCTCTCCAATGTTAGACTTGACATCAGGGGGAAGGCGTGTGGGCCCGGCGCTTGTATGCGCTAGGCCTGGCTCAGGGAAGCATGGAGAAATCGGTGTTGTGGCAGGGAGAGAGAAAAATCAGGGAAGTGGAGAAATCGGCACGATGGCTTGGGGGGGGGGGCAGGGGGAGAGAGAAAGAAAGAAAGACAGGCAGGCATGGGGAGAGAGAAAGAAAGACAGAAATAAGGAGGGTGGGCAGGGGGGAGAGAGAAAGAGAGACAGGCAAGGGTAGAGAGAAAGACAGAAATAAAGAGGGGGCAGGGGGAAGAAAGAGAGACAGAAAGGGGAGGGGGCAGAAAGAAAGAAAGGTAGAAAGAAAGAAATATTGGATTTAAAGAAGAAGGAAGTGCAACCACAGACTCATGAAATCACCAGACAAAAAGGTAGGGAAAATGATTTTATTTTCAATTTAGTGATCAAAATGTGTCAGTTTTGAGAATTTATATCTACTGAGTGTCTATATTTTGCACTATGGCCCTCTTTTACTAAACTGCGATAGTGGTTTATAGTGCAGGGAGGGAGCTGCGAGGGTCTCCCTGCGCTAAAAACTGTTATCGCGGTTTAGTAAAAGGGGAGGGGGTATATTTGTCTATTTTTGTATAGTTGTTACTGAGGTGACATTGCATATTTTAAAGTCATCTGCCTTGACCTCTGGGAAAAAAACCTGAATACAAATGATAATTACCATTTTCTCTGTGCTTTGTGGTTTTTAAAAATTTTATTGTTGGTAGATCATTTTGACTTGGCCATTTTAAAAGTTGCTTGCAAGCCAAAAAAAGTGTGGGTACCCCTGGTTTAGATATTGATGTTTGCAATATCCAGCTGCACATAACTGATACATGCATTTACCTAGAAACAGTGGCATAGCTTGATTTGATTTGGATGAATAAATTTTACGTTATCTCTGGTTGATGTGTAAAGTCTCTTTGGTTTTGTCCTGGTTACATTCAGGTACTCAAGTATTTTTCCCTATCTGTCTCAGTGGGCTTACTATCTATCTAATGTACTTGGGGTAACAGAGGATTAAGTGACTTGAACCCACAACCTCAGGTTGCTGAGGCTGTAACTCTAACTACTAGGCCGGGGGTCGGCAACCTGCGGCTCCAGAGCCGCATGCGGCTCTTTTCCACCTTTGCTGCAGCTCCGGTAGTGTGTCACGCAGGCATGCACCTTACAAGTCCAGCGTCGCGGCGGGAAATAGCCATGCTGAGCAGTGAGCTCAGCACATACACAGATGAAAGCCTTGCTTGCTGATTGGTCCGGCGGCCCCGCCCCGCCGTGCCGCCAGACCAATCAGCAAGCAAGGCTTTCATCTGTGTAGTGCTGAGCTCACTGCTCAGCATGGCTATTTCCCGCCGCGACGCTGGACTTGTAAGGTGCCTGAAAAAGAAATCATCCTGGCCGGGGTCGGTGTCATGCTCCGGAGATCTACAGCCTTCCTATCTCCCTCTCCCTTCTACCTGCTTCCGGCCACATCCCCTGCTCCGCGGCTCTCTTCGGCAACTCAGCAGCAGCGATCGACACAAGCTTCTGACGTCGGGGCCTACCCTCTGCGAGTCCCGCTTGTTTCAACTTCCTTTTTCCACAAAGGCGGGACTCGTAGAGGGAAGGCCTCGATGTCGGCAGCTTGTCTTGATCACTGCTGCTGACGAGTTGCTGAAGAGAGCCGCGGAGCAGGGGATGTGGCCGGGTGCAGGTAGAAGGGAGAGGGCCAGATGCAGGACTCGTGGGTGAGGGAGGAGAAGAGAGAGAGAAAGAGAGAGGGGAGGGAAACAAAAGGAAATCTTTCATACTGGGCTGGGCCGGAGTGGAGGGAGGGTGGAAAGATTCTAGCTACAGGGTGCAGTAACAAAGGAAAAAGGGGGGAAAGCTGAAAATGGAGATAGTGACACAAAGAAGAGAAAGGGTAAGCAGGACCTACTGAATAAGGATAGAGATACAGAGGGGACATGAAGAGGAGGTGAAATAGAGACATAGAAGTAATGCTGAAAAAGTGGGGGGGGGGAGATAAAGACATTGAAAGGGCAAATGGTGAACATGGCGTAAAGATAAGGACAGAGACAAATGAAGATTCTGAAAAAGTGGTGAGATAGGGATATAGGTGAGATGGACACAAAGAAGGGTGATGCTGGAAAATAGGTGGAATTGTAATTCTGACAGACACAGAAGGGAAATGCTGGATCAAGGAGAGATGGGGCTCAGGCTGGATGGAATGAGGAGAAATGCCTTGTTGGCCCGGAACTTCCTCTCCTACGTCAGAATTGACGTCAGGGAGCGGAATGCTGGTCAGCGCAACACTTCTGCAGGGAAAGCTTGGGACGGCGGTGGCTTGGGGGCTGTTCCCCGATTGCGGTGGCAGCAAACCGAGTGGCTTGGGGGAGGGCACGGAGACAGAAAGAAGGGGGAACAGGGAGACAGAAAGAAAAAGTTGGGGGAGAGAATGAGGTCTGGAGGAGAGGAAACATACAGGAGGCTGAAAGAAAGGAAGAAAGATTGGATGCACAGTCAGAAGAAGAAAGTGCAACCAGAGACTCATGAAATCACCAAATAGCAAAGGTAGGAAAAATGATTTTATTTTCAATTTAGTGATCCTGTATATAGCATTAAGATAAGAAACAATATATGCAGTGTTAGATTTGTTTTATAATGGTTTTGCGGCTCCAAGTTTTTTTTTCTTTTCGAAAACGGGTCCAAGTGGCTCTTTATGTCTTAAAGGTTGCAGACCCCTGTACTAGGCCATTCCTTCCTCTTTGTGACCTGAACTGGCCACTGTTTGGGCACATGATACTGGGCTAGATGAACCCTTGGTCTGACTCAATAAGGCAACTCTTATGACATTTGGTACAGTGACTGGTTTAAATTAGAAATGTGGAATGTATAAGGGTAATAGAGCAGAAGTCTCAGTTGATTAAAAAAGGATCACAGAATCTTTCATAACTAGGTTACAGGCTCAAAGCAAATATAATGAAAAAGTCAGTTTCTGAAGTAGGTGAAAAGAGCTGCCAGTAACTAGATTTTTTAAAAATCTCTAAAACCAACTTCATGTCCAGTAACTAAATGGCAGTGGCGTACCAAGGGGGGGCGGGGGGGGCGGTGCGCCCCGGGTGCCAGCCCTAAGGGGGTGCTCCCGGCCTTGCCGTTCAGTCCCCCCCACCCCCGAAGGACCGCTCGCCCCACTGACCTTCCTGCACCACCTGTGAAGCAGCCCGCAGCAGGATCGCGAAGTCAGCGTCAGCGATCCCTGTGCTGCTTAGGCGCTGCTTCCTGCGCCGCGATCCCGCCCCTCCTCTGACGTCAGAGGAGGGGCGGGACCATGGCGCAGGAAGCAGCGCCTAAGCAGCGCAGGGATCGCTGACGCTGACTTCGCGATCCTGCTGCGGCTGCTTCATAGGTGGTGCGGGGAGGCCAGGGGGGCGAGCGATCCTTCGGGGTGGGTCGGGTCATCAGGCCTTCAGGGTGGGGCGGGCGGGCAGGCAGGCAGGCTTTCAAGGGGGAGGGGGTGACAGGCAGGCAGGCAGGCCTTCAAGGGGGGACAGGCCTTCGGGGGGGGTGCAGACCTTCAAGGGGGGCAGGCAGGCCTTCAGGGGGGTGCAGGCCTTCGGGGGGGTGTAGGCCTTTGGAGGGGTACAGACCTTCAAGAGGGTGCAGGCCTTCAAGGGGGGGGACAGGCCTTCAAGGGGGGAAAGGCAGGCAGGCCTTCAAGGGGGGGACAGGCCTTCAAGGGGGGGACAGGCCTTCGGGGGTGGTGCAGACCTTCAAGGGAGTGCAGGCCTTCAAGTGGGGGACAGGCCTTCGGGGGGGTGCAGACCTTCAAGGGGGGGACAGGCAGGCAGGCCTTCAAGGGGGGAAAGGCCTACAAGGGGATGGGACAGGCCTTCAAGGGGGGTGCAGGCCTTCAAGGGGGGACAGGCAGACCTTTAAGGGGGGACAGGCCTTTGGGGGGGACCATGATTTAGAAGTACACGGAGGGAAGGGGTGTTCAAAGAGACGTGCATATGCCAAACTTTGGGGGGGGGAAGAAATAATGGGTCTGAAAATAGAGGAGAGGGAGAGAGATGATGGACCATTGGATTTAGGGAGGGAAGGAACAGAAAGGGAGAGAAATTGGACACAAGGGATGGTGTGGAGGAGGGATAGAGATACTGGATAGGAGGGTAATTAGGAAAAGAAAGGGAGAGATGGAGGACTCTGGGGTGGTGGGGAAGGAGGGAGAGATGCCGGATGAAAGGGTAGTTAAGAAAAGGTGGATCTGTGGAGGGAGATGAAAAAAAGGAAAGATACCAGACTTCCTGGGAAGGGAAGGGAAATGGAAAGGGAGGACAGAGTTGGCAGATGGATGGTTAGCATGCAGAAAGAAGGAGACCCTGGCAAGCAAGTTATCAGAAGAAAACCAGAGCCTTGGACCAACAAGATTTGAAATATAACCAGACAACAAAAGGTAGAAAAATTAATTTTATTTTCTGTTTTGTGATTATAATATGTCAGATTTGAAATGTGTATCCTGACAGAGCTGGTGTTGGACTGCAAACGTGAGCTAGGATTTAACAGAGAGAGGAAAAGTCCTTTTTGGTTCGTTATTTTATTTACTCCACAGCGCCAGTGTGGTTAGGAGAAGCCAAAGGGGGTGAAAAAGCTATAAAACCCACCAGGATTTTTTAAAAAAATCACCCAACTGGGCAGGAAAATCGAATTGAAAAACCAATTGAATAGGCTGAATTGAATCAAAAATTTTTTTCCTGAATCTGGCAGCATTAGTTTGCGCTACTGTCTTAGATATTAGGACCTGGGATTGGGGAGAGATGGCATCCTCAGTACTTTATAATGCAAGTGAAACGAGGATTTGGTCAGACTTTTGAAGGGTCTGCAGAAAAAAAATATTGTATAGGCCGGGGACATGAGACAGCAGGAAATGGGAACTTTTCTTCCTTCTATTTTTGTGAATGGAAAGGCTGAGGATGTCAGAGAGTTCAGTTAAAATATGTGCTTTATAAGAAAATATAATAATGTGTTTTATAAAGTTTATAGCATAGCTGGCCTACCCAGTGAGGTGTTCCTAGTGGTGATGGTGGCAGCGTGTCAATGTGTTGAGAGGAAGAGGTGGTCTGGGAAATTCTGCTGAGCAAACTCCGGGCCCATTTCCACCCCCCAATTAGTCCACTCCACTCAACTGGTTCACACACTGAGTGGGTCTTTGGGTGTTGTTTTGGGATCTCTTCCAGTGGTTTATCAGTATCTCCTTCTGGTCCAAGGAAGGAAACTTTGTTATCCTTAGCATTGACCTACAGAATATGTTTGTAACAGCGCTGCTTGTGTGGCATTAGGCTATGTAGTGATCGAAAGAAAAAAACAGACCTTTGCACATTTTTGCACTATATGGTGGGTGTATGAGGAGATTCACATTTCCTGCACAGCTAAGTCCATGTGAAGTTACCTTGTGCTGTATTTGACATCTAGCAAGGTCTCTGTTTGAAAGGAAAGATCTAAACTTAAAAATGAAGTGGCCAGAAGTTATGGTAAAAGCAGATAGTGTAGCTGGTTTTAAGAAAGATTTGGACAAATTCCTGGAGGAAAAGTCCATAATCTGTTATTAAGACATGGGGGAAGTGTCTGCTTGCCCTGGATCGGTAGCATGGAATGTTGCTACTCTTTGGGTTTTGACCAGGTATTAGTGTCCTGGATTGGCTACCATGAGAATGGGCTACTGGGCATGATGGACCATTGGTCTGACCCAGTTAGGCTATTCTTATGTTATGTTCTCATCTGTAGGGCCTTTGTTTTCACTTCTTATTTTAATGTATTTTTTTTCTGGGAACTTATCAGTGTTTTTTATCATGGGAACAAAAATGGAAGAGAATTAATGTGTGTGGGATGAGGGGGTAACTAATTTCTTCAGCTAAATAATTCAATCCACTTCAAACAGACATAGGAGAACTTGTGCACCATTCACACACCCTCCAACCAAAAACGTCAAAAGAAAAAAACTGTTCGACAACCTCCTAGCCATTTGAGCTGCAACACTCGACCCCCAACTCTACACCCAATTGACATCGACCACATACTGCAAAACCTTCAAAAAGAAATAAAAACCATTCTATTCAAAAAACACATAAAACCGAACTAACACAATCAGAACTGTCCCAAGCATCACCTGCAACTACTCCATATGTACTTCTGATGTCATGACAATTCAGACATAATTTATGTTATGTTATGTTTGGAATATAAGAAAATTTTCACTGCCTGTTTCTATTTTGACCATTTATTCTGTTTCATGGTCATTACAAAAAATATTTTTTTACATAGGGGGGGGTGTCAAAAAATGATGGGCCCCAGGTGCCACATACCCTAGGTACGCCACTGCTAAATGGTACTCCTATGGCAGTCAAAAGAGAAGCCAGTGGGCACAGAGGTTCATCTGTCCTCTTGCCCTCAGAAATGGTCTGCCCAGAAAAAGGTTAATATACAGTAGCAGGACAGTCATAAACAGGCTCAGGCCGGTAATTTAGCATCTTGCTAAAAAAAACTGCAGTAATACACACATTTTTAAAAAACATATTCTACTTTATTCAGATTTTACATATTCTACTTTATTCAGTAATGCAACACACATACACACACACGAGAAATATATTGAGCTATAGATATATTGAGATAGACACATATAAATGGGGTCAGTTTAAATAGAATATTGATATATAAACGTGTAAGTGTGCATATAGATTGTAAAAACACCCATTTAAGTGCTATTCTGTAAATATGCACATATCTTAAATAGTGCATATTTTACAGGTAGATATATGCAAAGGAGGAGTGCAAACTTATCCAACCTATAAAATATTATGCTATACATATATGTATGGAAACTAGGCACAAATATTTACACCAGCCCTAAGGGTGGGTAAATGCTCATGCCTAAGCACATACGTGCTTAGTACAAAGTTACACCAAGTAAATGCTTGTAAACCATACAGAGTTCATGACAGAGCGTATATAAGAATTCTGGTCGCTTGATCTCAAAAACGATCAGAGGAACTAGAAAAGGTTCAAACAAGAGTGACCAAGATGATAAAGGGGATGGAACTCCTCTTGTATGAGGAAAGACCAAAGCAGTGGTGTACCTAGCATATGTGACACCTGGGGCCCATCATTTTATGGCATCCCCCCATCTGTACGAAAAACATGATTTTTAGTAACAATCCACACGTCACACATGAGTACCTAGGAAAAGGCAGCATCTTACATATGCAGTGAGCAGTACAACATCAATACACCCATTATAAAACTAAACAAGCCAGACTAGTACAGATCAATCCTACACTGTCAATCCTAACAGAAAACCATGTGGTGCTAAAAAACGCTCCACAGTTTTGTAAAAGGGGGGATAAAATAGAAATACATAAGCAAAAGTTAAATTGAACCAGCAAGAAGCTGGACTCTGCATTCAATGCAACACCACAGAAACAGTGACACATGTCTCCTAAAGCAATAAATAAATAGAAATTTTTTTTCTACCTTTGTCTTCTCTGGTTTCTGCTTTCCTCTTCTTCTTGTTACTCTCTTCCTTCCATCCATTGTCTGCCATCTCTCTGCCCCTATATGGCATCTTCTCTTCTTCGATGCCCCTTCCAGAAACTGTATGCCTCCCCCTTCCATCTCTCCTTTCACCCCCATTGGTCAGGCGTCTCTCTCCTCTCCTTCCCTCTCCCACACCTCTTCTGCAATCCCTTTGTTCCCTCACTTTCCTTTTCAATTTATTTTCTGCATCCATCTAGATTATGTTCTTACTATCCTCTCATCAATTTCCTTTTTTACTGTCTACCTACAGCTCGCCACCTCTTTCCCTCAGGCCCTCCAGTATTTCCCTAACTCAATCCTTTTCCCCCATCATGTGCCCTCCTTTTATTTATCCCCTCCTTCCATCATGTGCCCTCTTCTCTCTCCCCACTTTCATCATCTGCCCCTTCTCTCTCTTTCCCCCCCACTTCCATCATCTGCCCTCTTCCCTCTCCTTCTCTCCACTTCCATCATCTGCCCCTTCTCTCTCTTTCCCCCTCCTTCCATCATCTGCCCTCTTCTCTCTCCCCACTTCCATCATCTGCCCCTACTCTCTCTTTCCCCCCACTTCCATCAGCATCTGCCCCCTTTCGCTCCCTACAACCCAATTCCATGCAATATTGTACCCCTTTATGTCTCTTTCCCTGCAATTCCATCAGCATCTGCCCCTTTCTTTCCCTCCACCACGCATCCATACCACCCTGACCTCCTTTCTCACCCTTCAGCATGATTCCATACCACCCTGACCCCCCCTTTGTCACCCTTCAGCATGATTCCCTACCACCCTGACACCCCCTTTGTCACCCTTCAGCATGATTCCCTATCACCCTGACCCCCCTTTGTCACCCTTCAGCATGATTGCCTACCACCCTGACCCCCCTTTGTCACCCTTCAGCATGATTCCCTACCACTCTGACATCCTTTCTTTCTGCATTCCAAAGGTCCCGCAATGACTGCTTCTGCTCGGATGGAAGAGGTAAGTGACATTGGAGGAGGCTGGGCAGGCAGACGCAGTTAGTTGCGGCAAGATCCCGTGATGACTGCGGCTGCCGGTCCCCCCCGACGTCACTTACCTCTTCCCAGTCATCGCGGGACCTTCTTCACTTCAGTGCGGCTGCCAACTCTGCTCTAAGTACGGCAGCAGCGCTGAAGTGCTGTTTGAAGCAGCGCGGGAGGTTCCGGATCTGGCCGGCTGTGCACCCCCTTGGAGAGTGCACCCGGGTCGGACCTCCCCCCCCCCTTGGTACGCCACTGGACTAAAGAGGTTAGGGTTCTTCAACTTGGAAAAGTGACAGCTGAGGCTTCAATAATGAACTTTAACAAGCTCATAATTGAAAAAAAAATTAATTGGGAGATAGGCACCAATCTTCTTAGGCACAATTCTATAAAAGATAGGCAGCTATCGTATGGTGCCTAATATCAAAGTCGGCATGTTTATGGGTAGAAAAAACTTAGGTACCACTAGGCACAATTCTCTAAAGGACTTAGGTGCCTATAATGTAAGCCTTTAAAACCCTTGTCTACATTACAGGCACCTATGTTTTAAGTTAGGCGCCGCTAAGTGTGATTCTGCAATGGGCGCCTAAGTGTGGTTGACATGAAATAGGCACCAAGCTTTAGGTGCCTATCTTTTCTATATTCCAATTACAGAATCTGGCCCAAAATCTTTCTCTGGTTACCTATGCATTCTTGTTAGCATAATACTCCACAGGTACCTGTAAATGATATACATCCTTGAAAAATCGGGAATGTTGGCTTTTTCCAATCACTGCCAACTTTCATAGTTTATTAAAATTTGATTAAACGCTTAACATAAAATTCAAAGCGTTGTACAATAAAAGTTGTTTAAATATTAATTAGGGGACTGACTACAAATAATAAACATAATCCTTACAAGACAGACAAACTTGAATGGGGAGAGGACAAGAAAACAAAAGAGAACATAAACGGATAGAAACAATAGGATAAGACATATAGGGATTGCATAATAATTTAAAAAATTATTTAAAAAAGGATAAATCAGTTGTAGGCATCTTTAAAAAGAAAGCATTTTAAACTACTCTTGAATTTATCCAAGTTTTGTTCTGTTCCGATGTATAAAGAGAGAGAGTTCCAAATTGAAGGAGCAGTGACTGAAAAGAAAGAAGCCCGACGGGTGGCAATTATTTTAACTTGTGTGTGCCTGCAGCATTGGTACATGCAAGAATAGTTATCTTGTCCTTTAAAACTAGATGGTGTTCTTTCATCAGCTGTTGTCAGTGTTTTTTTAGTAACTTAGTGCCAATAGAGAGCTGTTTCATCAGCACTGTAAATTTGTTCAGGACCAAGGTTTCCATTAGATATTCTCTTAGCAAATTCATCAATGTAATTTTTATAATCATCAGCTAGAGCTCTTTCACCACAGATTTTGAGACTATTTAACATTATGGAACTTCTTAGATTTCTGTAGCAAAAACTTCTGAATATTCACACTCAGGGATGGATTTTGTAATACATGCCCGGTTTCAGCAGCTGCCTAAGCGGCCTTTGAAAATAGCACATGGGCGTCCTATATAGAATTGGGTCTGTCCTGATGGACAAATGCCTAACCCCTCCTAACAACCTCGATTCTCTAACTGGCATCCATGTCACAGGAGCAAGTTAGAGAATCATGTTGCCGCTGAGCTGATCGCCACAAGGGAATCTCTCTATGGCGATCAGTTTAGCATCTGTGGCCGCAGCAGGGAACCAATTCACCTGCAAAGTTGGCCAGCAGGAGGGATGCCCACTCCCTCCTGCTGGAACCTCCAAAGCCCCCCACCAATTGTCCACGGATTTCTCCACAGTGGAATTAGGAAAGGTTCAAAGAGCAACCAAAATGATACAGGGGATGGTTTTCCTCTCGTATGAGGAAAGACTAAAGAGGTCAGGGCTCTTTAGCTTGGAAAAGAGAAGACTGAGGGGGAATTTGATTGAGGTTTACATAATCCTGAGTATGTAGAATGGGTAAAAGTGAAACAATTTTTTACTCTTTCGAAAAGTACACAAACCAGGGGACACTCAAATTAAGAACATAAGAACATAAGCAGTGCCTCTTCTGGGTCAGACCAGAGGTCCATCATGTCCAGCAGTCTGCTCAAGCGGCGGCCCATCAGGTCCAGGACCTGCATATTAATCCTCAATCTATACCCTTCAATCCCTTTTTCCTTCAGGAAAACATCTAATCCTTTCTTGAAACCCAATACTGTACTCTGTCCTACCACGCCCTCTGGAAGCGCATTCCAGGTGTCCAGCACCCTCTGGGTGAAGAAGAACTTCCTAGCATCGATACTGAATCTGTCTCCTCTTAATTTATCCGAATGCACTCTCGTTCTTGTATTCTTCGAAAGTTTGAAGAATCTGTCCCTCTCCACTTTCTCTATGCCCTTCATGATCTTGTAAGTCTCTATCAGGTCCCCTCTAAGCCTCCGCTTTTCCAGGGAAAAAAGCCCCAGTTTCTCCAATCTTTCAGCATATGAAAGGTTTTCCATACCCTTTATCAATCTCGTCGCTCCCTTCTGAACCCTCTCGAGTATCGCTATATCCTTCTTAAGGTACGGCGACCAATATTGGACACAGTACTCCAGATGCGGGCGCACCATCGCCCAATACAACGGCAGGATAACTTCTTTTGTTCTGGCTGTAATACCTTTCTTGATAATACCTAGCATTCTGTTCGCCTTCTTAGAGGCTGCTGTGCACATTGTCTTGTCTACCAGTACCCCCAAGTCCTTCTCTAGGCTACTTTCTCCCATTACCAGCCATTCCATCGTGTAGTTGTACCTTGGATTTCTGTTTCCTAAATGCAAGACTTTACATTTCTCTACATTGAACTTCATCTGCCATCTCGTCGCCCACTCCCTTAGTTTGTTCAGGTCCTGTTGTAAATCTTTGCAGTCCTCTTTAGTCCTAGCCCCATTAAATAGTTTGGTGTCGTCTGCGAATTTTATTACTTTGCACTTCGTCCCTTTTCTAGATCATTTATAAATACATTGAATAGCAGCGGTCCAAGCACCGACCTCTGCAGAACACCACTCGTGACCCTTCTCCAGTCCGAGGAGTGGCCCTTCACTCCTACCCTCTGCTTCCTACCCGCCAACCAATTCCTGATCCATCTGTGTACATCTCCTTCCACCCCTTGGTTCTTCAGTTTCTGAAGTAGGCGTTCATGGGGTACCTTGCCAAAGGCTTTTTGGAAGTCTAAGAATACGATCTCTATCCCTTGCAGAAGCCATGTTGGCTTGTTGTCATGTTTATTCCTTTCTAGATGCTCCTCGATGCTATCTTTTATCAGTGCTTCCGCCATTTTCCATGGAACCGAGGTCAGACTTACCAGTCTGTAGTTCCCTGGGTCACCTCTTGATCCCTTTTTAAAGATGGGTGTAACATTGGCTATCTTCCAATCCTCCGGGATCACGCCTGCTTTCAGGGATAGATTACAGACTTGCTGTAGTAGTTCCGCTATTTCCTCCTTTAGTTCTTTCAGTACCCTAGGGTGGATTCCGTCCGGGCCCAATAATTTGTAAGTTTTTTATTTTTCTATCTGCCTGTGTACGTCCATAGATGTTAATTTTTCTGCCTGGTCTCCTTAGAAGATTTGTTCAGGTTCCGGTATGTTGGATGTGTCCTCTATTGTAAATACTGACGAAAAGAACGTTTAGTCTTTCTGCCACTTCTTTCTCCTCCTTCACCACTCCCTTCCTATCTTCGTCATCCAGTGGTCCCACCTCCTCCCTAGCCTGCTGTTTCCCTTTAATATATCTGAAGAACGGTTTGAAATTTCATGCTTTTTGCTTTTCTAACCACAAGATGACATTCTTTTTGATACTTCCTGTGTTCTTTCTGAAGGAGTCTGGGACTGGTTTTCCTAAGTGTTGAACTAAGTTTTCTCTTTAATAAAATGCTGAATTATGTTTAGCTGCAGACCTAACTTATCTCATGTTCTAGCCTGCCTGCACTGGGTGTTTTAGCTTGGGCATTCTAGCTTCTTATGGCTATCTCAGCATAAACGACATGTAACAGAAAGACTGCAGGGCTTAGATAAGTGACCTGCTAGTGACCTGCTAGTGTGAGTTTAGGACCAATGATTGTTAAGAAAAATAACACGTGAAGTTTTTTCTAGAATTCAGTTGTATAGCCAGAAGAATATACAAATATTTCTGTAACTTCCTGGTTTCGGGACTTCTGAAGCCAGCTTGGGGCTCAGGGGTCCACATATGCTGAATAAACATCTGTGCTTTCTTCAAGTCTCTAAGTTTTGTGGCTGCCCAAAGTGACCTTTCATTTGGCGCTTCCGAACAGGGACTTGAAGGTCTTTTGACCACCGGCTACTCGATTGGTCACTTGTGTCTGGTCTGAGAACCGACCTGTCTGCTAAGCCGGCTGGATTCCTCTTGGAATTTGTAGACCTCGTGGCTCTGGCCGGCTCAACTGATTAATTGAGTCCTGGGTTAAAGTGCAGGTATCTGTCTGGGGTTGGCCATCAAACTGGTAAGTGGAGGAATTGATCAATCCTCTCCTGTTTCTTTTCCGATGCTTTAGTAAATGACTTGATCCATCATTGAAACAGCGGGGAGGGATTCTAGGAACTGTGTCTGTTTGGGAAACGAAACTGAATTAATCTGTAGATCAGAAGTTAGACAATAGATGTAAGCTGTTTGCATTTACAGGGCTCAGCATTACTCGGATGCATCCTTAAAAAAACAAACAAACAAACTAACAAAACGGTGTAGGTTGAACATTTCAGGAGTCAGGGAATTGGTTAGAACTGGCTATATTTCTATTGTGCTGTATTTGTAAAGGACAAATACATGACATTCAAAATCCCCATCCTTTGTATTTCTATCCTTATGAGTTCTGTCTGTCCAATATGAATTTTTGTTCTCCATGTTTGTTTTATAAAGTATTTTTAGAATTGTGTAATGCCCTGAATGTCTGATTAGGCGATTAATCAACTTTTAATTACACTTGACCTAACAAAGGTAGAGGTTAAGTGCTCATCTTTTCTGTACATTGAAATACATGGTAAATCAGGGTTTGCAGACCTGGTTCAGGGTAATAGCCGATTTTGTTATGTTAGTGGTGTGATGGACATGAGTGACAATGTGTGTGAATGTATCTTTTAAACCTAAGGAAATTCTGAAAAGTACTACATCTGTAATTTGATCTCTTTCATCTTTAAGCAACTCTCTCTCCTCTGTGAAATTCTAAAGGGAGGGGGAGTAGGTCTCTCCTGCTGTTTCACTTTTACTACAGGGATACGAATTTAATAGCACTGAGACGCATATAGATTGTAACAGAAAATGTTTAAAGTTGTGTGTTTGGATTATCTTTTGTGAGTACAGTAAAACCTTGGTTTGCGAGCATAATTTGTTCCAGAAGCTTGCTTGTAGTCCAGGGCACTCGTGTATCAAGGAGAGTTTCCCCATAGGAAATAATGGAAACTTAGACGATTTGTTCCACAACCCAAAACTTTAATACAAAAATATACATACTTGTATTGCAAGACCTCGCTCGTTTGGAACAGTCACTGCACTCCTGCAGCGTCTTAGAGAGGAACCATTGGTTCAGTTGTGATAATGTGATGCTTGTATACTGTATGTACTTGTATTGCAAGACGTTGCTGGTATATCAAGTTAAAATTTAATAAAATGTTTTGCTTGTCTTGCAGAACACTTGCAAACCAAGTTATTGCCAATCCAAAGTTTTACTGTATATTCCAATCTTTGTTTTTGTATTTCTTTTTATAAATCATGTAAGCTTAGTATAAGAATGTAACTTTTAGGTATAAGAATGTAATTTTTAGGAATGCTTTTGTATGGAAGTAAATATTTTTGCCAGCCAGATGATAGTGAAGGGATTGCTGCTTTAGAGCACTTGTGTCAGACTACCCTGCTTAGTGGGTAGCAGAGCTGAATTTTACTTAATTTTTACAAGTCAGCTTTATGGGGTAGGAACCTGATACAGAATAGGGATTGAGAACAATGTGCTTGTAGACAGTTTACTTGAGTCTTTTAGATAGTGGATCTGCCTTTTCAATTTTCCTGTGGCCATATTTACACTGATTTTAAGTATGCCTTCCTCGTGTCACCTACCTTGGCTTTCATATCTCCCAGGGTACTAGGTCCCTTCCTCACACCCAGGTCTAGGCCTTCTGTAGTCTCCCTGTCCCTGTCCTCTGCGCATCTTCCTCAGTATTGCAGGATACTGTCACATCTGGATCCCTGATTTCTCTATCATTGCCCGCCCTCTGTATGATTCCACCAAAGGCGCGGACTCAGCCCCCTTTGTCTGGACCCAACTCCAGGATTGGGCTATCCACCGCCTGCAAAACTTCTGACCCGGGCTCCTGCCCTTGGCCTTCCTGACCGCTCCACACCTTTCCAGCTCTTATGTTCATGAAAAATCCGGTATCGCAGCCAGGGTCCTTGCTCAATTCCTTGGCTCCTGGCATAGGCCCATTGCCTATCTCTCTTGATAATTGGATCCTGTTGCTGCCGTGTGGCCTCCCTGTCTTTGGGCAATTGCTGCCATCTCAGATCTCTTACAGCACGCTAACAAACTCACTTTTGGCCAACATATTAACCTCTTTGTCCCACACTGTGTGACCTCTCTTCTAGAACATAAAGGCTCCCTGTGGCTCACGAATGAGCGCCTTCTTAAATACCAAGCCCTTCTTTGTGAAAACCCTCAGGTCTCTCTTGTTGTCTCTTCCATCCATGACCATTCCACTCTCCTTCCCGTCTCCTCCCAGCCGGTCGCGCACAACTGCCTTGACACCGTTGACTTAATTTATTCTTCCCGTCCTGGTCTTACTGAGACCCTGATCTCACTCTTTTCACGGATGGCAGTTCGTCTATCACCCCTTCTGATGCCCGTATCGCTGGTTATGCAGTAGTCTCTGCCACTTCCCCTTTACTCATGGGCCCCCTGCCCTCTGGCATTTTTGCCCAAGAAGCTGAGCTGTATGCCCTCAATTCTGCCCTGTGCCACTCTGCCTCTCAGGCTTGCAACATATACACTTACTCCAAATATCCTGTCCTTACCTTGCATTCCCATAGGGCCATCTGGAAACATTGAGGTTTCATTACAATCTCCGGCCGCCTGATCCATCTTGCTCCTCTCATTCTTGACCTCCTCGAGGCCGTCACATTGCCCTCCCGTGTTGCGGTTATGCACTGTTGAGCCCACCGTCGTGTCACAGATCTCGTCTCACGTGGCAATACCCTTGCAGACCGCACTGCCCGAGCTGCCAGCCTCTCCCCCCGTCCTTCGGCGCCTCTGTACACCATCATTCCTTTTCTGGACACCCTTATACCCCAGTACACTTCTCAGAAACAGACTTGGGTCCACACTCTTTTGGGCCAGTCTGTCCTGAAAGGGGGGTGGATACAAATATGCGCCAATTCAAGTGCCAATCCAGACCCACATACTGATACTTCAAACGCAAGCACAGCGGGTACCCTCATATTCATTTCTCAACACCTGGCCCTCACAATTGTCAAAAAATGCCATGATCTGGCGCACTCTGGAGAATCAGCTATGAAAATGACTCTCAAGAGACAGTGTGTTGTCGGTTCTGGAACAATTCCCCAATCAGACGACTGCCACCTCTTGGACACCAACCCTCTGGAACACATTCGATTCAGGTCCTATCTGTAGATTTTACCCACATGCTCACTTCCCGTTCCCTCAGTCACCTCCTAGTCTTCACAGACACCCTGATTAGATGGATCGAAGCCTTCCTTTCTTGCACTGAACGCGCCAGGGAAGTAACCAAACACCTCCTGAATGATATAATTCTGTGTTTCGGGCTCCCCGTTTCCATAGGCAGTGACAACGGCCTCGTTTTCATTTCTGATGTCGTACAACAAACTGCTCAGGCCCCCCAAATTGAATGGAAATTATATGCTGCTTACCATCCCCAGAGCTGAAAGGATGAACAGTTCCCTTAAGACCCTTCTCATCAAACGAATTGAAGAAACCAATCTGCTCTGGCCTATCTTGTTGCCTTCTGTTCTTTTCAGGTCAAAATCCACTTTACAGTCCCCTTTTCAGCTCATGTTTGGCCGCCTATCATCCATCATGAACCCAGACCCTGGTTCTTTTACTACTCTGGGATCAGATATCTTCCAGAGTCAGATCCAAACCTTAGCAAAAGCCCTTCAAGAGCTCCACAAATGGGTCCTGAAAAGGGCCCCACTACCGATAGCCACACAAGTCCATGGGTATGTCCCTGGAAATACAGTATGGCTAAAACTTGGAAGTTAGACCCCTGAAACCTAGATGGATAGGTCCTTTTACTGTCTTAATTTCTTCTCTTACAGTTGTCATGGTGTCTGGACATGAAACTTGGTTCCAATACAACGCGGATCTTCAGCTGAAGCTTTCTATGACCTCAAAATGTTCTGAATATTTACCACTGTACTTAGCAGGTGTTCTGAATATAACCTTTTTCATAAGTGTTTGAGTTTAATTGACTGCCTGTGGTTCACCACTGCCTCTAGCAAGTGCCTTGAGAATAACTGTTTTAGGTTTCCTAAGTGTTGAACTAAGTTTTCTCTTTAATAAAATGCTGAATTATGTTTAACTGCAGACCTAACTTATCTCATGTTCTAGCCTGCCTGCACTGGGTGTTTTAGCTTGGGCATTCTAGCTTCTTATGGCTATCTCAGCATAAACGACATGTAACAGAAAGACTGCAGGGCTTAGATAAGTGACCTGCTAGTGACCTGCTAGTGTGATTGTTAAGAAAAGTAACACGTGAAAAGTTTTTTCTAGAATTCAGTTGTATAGCCAGAAGAATGTATAAATATTTCTGTAACTTCCTGGTTTTGGGACTTCTGAAGCCAACTTGGGGCTCAGGGGTCCGCATATGCTGAATAAACATCTGTGCTTTCTTCAAGTTTTGTGGCTGCCCAAAGTGACCTTTCATTTCCAGTTCTCCTCATTTTTGCCCTTTTTCCATTTCTTGAATGAATTCTTCTTATCACCTATCGCTTTCTTCACTTCTTTAGATATCCACGCCGTGTCTTTTGTTCGGTTCTTTTTGCACCCTTTTCTGAATCTGGGGATATACAGATTTTGTGTCTCGCTCACCGTGTCCTTGAATAAAGACCAGGCTTGCTCTACAGTCTGCCATTTCTTTGAGCTGTTCCTAAGTTTCTTCCTTACCATTACCCTCATCGCTTCGTAGTTCCCTTTCTTGAAGTTAAAAGTTGTTGCTGTGGTTCTCTTTCCCTTCGATATTCCTACTTCAGCTTTGAACTTGATCATATTGTGATCGCTGTTTCCCAATGGCCACTTCTTTCAGTTCCTTTGCAGGTCCTCTTAGCCCATTAAGGATTAGATCCAGAGTGGCATTCTCTCTTGTTGGTTCTCTGACAATCTGATCTATGATGCAGTCCTATATAGCCTCCAGGAATCCGGTCTCCCTGGTGCATTTTGAGTTTCCAAAACTCCAGTCTATCCCAGGATAGTTGAAGTCTCCCATAATAATTGTGTTACCGCTTCTGCATTCTCATTTCGGCTTCCATTTCTTCATTGGTAGCTTCGTTTTGTCCAGGTGGACGATAGTATAGGCCCATCTTTATCTCGGGCCCTTTCCTTCCTGGTAAATTTAACCCATAGCAATTCCAATTTGTTGGTCGTTGCTGCTGTGTACACTCTGGTCGAGTGTATGCTTTCTTTTATGTATAGGGCTATTCCACCTCCTTTCTGACCTGACCTGTCTTCGCGATAGAGTTTGTACCACGGCAGTGCTATATCCCATTTGTTTTCTTCATTCCACCATGTTTCGGAGACCCCAATGATGTCTAGGTTCTCAGTTTTGGCCATGACTTCTAATTCCCCCATTTTGTTCCTTAGGCTCCTTGCATTAGTATATATGCAATTTAAGTCCTGATATTTTTTTGTCTTCATTTCCTTTCCCTGTGCTTCGATCTTTATTTTCTTCTCCTGTGCTATTATCCTCTTATCCTCCTCTTCTGGATCAGTCAATTCCTGTGTTTTGCCCATTGTTTCTTCCCAGCATTTTTCCCACTTAGTATCTTCATGGGATACCTTCTTCCGAATCATCGACACTTGGTCTACTGTTGGCTTTCCCCTTCTTCTTAGTTTAAAGCCTGTTCTATTCCTCTCCTGACGTTGTTTGCTAGAAGTCTAGTTCCTGTCGCGCTCAGGTGCAGCCCATCTTTCCTGAAGAGCATGCTCTTGCCCCAAAACATTGTCCAGTTCCTCACAAAGTGGAACCCCTCTTCCTCACACCATCTCCTCATTCATGCACTTGGAAATACTTTTAAAACAAATAAGAGGAAATATTTTTTCACTCAACAAATAGTTAATCTCTGGAATTCAATGCCAGAGAATGTAATTAGAGCAGTTAGCATAGCTGGGTTTAAAAAAATTTTGGATAAATTTCTGGAGAAAATAGTCTGGTATTGAGATAGACTTGGTGGAACCACTGCTTGTCCTGGATCAGTAGTATGGAATGTTGTTACTATTTAGGTTTCTGCAAGATACTGAGACTGGATTGGCCACTGTTGGAAATAGGAAACTGGTCTGACCCAGTACGATTATACTTATACTCTTTCCTCTCCCTTCTTTGCTCTGTGCACATTCATTCTTTTCCAAGGGACCGGTTTTTTTGATAGGGGAAGGGATTTCTTATCAAGGACCCATAAAGGTCCTTCACATCAATCACTCAAAAAATTTATGGGGTGTTCCAATTCACCTTCCTTGAGACAAGTGCAAGCCAAACACTGCTTTTGGTTAATCTTTCTGTCTATTTGTTGTACAGCATTCATTAAACACTGTAATACTCCATATGCTTCCTTTATCTGTGACTTTTATCTCAGTCCATTGAAGTATGGGGTTTCCCATGTACAGGGTGAACATATCCCCTTCTGACTAATACTAATAATGGAAGAGAACACTAACAGACTTGGGCAGGGTGTAGCATCGTATAATAGTCTATCTGGGATTATGGTACATCCTGCTCTGTTTTATTGGCAGACTTGTTGGTCTGTAGCTGTTGTTACCTGCTATGTTCTAATGATAAAGAGGCTGGTGGCTCCTTATAAACTGACCAGTTTACCTAGGTATGAACTTTTGAGGCTAGGGAAAGTAACTTGATATACCACCTTTTTGTGGTTACACATTCAAAACAGTTTACATATATATATATATATATATATATATATATATATATATTGTGGCCGGGCCAGTCTCCGAGTGTGTGGGAAAGCTCGGCTCGGACCACAAGTAAGAATTTTGTTGCGCCCTTTATGTGGTCAGGTGAAGGAAAACCCGGATACTGGATGCTGTGAACCTCATCGGTTCCCAAATGAAAACAAGAAAAAAAACATTCAAACTGGGTCTTAGACTCTCTTAGGTGCTGCCTGCACTCTTGTCTAGTTCAGTCCAGGTGAGTCATATGGAGCTTGACTTAGGAACTGGATAGTCCATCTTTATCAAAATAAACCTAATTCAAAACCCAAAATTCCACGGTAGTCCAGTGCTTTCACTGTCTCATATTCCCTTTTGGGATTTATCAGTCTCTCCTGACCACAGATCCTTGCTTTACAGCTGAGCACGGCCCGTGCCAGCTTTCTCACATCCCAGTTATCTTCACAGTCACAATTCAAACCAAATTAACTTTGCTTCTGGCTTTAACCCGCTGTTCTCCCAAGGAAGAGTCACAGCCCAGCCGACAGGCTGTGCGGGCCAAGCCTCCCCTTAGTTTGAGGTCTTCAGACCTACCCGATATGACCTTTATCTGCTTTATCTCCTGCTCCTAGGGAGTCTGAAGCATTCTCACTTAATTAAGTAGTGCGGCATTAGCCCTGCTCTGGCTCAAGTTTAAACACAAAGGAAAAACTTTCTTTATAGGAATGGACGGGACCCTTATACACTGTACCCTTCCAGTTCCATGTCCTCCTCCCCCACACTATCCCCAGGGTCACTACACATTTCCCACTCACACTCTTGGGAACCCTGGCTTTCCACTCCCATATCCACTCCAGGCTTTTCCTCCCATCCCCCTCTCTGCAGGCTGGCTGGCTCTCCTGTAACATTTACTTCAGGATAAACTCCCAACCATTCTCCCTGAATATTACTGGGCCAGTCCCCATACCTTCTGGGGTCTACATTGCCCCTCCTTGTGAGCTGGCCTCTGGCAAGATGTCCTTGCTGGGGATTAGGCAGCCTGTGGAAGCTAGGAACACCGTGGGTTGTTTGGCTCCCGTAAACAGAGCCAGCTGTGTCCTCCCCCTTCTCTAGCTGAGTTCCTATTTCAAGTTTCAAGTTTCAAGTTTATTAAATATTTGATGAATCGCCTATTAAAATTGCTAGGCGATGTACATAATCCAAGTAAAGAAACAGAGAAACTAACATATTAACAATAAAATTACATGAAGTACATACTTGAGGTGGGAGGAAAGAAATTAAAAAGTTACAATCTTGGGTTCGGTAAAAAAGGTAAGAACAAAAGGTAAGGGGTTATAAAACCAAAGCACAATTTAAGAAGTGTCCCTAAAGCAAATAAATTTCAAGTGTTAAAAGCATCATTAAATAAATAAGGCTTTTCAATCTGCCCACTACGGGGGCTAACTCCACCCCTTCTCAAGGGGGTTTCAGGTTTCTCCCTGACTCGGGGAAAGGAGTGATAGGGGATATTTCCAGCTTTCAGTGCCCTTCCCCTCTGGCTCTTGGGCTGTACCATGACCTGCCTTTTCTCTTCCCTTCCTGGCTGAGCCAGCTGTCCGTGCTCCATGCCAGGTTTTCCAGGGACCAGGGCTGTGTGCTTGCTGGGTTTAGTAGTTCTCTTGGCTGGGACAGGAGCTTCCCTGTCACTATATATATATATATATATATATATATATATATATATATATATATATATATATATATATATATATATATATATATATATATATAGTGACAGGGAAGTTCCTGTCCCAGCCAAGAGAACTACTAAACCACTAAATATATATATATATATATATATATATATATAAACTACTAAATATATATATATATATACACGTGTTTTAGCCCGTTACATTACAGTAACGGGTGCTAGAATAGCCCCACCTATACCCTGAGCCTGACTCTGCCCCCACCCATGCCCCGCCTCTATCATGCCCATACCCTGCCTCCCACTGATCCCAGTCCCACCACCTCACCTTTCACCATTTCCTTTGTACCCTTTTGGCCCTCCTGACAGGGTCTTTACTTACCCGAGGCAGCAGCAGCAGTCCTGATGTACCAACCTTTCCTCCCTCAGTGCCCAAAAGCAGCAGTGGTCCTACCATTTCCATCTCTCCCTTTCCCCCTTTCAGACCCTCTACCATCTCTCTCTGACCCTGTTTCACCTCTTTTGCCATCTTTCCCTTTCCTGTCCCCCTCTGTCCTTCCCCAAGACCATCTCTCTCTCCTGCTCCCTCCACACTCCCTGAAGTCTATTTCTCCCTATCTCCTACCATCTCTCCTGGTCCCCCTAGTAGCCCCTCTGACCTTTTCATCCATCCGTCTCTGTCTCTCTCTCCTCACCTCCTGCCTCTGCGGAGCTCTCGCAGCTCCTCCTCGTCCTCCTCCAGCCAGGCTTCAGCCATCTTCTACTGCAGTTTGCAGCCGCCGACAGCTGCTGACAGCCACCGCTGCGGCTTGAAGCCACCAACAGCCTCCGCTGCTGCCTGCAGCCACCGACAGCCACCGCTGCAGCCTGCAGCCACTGCCAGTCATGGCAGCTGACATCCACCTTGGGGGATTCTCGCGCATGCGCACTCCTACCTGCGGTGCCCTACAGCGCACGGAAAACTGGAGCACGCAGGTGGGAGTGCGCATGCGCGCTTAGGGCTTTATTATATTAGATGAGATCTCACCAGAGCCATATATAGGGGACCTTCTTCCTACTGTATGAAAGTATGAAATGTTGAGTTGCTGCTTCATAGCAAGGTAATACCATCTCTCTCTGACCTTGTTTCACCTCTTTTGCCATCTTTCCCTTTCCTGTCCCCCTCTGTCCTTCCCCAAGACCATCTCTCTCCTGCCCCCTCCACACTCCCTGAAGTCTATCTCTCCTGCCCCCTCCACACTCCCTGAAGTCTATCTCTCCCTATCCCCTACCATCTCTCCTGGTCCCCCTAGTAGCCCCTCTATCTTTCTCATCCATCTGTCTCTGTCTCTCTCTCCTCACATCCTGCCTCTGAGGAGCTCTTGCAGCTCCTCCTTGTCCTCCTCTAGCCAGGCTTCAGCCATCTGCCACCAAGGCCTGCAGCCGCCGCAGCCGACATCCACCTCGGGGGATTCTCGCGCATGCGCACTCCTACCTGCGGTGCCCTACAACGCACGGAAAATGGGAGCATGCAGGTGGGAGTGCGCATGCGCGCTTAGGGCTTTATTATATTATATATATATATATATGTGTACTTATTTTTGTACTTGAGGCATGGAGTATTAAGTGACTTACCCATGATCACAGGGAGCAATACTGGGTGCACTGTCTGAATCTCACTATATAGTTACAGCTTACTGTACAGTCTTGTTCTCAGGTTTTTGTGCTGAAAGCAAAGACTCCTCTGAGTTGCCAAGCACTGCAAGAGGCTCCTATTCAGTCAACCCTTACTTCTGTAATCTTAGTATTACCAGCCAGACTCTATTTGTTGAGCAACTTTCTTTAGTAACATGAAATAAAGAATAAACACTCACAATTGATGAATTCAAGGCAGTTCAATTTTCACAAAATTTTCTCACTCTACCAGCTTTCCTATTCAAGTTAGGAGTGTTTCCACACCCTGTGGAAATAACACTGTTCTCCACACTTAGAAAATCCAAGCTATGTTAGATTGTTAGACATAAAGGCAGAAAACCTGGTGGGAGAATAATGCTAAACTCAGGTTCTCATGCAGCCATGCAGTCACAACTATGGTAACAGTTCTCTCTCACACTGGAGAAGAAGGGTGGGACTTCAGCTTTGTGGATACAGCCTAGTTCTCTGGGAGAAGCAAAGCCCTCTGGGGATTTAAGTCCACAGAACACATTTTACTCATACATCTTAGCATACACATATTCTAGTTCTTATACAAGAAACTGAGCAAATGCCCACGTATAACCCCAGAGTGCTAAAGCTCTACCTCTAGGCCATTCCTCAGCTCCGAAGTGGTTTACATATTATATACAGTACAGTAATTTATTTTATTCCTGAGGCAATGGAGAGTTAAGTGACTTTGCCAGTCACAAGGAACTACCGTGGAAATTGAACCCAATTCCCATGGTTCTCAGGCTTCTGCACTAACCACTAGGTTACTCCTCCACTCCAGTCCACTTCACTTTGCCAGAGGCATCTGCTGAAGTTGGCTCTTATCCTTAAAAGTGCATGTATACCTCAGTACATTTCATCAGTATTTTGTTTTGTTTTTACTAATACACACTAACACAGCTATCCCTCTGGAATTTTTCTACTGTTATATTACTTTAAGTATTGCTTGTGACTTTGTGAACTTTAAGACATTATAGCTTTCTGTTAACAGCCTCATGATAGATTTCTAGCTGGATAATCTTGTTTATCTGCTTTTGGCCAACTTCCCTGTTGTCTCTGTGTGACATAGAAGCAATTTGCACCACAATATATCTCCGAGGTGGAAAGAAAAAATAAAATTATTTACAGCAGCTGTTTATGAAAAACTGTTGAATATTTAGCAGCATCTGTTTACATTGCATTTTAATTAAGTTACTGGAAAAAAAAGAAAGAAACCATTATTCCTTTCTACTTGTAGCTGTATGCATTGAAAATTTGCAGGTTATTTTTGTTTCATTTAGTCTTGTTTTCATAACGTTCAAATTTTCAAATCCATTACAATATTTTTGAAGTTTGTGAATAGTCTAAGTTGCAGATATCCTTAGTCTAGAAATCATGTATACCGTATATACTTGAATATAAGTCGATCTGAATATAAGGCGAGACCCACATTTTCTCCCAGAAAAGGAGGAAAAATGGTTGACTCGAATATAAGTTGGGCAGCTTAATAGTCAAGTGCCCTGCCCTGCCAGGTTCTGCACTCAGCCCCCCTCCCTGCCAAGTTCGGCACCCAGCCCCCTTCCCTTCCTGCCCTGCACTCAGTCCCATTCCCTAGCAGACTGTGAACCAAGCCCCCCTCCCTGCCAGGCTCTGAACACTGTCCCACCTTCCTTCCTTGTACCCTCTTCCCCCTAAAAAGAGCCAACCTCATCAGTGATGCCACAATGGCTTGATTGTCCCGTACTCCCCTCTACCCTCTAACCCAGCCAGCAGATTAACCATTCCCCTTAACTTAAACCACCTAGTGGTAGGCTGGGACAGTAGGGATCCCTCCCGTCTCGTGCCCCGGCTGACACTAATAATTACCACCCACCCTCCTTCCCTCCCTCGCGTAACTGTTCCCTGGTGGAAAAGACCAAACTTTTCTTGGCTAATCCCAACGACAAAATAACAAACTCATTGCTTCATGACTACCCAATTATTAAGGGCTCCTTTTACTAAGTCGCGTTAGGGCTTTAACGCACATAATAGCGCGTGCTACATTGCCGTGCGTGCTAGACATTAACGCCAGCATTGAGCGTAGCGTGCGGTGTAGTGCGCGGTAATATCTTGTGCGCGCTAAAAACACTAGTGCACCTTAGAAAAAGGAGCCCTAAATCTATCAAAATTCTGGGAGTCACACTAGACCGACATTTAACACTAACAGAATACACAAACTTAGTGGTACAAAAATGCTTTTTTACTGTTCAGACTATTGGTGCAGGCGTTAGTTTTATCTATTTTAGACTATTGTAACATCATCTATTTAAGAGCACCCCAAAAAATTCAGTGGTAAAATTATTTAGAGGGATTAAAATAGAAATGTCATCTGTAATAAATGTCCTAAAGGTGAAATGTAGATGTTGAATAAGGTAGGCGATAGCGGAGAACCTTGGGGCACATCAGTTGGGTTGCTCTATGAATGAGAATAGTTACCGTCACAAAATTATTTAGAGGGATTAAAATAGAAATGTCATCTGTAATAAATGTCCTAAAGGTGAAATGTAGATGTTGAATAAGGTAGGCGATAGCGGAGAACCTTGGGGCACATCAGTTGGGTTGCTCTATGAATGAGAATAGTTACCGTCACAAATTACTTGATAAGATATTTTCTTCAAAAAACCTTGAAATCAGTTCCAGACCCTTCCTGAAAGTCCTATTGTGTCTAAACAACTCAACAATATTTCATGATCTACTAGATAAAAGGCACTACTAAAATCTAGCTGAAGAATTAAGGCCTTTGCTAAATAGACTATGAAGATAATCAAGCATTGAAATTAAGACTGTCTCCGTATTATGTCCTCTTCTAAATCCCAACTGATGGTCATTAAGGATATTATATTTCAATATATTTATTAGAGTTTTCAAAAAAAAAGTGCCAGCAAACAAAGCATAAAGTACTAACAGAGTTCTCATAATTGTGCACGAAATGAACCGTTACCCCCAACCGTTCCCCCATCCCTCAGTCCCCAAACGCTTACACCATCTGCTTATCTAGAGCAACAAAAAAGAGAGGAGGAAAATCATAAATTCAAAAGTCTACTACAGGCATGAGGAGTAAGGTCCATCCACAAATGTTCCCAAATAGAGCAAAAGCGACGTCCTCGAGTGGAATCCAAAGCACCAAGTTACCTGCGCTCCAGGGAAGCATGTACTATCATCAGCGATCTCCATTGGGCATAAGTCGGTCGGTCACTCGACAACCAGTTAGTCAAAATGGCTTTCTTATCAAAGAGCATCACCCTGGCAATAAACGCTGACATTCCTTTAGGTTTCGGTGATGTAAGAATATAAAGTCCTTCCAGGGCCGGCCCCACAAAGATGTAGTATAGTGACCCAATTTTTGCCAAAACTGAAATATAGTTGGGCAGGACCAGAACATATGTCCCAGAGAGGCAGTAGCACCACGACATTTAGGCCATGTATGAACTGACTTAATACTCATCTGATATGCTTGCATGGGAGAAATAAAAAGACGTAAAACGAACTTTAGTTGAAGTTCCCAATGTAAGACATTAGCAGATAGCCGTCTCATGTTTTTGAGCACTTTTTGTACTTGCAATGTAGTCAAGGAGCACTGTAAATCCTCTGCCTATGAAGCTGCTAACAGATCAAGATTAGGGCTGGGTTGAGCGTCCCGTAAGCCCACATGATGAAAGTGCACTCAGAGAAACTGGAAGGGGACAAGTTTAGAACCAATGCCAGGAGGTTCTTCTTCACACAGAGGGTTGTGGACACATGGAACGCGCTCCCGGAGGAAGTAGTCGGGCAGAGTACGCTACGGGGATTCAAAGAGGGATTGGATGGATTCCTGAAAGATAGATGGATTGAAGGATACAGATAAGGGTAGATAAGAGTATGGAAAGAGTAAAGATAAAAACAAGGGGGCCATAGGGCTAAATCAAGTAAACATGACAGGTCATGGACCTGATGGGCCACCGTGGGTGCGGACTGCTGGGCGCGATGGACCTCTGGTCTGACCCAGCGGAGGCAAATTCTTATGTTCTTATGATCAATTGTTGCGCAGATAGACTAAAAAGTTCAGATATTGTCTCTCGACAGTCCTCCACCAAATGACAAGCTGGCAAGGAATGTACATAGTGTTGAATTTGATAGTAAGCAAAAAGATCTGTAGCTGGTAAGTCAAATGTGATTTGTAAAGAGGCAAACGAAGCCAAATATCCCGCTTCATTGAACAGTTGAAATAGGAACTGTAATCCCTGAGTATACCAGCGTCTGAAAGTCTCATTGTGAAGGCCCGGTAAAAAGTTACAATTGCCTTGAATCGGTAAATAAGGAGAAAATACAGAGGATAACTTAACACATTTGCACACCCAGTGCCATGCCCTCTGTGCCAGGACAAAAACAGAGTAATGGGTTACCAGGGATCAAAAAAATGCAGCAGAAGAATGCAAAAAACTGCTAATGTGATAAGGAGCTAGCAATGATAATTCTATGTTGGTTGCAGTAAAATCAGAGGTACCTCTAAACCAGACATTAATATGACACATCTGACAAGCCAGAGCATACCACCTGACATTCAACAACCCATAACCACCCCTATCCCGTGGAAGACACATCCTAGAGCAGGGGTGTCCAATGTCAGTCCTCGAGGGCCGCAATCCAGTCGGGTTTTCAGAATTTCCCCAATGAATATACATTGAAAGCAGTGCATGCACATAGATCTCATGCATATTCATTGGGGAAATCCTGAAAACCCGACTAGATTGCGGCCCTCGATGACCGACATTGGACACCCCTGTCCTAGAGTAAGTCATGCATGGTTTTTTGCCTCCCCATAGATAACGTTGAAGCCCTCTAGTGAGTTGGAGATAGTAAGTATGAGATAATAAGAGGGGAAGTACCTGGAACCTGTATAACCATTTTGGGAACAATACCATATTAAATAAGGCCAACCGGCCCGCTACCGACAGCGGGAAGGTAGTCCTGATCTGAAGATGTCTCAAAGTGTCATCCAATAAAAGAACTATATTGCACTTATATAAGGTAGTGAGATCACGTTGTAGCCACACCCCTAAATAATTGATTGATGTAGGTCATTAAGGATATTAAATTTATCCAAATAACTTACTAATTCTAAATTAACTAAACCTTCCAGTAATTTGGTAAACAAATGAATGCTTACTATGGGTCTATAATTGGATTTCGTGGCACTGATACCTTCTGATCTTTAAGAATAGGGGGTGACCAAAATTTGACCCAATTCATCAGGAAACAGTCCATTAATCAAAGAAAAAGTAGCCCATTTAAATAAATCTGCTTTAAAAGTAGATGAAGCATTTTTCATTACGTTTGGGGGACAATCGTCCAGCAAACAGTTCAATTTGACATATTTATTGAAAAACTGTAAAAACTGTTGCCAATCTGGGGCTTGGAAATGATCCCAGGACATATCAGCCCTTGAGCCATCTTCCAAGTAATTAAGTTGTGAAGCAACATAGTTGTCATCGGTGACGCAGCAGAGGGACTCACCGGCAGGAGAAAGCTGCAAAGCAGCCTGTTTAGCGTGCTGTGGCTGCCAACGCTGCTGGAGGGAGGTTTGTTGCTCGGTCATCTTGCTGGGAGGGTCAGCAGGGTTTGCATGGGAGGGGGAGATAGGAGGGTCAGCGGGGGTTCAGCTGGGAGGGGGGGAGAAGCGGTCTGCCTTGGGTGCTCCAAGGTCTGGCGTCATTATCTTCTTCAGGCAGCAGCAGCGTTTATAATTCGCTGCTGTTGCCGGCTTCAGGTCTTCCTCTCTGCCGGGTCCTGCCTACTTCCTGTTTTCATGAAGACAGGACCCGACAGAGAGGAAGGCCTGAAGCCGGCAACAGCAGTGAATTGTGAATGTTGCTGCTGCTCGATGAATTTCAGGACACCAGGCTTTGGGTGACAGAAGGAGGAAAGGGAGCAGAGGGGGGAGAGTGTTGCTGTACCCCACTGGAGGGAGAAGGAAAATGAGGGAGGGAATGAAAGGAGATGCCAGGGCTTGGAGGGAAGAAGAGATGCCAGGGCATGAAGGGAAGGAGGAAGGTATGCCAGACCAAGGGAAAAGGAAGGGGGAAAGGAAGGAGGAGATGTCAGAGCATGGAGAGGGAGAGATGGAAGAAAAGGGGAGGGGTGGTGACAGAGAGAGAATAATTGAGAGGTGGCAGCTGAAATCAATCATGTACAAAGGAGAGAAGGGGCACAGGATGGATAGTTTATGGAAGGAGCATAGAAAGAGGGAATATGCCATATGGTAGAGAGAGAGAGGGCGGACACTGGATGGAAAGAGCAGAGAGGGCAGTGAATGGAAGGGGCGAGACAGAGGGTGAACAGTAGATGGAAGGGGTAGAGAGAGAGAAACAGACACTGAATGGAAGTGTGGGGGAGAGGAGGGACAGCCACCGAATGAAAGTGTGAGGGACAGGGGGAGCAGACGCTGGAAGGAAGTGGGGAGGAGAAAGAAAAAAAGGCACATGCAGGATTGAGGGAAGAGGATAGAGTTAGTTACTGGAAGGGGTGAGGGAAAGAGGTGGCAAGCTATAGGTAGACACAGTGAAAGAGGGAAACTGAGGACTGAATAATAAAAAAGAATTTAGACAGAGGCAGAAAATAAATTGAGAAGGAAGACAGGGAAGACCAGGAGGAAGGGAGCGGAGAGAGAGATGCCAGAGCAGGGGGGAAGGAGAGGAAACAGATACCAGACCTGAGAGGAGGAATAGAGGAAGGAGACAGATACTAGATCTGAAGGGAAAAAAGGAGGAGAGAGATATGCTAAAATCTGCTGGGAGGGAAGGAGGGAGGAAGGAAAGAAAGAGAGAAAGAGGCAGAGAAAGGGGAGGGGGGTTCTAAGCACATTAGAAAAACTACAGAGAAAAAGGCTTGGATGAAAGGGGAAAGACAGGAGCCAGATGCAGGATTATGGGAGGTTCAGAAAGAGGGGGAGAGAGAGGGAGACCTGGAACAAAGGTAGAAAGGAGAACTGACACTGGATCTGGGGAGAGTTACAGAGGGAAAAGAGAGAGAGACCTGGTCCCAAAGGGGATGGGGCTGGATTGTGAAAGAAATGTTGGATGCAAAAGAAAGAAAGAAAGAAAGAAAGATTGGATGCACAGTCAGAAGAAAGTGCAACCAGAGACTCATGAAATCACCAGACAACAAAGGTAGGAAAAATGATTTTATATCAATTTAGTGATCAAAATGTGTCTGTTTTGAGAAATTATATCTGCTGTCTATTTTCTATAGTTACTGAGGTGACATTGCATATTTTAAAGTAACCTGCCTTGACATCTTTGAAAAAACCCTGAAACTCGTAAATGATAATTAACATTTTCTCTGCGTACAGTGTTCTTTGTGGGTTTTTTATATTTTATGTTTACCATTATGAATTAATAAGATATTGTATGTACATGAAAAGGAATGGAAGAAGTTAGGGGCGGGGCTAGGGTTTGGCTGGGGGTGGGGCTAGGGAGGGATTGGGGACAGGACTGAATATTAATAAATGTCCCGTTTTGATGAAAAAAATAAAAAGTCACATTATGTATAGCGGTATACAAATAAAATTTTATGTTACATAGAAACATAGAAACATAGAAATAGACGGCAGATAAGGGCCACGGCCCATCCAGTCTGCCCACCGCAATGATCCTTCCCCCCTAACTCAGTGAATAGATCCCACGTATCTATCCCATTTGGCCTTAAAATCAGGCATGCTGCTGGCCTCAGTGACCTGAAGTGGAAGATTATTCCAGCGATCAACCACTCTCTCAGTGAAAAAGAATTTCCTGGTGTCACTGTGCAGTTTCCCTCCCCTGATTTTCCACGGGTGCCCCCTGGTTGCCGTGGGACCCATGAGAAGGAAGATATCTTCTTCCACTTCGATGCGACCCGTGAGATACTTGAACGTCTCGATCATGTCTCCCCTCTCTCTGCGTTCCTCGAGTGAGTAGAGCTGTAACTTATCCAGCCTTTCCTCGTAAGGGAGATCCTTGAGACCCGCGATCATCCGGGTTGCCATTCTCTGCACCGACTCTAGTCTCAGCACATCTTTTCGGTAATGCGGCCTCCAAAATTGCACACAGTACTCCAGGTGTGGTCTCACCATGGATCTATACAATGGCATAATGACTTCAGGCTTACAGCTGACGAAACTCCTGCATATGCAACCTATGATTTGCCTTGCTTTGGAGGAAGCTTGCTCCACTTGATTGGCAGCCTTCATGTCCTCACTGACGATCACCCCTAAGTCACGCTCTGCTTCAGTTCTTGTTAGGATCTCGCCATTTAGGGTGTAAGTCTTGCATGGATTATGGCTGCCTAGGTGCATGACTTTGCATTTTTTGGCATTGAAGCTGAGTTGCCAGGACCTAGACCAGCGCTCCAGTAGTAGTAGGTCGTGCATCATGTTGTCGGGCATTGAGTTTTTGTCTGTTGTACTCTTGGCCACTACATTGCTTAGTTTGGCGTCATCAGCGAATAATACTCGGAATTACTTTCGATCACTCTCTCTCCTTCCATGACCATATTAGTAATGTTATAAAGTCCTCATTCTTCAGGCTTCGACAAATCCGCTCTGTATCACAGTTCCTTAATGCCAACTCTCTAAATATCCTCATTCATTCACTTGTCATTTCAAAGATAGATTACTGTAATGCCCTGTTCAAAGGTATAGCACAAAAGGAAATAAAACGCTTACAGATTATACAAAATACATCCATCAAACTTATCTACAAAGCAAAAAAATTCGATCACGTAACGCCGCTCCTTAAGGAAGCCCATTGGCTTCCGGTGGGTCATCGAATAATATACAAACTCTGCTTGCTCACCTTTAAATCCCTTCTTTATAAAACTCCTGCTTTCATTCACAAACTGCTTATCCCTTATACAGCTAATAGAACCTTAAGATCTGCTGCACAACATCTTCTAACGATCCCATCACTAAAAATAATAAATACGCGACGTCAGTTTATTTTTTCAGTCACTGCACCCCAGACATGGAATTCTCTACCGAGCTTTATAAGAGAAGAATCTAATTTAGGAAAATTTAAATGTAAACTAAAAACATTCCTATTTAATGACGCATTCTTAAACTAACTATGCTTCTAAGTGTCTTTTTTAAATAATCATGAGAATTTTATAAAGTTTTCTTTCGAGTTTCATTTCCAATTTTACTCTTCTACTAAATTTTATCTTTTTAAAATTATTATCATTATCCCTCCCTTATGTGCTTTCCCTTTATGTTTATTCTTTTTTATTTAAAATGTAACTTTTTCCCCATACTTTCCTCTTGTCTCCAGTCTCGTCAAATTTGTTTGTTAACCTTGTGAGTATTATCTTTTATGATTCTGTTTTTACATTGTATTTTATTATATTGTACATCGCTTCGAATTTAGATGAAGCGATTAATCAAAAACATATTAAACTTGAAACTTGAAACTTGAAACTTTTACCTCGGAGACCTTCTGCCAAGTCTCTTATGTAGATGTTGAACAGGATCGGGCCCAGGACGGAGCCCTGTGGCACTCCACTGATCACCTCCATCGTTTCGGAGGGGGTGCCATTCACCATTACCCTCTGAAGCCTACCCTCAAGCCAGTTCCCAATCCATTTCGTCAGCGTGTCGCCCAATCCTATAGAACTCATTTTGCTCAGCAACCTGCGGTGTGGTACGCTATCAAATGCTTTGCTGAAGTCCAGGTATACGATGTCCAGGGACTCCCCAACATCCAGCTTTCTCGTCACCCAGTCAAAGAAGCCGATCAGGTTGGATTGGCAGGATCTCCCCTTAGTAAATCCATGTTGACGGGGATCACGTAGATTCTCCTCGTTCATGATCGTATCCAATTGGCATTTGATTAGAGTTTCCATTAGTTTGCTCACTATTGATGTGAGACTCACCGGTCTGTAGTTTGCTGTTTCCATCTTGGAGCCTTTCTTATGAAGTGGAATGACGTTAGCTAATTTCCAGTCCAACGGGACGTCACCTGTACTAAGGGAGAGATTGAAGAGTGCGGATAGCGGTTCCGCCAAGACATCACACAACTCCCTGAGCACCCTGGGGTGTAGGTTGTCAGGCCCCATTGCCTTGTTAACCTTGAGCTTTGACAGCTCGCAGTTGACACTGCTGGGCGTAAACTCGAAATTACTAAATGGATCAGCTGAGTCAACCCTTGTCTGCAGCTGAGGACCAAGTCCCGGCGCCTCGCGGGTGAAGACTGAGCAGAAGTATTCATTTAACAGTTGGGCTTTCTCCGAGTCCGTTTCTGCATAGTCTCCCCCTGGTTTCCTGAGGCGTACTATCCCACCTGAGTTCTTGTTCCTGTCACTGATATACCTGAAAAAGGATTTATCTCCTCTCTTTATGTTCCTTGCTAAAGACTCCTCCATTCGGAATTTGGCCTCCCTAACTGCTGTTTTGACTGTTTTTGACTTGGTCAGATAGATTTCCCTGGAGTCCTGTTTCCCTGATTGTTTGTAAGAGATGAATGCTTTTTTCTTCTCCTTGATGAGGTCCGAGATCTCCGTAGAGAACCATTGTGGCTTATTGTTCCTACTTCATTTACTTACCGATTTAACATAGCGGTTTGTTGCTTCCTGTATGGTGGCTTTCATAGTTGACCACATTTCTTCCACGTTATCGGTTTCTGTTTGGCTTTGCAGCACCTGGTGAACGAAGTCTCCCATTTCTTTGAAGTTTGTGTCCTTGAATTTAAGGACCTTGGTCAGTGTGGTAGATTTAGTGAAACCTTTTCTGAGATTGAACCATACCATGTTGTGGTCGCTGGAGGCCAATGTGTTGCCCACCGAGACCTCTGTGACACTTTCTCCATTGGTAAGTATCAGGTCTAGGATTGCCTGATCCCTTGTTGGTTCCAACACTAGTTGCCTTAGTCTTGCTCCCTTCAAGGAATTTAATAGCCTCCTGCTGCTGCATGAAGCAGAGGAAAGCGTGACCCAGTCCACATCAGGCATGTTGAAGTCACCTAACAATACTGTGTGACCACGCAAGGTGATATTCTCTATATCTCCGATTAATTCCATATCTTGGTCATCCTGTTGTCTTGGGGGTCTGTATACTACGCCAAGATACAGGCATTTGTCCTTCCCTCTGGCCAAATTTACCCAAAGGGATTCCCCAGTGTACCGTACATCTGTGATTCTGGTGACTTTAATGTTATCTTTAGTATATAATACTACACCTTCTCCCATTTTGCCCTCCCTGTCCCGGCGAAGCAAGTTGTAACCCGGTATGACCATGTCCCATCCGTGGGAGTCTGTGAGCCAGGTCTCAGATATCGCCACCACATCCAAGTCGGCATTTATCATTTCTGTTTCCAGTTCCAGGATCTTGTTTCCCAGACTGTGGGCGTTGACGTACATAGCCCTCCATGTTGTATGTTTGTTATGTCTCAGTGGGGACATTCCTGCTATAGCAACTAGGCCACCTTTAGCATTATTTGCATGTCTCATACTCTTCCTAGACCCAGAGCTGCAACGTGCACCTTTCCCGGACTCCCCATACCCAGAACTACAGTTTATGCCTAACCCAGACTCAGAATTGTGTGTACTCTGTGGGGGTATTCCCTCTTGTTCCATCTACCCTAAGGAAGACTACTTGTAACCTATTTGAGCTAGCCCCCATGCTGTCTAGTGTAATTATAGTTTCAGTGAGGGAGTACCCCTCAATCCCTCACATATCCTCCCTCTTCAGCTCAACCCTCATAGGTTGAGCTCCCTCTGCTGTCAGGGGCACCCCCCAAAGGGTTGAAGGTAACTCTTTCTAAGGGTACCCATGACCCCCACATTCACAGGGAATCCTGAGACTGCTCCAAGGCTACCATCACACAACCATCCGTATCACACAATTCCTTCAGCATTCATACAGAAACAGCAAAGTAACTAGAATAACTATTGGGACCTACCACATCAATGTTCCTAAATTGTCCAAGTTACAGAGATAGCCAGTCCAGTAGAAAGCAGCTGACCTTGAACTCTATCCCTGGGATTTACTGAATTCATAGATTTCACATCCAATGGCTACCAGTAATTCTCCAGCATCTGCTTCCTCCATGTCACTACTCAGATCTTCAATCACCTATCATTACAGTGGTTGACTTCCTTCTTCCTTCTTTTGGGCTGTGTCTGAGACAAGCACTTAATTTCTACCTGTTGTCCTTTTCTTTCTTGGGACTTCTGATCTTGGGTTACAAGTCACCCTTTTGCCCAGGGATCACTTTCTTTTGCTGCCCAGCTACTTGTCTGGCTTCTGACTTCCTGCTTTTGTCAAGGCACTTAATCTCCTGAAGCCTACTAACTTTTGGCAAGTCACTTAGCTTGCTCTTTTTGGAAACAACTTCTGCCTCTCTCCTTCTTGGCTCCCCAGGTGATTCCTTGTCAGTCACCTCCTTGTTAAAGGATTCCTGCTTTGGGCCCTCTCTGATACTGGGCTGATTCATCTCTAGGGCTCTCTTAGCTGCCCCCCTTAGTTCTTTTGCCGACTGCCTTCCTTAATTTCTCTGTACTTTTAAGGAGTGCCTGATTTTTGTTTCTCCAAGCACATCTCGTTCCCAGGGATAGTACTCAACCCTGTCAGGGCCCTGCTGCAGGATTAACCAGGCTTCCTCCCACATTCCCATCATGGAATTTTGTTTCCTTACTCCTTTGTAGGCACAGCACTGACCTCCCCGCTCCCCTTGGCATAAACAGCTATTGTGCTCCAGGTTTTCTATTTTTCCTGTTGCAGCTTGGAAGTATAGCAGTCTCTCTGACCCCAGCTTGGAGTCTTGCACTCCCCAAGGGCCAGTTACATGGTAACAGAAACAACATCTACAGCTACAACTCCCTTCAGTACTCTGACCTGGCCTTTTTAGCTGCTGCAGCACCAGCAGTTGCTATCTCACTTTCCTTAGGCGATTTTCTGCCTTTTAAAAAAAATCTTCCCTCCCCCACACTCTGTGCTTGATTAGATAAGCTACCCAGCCCAATAACACAGGCCAACATTAAAAAAAAATAATAAATCTTGGTGCCTTGGGGTTTTTGACCTGTTCCTACCTAGCAGGAGGCAGGAAAGGAGAAGGAGAGAGAGAGCAAGGGGCATCAGTAACGTGACCATTTATTTTTTTCTTCAAAACGGGACATCTATTAATATTCAGTCCTGCCCCAACCCTGCCCCAGCCACACCCCCAATTTCTTCCATTCATTTTTCATGTACACATAATATCTTATTAATTCATAATGGTAACCATAAAATTTTTAAAAAACCACAAAGCACACTATACGCAGAGAAAATGTTAATTATTTATAATTTGGGGGTTTTCAAAGATGTCAAGGCAGATGACTTTAAAATATGCAGTGTCACCTCAGTAACTATAGAAAAATAGACAAATATAATGCAAAATATAGACAGCAGATATAAATTCTCAAAATTGACACATTTTGATCACTTTCATGAGTCTCTGGTTGTGTTTCCTTCTGACTGTGCATCCTTTCTTTCATTTATTTCTTTCTGCATTCAGGCCCAACAATTGTCCCTTTCTATTCCCTCCCTCTTTCCTTCCTATGTCCTCAGTGCCCTCAGTGCCTCCTTCTTATGTCCTTAGTGCCCCCAGCACCTCCTTCCTATGTCCTTAGTGTCCTTGGTGCCTCCTTCATATGTCCCCTCACTGCCTTCCAGCCTTTGTCTCCACCCCCTCCCCTATGCTCTGGCATCTCTCTCTTCTCCTTTCCTTCCTTCCTTCCCACTCCACCCCATGGTCTGGCATCTCTATCTCCTTCCCATCTCTCTCATCTCCTTCCATCTCCCCCTCCCACTCATTATCTGGCATCTCTTCTTCCTTTCTCTTCTGCCTTCCTCCTGGTCTGGCATCTGTCTCTTCCCCTCCCCCCATATACCCTGACATCTCTCCCTCCCTCCAATGGTCTTGGCATCCCTCTCATTTCCCTTCCCTGTCTTCCTTCTTCCCTCTCTCTCCCCAATTGGGTGCAGCAGCACTTCTCTTCCTCCCTCCCCCCCCTCTTAGGTGTAGCAGCAGCAGCAGCAGCTTTTCTCTTCCTCCCTCCCCCCTTGGGGCAGCAGCTTTTCTCTTCCCCCCTACCCCCCTTGGGTACAGCAGCAGCAGCTTTTCTCTTCCCCCCTTGAGTGCAGCAGCAGCTTTTCTCTTCCCCTACCCCCTTGGGTTCAGCAGCAGCAGTTTTTTTCTTCCCCCTCACCCCCTTGGGTGCAGCAGCAGCAGCTTTTCTCTTCCCCCCTCCCCCCTTGGGTACATCAGCTTTTCTGTTCCCCCTCCCCCCCTTGGGTGCAGCATCAGCAGCTTTTCTCTTCCCCCCTCCCCCTTTGGGTGCAGCAGCAGCATTTTTCTTCCCATCCCTCCCATCGGCAGAGTCGCATGCTTCCCTCCATCGCTGACCTATCTTCCATAGGTCAGCGATGGAGGGAAGCTTACAACTTGCTGCTCTTCCTTGCTTCGGGCCTTCCTCGTTGCCGGGTCCTGCCTTTGCGGAACAGAAAATAGGCAGGAGTCGGACCCGGTAGCGAGGAAGGCCCGAAGCAAGGAAGAGCAACAAGTTGTAAGCTTCCCTCCATCGCTGACGTGTCTCCCTTAGCTTCCCTCCGTCGCTGCCCATAGCGAACTCCTGCTCCGAGGCTCGAACGTGTGCGTGCCAGCATCCCTTCTCTTCTCCTCCCCCCGAGACGTAACTTCCGGTTTTGGAGGGAAGAGAAGGGAAGCCGGAACACACACATTAGAGCCCCAGAGCGTGGGTTCAATTTGCATGCTGGAGTCAGCCCAGGAAGGAGCATAGGTGGCAGTAGCAGGATTAGCCGGGCGCAGAGAACACTGTGGGGGTTTAAATTGGCACTGGAGGGACCGTTCCCTTGTCCCCACACACAACTTCGGGCCGCTGTCCCTGAAAACGGGACATTTCGGCGTCCCGAAGCGGTGGCTCGGGAGAACGGGATGGTTGGTCCAATAACGGGACGGTCCCGTTGAAAACAGGATGTATGGTCACTTTAGGCATCATCGAGAGGTAACTCCGCCCACCCCCTGATGTCATCCACCGGAGCTCCCCCTTGAAAGGGATGAGCAAAGAAGAAACACTAGGGAAGGACAAGGCAAGTATCACAAGGGCAACAGGACAGACAAGCAGTAGATAAACAAACACAGTAGTACCAGAGGGCAATCATAGCAGACACAGAGGACATACACAAGCAACAGGGGTAGCAGGTTTAAAATCAAGAAAATAACTTCACAGTAACAGCAAGGATGCTACACAGATTCCTACACAAGGAGAAAGCACTTCAGACGACAGACCGGCAAGCGGACAGCAATGACTTCAGACGACAGACCGGCAAGCGGACAGCAATGGATGCATCAGACAGAAGCAGGATGTTGAGCTACCCAGTTTTCTGCACTATTTTCCATATGTATGACTACCTCCCCTCTGGGAGGCAGTCTTATGTATGCACTCGATGTGAGGAGCTGGAGGGCCTGAAGTTGCAAGTTAGACTCCTGGAGGGCAGAATACTGCAACTAGAAGAACTTCAAGCAGTGGAAGAGGAGGACAGAGAGGCAGAAAACTTCATGACAGAGGAAACCATCAAGGAAGAAGTCAGGGAGTTAGGGAAGTTCATTGAGCAGGCATACAGGGAGGCCGTGGAAAATCACCAACAACAGTGGCGCTGCCAAGATACACCTACAGTGAGTGAGGACCAAGATACACCTACAGTGAGTGAGGACCACTTGGAGGACAACCACAAGGAAGAAAGAGATGACGCATCAGTGAGACCTGGAAACAGCAGAGGGAACCCACAGGAAGATGAGTCCGGTGCAAGCCAATGCCAGGATGACGGAAGATGGAAGTGCACAGAGGACACGGACCTACAGCTGGAGAGATGATCATACACCAGGGACATGGACCTCTGGTTAGAGATGCAAGAAAAGATAGAGAGGACAGCAATCATCGTGGGGGACTCCATCATCAGACAAGTTGACAGCCACATAGTGGGAGGAAGACAGGATCGGCTGGTGACCTGCCTACCAAGAGCCAAAGTAGAAGATATAGTGAGCTGCATCGACAGGATTATCGACAGCATGGAAGAAGAAGATATGGTGGTGGTGATCCACTTGGGGACAAACCACGTGAGCAACAGGAACTACAGCAGGGAAGGACCCAAGCACCAATTCCAGATGCTAAGAGGGAAGCTGAAGACCAGAACGCCAAGGGTAGCATTCTCAGAGATCCTGCTGGTACCCAGGGCTGACGAGAATAGGCAGATGGAGCTGCAAGCAGTCAACGCATGGATGAGGCGCTGGTGTGAGGAAGAAGGATTCCACTTTGTGCGCAAATGGACGGCGTTCTGGGGGAAGAGCAAGGTATTCAGGAAGGATGGACTCCACCTCAGCAGAGATGGAACGAGGCTACTTGCAAGCAATATAAAGAGAGAAATTGAGAAGTTTTTAAACTAGGAAGAAGGGGAAAGCTGACAGTCGACCAAGAGTCGATGGTTCAGGAACTGTTATACTCAGAGGATACCATGCAGGAAGATAGCGGGGAAGACTTACCGGATCATAGGCAAGATAGAAATCCTGAAGGATCGAAATGGCACAAGAGGGAAGGAAATGCAAGAAAGTAACAGGCTGCAAACTCAAGTGTATGTACACGAACGCAAGGAGCCTAAGAAATAAGATGGGGGAATTGGAAGCTATGGCACAAAAAGATAACCTTGACATCATCGGCATCATGGAAACATGGTGGAACAATGAAAATGTCTGGGACACTGTGCTACCACGATACAAGCTATACCGCAGAAACAGAATAGGTGAAAAAGGTGTGGGTATTGCTCTATACATCAAAGAGGGAATTCAGCCTACCGGAGAGAACACGCCGGAAATGAAAAAAAAGGAAGAGTCTCTATGGGCCAAAATTCTGGGAACAAATGGAACGGAAGCGAAGATTGGCATCTACTACTGACCCCCAGGGCAGTCCAAAGAAATTGATGGAGACATGATGGACGAGATTAAACGCAACTGCAGGTGAGACAACACAGTTATCATGAGTGACTTCAATTATCTAGGGATAGACTGGAACCTAGGCACTTCTGGCTGCGGTAGGGAGACCAAGTTCTTGGATGCTGTAGGCAACTGCTTCCTGGAACAACTTGTTAAGGAAAATATGAGAGGAAATGCAATTCTGGACTTAATTCTAAATGGACTATGAGGACCGGCGCAAGGTGTAGAAATAGAAGGGAAGCAGTGATCAAAATATGATCCGCTTCAACCTGGACATAGGGGCAAAACATCGATCCAGAACGACAGCCATGACACTGAACTTCCGAAAAGGGAATTACGAAGAGATGAGACTCATGGTGGGGAAGAAGATTAAGAAGAGGATAAGCACTGTAAAAATGCTAGAGCAAGCATGGTCCATTTTTAAGGACACAGTCACTGAGGTGCAAAATCTATATATACTGCGTATCAACAAGGGATCCAAGAGGAAAAAGAACAAGGAACCGATGTGTCTCACTGCAGCAGTGAAGGAAGTGATCAGAGGCAAGAAGACTTCGTTTAAGAAATGGAAAAGGTCAAAAATGGACAAAACCTGGAAAAAGCACAAACAACATCAAAACAGGTGCCATAAGGCGGTAAGAGGGGCCAAAAGAGACTATGAGGAAAAAATATCCAAGGAGGCAAAAAACTTCAAGCAGTTCTTTTGATATATTAAGGGGAAACAACCCGTGGAAGAGCCGTTGGGGCTGTTGGATGACCATGGAATAAAGGGAGTGCTAAAGGAGGACAAAGCCATTGCCGACAAACTGAACACATATTTTGCGTCTGTATTTACCGAAGAGGATATACACAACATACCGGAAGCCGACAGACTAAACGCAGGAAATGAAGATGGGAAACTGACAGGGTTGACGGTCAGTCTAGAAGAGGTATGCAGGCATATTGATAGGTATTGATAGTGTGACCAGTCCGACCCAAGGCCTGCCAAGGTCCCAGTTAGGGCAGAGAGAAAAGTAAAAGGGAAAACCCGGAAGGTAAATTCCAAGGTCTCTCCTGGTCAGGATTCAGATAATATTTCCTTTGACCACCAGAGGGAGCCTGATATAGCTGGGAATGGGATAGGTGAGCTGTACCCAAGCCACTACCGGGGGAGCCCAAGAACCTCCAGGTACACTGCTGACTCAGCCAGAGTAGGGCGGGGCCCTAGGGTATGCAAGCCAGCAGTGGAAATCAGACAGGCAGGCCGGCTAGGGAGGAAGTTCAAGCCTTGCCTCCCTGAAGAACCCCTGGTGCCTAACAGGAGCAATAGACCCTCGCCTATGGAGCTAACAGAGGCTGGACAAGCTGAAGACTTGCCATTCCTGGATGTAGAGCCCATGGACTTTCAAGAGGCTTGTGCAGTGTGTGAAACTGATTATCCTGAGCCCATGCAGGTGGACTGGGCCTCAAGCTGCAAACAGTAAGTGTGAATTTTTGACTGTTTGCTGTTTGGACTATTTTGGTTGTTTGTATTTTGAAAAGCTAGGAGTGTGATTGGGGAGAGGTTTTGCTGTCACCTTGGGTGGGATTTTGAAGGCCCTTGTAGTGGCTTTTGTTTTGGCAAAACCTGGGACACTCTCCTCGCCTGGCAGTAGTATAAAGCTGCCAGAGGCTTTATTTTGTATATATATATATATATATTTTTGCTCTTTTCAAATGTTGTGCATTTCTGGAGCTAGTTTCCTGAACTATAACTGCGTAAATTGAATAAGCTGCTTAGGAGCAGGCTTGCACTAGCTCTATAAAAAATCTAGAAAACTCAGCTGCCTTATTGATCTTGTTTTGGAGCTGTTTTGTTTTCTTACCTGTTTTGAAGTTTGTTGCTTCATTATTGATTGCTATGCTGACAAATTTTACAGCTATATGTTGAACTGCTTACCTGAACTAAGGAATAAGTAAATTGAACTATTTTTCTAGCAGCCTCAATTGTTGGGACTTTATTTTGTTCTTTCATTTTGGAGTTTCTATCTAATAGCAGTCCGATCCTGCAGGGTGACTCCATTTCGGGTCACACGTTAGTGCTATTTTTTTGGTAACCACTTGGAGTGCTGTAGAGCCCTGGTCCTGGGCTACAGTGTGGTTACAATAGGCTTAAAAATGATAAATCCCCGGGACTGGATGGGGCTATAGCTGAACTGCTTTAACTAATAACCAATCTGTCGATCAAATCAAGAAGGATTCCAAAAGACTGGAAAGTGGTGAATGTTATGCCAATCTTCAAGACAGGTTCAAAGGGAGATCTGGGAAACTACAGACCAATGAGTCTGACCTCGGTACCGGGAAAGATGATAAAGGACCGTATTATTGATCACCTTGACGGACACAATCTGATGAGGACCAGCTAGCATGGCTTCAACAAGGGAAGATTTTTTTTGACAAACTTGCTGCACTTCTTTGAGGGAGTAAACAGGCAGAGAAACAAGGGCGATCCGGTCGATATTGTATATCTGGAATTTCAGAAGGCATTCGACAAGGTCCCGCATAAATGACTACTTTGAAAAATTGCGAGCCATGGAATCAAGGGTGAAGTACTCATGTGGATTAAAAACTGGCTGGCAGATAGGAAACAGAGAGTGGGGTAAATGGACAATACTCAGACTGGAAAAGCATCACGAGTGGAGTGCCGCAGGGTTCAGTGCTTGGACCCGTGCTCTTCAACATATTTAAAAATGACCTGGAAATTAGTACGACGAGCGAGGTGATTAAATTTGCAGACCATGCGAAGTTCTTCAGAGTAGTGAAGACACAGAAGGATTGCGAAGACCTGCAATGTGACATAAACATGCTCGAGAAATGGGCCGCAATATAGCAAATGAGGTTTAACGTGGATAAGTGTAAGATGATGCATGTCTGTAACAAAAATCTTATACACGAAGTGAGGATGTCCGGTGCAGTACTCGGAGAGACCCCCCAGGAAAGAGACTTGGGAGTACTTGTCGACAAGTCAATGAAGCCATCCGCGCAATGCGCAGCTTCAGTGAAAAGGGCGAGCAGAATGTTAGGAATGATTAAGAAGGGATCACGAACAGATTGGAGAAGATTATCATGCTGCTGTACTGGGCCATGGTACGCTCCCACCTGGAATACTGCATCCAGCACTACTCAAAAGGGTCCAGAGAAGAGCGACTAAAATGGTTAAGGGGAGAAACTGGGCCTCTTCTCCCTTGAAAAGAGGAGACTGAGAGTGGACATGATCGAAACATTCAAGATAATGAAGGGAATAGACTTAGTAGATAAAGACGAGATGGCACTCCCTAAAGTTGATAGAGGATAGATTCCATACAAACGTAAGGAAGTTCTTCACCCAGAGAGTGGTAGAAAACTGGAACGCTCTTCCGGAGGCTGTTATAGGGGAAAACACACTACAGGGATTCAAGACAAAGTTAGACAAGTTCCTGCTGAACCAGAACGTACGCAGGTAAGGCTAGTCTCAATTAGGGCACTGGTCTAAGGTCCACAGCGTGAGCGACTGATGGGCATGATGGACCACTGGTCTGACCCAGCAGTGGCAATTCTTATGTTCTTATGTTATTTCGGGTGCTGATTCAGAAAATTGCATTGGATGGACCACATCAGCTCTACTTTCTTGGATATGATGGCAACACAAAGTATCCTTGCTTTTTATGCTTTATATTTTCCTCCCATTGCTCTGGATTTACTAGTCAGGGTTTGATTTATAAGATAAGGACCTAATCCAAGGGCAGAGGAGAAGGGTTTATAAATGGCTATATAAAATTACAATTGGATAAGCCAGAACACAAACCAGATAAGACAAATATGGGATAATATATTGACCTAAATATGTGTTTTTGTGCTGAGGTCACTGGAAACAGGAGTAGGCATTCTCTCAGGTCACTAGAATTAATATATAAGCTCTGTTGAAGACCAGAGCAGATACACCCAGGCTGTAGCTTATTTTATGAAGTTCCATTGATTCAATGTGTGCCCAGTCTGGTCTCCAGAGACCTGTGCGGCAGATAAGGTTTGGCTTTTGACCTGGTTGCTATAGAGATGGACTTTTCTTCTTACTACAGAGATTACATTCCAGGGGAGGGGGGGGGGTTCCCTCTCCTTTTTTGCAGGGTAAAGTTAGAAATGTTAATTGGATATACAAAATGCATATATGATGAATTTAAATTTTAGTAAACTAATAATGTAGGAACTTTCATATTTAAGGGTTCAGATTAAAATATAATTACCTCTAAAAATTGTACTGGAGGATGCATATATGAAAATGTAAGTTTTGTGGGAGTGGATTTGTCACTCCCCCTTCTCTTTCACTGAGACACAAGATTTTCAGTGCATGCTCTTAATGACTCAGTAAAACGGGAGCAGTAGTTTGACTTTTAAGGAGAAATGATTTAAAGTTGTGTGTAATACTTTTTCTTGGTTTCTTCTGTACCTTTTCTTTGTTAGATAAGCTAGTATTAAAATGTAACTTTTAGGAATTCTTGTGTGAGGGGGACAGACACTCCCCCAATATGCATGCAAGCACATTATATGGTATCAAGTAATCATGACCAATTGTATACAGACAGTAAAATGTGGTCATGTATTAGGTATATTTAAGTGAACCTAGCAGAATGGAATTTTGAGGGCGTTAAGTCAGGGAAGTTGCATTTACACCCTCTGACTTATTCCTCCATTGTACAAATGAATGCCTTGAAACAGGACTGTCTGTTAAATTTTAATAAACAATATTTTATCAGAAATATTTGTACAATTATTATCATTTCAGTTTACCTATGAGCAGGGTAGAACCAAAACTCTGCTAACTACACAGTCACTTAGATCGCTTTGCAAAGAACCTTGGTGACTTACGCGAAGAGCAAGGTAAAAGATTTCACCAAGATATAAAAACAATGGAAGCCAGATACCAAGGAAGATGGGATGCACACATGATGGCAAACTATTGGAATCTTTTGCGGGATTATCCTGGCAGATCCCACTCTCAGAAGTCTTACAAAAGGAGCTTCTTGTGTGTCAAATGACTGGAAAGTTTGTATCATAAACTTGTGTTTTTGGTATGAAATAAGTAGATTTTCATGTTGTATACTTTTCTCTCCTTCCCTCCCTCTTCCCAACATCTCTCTCCTTTCTGCAATCTGGCATCTCTCTCACCCTTCCTTCCCTTCCATTCTGTGGTCTGGTATCTCTCTCTCTCTCTCCTTCCCATTCCAGTGGTCTGACATCTCTCCCTTCTTTGGGGCATCTCTCCTCCCTCCCAGTGTAACATTTCTCCCTCCCTCCTCTCCACCACTATCATGGTCAACAATTCTCCCTCTTTCTTCCTTTCACCATATACATTATCTCTCTTTCCCTCTCACGCCACACACCTATGTCCAACAATTCCTTTTCCCTCCCCCACCGGCAGCATTTCTTTCTCTCCCTTCCCACTACTCCACTTGTACAGCATCTCTTTTCCTCCTTTCCTAACCCCCCAGCCCATGCATTTGTCCTGCCCAACCCTCTCCCAGTATGTGCAGTATCTGTCTTCTCATCCCCCTGAGCATCTGTCCTCCCTGCCTTCCCAACTCCCTACACCCAGCCTCTCCCTGCCAGGCTCTGCACCCATCCTCCTCCCCTCCCTCCCTTGTCAGGCTCAGCACCCAGCCCCCTCCCTCCCAGGCTCTGCACCCTGTCCCCCCCTCCCCTCCCTGGTAGGGTGTCTACTGGGGTCTAAGTTTAGGCAACAGTTTTAGAATTTCCCCTGTTTGTTTTAAGTTTAGGCTTTCTGTTTTTTAATTTTCATTATGCTGTCTAGTTTCAAATCATCCCATCAAGGCAAGTATTTAACATGCATTGAGCTTTATTATTCACATTTTTGTTCTAAGTTATTTTGTATTCAGGATATTCACTTTCTTTGTTGCAATAGTAGTACGTTTTAGTTTTGTATATTGTCTGGTTTGTTGGAAGGAACACAGTAAGCGATGGCTCTATTTATCATACCTCAGCACAGTATTATTTCTATTCCTGTTCCATTCCTGTTCTATTTCTGTTCCATTCCTTTTTTTGTGTTCACATACCACAGTTTTTTTTAGAAGTGTTATAAATGACCAACTTTGACGGAGCCACTCCAGCCATAGCTGTGTGGCGTGCATTTCAACGCCTTCCTTGGGGGCAACTTGGTATTTGCCATGGTGATACAGTAACACTGTGGTTTGTTTATAAAAGGTTATTTATATTAAATTCAAGAGTTTTAAAAAAAAATTTGTTTGTTTTGTGTTAAAGTTTTTCCAATATTTTGATAATATTTAAGTTCACTTTATGAAGCCCATTTTTATTACATTACATTACATTACATTAGTGATTTCTATTCCGCTTGTGCCTTGCGGTTCTAAGCGGATTACATTAGAAGATGGCTGGTCATTTCCAGGCGATGACAATACAATTATTTGTATAACTTTACAAACTTTGCATACCTAACTTTACATAACTTTTCGTACATAACTTTACATAACTTTACGTGGTGTTACTTTGTGTTACTTTACATTATCCTTACCGTGCTTGCATAACTTGCATTAAGTTTACATAATTTATCTTACATAATTTATCTTACATAACTTTACAAGACTTTACGTATAGTTATTTTATGTTATTTTACCTTATAATTCCAGTACATTGCATAACTTACATTACATGATATTACCAGGCATAACCTTATGTTATATTACAACGCATAACCTTATGTTACATTACATAACATTGCAAAGCATAATCTTATGTTACCAAAAGATCGTCTGTTCCTAGGTTTTTATATCTGATTTTTCGGTATTTGGGGAAACTGTGTTTCTAGATATGAATTGGCTTTTCGCCCGTTGCTACTAGATTAGATGTTGCCTATGGGGACGAGATTGCAGTTGGTTGTGAGTTGCAGGAGGTTATGAAGGGAGAGAAGAAGATGGAATATGGAATATGTTTTTTGAATAGTATGGTTTTTATATCTTTTCGAAACGCTTTGTAGTCCGTAGTTGTGGTCAGCAGCTTGGATATGATGGGGTCAATTTTCGCGGCCTGTGTAGCAAGTAGATTGTCATATAGCTTTTTGCGTTTTGTGCCTTTGAGTGAGGGGTAGGTGAATGGGGTCTGGGTTCTCCTTACTCTAGTTGAGAGGTTTCGGGTTAGGCGGCTGTTTAGGTAGAGAGGTGCTGTTCCGTTTAGTGCTTTGAATAATAGACAGTATAGTTTGAATTGAGTTCTTGCTTGTATCGGTAGCCAGTGTGAGTCGAGGTAGGCATTAGTGATGTGATCGTATTTTCCTAGCGAGTAGATAAGTCTGAGTGCTGTGTTCTGTACTGTCTGTAATTGTTTGGTCATGTAAGCGGGGCAGGGTAGGTAAAGGCTGTTGCAGTAGTCTACAAGTCCTAGTACAAGTGATTGGACTAAGATCCTGTATTGTGTTTTGTCAAAGAATTTTCTTATTTTTCGCAGGTTGCGCATGGTGTAGAAGGCTTTTTGGATGGTTTTGTTGGTATGAGTCTGCATTGTGCATCTCCTGTCTATCGTTACTCCCAGGATTTTGAGTGCTGGCTGTATTGGGTATGTGATTGCGTTTGTCATCAGATCAGTTAAGGTAGGTTCTTTGTCTTTTTCTAGCAGCAGGAATTTGGTTTTATCCGTGTTCAGTTTCAGTTTGTGGTTGGTCATCCATGTTTCTACCGTTTCCAGAGTTTTTTCCAGTCGTCCTGATGAGTTGGGGTCTTGGGTATTGAAGGGGAGAAGGATTGTTATGTCGTCTGCGTAGCTGAATGAGACTATATTTAGGGAGTCTAGAGTGGTGCCCAGTGAGGATACGTAGAGGTTGAAAAGTATGGGTGATAATGGAGATCCTTGTGGTACTCCACAGGGGTTTGACCAAGGGTCAGATATGTGGTCTTTTGTCTTTACTTTATAAGTTCTAGTTATCTATGATATCTATGTATATCTATGATATCTATGTATCATTGTTGTAGCTACTGGTACAAGCTTTTTGGATATGTGTTTCATGTCTTTAAGCTATATACAGCAATTCAAAATGTCCTAGAGATGTGGGTTTTCTTTGCAAATGCTTTCTTATCCCTCCCTCCCCCCATCCCTGTTTATATTTTGTAGTTGTGGCTCTAAGTCAGTGTTTTTCAACCTTTTTATACCCGTGGACTGGCAAAAATAAAAGAATTATTTTGTGGACCGGCAAACTACTAAGACCAAAATAAAAAAACACATTTCCGCCCCGTCTCTGCAAGCTCAGTCCCCACAAACCATCTGATCCCATCCGCACAAGCCTCAGTTATGATTTTATACTGAACGTATTTTACTAAAGTATAAAAAGAAACAATATTCTGTACAATTGCCATTTTATAAATATAAATATATAGAGCAAGGACCAACAAAACCCCTGTCTCCCCTCTCCTTCACATATATCCCCTCTACTATCAAGAAAACTTAACAAGCCAAATTATTACAGAATGCTACACAGAAATATCATGCTAATAGAATACTGCAGTCACACATGACAGGAATAGTGTTAGGGGAGTGTCCCCTGGTCAGAGAGAGCCCTAAGCCAGCTGGAAGCTAAAGAAGCACTGCCTGTGCTTTGCAGTCCCCAGTTATGTCTCTAGCAGGATATATATTTTAAATCTGATATACTCTAATGACAAAATAGAAATAAAATTATTTTTTCTACCTTTTGTGGTCTCTGCTTTCATCTTCTTTTCACTCTTTTCTTTCCAGCATCTGCCCTGTCTGTTCAATCCAGCATCTGCCCGTTCCATCCACTGTCTGCCCTCTCCCCCTTCCATATGTATCTGACTTCTTTCTATGCCCCTCTCCCCTTTCCATCCAGCCTGTGCCTCCTCTCTCCTTTTTATATCATTCATTCCAGCTTCACTGCTTTCTTCATTTTTATCTCTCCTACACCAGATCTAGCATTTTTATCCCTCTCTCATTTCTCTGCTGACCCCCTTTCCAGCATCAATCTCTCTCTACTTTCTCATTCCTCTTTCTCCCCCTTTCCCTCATCTGATCTCTCCATTCCACCCTGACCCCTGACCCCCTTCCCATCCTGTAATCTCCCTGTCAGCTGTTTCTTTCCTTTTTTCCTTCTCCCTTCCCTTCTTCCCCTATCCTACATTAACTCTCTTCCCATCCCTTTCCCTCCCAGCAGCATCTCTCATTCTACCTCCCTCCAGGTCTAGTAGCAGCTCTCCCTTTATCCAGCAGCTTCCAAGTCTCCTACAGTGGCTTCCTCCCCTTTCAACAGTTCTCAGTACTTGCCTGCAGCAGTGATTTCCTTAGGCAGCCTTGGGTCCGTTGCCCTCTGAGGAAAGGGGAAGGTGCCGAAGTGAATCACTGCCCTGATAAGTACAAAAGCTGCTGGGAGGGGAGAGAGCCACTGTCGAAGGCTCCCCATGATCTTGCTCCTGCATGCCCTGCACATTTGCGGCCCCCCCCCCCAAGCCGGCTAAAACAGCGTTGCACCACAGACCTTGCTGCCCAAGACAAGCCAGAGGCCCCTACCCACCGCATCCTGCACCTGGGCAGACTCTCAGCACAGATGCTACAGATGGCCCCAATCCACACGCTGACCCCCCCCCACCCGCACACGCTGACCATCTCCCTTCAACCTGCACCTTCCCCGCGGCCCTCTTCAGTGATTCGGCAGGGGCAGCGATCAAGACAGGCTGACCCGGGCATTCCCTCTCTGAGTCTCGCCTATTTTGTTTCAACTTCCTGTTTCCGCATAGGCGAGACTCACAGAGGGAATGCCCGACATCAGCAGCCTGACTTGATCGCTCGAGGCTGGGAGGAACAGCAGATATGCACCAACACCACCAGGGCAGGAAATTTAACGGCGTCGATCTCGCCGGCCCTGCGCGGAGTGGCAGGAATTTTCTGCAGACCGGCGTTGGTCCGCGGACCAGTGGTTGAAGAACAGTGCTCTAAGTAACAATATAGCATGAATATATAGTGATTTGGAATGTTTCCGTGACTGAATTCTTACTTTCCCTCATTCTTAAACTTTTGTAAGGTTTTTGCCTCATCAAAAAACAACTTTAACATTATTGGTAATCTGGGGGTGGGGAATTCATGGTTCTTCAGGCAGGAGTGAATCACTTTGGCCGGTGGGGCTTCAACATCTGCTATTTTCACAGAGAATGCTCAAAACCTCACCAAATGGTATGATAAGTTACAAAATGATTTTAAAATCTTATGGGGCTCATAATCAAAACAAAAAAATGTCTAAAAAGTGGCCTTAATGGGTACTTGGACAATCAAAAAGCCTGATCGTCCAAGTACCCATAACAATAGCTGGTTTTAAACGTATCTAAAACCAGCTTAGGCCTTTCCCCTGCCTCTAAATGCATAGAGCGAAAAGAGGCGATTTTAGAGGCGGGGAAAGGGCGGGAGGGGGGCAGAAGGTGAGCCGACCTAGACATAGCCGTACAGCAGGTATAACCAAAGGTTTAGGCAGGTTGCCTAGTCAGCATTTATACGTTTTGACTTAGACCAAGCCAAAACAGGTATAAGTGCCGAAAAAGCAGCTGCCGCAATCAGCTCAGCAGCCCCAGCAACCAGCCTATCCCTACCGCAACGATCGCAGCACTTCGGGGTGAAGATCATGGCAGGGCATCTCCCTTGCCGCGATCCTCACCCCGAAGTGCCGAGGTTCGGGGAGGTGGGCGATCGCAATCGCGGCAGGAGAGATGAGTCATCTCTCCTGCTGCGATCCACCCCCCTCCAGCAACGATCGGGACAGGAGGGAGCCCAAGCCCTCCTGCCCCGGCGAAACCACCATCCTCCCAACATGATTGGGGCAGGAGGGAGCCCAAGCCCTCCTACCCTGACACAGTCCCCCCACGTCCCCCACGTCCAGCCCCCCCAGCCCATGTGCCTACGACCCCACCCACAGGAGGGGCCTATTCCGGTTGGCCCAGGTGCCTCAGGCCCCATCTGTGGGCGGGGCTTGAGGCACCTAGGCCAATCAGGCCCTAAGACCTGCCATTCTGTGGATAGCAGGCCTGCTGGACGGGCGGGCTTGGGACCTGTCCAGCCAACGTTCTTCAAGTACGGGGGATATGGTTGGTGGGGGGTCTCGCGGTTTGGCAGGTGGGGGGGCTGTTCAGAGGGCCAATCGTGGGTGTGGGGGCTGGACATGGGGGGCCTGGGATCCCTCCTGTCTGTATTTTAGTGGGGGTGGGGGTTAGGGGGGGTCGCTGGAGCAGGAGGGCTTGGGCTCCCTCCTGCCCCGATCGTTGCTGGGGGGGGTCACGGATTCGCCAGGGCAAGAGGGCTTGGGCTCCCTTCTGCCTCGATCATGTTGGGAGGGTCACTGTTTTGCTGAGGCAGGAGGGCTTGGGCTCCCTTCTGCCTGATTCGATTGGGGGGGTATAGATCATGGCAGGAGAGATTGGCTATCTCTCCTGTCACTATTGTTGCTGGGCAGGGGGATTCTGTAACTGGTGTTTTGACAGACACCGGTTACAGAATCCAGCTTTTAGGCGAAGGAATGGCTTCTCCTTCGCCTAAAAGCTCTTGTGTTGGGTGTTTGGGACTTAGGCTTTTTTTTGGTTGATTATATGTTCTTAATGTAGACGTAGTGATGGTCTGGGCGTTTAAACAGCTGAACGTAGAGGCAGGCCATTTAAAAAAACCAAACAAACCTACTTTTGGACGTTTTTTTGAGAATGGACATTTTCCCTGCTTGTACTTTCAGTGCTTAGGGCCTAGGCCAAAAGGGGACTTAGATGTTTTTTTTATTATTAAGCCCCTCCACGTATGAACTTACCGCTGCTGTCCTGTCTACCTCACAGCGACTACTCAGAATGAAACAGGCCTCTGCATTATCCATTCTGAAAGGAGAAGGGAAAAACCTAGATCACATATTTAAATCAATGTGAAAAAAATTTAAAACATGCATAACTTCATATACTGTATATTTTCTTTGCATTTTAATTCTTTATTTAAATTTTAAACTTTTGACATATTTATCAGTCAAATAAGAAAAAATACAGTGTTAGGAATATTCCTTACAAGGATTAACTTCTTATGGAAATTATTAAACAATGAAATAATAAATCACAGAGTATAATTAGTCCTCAATAATTGGAGGAGGGCTGTAGATAGACTGAAAAATTAAAAGGTAACTTTTAACAAAGAAAAATAAGATGGAATTAGTAGGTGTCAGAACATAACTTCTCTGAGATTATACTGAGATGAAACAGGTTCACATAGTAGTTACAGATTGCCCTTGGGCAGAAATAAATCTGGGAAGCTGTTGTGGCTCATAGAAAACATATCGACACATTTACAGGGGTACCTCAAGACAAATGTTGTGCCCAACTGCAATGCCTGGGGTCTCAAAATGAGGAATTGTTTCCTTCTCTTTTGTGTAGTACGAGATACATCCTTACAACATTAGACATAAAGGGAACACCTTTATATTTGAAAAATAATTTTAACATCCATTCCATGTCTAAATCTATAGCAAACTGTACCAGCAACATAGCTGTATCCTGTGCTTCAGTTTCCAACCTCTCTAAGAAATTAGTTAAATCCAAACTATCAGCAGATAAATTCTGCTGGTTAGGATTCTGAGATTTAAGTCTCCTAGGAAGGTAATAAATTTTTGAGAGAGGTGAATATGAAGTTTCTGGAACCTTAAGAACTTCAGTTAAGTATTTTTTGAACATGTTATGAGCTGATAAAGGGAACATTTTTGCAAAATTTATAATCCGAAGATTGCATTTCTTAGTGGCATTCTCCAGCATTTCTATCTTGAAATGAAGATTCCCACTGTCCTTAATCCAAGTTAAGGCCTGAGTCTCAACTGCTTTTAATCTGGAGCCATGTTCATCCACTTTACTCTCAAGACATGAAACTTTATTCTTTATTTCCAAATTTTCTGATAAAACTGCTATGTAATGTTGTGAAAGTTACTGGAATTGAGTTCCCAAAGTAAGTTGCAAATTTGAAATTGCCTACCAAAGTGTGTCTATATTGAATATCTTTGGCCTTTGCATAGGCACAACACTTCTCCCCAGGCCCTCTGTAAGAGACAATGGGCTCGTTTTACTAAGGTGCACTAGCGTTTTTAGTGCACGCTGAAGATTAGTGCATGCAAACCACGCGCTAAACAAAAAATACTAACGCAAGCTCTATGGAGGTGTTAGTGTCTAGCGTGCATGGCACTGTAGTGTGCGCAAAGCGCACACTAAAACAGCTAGTGCACCTTTGTAAAAGGAGCCCTATGTACCTGTAGCCACAGCAGCAACGTTGTAAGAACAGCCTCCTCTACCCTCCATCTAGAGCCATTGTCCAAACTCTACTGGGAAAGGAGCATCCTGGGCCGGTTCCTCCTCCATCTGCCGTCCAGTTGCCTTGGGATGACTCGGAGGACTACGCTCCTCCGGGGACAAGGTGGCAGCCTCGAGAGAGAGATCCCATGCTTCAGCCTGCGTGCCTCTCATTGCCGAAGATTCTCTGGGTTGCTGAGTTCGGACTCCTCGCTCCACGTAAGCGTCCATTGACTCTGCCGTTACAGCGGTTTCATCTGGGAAAACTTGGATCTTTGATTTTCTTTTGACCATGAATTAAGGTCAAGAAAAATCATCTGCAGGATCTCCGATGGCGTCTCCGTGGCCGTCATATACTGTATATTATTGCTTTTACCATCAAGGTTTTGAATCCAGCTTTAGGAACAAGTACTTACACCACATCAAAGGCCTGTGAAAGTCCTCATGCCCAATGGCAATTAGGCATGTAGCTCCTACTTAGGGTTACCAGACATCTGGATCCCTGGACATGTCCTCCTTTTGAGGCCGTCTGGGGGTCCGGATGACTTTTCAAAACCCGGCACTATAAAAATTTTAGATTAAGTATCATATATGGTCACTTTTAAAATATGAAGGTTTTGGATCGATTTAAGATACTCCTGCCACAATTCCTTATATGGATAATATTACTATGATCCTTGGAGTGACGATTCTGAGATCCTTTTCTTCATTTAATTAAGTAATTTATTTCCTGGTAGATTAACCTTTTGAGGATGAATTTCCAGGCCACTAGAGCATTTTGGATTATTAAAAGTCCAGTCTGTTATTGAAAAAGACATAGGGCAAGCCACTGCTTGCCCTGAATTGGTAGCATGGAATGTTGCTACTCTTTGGGTTTTGGCCAGGTATTAGTAACCTGGATTGGCCACCATGAGAACGGACTACTGGGATTGATAGACCTTTGGTCTGACTCAGTAAGACTATTCTTATGTTCTTATGTTAAATGCTGACATGAATGCACACAGTCTATGATATTTTATTTTTGAGGGGGGTTTTCTTCAAAATAACCATTATAGTACTGTTTGTTTATAACCCTCTGATGTTTGGGGCTTCCCTTCGTTGACCAGCATCTGCCATCAGGAGTTCCAGAATATTGGCCAAATTGGCATTTGCTCCTGCAGGGACAACTCCAGGATCGATCTCGGGAACACCTCCCTCATGACCTTGAAAACTCATTGCTGCTGGCTATGGTAGAGGCTCTGTGACAGCCTCCTCAAGAGTGGGGAGTCCTCCCTCCCTCCGCTCAGCAAAGGAGCCTCTGAAAGAAGTGTCCTGCAAAAATATGGCAAAATGAGTAATGGGTTGCTGCAAGATATTAGAAGGAGTCGGCAAGGTTCCTCTCAATTTTCTCCTTTGTTTTTCATTATAGCACCCTATACAAAAGGCAAAAAATAGAGGAAAAGTGAGACAACTCAGAGCGTCCTGCCATTATTCAGCCTCAGGGCCAAGTTTTTGATAATGATCAGTTAGTACTCTTTTCCTCATTACAAAGGGATTATCAACTCCCTCCTTTTGATGCATATGCATATGCCTACACTCAACTGGAGTATATTTTGTCTGTTCCTGCTATTTGTTCATGTGTATTAAAGGAAGAAAATTTTCTAGAGGATCTGTGTGAGGACTTTGGAGATACCAAGGATCTTATTACTTATCTTTATCTTTATAAATACATTGGCTCTCAATCTCCCTATTCTACACTTCACAGAGTTAATTGGGAGCATGAATTTGATATAACACTTGAAGATGAATGGAAAGCTATAGAAAAAGCTTTATTGAAATCTTCTCTGGCAGTATCTGTTAAAGAGAATGCTATCAAAGTAGTATATTGCTGGTATCTTAAGGCTGTCAGACTGCACCACATATTTCTGGATGCCACCCACTTATTAGAGGGACTGTCTGGACTTGGGATCTGCAGGACATATTTGGTGGAGCCTATTAGAAAGCAATCCAGTGGCATTCTGTGGTGTTTCTTTGTGGTAAAAAGCCCTTGGACCTCACTCATCAGCAGTCAGTGTTGGTTTGTCATGCACTTCATGCTTCCAGATTAAATTTGGTTAGCCACTGGAAACAGTAGTCAGTGCTTAAGTGGTGAAATGGACTACTAATTTGTGGCATATTTGTGACATGGAAGTGGGAGGGGGCATTTTGCAGCACCTATTGCAAATGAATGATTATAGGCAGGACATACAATTGAACAACTAAAGTTTTTGTCATTAAAGCAATAATTCTAACTTGGAGAAGTTATGCTGTAAATACTCTTCTTCAAGAAGAACAATGCTTCATTTATGCAGGGCCATGTTCTACAGTTTTTTGGGTTTTTTTGTTTTATTTATAACCCGCTTTTCCCAAAGCGGCTCACAAGTATAAACATACATAATAAAAAATACATAAAATACATATAAAACAATCACAGTATATATAACATACATGTATATAAAAATCACAGTATATACAGTATAGTGCCCAAAAAATAGGCGCCAACTAGAATGACTCAGGCTTCCTGTGGTATGTTCTGGGTTAGTGCACATACACTATGCACTAAAAAATGATTCCAGCTGATATTCAGACACTAATGATCAGTAGTTGTTTTCTTGTTTCTTTTAATGTTTACCATTGTCGGCTAAATTAGCTGCCGATATTCAGTACTTAGCCATATCTGAGCACCGACACTGCCAGAGATTATTTGAGCTTAGTCAATTTTTAGCCGGGACCTGTACACCTTTTTTAAAATAAATTTGAGCCCCCCACCCTCACCCCTTGACAAAGCTCCATCCTTTCATCCCTAGCCCAAAGCCAGGCTTTGACAGAAACTCCAGTAATTTGGAACATGAGGACAGTGCCAAGCAGACTTTTATGGTCTGTGTCCCACATATGATAAGATGGTTTGGATAGGCTGGAGTGGGTTTCGATGGGAACTCCAGTTGTTGGAACTTAAGGACAGTGCTGGGTGGATTTCTTTAGTCTAAATGCCAAAAAAAGACAATGATCAATAATTTTATATCACATTCATTCTTGGTTTAATCATGAATTACTAATGAGTGTGACTGTTGGGCAAACTGGATGAACCATTCAGGTCTTCATCTGCTGTCATTTCTATGATACCTGTATGTTGGACACTATTCGGCCCAAAGTTCTTAATCTAGAATTCGATTTATGACCCTTTTTAAAAAGGCTTGTTTATTTTCCTTCATTTTAAATCTCTTATTCTTTATTATTGGGACCCATTTTGACCCATTAAATTTCCCCATTTCTTTTATTTCCTTTTTTTGCCTATTTCATCTCATACACCTCCCTTCCTCTCCCTCTCTTTTCCTCTTCCTCCTCCTTCCCTTTTTCCCTCCACTGATCACTCCCTTCCCCATCCCCTTCTTCTCCCCTTTGATTTCACTTCTTTTCCCTTTCATTCTCTTTCTTCCCTATACTTGCCCTGTCCCTTTTCCCTCTTCTTTTCTGTCTCCTAGTTATTTCTTTCCCAATCCTCACTTTCCCTATTTCTAAGAGTTCTCACTATTTTTTTTTTGTAACTTTTCAAAGTATCATTTAAAAATGAGCATTTGATGTTACAACCTTAAACCACTGGGGTGTGCTCTTCACTTATACATGGTAAGTATATGTACAAACATACTCGTATAAACTGGATTTCTTTTCAAACTAGTCAGTTTATTGCTCTCTCTATATGAAGTATTTCTTTAAATCCTATCATATTTCTTCATTGGATTGGATGGTGCTAGGGAAGAAAAGGGGTATGCGTGTGTTTTGGGAGAGCGTGTGTGGCTGGTAGGCATGCATTCCAGAGCTGCAGCCTGGTGGGTGAGGCATCCAGATTTACCCAGACATGAACTCTTTTTAGAGGATATGTCTGGGCATTTGGATGGCTTTTCAAAACCCCGGCACTTTATCCGGGTTTTGAAAAGCTTCCAGCTCGGGCTGTTGTTGGGAGGGCATCTACGCATATGCAGATGCAACGCAGTAATGTAATGCACATGTGCACATGCATGTTATGTCATCATATAACACATGCGCAGATGCCTTCCCGACGCGGCTCCGAGCATTTGAGGGGGCCAAGCCTGGGGGGGTGTGGCTGAGGCTGAACGGGGTGTGACATGGACGGAACGGGGCAGGCCTGGGGGTGGCGCCATGGGTCTGGATTTTATAAACATAAAATCTGATAACCCTAGTGAGGCAGCAAGTGGTGTATGGTATGGGTATCGGTTAGTGGGTGTAAGTTAGTATCTTTTGGAGGGGCTTGGGATGCTCTGAAGGCCCTCTGTGGCCTGTGTGTTCTCCTTCCTCAGGCTCCTTCTTATTGCCCCGTACTGTATATGGTGTTGGGGTCAGGACAGAGGTGCAGCTATACAAGGGTAGGGGAATCGAGACACACAATTGATTTTAGGAGTGGACAAATGCTTTACATTTTGTGCATCAGCTGCAGTAAGTTTCTCTAAATGAGTTTATGGCCCCCTCCCCTTCCTGTCCTCCCCTGAGTACTACCATGTCATTTCATTGGTTGGGGTTCTGGGGATTTGCATGCGTACTGGGGACAGCATGGTTATTGGGGTCCTATAAGTGTATGTGTGTGTGTGTGTGTGGGGGGGGGTTCTTATATTCGACCTGGAGCTGTTATCTCAGTCTTCTTATCACTTGAGGGTAGTCCTTCTGCATACACCTGTACCTGTACCTGTACCTCAGGGACTCAATGTCCTGATGGATCCCAAAGTGCCTGCAAGACACAAGTATTGGGAGAATGGGGTCAGGTGATGGGGCTTCTACATTTCACATGCATGCTTGTTTTGGGGACATTGTATGAAATGTTCCTCACAGGACCTGTGAAAGCTGGTGAGGGCCTTTTGCAGGGAAAAGAGAAATGGCCAACACTGGCCTGGTAGATTGTGAAGTAATGTGACCCTTTGACACTGGAAACCTGTGCCATCTTGTGACATGTGGGTTAGAGGGCCTAGGGGGGGGGGTCAGCCTTGGACCAGAGAGTGATCTAGTGGTCTCTGTGTCTGGGTATAATGCAGTGATCTAGTTCCAAGATTGCTCAGATTGTATAAGTGTGTGTGGGGGGGGGAGGGGGGGAGGAGAAAGGGGTATTGCATGTGTGGGGGCCCTCAATGTTTGTAGGGCAGAGTTGGGGCAAACCTTGAGTGCTGATGTCTTCTGGCATCAATAATGCTGTGCACAGTTGTTTTTCACTTAGTGAAGACATGAGCAGTTCAATGTATTGCATTTACACTAGAGAATGACATGGTGACAAAATTCATCACTGTTCCCGTCCCCGCGGACAACCGCAGGAAACCATCTTCATGTCATTCTTTAAAGAGAGAGGGAAGAATCAGAGTATGAATGGCCACAACCACTGACCCACAAGCTTTGCTTTGAAGAATGCTGGTATAGAAAGACTGAGGTTGAAATAGACATTAGAAAATGACATGGGATTATTTCCCGCGGTTATCTGCGGGGACGGGAATGGTGATGAATTTTGTCACCGTGTCATTCTCTAATTTACACCCTGCCTGAATGCAGTGGTTATACAGGAGTGTTAGAGTGTTCCTGGATGGTTAGACTGTGGTACTCATTGATACAGGATGCTGTGTATGTGTCTCCATGCCCTCATAGAGACACTGGGGGAGGGGGCAGGTAGTGGTATCTTCTCATTATGTGCCTCCTGTATTTGAGGCACAGTAGAACAAGCATCTTAAGGCTATCTTCCTTAAGGATATTCCTACTCTCTTTCCCACGCCCACTCCCCAACTCTCACCTGATCTCTCTCTCTCTTCCACTTTGTCAGTGCTCTGTGTGGGGGAGATATCTATTTCAGTCACTATCTCATCACTCCCACAGCTGATGAGGTGTTACAGCAGGTGTTTTTCCACTTCCATTGCTGTATATACACGTGCAGGACACCATGGGGTTGTCATCTAGCCACCATGGGAATGTCCTGACATCACTACTAATGTTATCCATAGTTGATTATAGGATGGACGTTTTATGTAGAGTAATTCCAAAGACGTGGAGATGTTTATGACTTTGGACGCACTTTTTCTGGAGGTTTCTTTCGATCATTTTCAACACATGGGATATAGTTTGTACATTTTTTTATTATTGCCAGTAATTTTTGTGTGTCTTCAATAAAACGCCCAAATTTGGACATAGATGTTCTATTGAAAATGTCCCTTCACATATTTTTTGAGATGTGGTGACCAGAATTGAACACAGTATTCAAGATATGGCCACACCGTGGAGTGATACAAAGGCATTATAAAATTCTTATCTTTGTTTTCCATTCCTTTCCTGAAAATTCCTTTACATTTTGTTTGCTTTTTTAGCTGCTGCTTCACACTGGGTGGTGATTCCTAATGTAGCTATAATTCAGTTTGGTGAGCCGCGTGGAGGAGAGAGCAGCAGCGGCTGGAGAGGCAGGCTTGGAAGGGAGGAAGCAAGGGATAGCGGCGGCGAGGAGCGGGTAGTGGCGAGAGTTAGCTCCGCCCACCCGCACCGCGTCATCAGCAGCGCCGGAGCCCGGACTCCCCCTTAAAAGGGGGCGATTTTTTACAAGCCAGGTCCTCTGCAGCCGCGTGGAGGAGAGAGCAGCAGCGGCTGGAGAGGCAGGCTTGGAAGGGAGGAAGCAGGGGATAGCGGCGGCGAGGAGCGGGTAGCGGCGAGAGTTAGCTCCGCCCACCCGCACCGCGTCATCAGCAGCGCCGGAGCCCGGACTCCCCCTTAAAAGGGGGCGATTTTTTACAAGCCAGGTCCTCTGCAGCCGCGTGGAGGAGAGAGCAGCAGCGGCTGGAGAGGCAGGCTTGGAAGGGAGGAAGCAGGGGATAGCGGCGGCGAGGAGCGGGTAGCGGTGAGAGTTAGCTCCGCCCACCCACGCCGCATCATCAGCAGCGCCGGAGCCCGGACTCCCCCTTAAAAGGGGCGATTTTTTACAAGCCAGGTCCTCTGCAGCCGCGTGGAGGAGAGAGCAGCAGCGGCTGGAGAGGCAGGCTTGGAAGGGAGGAAGCAGGGGATAGCGGCGGCGAGGAGCGGCAAGAGTTAGCTCCGCCCACCCGCACCGCGTCATCAGCAGCGCCGGAGCCCGGACTCCCCCTTAAAAGGGGGCGTGCCAATGGCGCACAGCCGTTCGGCGAGCGCCTTCGCGAAGGGCCTTAAGAAGGGCCTAATCTAAACTTTTCGTTCCACTCAATCAATCACACTCTTCCTCTTCCTTCTTCTCACACCCATACACTTTCTTCTCACACCCATACACTTCTCACACCCATACACTTTCCTGCACTCTTAGCTTGATAGTTAGTCCTCCCTTGAACCTCTCAGACCCTATATATATTTTATTTAAAAAAAAAAAAAAACAACTCTCTCTCTCTCTCTATCTTCATCCTTCTCCTCACATACTCTCTGACATCTCAACCTTTCTCTTTACAGAAATAAATCTTGGAAATGGCAGGAAGGACACGGAGTACCAAAGCTACAATCAAGATCGACACTCCAGCATCCGGAGGGACCCTGGGGATGGTCGAGGTCTGTACACAGAAGGCAGAGAGCGACATGGATCAGAGGGCAGAGGTCTCAGTGCAGACCGAGACCTTCCCCCCCCTCTCAAAGTGCACTACAGTCTCTACACAGACAGAGGAGCTGGGAAGCTTAGGCGAGGATATCTTACAGGAACTACTGAGCCTCAGGGAGGAGGTAAAGCGCCTGAGGAGCATAAGGGATGACGAGGCCTTCATCGACGATGCCATCCTGGAACTGTCGCACTTCACAGAGAGAGCCCACAACAGGTCCATCCTCGACACACCCAAACCTACAGCGCTAAACACAACGATTGGAATACAGGAGATGATTGGAGAAGCAGGCCCCTGGCAGCTAGTAACCTCCTCTACAGGCAAGCGAAATAAACCCACCTCATTCTCACTCTCTTCTTCTTTTTCTCTTCAACAGGATAGTAGTTCATCACTACCACAGCTAACTCTGAGAAATAGATTTCAGATCCTACAGGAAGGAGCCACCGAGGAAATATCAGAAGAGGCTCAAGAGGATGCCCAGCTCACAACATCATTTCCAGAGCACGCGGACCAGCCCCGTCGGAAGGAACGAAGAGTGGTAGTCATTGGTGACTCCATGCTAAGGGGCACCGAGGGACCAATATGCAGGCCTAATTTGCAGTCAAGAGAGGTCTGCTGTCTCCCTGGAGCCAAGATCCAGGATATTACCACTAACCTAGACAAAATTCTAAAACCTAATGATCATTTTCCCATGTTTCTCATCCATGTAGGCACAAACGACACTGCGAGAAATACCACAGAGAACATACCAAGAGATTTTGGAGCGCTGGGAAAGAAGTTGAAGCAGATAGGAGCACAGGTGGTCTTTTCATCAATTCTTCCAGTAAGAAACAAAGGCAGAGCTAGAGAAGAGCGTATTCAACGGACTAACGAATGGCTCCGAGAATGGTGCAGAGAAATGAACTTTGGATTCCTAAACCACGGCGAGGCGCTCCAGGGACTACAAGGACCAGATGGACTCCACCTAACCAGAAGAGGTAGAAACGTATTTGGACATCGATTGGCCCGCCTACTCCATAGGGCTTTAAACTAGGTAAGTTGGGGGAGGGTACATACTTATATCCCAGAGCAGTAAGAAACCACCCTGAGGAGGCAAGTCGCACTCACACTACCAAGTCTAAGGTAAGTACCAATGACATCCACATTAATTCAGGGAGAAATATCACTGATAATTAAGGAGCCACACTAACTCATAAAGTAAACTCTTCACAGAAATGGAGGGCCATGTATGTTAATGCGCACAGCTTGGGCAATAAGATTCTAGAATTAGAGACTGAAATAACAAATGCTGATCTTGACGTGATAGCGATATCTGAAACCTGGTTCACGGAATCGCATGGGTGGGATATGGTTATACCAGGGTACAACCTACTTCGCTGCGACCGAGTGGGTAAATTGGGAGGAGGAGTAGCGCTATACACTAAGGAAAGCATCAAAACCACCAGAATCACAGATGTTAGATACACTGGGGAATCCCTCTGGGTGAACCTGGCCAGAGGGAATGAAAGATGCCTATACCTTGGTGTGATATATAGACCTCCCAGGCAACAGGAGGACAAAGACATGGAATTAATCGAGGACATAGAGAATATCACACTGCGCGGGGACTCTGTAATGCTAGGAGACTTCAACATGCCAGATGCAGATTGGGACACACTCTCCGCGACTACGGGTAGCACCAGAAGAATATTAAACTCCATAAAGGGCGCACGTCTCAAGCAATTGGTATTGGAACCCACCAGGGACAAGGCGTTACTAGACCTGGTTCTCACCAACGGAGATAGCGTCACGGAAGTCTCAGTAGGAGAAACACTGGCCTCCAGCGACCATAATATGGTTTGGCTCAACCTCAAGAAAGGATTCCCGAAAACAAACACAGCAACAAGGGTTCTCAACTTTAGAGGCACAGACTTCAACCGCATGGGAGATTTCGTCCATGAGGAGCTACATAAACAAGCAAAAACTGATAATGTGGAGGATATGTGGTCGTCTCTGAAGTCCATACTACACGAAGCAACAGACCGATACATAAAGACTGTAAGTAAACGCAGGAGAAACAAAAGACCCCAATGGTTCAGTAAAGAAATTTCAGACCTAGTTAAACAGAAAAGAGACGCTTTTATCACCTATAAACATTTAGGCAGAGAGGGGGCAAAAGACGACTATCTAGACAGATCTAAAGCTGTCAAAACAGCAGTCAGAGAGGCCAAACTCCGAATGGAGGAAGAGCTAGCACGGAAAATTAAGAAAGGGGATAAATCTTTCTTCAGCTATATTAGCGACAGAAAAAGAAACAAAGATGGGATAGTACGCCTGAAGCAATCGGACGGTAACTTTGCAGAATCAGACTCTGTGAAGGCAGAATTACTAAACCAATACTTCTGTTCAGTTTTCACCCGCGAAGCGCCGGGAGCTGGTCCACAGCTGCAGACGGGAGATAACCGGAAAGACCCGTTTCAAGATTTCGAATTTATGCCCAGTAGTGTCTACGGCGAACTTTCAAGACTCAAAGTAAACAAAGCCATGGGACCAGATAACCTACACCCCAGAATGCTCAGGGAGTTAAGGGAAGTCCTGGCAGAACCATTATCTGTTCTTTTCAATCTTTCCCTAAGCACAGGAAGGGTCCCATTAGACTGGAAAACAGCTAACGTAATCCCACTCAACAAAAAGGGCTGCAGGACAGAGACAGCAAACTACAGACCAGTGAGTCTCACGTCTATAGTGTGTAAACTCATGGAAACACTGATCAAACAGAATATTGACACAATCCTAGATGAAGAAAAACTGCGTGATCCACACCAACACGGGTTCACCCGGGGTAGATCCTGCCAATCTAATCTGATTAGCTTTTTTGACTGGGTTACCAGACAACTGGACGCCGGAGAGTCACTGGACGTGGTATACTTGGACTTCAGTAAAGCATTTGATAGCGTCCCTCATCGAAGATTACTGAACAAGCTGAAATCGATGGGATTAGGAGACATTCTAACTACATGGGTTGGGGATTGGCTGAGCGGTAGACTTCAGAAGGTGGTGGTAAACGGTACCCCATCCAAAGCATCGGACGTGATCAGTGGAGTGCCGCAGGGATCGGTCCTGGGTCCGATCCTATTCAATTTATTCATAAGAGATATGACGAAAGGACTTAGAGGAAGGGTATCACTGTTCGCCGACGATGCCAAACTTTGTAACATAGTAGGCAGATGCTTATTACCTGATAATATGACACACGATCTACTGCTGCTGGAACAATGGTCAAAAACTTGGCAGCTAGGCTTCAATGCTAAAAAATGCAAGATAATGCACTTGGGCAGGAGAAACCCCCGTAGAACTTATGTACTAAATGGTGAGACCTTGGTTAGAACTACGGCGGAACGCGATCTAGGAGTGATCATTAGCGAGGATATGAAGGTTGCCAATCAAGTGGAGAAGGCTTCCTCCAGGGCAAGACAAATGATGGGGTGTATCCGTAGAGGTTTCGTCAGCAGGAGACCTGAGGTTATGATGCCGTTGTACAGAGCCATGATGAGGCCTCACTTAGAGTACTGTGTTCAGTTTTGGAGCCCACACTACCGAAAGGACGTGCTGAGGATCGAGTCGGTTCAGCGAACGGCCACCAGGATGGTCATGGGGCTCAAGGATCTCACGTATGAAGAAAGACTAAAGAAGTTGCGGCTGTACTCACTTGAGGAAAGAAGAGAACGGGGAGATATGATTGAAACGTATAAGTACATCACGGGACGCATCGAGTCAGAAGATGATATCTTCTGGCTCATGGGACCCTCAACCACCAGAGGGCATCCGCTGAAAATCAGGGGAGGGAAGTTTCATGGCGATCCCAGGAAGTACTTCTTCACCGAAAGAGTGGTGGATCATTGGAACAGACTCCCACCCCAGGTGATAAAGGCCAGTAGCGTAACGGATTTTAAGAAAAAATGGGATACTCACGTGGGATCTTTAAGGGAGTAAATTCAGGGGGGGGATACTTGGAATGGACAGACTTGGTGGGCTATAGCCCTTTTCTGCCGCTTTTTCTATGTTTCTATGATTTCCCTTAACTAAATCCATGTTGGTTTTATTTCATTAATCCATATTTATGTACATGCTATGTAATTTTGTTCTTTATAATAGTATCTTCCATTTTGCCCAGCACTGATGTCAGATTCACCAGTCTATAATTTTCCAAGTAACCTCTGGAACCTTTTTTTTTAAATTGGTGTTACATTGTCTTCCAATACCATTAATATATTTGTTTTAGCATTGCTGCATATGCTTCTTAGTATTTTGGAAGATTCCATCAGATCAGTGAAAACTCATATGGCTCTATTGTTACCCAGATGGAAAAGCTATTCAACACACACACAAAAAATCATGTGAGATTTCCAAGAGGGCTATGAGGAGTAGCCACAGCTATGCTGTGCTTTGTAATTGATTTTGATTCTTTGTATTACCTTTATTACTTTATAAGTTTTAATTCTACTTATTTCTTCCATAGGACAGAAAAAAATATAGATGTGATCACAGTCCTATATACCTCAGACAACCTAGGGAATTATGGATTCATTTTTTTCTCAATGGAGGAGGGTAAATAGTGGAGTGCCACAGGGATCTTTTCTGGGATCGGTGCTATTTAACTTATTTATAAATGATTTGGAAATTGGAATGACAAGTGAAGTGATTAAATTTTTAAATAAACTATTCAAAGTTGTTAAAACACATGCAGACTGAAAAATTGCAGGTAGACCTTAGGAAATTGGAAGCCTGGGCATCCAAATGGCAGATTAAATTTAATTTGGACAAATTCAAAGTGATGCACATTGGGAAGAATAACCCAAATCATAGTTACCAGATGCTAGTGTCCACCTTGAGGGTTAGTGCCCTAGAAAAAAATCTTGTAGACAATACACTGAAACCTTCTGCCCAATGTGTGGTGGCGGCCAAAAAAAATCAAACAAGATGCTATGAGTTATTAAAAATGGGATGGCTAACAAGACTAAGAATGTTATAATGCTTCTGCATTGCTCCATGGTGCAACTTCACCTTGAGTACTGTGTTCAATTCTGGTCACCTTATCTCAAGAAAGATATAGCGGAACTAGAAAAGGTTCAAAGAAGAGCAACCAAGATAATAAAGGGGGTGGAACTCCTCTCATATGAGGAAAGCCATCTCTTTTCCAAGTGGAAAAGAGATGGCTGAGGGGAGATATGATTGAAGTCTACAAAATCCTGAGTGGTGTAGAACAGCTTCAAGTTGATCGATTTTTTACCCTGTAAAAAATGACAAAGTCAAGGGGACACTCAAAGTAACAGGGAAATACTTTTAAAACCAATAGGAGGAAATATTTTTTCACTCATGGAATAGTTAAGCTCTGTAACATATTGCCAGAGGTTGTGGTAAGAGCAGTTAACATAGCTGGTTTTAAGAAAGGTTTGGACAATTTCCTGGAGGAAAAGTCTAGTCTATTGAGATAGACATGGGGAAGCTTGCCCTGAAACTGAACCATGGAATGTTGCTTTTATTTGTGTATTTGCCAGGTACATGTGACCTGGATTGGCGAGTGTGAAGATCGGATACTGGGCTAATATGATCCATTGGTCTGACTCAGTAAGGCTATTTTTATGTTCTTATGTGATGCAGGGTCAATGGATTGGGGGTGGGGGTGGGGTCAGCTCAGAAGGGCCCACATTCCCATCTACAACCTTGCTCCCCCAGCCTGACTCACTGGGTATAGATCTCAAGGCCAAAGCCCATGCAGGCAGCAGAATCTGAGGGAAAGGGGAGGATGATGGGTCAACATGGTATGTGACAGCAGCCATGTCAATTAGCTGACCAGCTGCTCTCTCCAGGCCACCTCCATGCTGGGGCCTGCAGCCATAGCCCAACAATGGGTGTCATGCCCCACATAAGTGAGGTAGTACAGTGGAGTTCTGGCCCCCATCACTGTCTAAAGTCCACGTTTCTTCCCCTGGGTGAGTGTCCCTGCCTGACCCTCAGAACTTCCATCAAGAGGGTTGGTCTCAGACCTCCCCTAACACATACCCTGCAACCACAGTCCCTGATCACACACCAAAGTGGGAGAAATGGTATGCTTAAGAGATCTGTAGTCTTACACCACAGACTTGTGAGGGACAAACCCTTCAGATTTGGAACTGGAGTGCATAGACAAGATTTTGCTCTGTGTTCACCATGCCACATGTGGCCCAATCTTACATGGCTGTGGTCTTAGGATTTGTACAAACAATTGCTTCAAACAGACAGGGTACAATGAATGATATGCTCCAGAAGGGGCATGTTAAGAATTTTATTAATGCAAACTTGACAAAGTCATGGTGCAATACACAGGTTGGCAAGAGCACAGAGATGGTACATATCAGGTTGACAATTGTCAGGAGAAATACGCAGCTTCCCAAAAATACATATGGATAATTAAAATTTAACATCACCTCACATGTCAAAAGTGATACTAACAGATACCGCTTTCAATTAACCAATACGCAGATGAACAATGTAAGCTGATGGGTTTCAGGGTATGCTAACACATACTGTAAGTTGACATAGTGACATATGTTGATATAATGTTTACACATATGCAGCTGAAAAGGAGAAAGGGAAAAGGAGGGGATAGACACAAATGGCCCATGCAGACTGTGAAATGCAGACAGTGAAATGCAGACACAAATGACACATGCAGACTGTGAAAAATTGCAGGCAGACCTTAGGAAATTGGAAGCCTGGGCATCCAAATGGCAGATGAAATTTAATGTGGACAAATTCAAAGTGAAAGAGAGCAGGAAACTCTATAGACATGTCTGTTGGCCCAATACAGCAACCTGTCAGGTACAGGCCAGTAGGTGTGCCTAGCCAGTGGAGAGGGTCTATTCAGTGGTCAGGGGGCCAGAGCATAGGGTGGGTAAAGCCAGGATGTCCCTGTACCTTGGACTGTAAGAGGAAGCTGGATCAGCTTGGGGTGCAGCAGTCCCCCCTCCATTGGGAAGGGGAGGAGAAGTGAGGGGAGAAAGTCAGTCCCAGGTAAGGGAAGATTAGGTTCTTTTCTCAATAATCTTCTTTCTGGTACAAGGGCATAAGAGTTTTGGTGAGTGGATTATTCTCCCCTAACCGCAAGTTGTGCAGAAGGCATCATCTACATTTCTCAGCTCCATCACCTTTCTCACTGGGCTGTACTGTATCTCCTCAGTTTGTACCAAAGTAGTCAATAACCACTATAATATGAGAAACTAGTCTTTTAGCCCGTTACATTAACGGATGCTAAAATATGTCTGTCTGTCTTTCTTTCTGTCTGTCTCTCTCCCTGGCCCCCTTTGTCTGTCTGTCTTTCTGTCTCTCTCCCTGCCCCTGTCCTTCTTCCTTTCTTTCTCCCTCCCACCGTCTGTCTTTCTTTGTATCTGTCTCTCTCCCTGCCCCCTATGCATCAGCAGCATTTATTCCCCCCCTCCCTGTGCAGCAGCCACAGCACGTCCTTTCCCCTACCCCCTTTCCCTTCCCGCGTTCTGGCCTGCTATCTAGTCCCTTGGCGCCCCCCCGTCCCGCGGTTGCACAATTATGAAAAACTCACCTTCCGCTGTTGCTTGAGCAGAGCTAATTTGGCAAACGTTTAACTGGGCTTGCTACGTTTGTTTCTCTGTGGACATCCCAGATAGATGGCTAATTGCCTCGGAGAAGCTCTTCTGGAGAACGGTGAAGAGAAGAGTGTGCAAAGCAGGAAAAACGGCACTACCTGTCTAAGTTTATTTTTAAGTTTAAAGGTGCTGCGGCGGCTCCTCTCACGATCACCGCCTGCATCGGAAGCCTTCTCTGACGCCGGTGCGGCTCGTGAGCGGAGCCCCTGCTGCATCTTTAAACTTAAAAATAAACTTAGGCCAGTAGTGCCATTTTTCCTGGATATCGTAAACTTCAGGGGTCTGCGACAGAGTGAAGCCAAGTTGCCATGGTGAGGGGCAGAGGCCGAAGGCGGGCAGGAAGGAGGAGACTGGCGGTTGAGACTCGGGAAGACGACGGCAGGACTCCGCGTTCGCTCCCTCCGCTGCCTGTAGTTACGTAGTAAGCGCGCATGCGCACTCTTGCCGGCCAGAGCCTGACAGTTCAGGGATCATGGAAGTACGCGGTAAGCGTGCGCATGCACGCTTAGCGTTTTATTATATAGATGATAAGAAGGAAGAGTATGTTGAACCTCCTCAAGAAACTTCTGTTCTTCTCTTAATAAATATAGTAAACAAATGTTAATAAAAAACATTAGAGAAATGAGGTAGAACTAACAAGCCACCTACCTGAGTGCAACCAGCGCCAACACTTATGGAGCTCTTGCACTTGTCTTTGTACCCATAAAAGTAGTACTTTTCTCTTTATATCCGACTGGCAGGAGAAGATTCCAAGCTCCGTACCCACATACCTATCTGAGTCAGTAAGAAAGCAAAATTGTAAACTGACAGGGTGGGGTGTCAAGACTCATATACCTTTATACCAGAAAGAAGATTATCGAGATAAAAACCTAATCTTCCCTTCTGGTACAAAGGGCATATGAGTCTTTAACGAGTGGGATGTACCATAGCAGGCCCTCAAGTCTAGGGCAGTACAGATGAGCCTGCCTTCAACACTGAGGACCCAAAATCATTGCCCTTTGGTGCTGCCATGTCCACTCTGTGAAACTTTGTAAAGGTATGGCGTGAGGACCATATAGCTGCCCTACAAATTTCCTTGGGTGGAATTGCCTGAGGCTCCACCTATGATGCAACAAATATAGTAGAATGTGCTCTCAAAGACATCGGCTGCTATTTACCACAGCCTATGTATGCTGATGAAATTGCAAATCCATCTGGAAATGGATGTCTTAGATGCTGGCCTGCCTAGCCTAGCTGGACTGGATAGTACAAAAAGATGATCTAAGAGCTGAAAATCACTGGTTACCTCAAGATACTGAAGAACTCTCCTTATATCCAACAAAGTCAACACTTTGTCCTTTTTCTTCGAACCCGTGGGATGGAACGCAGGTATCCAGACCTCCTGGTTGACATTACATTACATTATATTACATTAGTGATTTCTATTCCTCCATTACCTTGCGATTCAAGGCGGATTACAAAAGAGTTGTCAGTTTACAAGAATTGTAACATTACATAAGAATTGTTGTAAAGACCAATGAAAGACCAAAACCACCTTCTGCACAAAGGATAGAACCGTGTGCATGGAGAGCCCAGCTTCTGTAACTTTGAGGAACGATTCTCTACATGAGAGCACTTGTAAATCTGAGAATCTTCTTGCATAGGCAATAGTCACTAAGTAGATTGTCTTAACCTTTATCAGATTTATCAGTGACACCTCCTACAAAGGCTTGTACAGAACATTACTAAGTCCCTGCAACACAATGTTAAAGTTCCACATTGGAAATGATTGTCTTAGGGGGGGTGGGCTGCGGTAGCAGCTGGAGCAAGTGAGCATCCCTCCTGCTGCTGGAGGGGTAGTTTGCTTGTTAGGAGGATGGGTGATGGTGGCGGCAGGAGGGAATGGGCATCCCGCATGCTACTGGAGGGGTAGTTTGCTTGTCAGGGGGTGGGCAATGGTGATGGGGGAAAGTAGTGGGCATGCCTCCTACTGCCAGGGGGTAGTTTGTTTGTTGGGGGTGGTAAGTGATGGTGAGGGAGGGAGGGAGGGAGCGAGCATTCCTCCTGCTGCTGGGAGGATAGTTTGTTTGCTGGGGGGGTGAATGCAGTGGGCAACCCTCCTACCAATCATGGTGGGGGGGAGTGTCGGAGGGGCTGGTGGCAGAAGGGAGTGGGCATCTCTTCTGCCTATCAGAGTGGCAGTGGTTCCAGTGTCTGACAGGAGGGAGTGGGCATCCTTCCTGCCTTTTGGGGGGGATCATCTGTCTGCTGCAGCTGGCTCAGCTGATTGCAGTAGGGGAATTCTCCCATATCAGCTGACCCTGTAGGATTCCCCGAAGCTGCAGCTTTAGGAAGCCCTGCCATCTCAGCTAATCAAGGGGGTGGTGGGGGTGCATTCCCTTGCCGTGATCAGCTTATAGCTGCTGCAGTTTAGTGCCAAAGAAAGGTGGCTTAAATATAGGCCAGGGTTTTCCAGGCCTACATTTCAGCTGCCTTTCTTGGCATGAATTGCGGCAAGGTAGCCGCTTTAGCCCGCCTAATGCTATTTCCAGCGTTAGCCACGCCTACTTTAGCATTCCACGGCCTAAAGTGGCTACCTTGCTGTAATTCCAGCCACCTTTTATTTAGGCATCAGTAGGTACTTCAGCACTGCCTTTTTTGTTGTTGTTTCTGACTGTGTTTTTCAATTAACATTGGCATCAGCAGGGTGCCTACCGATGCCTAAGTTTAAGTGCTGGTTATAGAATTTCCCCCTAGATGGCTCCTGAAGTTAGGCACAGTTAAGACCTATTATAAGTTACTATTCAGTAAAGGGCACTCTATGTAGAATACTATATTAATGTGAATTTGCATCTAACTTTTGGCACAGGGATTTACCCCTGCTAAAAGCTGGTGTAAATCCTTGCACCCAATTGATGGCAATCAGGCAGATAAATCCAAGTATTTTATAACATTGTGCCTAAATTTGGAAATGCCCCTGACCCACCCATGTCTTTCCCAAGGCCATGCCCCCTTTCAAGATGTACGTTATGAAATTTAGGCATCCATTTTGCAGAGCAGGGCATAGGGCAGATACACTTGTATATCCTAATTAATGTTTGATTAAGTGCAAAATAACTCCAATAACTGATTGTTAGCACCTAATTGAGTAGTTAATTTGCACGTGCATCTGGAATTTGCACACACATTTTGGTGACCTCTATAGAATCCAAGAGGAAATGTGCATTGAGGGTCCTGTCCTGGGCAGCACTCCTCAGGACATCGTTGTACTGTACTGTGTGAGAGTTACCTGCGTTCTGCAACTGCAAGTAGAAAGACTGATGATCACTGCAGTAGAAGTCATTCATTCAATGTCAAAGAGGTCAAGCATCTAAAGTTGCCCTTTTGAAAACTGACAAGATCTGAGTTCCTACATTTAAAGCCATTTTACTAAAGTGTGGAGAGGTTTTGCACTTACTGCACATTAGATGCAAGATTTCACTTTTTAGAAGCATCCACACATGAGAAAAAGCAGTCTTTACATGTGTAGATACATATATAGAAGACATACAGATGTCTAGATTCTAGAAATGGGGCTATTTACACATGGTGATGCTTGCAACATTTACCTTTCCAGAAGACATTGTAGGGGGTGAGGAGATGGAGGGGTTTGGATGGGTATAAAACATAAACATGGAATCCATTTTACAAGGGGAATCACATCAAGGTAAAAATATTGAATTGTTGGCATTTGCACTTGCACTGAGGCACACAAAAGTGCAATGCCAAAGTCTTCCCTCAATAATCCCTCTAGGCATCAATTCCCCTCTATATTACCCCTGCTGGCCTTTGATACCCTTACTGCTCATGTTCAAACATATTTGACAAGCCACAGGCATTTTTCCCCAGAAAGAACCCTCTCTCAGCAATGATGACCCCCCTCCATCCCTGATTCCCATTGCTGTTTTCACTATGGACTCTGGTATCGAGCAGGAGCTGAAATGATCACCAATAGCTTCTGCTTTTAAGGCCTGGGGATCAAAAAATGGGTGCCTTGACCCCCTAGTAGCTATCTTGTATTACCACTAGGAGTTAAACTGCCAAATAAGGAGGGGGGAGGGGGAGGGGGAGGAAAGGAGTTCTGCTTTCAACCTTTTCAGTGCACACACCTGTTCACCATATGAAGCAAAATTAGACTGGGTTATTCCACAAAATGTGTTGAATCAGTGTTGTAAGGCTAGAAGCAAATCTGGTTAGGGGGCTGCATGGTAAGGCAGTGGAGAAAGAAATTCAGAAATAAGATAAAAGGACAGATTAAAAGTGACCTACTTAGCTCTCAGCAGATCCTGGTCTTTAAGTGCTGACCCTTGAAGATAGATCACTCGTTGCGACCACAATGGGATCTGTAACACCCTTCGAACCTGAGCATCCATTTCAGTGGGACACAAAATCACTACATAATAATCCTGTGTAAGATATGCATGGAAGGAATTAGAAACATTCACTGTTCCTGGTTATTATATGCTATATAATATGCCACAAATACATCTACATATTTATGTGACAAAAAAGCTTCAGGGAAAATATTCAGCCCATGGCAGTCAGCATTTTGTTGCGAGCTGAGGGCAAAATTAGCCCTAGATATTTAGTGTCAGACATTGACATTGAATATCTGGGTCTAAATGTAGGTATGCTAGCCATTGGAGCTTATGCAGGTCTCGGGTGATATTCAACTAGGCCTGCATAAGACAGTTAAGAGGGCACCAACTGAATATCAGCGGCAACTCAAATAACTAAAGATTCCCAGCCTACCAGAATGCAGAACACCCACCCCTCCAGAACAGCTTCCAAACTCTCAACTCCCTGATCTAGATAGGGCCATTTGGATCTACTGTAGCTCACTGGTAGTCCAGTGGGGTTGATGGGGGCAGAAGCAAACCCCTTTTCTCCTGCTTGTAGAAAATGGCAGTCATGACCACTTGTGGCAGCTTGTGCTACTTATGTAGTACCCTGAGGCAAACATTTTCCTTAGCAGTGTAACATTTTTGCCTCCCTTCCACCTTTCTGCAGTCTAAAGTTTATTTCAAGTTTCAAGTTTATTTGAATTTGATATTTCGCTTATCAAAAACTAAGCGAATTACATAGTAAAAAAGTTATAGCATAAAACAAGGAGACAAGTTATTTTACTTAAAAAATATCAAGGGGCTGTGACAAAACTGACAATTCAGACGTACTAATATACACATAGGAAAGAACATTAGGAAGTAAAAGTTACATTTTGCTGTTTCCCAAAGGGAAGAAAAGGGATATGTGAAAGGTAGGGTAGAACATTAGGTTAGGGTAAGATTTGAGAGGAGATATAGGCAGTTTAGTTCTTAGCATCTCACCTCTCTTCCTTATTTCTGGCTTCCCTCCCAATCCAACATTTCTCCCTCCTTTCCCTCCACCAAGCCAACATTTATTTTGCTTTGCCTCCTGCATGCTTCCTCTCCCCCACTCCTCATTCACTGCCTCCAACCAACATCTCGCCATCTCCCTCTCCCTCCATGAGTAACTTTTCACTTTCCACCCTCTCTCTCTTCCCCTGAGTGTGACATTTCTCCTTCCCTCTTTTCTGCCCTTCCAATTCAATATCTTTTCCTCTTTCTCCAGGAGTCCAACACTTTCTTCCTCCTGCAAACTTTCTCTCTCTCCTTACCCCTTCCCTCGAGTGTAACATTTCTTCATCCTTCCCACCCTCACAGTCCATCCCTACCTCTCTGTCTCCTTGCGCGCTCTCTCTGTCCCAGCTCTTCTCTACCCGACTCCGTGATCTACCTTAATTTGCAGCCCAAAGGACATTGCCTGTGGCAGCCAATTACATACGCTACTCTTCCGCCAACACTGGTGTCTCTTCTCTACTATGAGCCCACCTCTGATGAAACAGAAGTTATGCCAGAGTGGGTGGGCTGCAGTGGTGAGAAGACACTGGTGCCAGTAGCAGGGTAGAGTAGTGTATACAATTGGCTGCCACCAGCAACGTCCTTTGGGCAAATAAAGGTAGCACTGCCCCTGCTCCAGACAGTGATCCCCCCCCCCAACACCAATGCTATACCATTAAGGATTTTGTAGACTTTAATCATAGCTCCACTAAGCCATCTCTTTTCCAAGCTGAAGAACCCTAACCTCTTTAGTCTTTTTTCATATAAGAGGAATTCCATACTTTTTATCATCTTGGTCACTCTTCTTTGAACCTTTTCTAGTTCTACTATATATCTTTCTAGAAATAAGGCAACCAGAATTGAGGTTGCACCATGGAGTGATACAGAGGTATTATAACATTCTTAGCCTTGTTTACAATCCTTTTTCTAATAATTTATAAGATCATGAGAATTGCCATACTGGGACAGACCTAAGGTCCATTAAGCCCAACATCGTTTCCAACATGGCCAACCAAGGTCCCAAGAACCTAGCTGGATCCCAATTAGTAGAACAGATTTCATGATGCTTTAGAAATAAGTAGTGGATTTCCCCAAGCCATCTCAATAATGGCCTATGAACATCTCTCTGGAAATTATCCAAACCTTTTTAAACTCTGATAAGCTAACTGATTTCACCACATTCTCCAGCAATGAATTCCAGAATTTAATTACATGTGTGAAGAAATATTTTCTCTGCTCTGTTTTAAATCTACTTAGTAGCTCCATCGCATACCTGCTAGTCCTAGCATCTTGCTTGCTTTTATGGGCTGCCACTGCACATTGGGCAGAAGGTTTCAGCATATTGTCTACAATGATACCCAGATATTTTTCTAGGTTGCTGACACCCAAGGTCCCTAACATCAGTCAACTATGACTTGGGTTATTTTTCCCAATGTGCATCACTTTACTTTTGTCTACATTAAATTTCATCTGCCACTTGGATGTCCAGACTTCAAATTTCCTAAGGTCTCAGTGGCGTACCAAGGGGGCAGCGGGGGGGGGGGAGGGGGGAGAGGTCCGCCCCAGGTGCACGCCCCAAGGGGGTGCACAGCCGGCCACCTTCCCTATTCTGCCGCTGCTCCATCTAACCACTGCATCCTGGCACTGGCTCCCCCACAGAGTCACTCCTTAAACTGGCTGGCTGGTAGGTGGAGGCAAAAGGTGAGGCGGGCTGGTGGGTGGGGAAAAAGTGCAGGGCCCACAAGACTTCACCTCCGGCGTCAATTCTAACGTCGGAGCGGAAGTTCTGGGCCAGCCAATCGAAGTCTTGTGGGCCCGATGCTTGTACGCGCAAGGCCTGGCTCAGGGAAGGAGCAGGGAGAAATTGGCTGCTGGCTTGGGGGTGGGAGTAGGGAAAGAATCAGGGAATTAGAGAAATCGGCATGATGGCTTTGTGGGGGTTAGGGGGAGAGAGAAATAAAGGCAGAAATAAAGAGGGGGCCAGGGGGAGAGAGAAAGAAAGGCAGAAATAAAGAGGGGGGCCAGGGGGAGAGAGAAAGAAAGGCAGAAATAAAGAGAGGGCCAGGGGTAGAAAGAAAGAAAGACAGAAATAAAGAGGGGGGCCAGGGGGAGAGAGAAAGAAAGGCAGAAAGAGGGGGGCCAGGGGGAGAGAGAAAGAAAGGCAGAAAGAAAGATGGGGCCAAGGGGAGCGAGAAAGAAAGGCAGAAAGAAAGAGGGGGGCCAGGGGGAGAGAGAAAGAAAGGCAGAAATAAAGAGGGGGGCCAGGGGGAGAAAGAAAGGCAGAAGAAATATTGGCTTTACAGAAGAAGGACCAGAGACTCATGAAATCATCAGACAAAAAGGTAGGAAAAATGATTTTATTTTCAATTTAGTGATCAAAATGTGTCCGTTTTGAGAATTTATATCTGCTGTCTATATTTTGCACTATGGCCCCCTTTTACTAAACTGCAATAGCAGTTTTTAGCGCAGGGAGCCTATGAGGGTCGAGAGCAGCGCGGGGCATTCAGCACAGCTCCCTGCACTAAAAACCACTATCGCGGTTTAGTAAAAAGGGCGGGGGTATTTGTCTAGTTTTGTATAGTTGTTACTGAGGTGACATTGCATAGAGTCATCTGTTTTGACCTCTTTGAAAACCCCCGAATATAAATGATAATTAACATTTTCTCTGCGTACAGTGTGTTTTGTGTTTGTTTTAAATTTTATTGTTGGTAAGAACATAAGAACTGCCATCTCCGGATCAGACCTTCGGTCCATCAAGTCCGGCGATCCGCACACGCGGAGGCCCCGCCAGGTGTACACCTGGCGTAATTTATAGTCCACCATATCTTTATATGCCTCTCTTAAGGAGATATGCATCTAGTTTGCTCTTGAAGCCTAGGACGGTCGATTCCGCAATAATCTCCTCTGGGAGGGCATTCCAGGTGTCAACCACTCTCTGAGTGAAGCAGAACTTCCTGACATTAGTCCTGAACCTGTCCCCCCTTAGCTTCATTCCATGTCCTCTAGTCCGTGTCAAATTGGACAGTGTAAATAATCTTCTCTGCTCTATTTTGTCGATTCCTTTCAGTATTTTGAAGGTCTCGATCATATCCCCACGCATTCTCCTTTTCTCAAGGGAGAACAATCCTAGTGTTATAAGTCTATCCTCATATTCCAGTCTCTCCATACCCTTCACCAGTTTTGTTGCTCGTCTCTGCACCCTCTCCAGTAGTTTTATATCCTTCTTTAGGTAGGGAGACCAATGTTGGACGCAGTATTCCAAGTGTGGTCTGACCATTGCCCTATAAAGCGGCATTATAACTTTCTCCGATCTACTCGAGATTCCTTTCTTTATCATGCCCAACATTCTATTTGCCTTCTTTGCCGCTGCCGCGCATTGTGCCGACGGCTTCAGGGTCCTATCTATCAGTACACCCAGGTCCCTTTCTTGTTCACTCTTCCCCAGAGTTGCACCTGACATTGTATACTCGTATTCCTTATTTTTATTGCCTAAATGCATTACCTTGCATTTCTCCACATTGAACTTCATCTGCCATTTCTCCGCCCATGTTTCTAACCGACACAAGTCGCTCTGGAGTTTCTCTCTATCCTCCTGCGATCTGATCGCCCGGCATAGTTTTGTATCGTCTGCAAACTTGATGATCTCACTGGATATTCCTTCCTCCAGGTCATTGATATAAATATTAAAAAGGATCGGCCCAAGTACCGAGCCCTGGGGTACACCACTAGTCACTTTCTCCCAGTCGGAGAACTTCCCATTTATGCCCACTCTCTGCTTTCGGTTTTCCAGCCATTTGCCTATCCATCTTTGTATATCTCCCTCTATGCCATGGCTTTGTAGTTTCCTGAGAAGTCTTTCGTGTGGAACTTTGTCGAACGCTTTCTGGAAGTCCAAGTATATTATGTCCACAGGCTTCCCACTATCAATTTGCTCGTTTACGGTCTCAAAAAATTGGAGTAAATTCGTCAAACATGATTTCCCTTTCCTGAATCCATGTTGACTGGGTTTCATCAAGTCGTGTGCGTCCAAGTGCCGGACTATGCTATCCTTGATCAGTGCTTCAACCATCTTGCCGGGAACCGACGTAAGACTCACAGGCCTATAGTTGCCCGGTTCCCCTCTCGATCCTTTTTTGAAAATTGGCGTGACGTTCGCTATCCTCCAGTCGTCTGGTAAATTCTCACTACCGGTGGGTAGGAGGTTTGTGGTATTTTCGGAACTTCTGTGAGATACCTTTTGAACAAGTCAAGTTTAGGAAAATTAATTAACCTTAAATTTTGTCTTCTTGACACGTTCTCCAGCATCTCAAGTTTAAAGTTAATATTCCCATTATCTTTCATCAATAGCTGATTTTGCACTGTCAAAGTATCTAGTTTTTGTCTATGGTGCAGAGATCATTTTGACTTGGTCATTTTAAAAGTAGCTCGCAAGCCCAAAAAGTGTGGGCATCCCAGTGGTGTCCGTCCCAGTTTGTGCTCCCTCCGGCGGTTGTTTCACTTCTAGCCGGCTCCCCTGCTCAAAGCCATGGGCGTCGGCTCCTCACGCAATCCGCGGCTGTATTGGAAGCGTTCTCTCTGACGTTAGAGAGAAGGCTTCCAATGCAACCGCGGATCATGTGAGGTGTAGACGCCCGCTGCTTTGAGCAGGGGAACTGGCCAGACATGCTGGGCAGGGAAGAGATGTTGCTGCTGCACAGGGAAGGGGGGGGGAAGAAATGCTGCTGCTGTTGCACAGGGGAAGGGGAGAAATGCTGCTGCTGCACAGGGAAGGGGGGATAAATGCTACAGCTGCACAGGGAAGGGGGTGAGAGAAATGCTGCTGCTGCTGCACCCAATTGGGGAGAGAGAGGGAAGAAGGGAGAAGGAAGACAAAAGGAGAGGAATCAGAGATGCCAAGTCCATGGGAGGGAGGGAAAGGAAAAAAGGAAAGGAGATACCAGACCATGGAGGGGGAGGAAAAGATGCCATGGCATGGGCGGAGGGAAGAGATGGAGATAGAGATACCACACCATGGTGTGGAGTGGGAAGGAAGGAAGGAAAGGAGAAGAGAAAGAGAGAGATGCCAAAGCATAGGGGAGGGGTTAGAGACAGAAAAATGGAGAGGGGGTGAAGCTGAAATGAATCATGTGCAAAGAAGAGAAGGGACCCCGGATATACAGTTTATTGAAGAGACATAGAAAGAGGGAAGATGCCATATGGAAGAGAGAGAGGGTGGATAGTAGATGGAAGGGGTAGAGAGAGTGTGGGCAGTAGATGGAAGGGGTAGAGAGAGAGGGCAGAAGCTGGGTGGAAGGGGCAAAGAGAGGGCAGATGTTGCATGGAAGGGAGAGAGGACAAGCACTATATAGAAAGAGGAGAGCAAAGAGAAGATGATTAAAGCAGAAACGACAAAAGGTAGAAAAATTTTTTTGTTGCTTTACTTAGAATCAAGTAGCATTGTAACTGTATTGATAAAAGTTTATAAATAGGAAATGGAAATAAGGCAATTTTTTGGGACAGGATAGCATAACAGCAGTATACTGTACTGTTCTGAAGAAAGATTTGGCCTCTGAAAGCTAATTGAAAAATGGATTAGTCCAATAAAATGGTATTTTCTTATTTCTCATTATTTGTTTTATTTTTATTTGTTAATTTGTAAAGTGATGATTGTTATGTATCAGTTTTTTCAAATTTACATCTACTGTCTTTATATTTTGCACAGTCTTAGGGGACATGGGTCACTATTTTTGTGGTGTTGTGGTGTTGCATTGCATGCAGAGTCTGGTTTCTTGGCGGTTCAGTTTAACTTTTGTCTACATATTTCTAATTTTAGTTTGTGATTATTTCATATTGGGCGAGGGTGTATCTCTGTTCTGTGTGTATGAAAAGGACATAGTTTTCAGTTGGCACTGACTGCAGGATCAATTGACTGTGTGGGATCTGGCTTGTTTAGTTTTACAATTTATGTGTTGGTGTTCTAGTGCTCACTGCAGTGTTTAAGATGCTGCCTTTTCCTAGGTACACTCTTGTTGTGCGATATATGGATTGTTACTAAAAATCATATTTTTGATATAAATGGAGGGGGGATCAAAAAGTGATGGGCCCCCGGGTGTCACTTTTGCTAGGTACGCCACTGTAAGGTCTGCCTGCAATTTTTCACAGTCCGCATGCATTTTAACAAATTTGAACAGTTTAATGTCATCTGCAAATGTAATCACCTCACTTGTCATCCCAATTTCTTTTTTTTTTAATACTTTATTTATCATTTTAATACATCCTATATACAAAGATGTTTAAAGAAATACAGAAATATAGTCTCTTAGTCATAATACAAACCAAGAATCGAAATTTAAACATTCAAAATAAATCATGTAATACAGTCCACAACCTGGAGAGAAAAGACAAGATGAAGTAAAAACCCCTCGGGAAAGGGGAAATATACAAAAGAAAAAATAGAAATAAAGAAATAGAGCAGCCTGATCTTATCCTATCCAAAACAAATCAACCGCATTATTAACCTTTATCATTCGGACTGTGTAGAGATACCTTTACCTTCAAGGAAAAAACCTAATTGGGCAGGTTCAAAGAAAATATATTTACTTCCCTGATAGGAAACAAAACATTTGCAAGGAAATCGCAACTGAAAACTTGCCCCCAAAGCAATCACCTTTGATCTATATAGCAGAAATTCTTTCCTCCTAGATTGTGTCCACCTCGAAACATCAGGAAATATATATACCCTTTCTCCCAAATAAGTAATCTGCTTTAAATTAAAATATAATTTGAGCAACATCTCTTTGTCTTGAAGAAATACCAACGAGACCAATAAAGTTGCTCTTCCCTGAGTTTCAATATCAGAAGACTGCAGTATAGCGGAAACATCTAATTGAGCATTTTCATCCCAATTTCTAGTTAATTTATAAATAAGTTAAAATGCACCAGTCCCAGAACAGATCCCTGCAGCTCTTCACTATTTACTTTCCTCCATTGAGAAAATGGCCATTAAACCCTACCCTCAGTTATCTCTATTTGATGTTTAAAGCTAGCATATTTACAGAACAAGCTGTTTAAATATTCCCCGTTAAGGTTTTTACATTCTTTGCAAAAAGATCAATTCTACTTCCTGGGTTTGAAAGTGATCAAATGCTCTTCAATACAGGACAGGACATTTTCATACAGTGGCCCTGCCCTTTGGAACCAGTTGTTTGTTAACTTTCACAGTGATTTCTCTTATCTAGCTTTTCGGAAGATGATTAAGTCTATTCTGTTTCAACAGCATTTTGGGGCAAATCCCTAGACCATCAAGTCTTTTTGTCAATCATGTTGGACTCTGTGAGGAATGTTTATGCAACAAGTTAAAAATTTTAAACTAATTTTTCCCACCTGGGGGGTCCTGGTCCGAGAGTTGCCAGTGTGGGCCAGGGACTGAGATTGTGGTCCTGCTACGATCCTGGTGCTCATAGGGGGCTCGGAACCATTAAAGCAATTTTCAAGCGAAACGAGTTCACGGATCTGAATAAGTTAAGTTGGTTTTCAACCGTTGAGTGCAATATTACCTGATCTTTCAGTGGGGTCTCCCGAAGCAGACACCGAAACGGGGCCGTGTTGGGACCCCGGGACCCTATCATATCACCTTTCACAAGATAAGTGAGGTTTTTCATATGTTCCAGTGACAACTGAATGCAAATTGAATTAATTATACCAACATAAAAAATATAAAAAATATCTATAAAAATTTTTTGTATTACATTTTTAAGAAGTCAAAGACATATGAGTACTTATATTACCTTGGAGAGTGACCTTTTACATTCTATATGCAATGACTGGATAGTAAATTCTTGTTCCAAGAGGGGGTAACCTCCCCCTCTTCAGAGTTCATTTTTCTGAGCGTATTTTTTAAAATCGCTTTACTCTCCATAGGGTTATTTATTTATTTAGTCAGTTTCTCTTATTTAGTTTAATGACTCCAGGGCAGGCAGAAGTGGTGAAGGACCGCCAAAGTTTTGTTCATGATCCCTGCCATGAACCTCAGGAAGAGTTAACGAGGCAGCGAGGAACATGGGAGGAGCGACAGCACATGTGCGGACTTCCACATATGTGCAGAAGATGCTGTGACTAGGCCTTAGACCTGAAGATGGGCACGGGAGCATGCTGAAGAGCCGGCGAGGGCTGGGAAGAACAGAAAGGACCTAGAGGGGGGCATGGGGAATGCTGGGGTCCGGAAGAATTGTTGGGCCACGACTGAGGCCTGACAGGAGAGGTCCCATTGGTGGGGGCTGGGAGATGTGCCAGAGGGCAGAGCCTTGCCTTGGACAAGAGGGGGCATCTTATGAGGCTGAGGGTGGCAGTAAAAATAAGGTTGGACCCTGGCCAGTGGCAAGTCAGGGTCTGAAGATGCCTATGCAGGCCACTGATCAACTGGGATGTGCACATGCACGCAAGGCAAGAGCAGGGAGAGAGAGACAAGCCCGGGAAGGAGAAGGCCCAGATGTTGCTGGGGGGCGCAAAAATCAGGCCTCCTAATTGGTGGGCAGCCCTGGAGGCAGCAAGAAGGGGGGCATCTCAGGAGTTCAGTAGTTCTCATGCCTCCATTGCTCCAGGCATGAGAGCAGGGAACAGGCAAGCAGACCATCATTTTTTTGACACACCCCCCCATATGAAAAACACAATTTTTAGTAACTATCCACACATCACACAAGAGTGCACCTAGGAAAAGGCAGCATCTTACATACTGCAGTGAGCAGAACATCAATACACCCATTGTAAAACTAAACAAGCCAGATTAGTACAGATCAATCCTACACAGTTAATCCTAACAGAAAACCATGTCTTTTCGAACACACAGAACACAGAAAACACCTTTGTCTATTACGGAATATGTAATCACAAACTAATCCCTCCCCCTTTTACAAAATTGTAATGTTTTTTTAGGCAGTATAGAATTCTAGCAACAGAGCTGTTACCTCTACGGCCAATGCTAAAAAACGCTCTACAGTTTTGTAAATGGGGAGATAAAATAGAAATACGTAGACAAAGGTTAAACTGAAGCACCAAGAAGCTTGACTTTGCATACAATGCAACACCACAGAAACAGCGATGCATCTCCCCTAAAGCAAAAAAAATAAATATAATTTTTTTCTACCTTATGTTTTCTGGTTTCTGCTTTCCTCATCTTCTTGTCACACTCTTCCTTTCATCCACTATCTACCCTCTCTCTGTCACTTCTATATGACATCTTCTCTCCTTGTATTCCCCTTCCAGAAACTGCATGCCTCCCCCTTCCAATCTCTCCCTTCATCCCCATTGGTCTGGCATCCATCTTCTTCCCTTCCCTCCTCCAAAGGTCTGGCAACTCTCTCCTCTCCTTTCCTCTCCCACACCCCTATGGTCTGGCATTTCACTCTCTCCTCTCCCTTCCCTCTACTTCCATCAGCATCTGCCCCCTTTCTTTCCTTCCAACCCAGTTCCATGCAGTATCCTTCCCCCTTATGTCTCTTTCCCCTTTCCCTGCACACCAATTCCATCAGCATCTGCCCCTTTTCTCACCCTCCACCACCCTTCCATACCACCCTGACCCCCTTTCTCACCTTTCACCACCTTTCCATACCACCCTGACACACTTTCTCTCCCTCCACTATGCTTCCATCCCACCCTGACCCCCTTTCTCACCCTTCACCTTTACATACCACCCTGACCACTTTTCTCACCCTTCACCACCCTTCCATACCACCCTGACCCTCTTTCTCTCCCTTCACCACCCTTCCATTCCACCCTGACCCCCTTTTTCTCCTTCTACTACCCTGCTATGCTCCTTTCTCTCTCCATACAAATCAGCAAGTTCCCGCGATGACTGCTTCTGCTGCCTCTACTCCGGAAGAGGTAAGTGATGTAGCAGGTCCAAATTTGTATAGTTTTTCAATGACGAGTGAAGAGCTCCATCTTCCCCAAGGCCAAAAAAATTTTGACGAGCTCAGTCAAAAGTCAAAGAAATGATGATTTTTGCTTATGATCATGAAGGCATCATCATTACAGACAAGTTCCATGTGGAAGAAGTGTCACAACAGTTTATTATCGTGATTTTTTGTGAAAAATGCACAAACCCCGACCTCAGTTGCTCTTGGCTGGGCCACTCATTCTTCATGACAACGCTCGCCCGTACATAGGGAATGTCATCATTGAAAAACTACACAAATACGGCTGCTCCTTACAGTCCAGACATGAGTCCACCACACTTCGACCTTTTTCCAAAGTTGAAACAACCTATTCGTGGACATTGTTTTGCATCTCTGGAAGAGCTTTTTTCTGCCGGTACCCGAGCCATTCAGCAACTGAACAAAAACGGTGTCTTGGATAGAATAATGAAGCTTCCCGGATGTTGGAACTCAGTTATTGCAAAGCAGGAAGACTATATTGAAGGATTGTAAAGAAATACTTGGAAAAATAAATAAAACATGTAAATTTTAAAAATAGTGTGATTTATGAAATTGTCCCTCATAGATAAAGGCGATCTGGTTGATGTAGTGTATCTAGATTTCCTGAAAGCTTTTGATAAAGTTCCTCATGAGAGGCTCCTGAGAAAAATAGAGTCATGGGATAGGAGGCAATGTTCAATTGTAGATTAGGATTGGTTATTGGACAGAAAACAAAGGGTAGGATTAAATGGCCATTTTTCTCAATGGAGGAGGGTAAATAGTGGTGTGTCACAGGGATCTGTCCTGGGACCAGTGCTATTTAACTTATTTATAAATGATCTGGAAATTGGAACTATGAGTGAGGTGATTAAATTTGCAGATGACACTAAACTGTTCAAAGTTGTTAAAACGTATGCGGATTGTGAAATACTGCAAGACCTTAGGAAATTGGAAGATTTGGCGTCCAAATGGCAGATGAAACTTAATGTGGACAAATGCAAAGTGATGCACATTGGGAAAAATAATCCAAATCTTAGGGTCAGTGATCAAGAAAAAGATCTGGGTGTCATCGTGGACAATACGCTAAAACCTTCTGCCCAATGTGTGGCGGCAGCCAAGAAAGAAAACAAGATGCTAGGAATTATTAGAAAAAGGATGGTAAACAAACAAGACTAAGAATGTTATAATGCCTCTGTATCACTCAATGGTGCGATTTCACCTTGAGTATTGCATTCAGTTCTGGTCTTATTATGTCAAAAAAGATATAGCGGCACTAGAAAAGGTTCAAAGACAAGCAACCAAGATGATAAAGGGGATGGAACTCCTCTTGTATGTGGAAAGACTAAAGAGGTTAGGGCTCTTCAGCTTGGAAAGGAGATGGCTGAGGGGAGATATGATTGAAGTCTACAAAATCCTGTGTGGTATAGAACGTGTACAAGTGAATCGATTTTTTTACTGCATCAAGATTTACAGACTAGAGCAGTGTTTTTCAACTGCTGTTCCGCGGCACACTAGTGTGCCGCGAGATGTTGCCTGGTGTGCCGTACGGTGCAGACACTGATTAGGCCTCAGGCCGGGTCCCACACGCGCTCCCATGAGACTCCCCCGGTCCCCGCTGCTGTTCAGTTTCGATCTTCTGCTCTGACGCAACCGGAAACAGGAAGTTGCAGCAGAGCAGAAGATTGAACACTGAGCAGCCGCGCGTGCGCGGCTCTTTGGGAAAGCGTGCATGTCACCGAAAAACAAAACCTACAAACTAAGGTGAGGCAAAGGGAGAGAGCTGGCTAAACAGTAGGATCGATTGGGCAGGCGAGTGGTGGCTGCGGGGACTGTGCGATCGCTCGTGTTCCCGGCTCTAAATTGGAAGGAGGGAGTGAAAGGGAAAAGGATTCTGGGCCAAGGGGATGAAGACGGAAAGAAAAACCCACAGCAGGAAAGAAAGGGAAGGACAGGCAGGTGAGCCAGATGCTAGAAGCAGGGGGGGGGGGTAAGAAAGAGGGAAAAAAGCTAGATGGGGTTAAAAAGAAGAGACACACTGGTATGGAAGAGGAAGATAGGGGAAATCTGGACACAGGAAGGTAACAGAAAGAGGGGAAATTATGTGCATGGGGCATAGGGACAGAGACATAAAGGGGACATGCCATGGGGATGGTATATGGACACAGGGGGGGGGGGCAATGACAGATACATAGGGGAGATATTAGAAATGGAGAAAATAGGAGCACAGAAGCGAGATGGTTTGTGGGGATGGGACAGGGCCCGAGCTCGCAGGCTCCAGTGGCTTGCACAAATTACATTGTAACGTGCCATGAAAATAAGAGGGAGGAAGGTAGATAGATAAGCCACGTGAGAGGAGCTGAAGGGTAGTAGAAAGGAACAGATGGTAAAGGAGGGAGGGAAGGGAGGTGGTGGAAAGGAATAGGACAGACATTGAAGGAGGGTGGAGAGGAACAGACCCCGAAGGGAAATGTGGAAGACAGAGTGGGAAGAAGACAGATGCCAGACTATGGGGGAGCGGAGGGAAGAAGATGGGTGCTAGACCAATTGGGGGGGGGGGGGGTGAAGGGAGAGGCACAGTAACAGCAAATGGAAGACGTAGAGAGAAGACACACAGTGGATGGAAGGAATTGAATGAGAAGATGTGGAAAGCAGAAACCAGACAACAAAGGTAGAAAAATAAATTATATTTATTTATTTATTTTTTGCTTTAGGATAAAATAGTATATTAGTTGTGTTGATAAAAATTTATAAACAAAGCCCTGCCAGCTGAACATCTCTTTCTCTAATTCAGCAGCAGGAACTTTGATTTATAAGAAAGGAATAAGCTAAATATTACAGTACTAAGGCTTATATGGATGCAGCGGGGACGGTGACGGGGTGGTGAATGGGATGGCAGTGGCGGTGACGGGGCGGTGAAAGGGATGGCGGTGACGGTGACGGGGCGGTGAAGGGAACGGCTGTTGACGAAGAGCTATGTGTGTGTCTTTCTTCGATTCCAGCCAGAATATCAGCTTTGTGTTCAGCCAAACAGGCCCAGGTTTCGCACTGAATAAAGTATTTTATAATTTTTCACTATTCTGTTTACTTAATATTTCATAATAAAGTAATTATAAAATACTTTATTTGTGTTTATTTGATTCCTATTCAAGAGAATTACTTTATATATAGTCAATATAGGCACAGAGTTAAATTTTTTAACATTTTCTAATGGTGGTGTGCCTCGTGATTTTTTAAATGAAACAAGTGTGCCTTTGCCCAAAAAAGGTTGAAAAACACTGGACTAGAGGACACGATGAAGTTACAGAGTAATACTTTTAAATCCAACGGGAGGAAATATTTTTTCACTCAGAGAATAGTTAAACTCTGGAATACGTTGCCAGAGGATGTGGTAAGAGCGGTTAATGTAGCTGATTTTAAAAAATGGTTTGTACAAATTACTGAAGGAAAAATCCATAAACTGCTATTGAGACAAACATAGGAGAAGCCACTGTTTGCCCTGGATCGGTGGAATGGAATGCTGCTATTATTTGGGGTTTTGCCAGGTACTTGTGACTTGGATTGGCCCCCATGAAGACGGAATACTGGGCTAGATGGACCATTAGTTTGATCCAGTAAGCCTATTCTTATGTTCTTATGGATGTGTTTGTCTGTGGTGAGTATGTATTCCATGGAATGGTGTATGTGTGTGTGTAGAATGTTCTTAAGTGAGACATTTTGGCAGTTGGATGTTGCTGATTGAGTTGGTTTAGTTGACATTATTTAAAACAGAATTTTAATTAGAAGTGGCTTAGAGAATTGGCTTAATGGGAAACCTCTATAAAAACTGAACTAAGATTGTAACAATTTGGAGAAGCTCTGAGTTTCTCAGGTGTTTTGGGTGAGAGCCTATATTGAGCTTGTGTTCAGAAATTATTTTAAAACAGGAATTACTATATAGAAGACAGGCTGGAAGATATCTGATCCTTGTAAATCTTCTGAAAAGGATTTATTTTGGTGACAGCCACAGTAGAACTCTGCAGCCCTGTTTGAGTCCGGAAAAAGGGTTTAATCTGAATAGTGCTACAAAGGGTTCTGAGACCAGTAAATCATTTTTAAACCACCTGTGAATGCTTACCTGAGAGCTGGAACCTCTATCTCTGTGCCCTGCAAGTTGCACAAAATTCAATAGTCAATACACTATTCCGGCTGGGGAGGCGTGAACATATGTCAGAATGCTACGTCAACTTATATTGATTAAAACTGAATTCTAGGGTTTGCTATAAACTGTTGTTATTGGTTTATCTTTGTGTGTACAACTTAGCACCCAAATATTTCAGGGAGAGCATTCTGCCACATATTCAGCCCCATCAGTTGCGTTCAGTAGATTGTTTGGATTTACAGATTCCAATTGGTAAGGAACTGAGGTTGAAGGTGTCTAGGCATAGTATATTTTCATGCATAGGTCCCAGGGAATAGAATGAGCTTCCCCTGTACATCTGTCAGAAGAATAATTTGCAAAATTAAAAAAAAAGACTGAAAAAACACCTTTTTTGCAAAATGAAGTATGGAAGCTGAATTTTGAACTTTGAATTGAGTGAGGTGGCGCTTAATGGGTTATTTTATTGTTTGTGATTGCTTTTGTATATACTGTATGTTGCTATGATGGATTATGCATGGTTTTTATTGTGACCCGCTTTGGGCTAGGTGAGATACAAATAAATAAACTATAAACTATTTCTTTTAGGATTTCCAGTGAATTTTAGAGTGAAACCTTGAAAGTTAAAGCTGTTTATAGTTGTGCACTGCAGAGGAGAGCAGCTTTACATTAGAACTGGTTGAATGAAAGCAGAGAGAGTGTATGCCACACTAAGGCCCTCTTTTACTAAGGTGCGCCTAAGCATTTTAACGTATTTAATGCACACTAAATCAACATGTGCACGAACTGCTAACGCGTCCATAGGATAACATGCACACGTTAGTGTTTAGCGCGCACTAAAAAGCATAGGGTAAGGGACTGGGACTAGAAAGGGAATCCCCTTAAAAAAAAATTTTTTCTGGGAATAGCTAGCACATATAGGGAGCTGCAGAATGACACACATAGAAAACATCACACAGAGAGTCTAGGTTTTGTCTTGTTGATTTATTTGGAGACAGGCAGTAGGTACAATTCCAGTTCCAGCTCAGATCTCCTACACAAGATAGCTGCGGTGGGCCTGAAGAAAAAGGTTCTTTTTCCTTCATTTTTATAGTGTGCATACTATCTTTCTTTGAATATTAGTCATTCATACTGAATTGAAAGGACATTTATCCTATTTAAAGTAAAGGGTCCAGTGACATTAAACCCATCAGCCTGCAAGAGAAAATAGATATTTTGGTTACTAAGAGCCTTAGTTATTAACTTTGGCATGCAAAAGATTGATTATAAAGAATTTAGAGAAATACTGTATTTTTCGTTCTATAAGACGCACTTTTTCTTCCCCCAAAAAGTGGGTGGAAAGAAGGATGCGTCTTATGGAGCGAATACCCAACCCCCCTCCCCCCTCTAGCAGTCTGGCACTGCTCCGTGAATGCCTTTAAAGCTGCAGGGAATGAAAGGATAATAAGAGAGCCTGAAGCAGAGGGTGGTATAACTTCATTCATACCTAGAAGAGGAGGAGCCAAAGTGAATGCATCCAAACTAGCTCTCCTTATAGGAAGGGGAAGGAAAAAGAGGGAGCACAGGTAAAGCGGGCACTGCAAGCTTTAGAGGAAGGGTACAGCTGAAAGTATTTCCATCTGCAGGAGAAGGTACGGGCAGAGCTATAGTAGTAAGGAGAGGGAACGGCAAGTTTTTTTTCCTTCTATAGAAGAGGGTACAACACTCTTTAGCAGCTGGACACGCGTGAGCACACCCCCACACACGTGCTGAAACCTCGCTTTTTCCATCTCTTGGAGAAATCCTGCATGCGGGTTGAGGCAAGGCACTGCGTGAGTTGTTGCTACTGTGCGGTGAGAGGGGCTGGGTGGCGAGTGGCTTTTCAGTAGATAAGTGTGCGTGTGGGCAGGGAGGGTTGCGCAAGTCCTAGCAGCGGCCTGTGCGTGTTTGCTAGTTTTGTTTTTGCTGTTTCCTGTTTTTCTGTTTGATTTTTCACAAGGCCGGTGAGACTTCAAGTTTGTACTAGCTACCTATACATTTTCGAAGTAGTTTGGACTGCCGGAGGAACTAAAATAAGATACGGGGGAGTTCGCAGTGGGTATGGGGGTGGGGGTGGGCTCTGCCTGCCTGCTTGCTTGCCTTGGGGTGGGGGGCCATGCCTGGGGGTGGGGGCCCTGCCTGCCTGCCTGCTTGCCTCGGGATGGAGGATCCTGCCTACCTGCTTATGACTAGGCCTGCCTGCCTGTCTCTAGGCCAGTGTTCTTCAACCTTTTTACACCTATGGACCGGCGGAAATAAAATAATTATTTTGTGGACTGGCAAACTAATAAGACTGAAATTTTTAAAAACCCCATTGCCGCCCTGTCCCCGTGAGCTCGGTCCCGTTAACCATCTGATTCCATCCGCACAAGCCTCAAATAGTTATGATTTTATATTGAACATATTTTATTAAAGTATAAAAAGAAACAATATTCTGTACAATTGTCATTTTATAAATATAAATAATACAGGGCAAGGATCAACAAAACCCCCGTCTCCCATCCCCTTCACTTATATCCCCTCTACTATCAAGAAAACTGAATAAGCCAAATTATTACAGAATGCTACACAAATATCATGCTAACAGAATACCGCAGTCACACATGGCAGGAATGGTGTTAGGGGGCGTGCAACTAGGGCAACTGCCTCCTGGTCGAGAGAGCCCTAAGCCAGCTGGAAGCTAAAGACGCACTGCCTGGGCTTTGCGCTCCCCAGTTATGTCTAACATCAGCTCTAGCAGGATACATATTTTAAATCTGATATATTCTAATCACAAGATAGAAATAAAATTATTTTTTTCTACCTTTAGTCGTCTCTGGTTTCTGCTTTCATCGTCTTTTCACTCTCTTCCATCCAGCGTCTGCCCTCTGTCTCTTCAGTCCAGCATCTGCCTCTTCCATCCACTGTCTGCCCTCTACCCCTCCCCCTCCCATATGGTATCTGCGTTCTTTCTATGCCCCTCTCTCCTACACCAGATCTAGCATCTTTGTCCCTCTTTCCTTATTTCTCATCTGACCCCCCTTCCAAGCATCAATCTCTCTCTACCTTGTCATTCCTCTGTCTCTCCCCTTTCCCTCCTCTAATCTCCCTGCCAGCTGTTTCCTTCCAATGTTCCTCCTCCCCTGTCCAACAGTACCTTCTCCCTTTCTTCCTCCCCTTATCCAACAGTAACTCTCTTCCCTTCCCCTTCTCCCCTGTCAGCAGTAGCCCCTTCCCCTCCCTTGTCCAGGAGTACCCCTTCTCCCTTTCCTCCTTCCCTTATCCAACAGTAATTCTCATCCCTTCCCTTTCCCTTCTCCCCTGTCAGCAGTAGCCTCTTCCCCTCCCTTGTCCAGCAGTACTCCTTCTCCCTTCCCTCCTTCCCTCTCCAGCAAATGTTTCCTCTATGTAGGCTAGCGGCAGCTCGGTGTGCTTTTAACTTCGGCACACAGCTGCCCCTAAGCAGTATTTTAGCGCGGTTTCATGAGGCAGCCTCGGGGCCTTTGGTAGGCCTGCCCGCTTCGATGATGCGATGTGGGCCGGCCTACCAAAGGCCCCGAGGCTGCCTCATGAAACCGCTCTAAAATACTGCTTAGAGGCAGCTGTGTGCCGAAGTTAAAAGCACACAGACCTGCCACTGATTTTCTGGGGGTGCGGAGACATACCCAGCAGGAGTCGGTGGTGGCAGGCAGGAGTGCCGGCATAGTGACGACAACAGGAAGTTGCATGTCAGCTGACGCCGGCACCTTTTGACCACAAGAGGGGGGACAGGGTACAGAGCCTAGCAGGGAGGGGGGACAGGGTGCAGAGCCTGGCTGGGAGAATCTGGTTCAGAATGTTTTTCTTCTTGTTTTTTTCCTCTAAATCTAGGGTGCGTCTTATGGAGTGAAAAATACGGTACTTAAGAACATAAGAACATAAGCAGTGCCTCTGCCGGGTCAGACCAGAGGTCCATCCCACCCAGCAGTCCGCCCTCGCCGCCCCCTTGCCCCCTAGGTTTCTCATCGAAGTCCTATCTTCCCATCAATGTCCTAACCCTCCGGCCTTGCACCTGTACGACCTGGTGAGCTGTCTATACTTATGCAACACCCCAGCACCTCCCTCAGTACCCCACGATCCCCTTTTCCCTCAGGAATCTGTCCAATCCCTGTTTGAATCCCTGTACTGTACTCTGCTGGATCACTTCCTCCAGGAGCGCATTCCATTTGTCCACGACCCTTTGGGTGAAGAAAAACTTCCTTGCATTTGATTTGAACCTATCTCCCTTCAGTTTCTCTGAGTGCCCCCTCGTACCTGTCATCCCTTTTAGTCTGAAGAACCTGTCCCTGTCCACCCTCTCTATGCCCCTAAGTATTTTGAAGGTCTCTATCATATCCCCCCTGAGCCTCCTCTTTTCCAGAGAGAAGAGCCCCAGTTTATCCAGCCTCTCAGCATATGGGCAGTTTTCCAGCCCTCTTACCAGTTTCGTTGCCCTCCTTTGGACTCTCTCAAGAACTGCCATGTCCTTCTTGAGGTGCGGCGACCAATATTGAATGCAGTATTCCAGATGTGGGCGCACCATCGCTCGATACAGCGGCATGATGACTTCCCACGTCCTGGTTGATATGCCCCTCTTGATGATGCCCAGCATCCTGTTGGCTTTCTTCGAGGCTGCTGCACACTGTGCGGATGGTTTCATGGATGGATCCACTAGCACACCCAAGTCTCTCTCAAGTCCGGTGTCTTCCAGCAATCTCCCCCCCATTTTATACTCGAACAACGGGTTCTTTTTCCCTATGTGCATGACCTTGCATTTATCTACGTTAAAGCGCATTTGCCATTTGTTTGCCCAGTCCTCCAGCTTATCGAGGTCCCTTTGCAGTTCCTCACACTCCTCCCTTGTCCTAACTCTGGCGCAGAGCTTGGTATCGTCTGCAAATTTTATAACCTCACACTTTGCCTCTGTTTCCAGGTCATTGATAAATATATTGAAGAGTAGCGGCCCCAGCACCGATCCCTGCGGCACACCGCTCGTGACTCCCCGCCAGTCAGAATATTGGCCCTTTACTCCGACCCTCTGTAGTCTACCTGACAGCCAGTGCTTGATCCATCTGTGTACATCCCCGCCCACCCCGTGGTTCCACAGCTTCCTAAGCAGCCTTTCATGTGGCACCTTGTCAAAGGCCTTTTGAAAATCGAGGTAAATGATGTCTATGGGTTTCCCTTTGTCCACCTGACTGCTTATTCCCTCAAAGAAGTACAGAAGGTTTGTCAGGCACGACCTTCCCTTACAGAATCCGTGCTGGCTTGTCCGCAGTAGGCCATTTTTCTCGATGTGCTCACAAATGCTGTCCTTGATCATTGCTTCCACCATCTTCCCTATAACTGAAGTCAGGCTCACCGGCCTGTAGTTCCCGGGGTCACCTCTCGATCCCTTCTTAAAGATAGGTGTGACATTCGCCAGTTTCCAGTCCTCTGGTACCTCTCCAGTTTTCAAGGATAGGTTGCAAACATGCTGGATAGCGCCCGCTATTTCCTGACTTAGTTCCTTTAGAACCCTTGGGTGGATCCCATCCGGTCCCGGTGATTTGCCGCTTTTCAGTCATAGAAACATAGAAACATAGAAAAAGACGGCAGATAAGGGCCGCGGCCCATCTAGTCTGCCCACCCTAATAAAACTCCCCTATTTAACTCTGTGCAGAGATCCCACGTGATGATCCCATTTCTTCTTAAAATCAGGCACGCTGCTTGCCTCGATCACCTGAAGTGGAAGTCTATTCCAGCGATCAACCACTCTTTCGGTGAAAAAGTATTTCCTGGTGTCGCCATGCAATTTCCCCCCCCTGATTTTCCATGGATGTCCTCTTGTTGCCGTCGGACCCCTGAAGAAGAAGATATCTTCTTCTACCTTGATACGGCCCGTGAGGTATTTGAACGTCTCGATCATGTCTCCCCTCTCTCTGCGTTCCTCGAGTGAGTATAGCCGTAATTTGTCCAGCCGTTCCTCGTACGGGAGATCCTTGAGTCCGGAGACCATCCGGGTGGCCATTCGCTGGACCGACTCAAGCCTCAGTACATCCTTGCGATAATGAGGCCTCCAGAATTGCACGCAATATTCCAGATGGGGCCTCACCATAGATCTATACAACGGCATAATGACTTCAGGCTTACGGCTGACGAAACTCCTACGTATACATCCTAAGATCTGCCTAGCCTTAGATGAAGCCCGTTCCACTTGATTGGCAGTCTTCATGTCTTCACTGATGATCACCCCTAGGTCCCGTTCTGCAACCGTCCTTGCTAGGATCTCGCCATTTAGGGTGTAAGTCTCGCATGGATTTTGACTGCCAAGATGCAAGTCTGTCAATCTGCTTGAGGACATCCTCCCGACTTACCTCTATATGCCCCAATCTTTTGGCCTGCTCCCCACTCATGAGCTCCTCTGAGTCCGGTATATTGGACGTGTCCTCGCTCGTGAAGACCGACGAGAAGAACATGTTCAACCTCTCAGCTACCTCTTTATCCTCCTTAATCACTCCCTTCCTATCCCCATCGTCCAATGGCCCCACCTCCTCTCTCACTGGTTGCTTCCCCTTTACGTAACTGAAGAATGCCTTGAAGTTTTTCGCCTCCCTGGCCAGCCCCTCCTCGTATTTCCCTTTTGCTTTTCTAATCTCTCGGTGGCATTCCTTTTGGCATGCCACCGAGAGATTAGAAAAGCAAAAGGGAATTACTTACCTGGGTTTATTGGAGTATAGTCTCCTGGGGCATCTAAAGTTAAAAAGAAACTTTTAAACAAAGATTCAAAGTTAAACTTAGTAAAGAAATGCTAGAGTTACAGAATGCTCACCTGAGAAGCTATAAGAAAAATAAAAGTTGCTGTGTTGAACTTGAAACAGAAACACCTTTGTAGCACTTTATATTTAAATGTGAGTAATTTTCATCAGTTAGAATATTGTTTTAATTAGTATAACAAATTACATTCACTTTAATCTGAATGCACTTTAATTGTTCTGAAAAGTCTTTTTATTCTGAATGCACTTTAATTGTTTGAAAGTCTTTTAATTGAGCCTGATTATATTTTTAAAAGACATCTGTGCAATAAAATAATAATATAATTTAAGAAATTCTCCTGTCTGGTTATCTGGATATCCGCTTCTTCACAGCTCTCACTCCAAATTTCAAATAGTATCCAGTACATTAATTTAATTCAAGACACCCTCTTTGAGTTAAAGTAGATGTAAGCTCTGTCCCGGGGGAAACCTCAACAATCACTTGTACCAAAATAAGAGCAGTCACTGGCTGTTGTTACTGAGACAGAATGAGACCTAACTATAGTGTGCGATGGTGGGGGGGGGGGGGGGGGGGGTCACATGTGCTTACTGTATTGTAACTTATTCTACTGATATGAATGAATTTTATAGGCCAATTTTGATCTTGCTTATGGTACACTATGCTGTTTAAGATACATAATTGTTTGATATTGGCTTATAAATCTTCTATAATATGTTTTAATATGTAATGCAATTTGTAACTGTTTAAATTGTTTTTACATTGCAGCTCACTTAATACTTAATCAAAAGAATAACACCCTCTAACTACAGACCCATTGCTGGCATACCTATATTCACCAAACTCCTAGAAACCCATGTAATCAACTTACAACGTATATTGAACAACACTCGTGCCAATTTGGATTCTGACCACAACACAGCACAGAACTCCTCCTTCTCACCCTGATCACTAAAATTAAAGAGTTACTAAGCACAGGCTGACAGGCAATACTTCTTTAATTCGATATCTCTGCCACCTTCAACTCCATCGATCACCACCTCCTACTAAAAAAACTCTCTGAGATAGGAATGACAGATACCATTCTAAACTGGTTGGCTGATTTTCTCCAAAACAGAGAATACCCCGTCAAAAATGATGGGGGTCCTCTCCAACAATTGGAAGGCCTTCTGTGGTATGTCACACGGCTCTCTGCTCTCCCCTATTTTATTTAACCTATTTATGAGCTCGCTTGGGGACATCAAATTCAATGATGAGAGCATTATGTCATATGCAAATGACATCCTTCTCCTTATCCCAATAACCAAACTGATACTATCCAAAAAGTCTCGGATAACATAGATAATAAGCACATAAGCATTGCCTCTGCCGAGTCCATCATGCCCAGCAGTCCGCTCACGCAGCGGCCCCCCAGGTCAATGACCTGTAAGTGATCTATTACTGTATAGTAACTCTCTAATTGTATTCAAACCTGGGCAACAATCCACAAGCTAAAGCTAAATGCCTCTAAAACCAAAGAACTATACTTTCATGCCCCTCAACAAACAGCACTGACAAGCATCAGTCTGTAATCAGGTAACACCCATGCAGTACAGTATATACTGATGGAAAGGAAGGGATTTACTATTAGTATTATTTGGGTTTTTAGAAAATGAATTATAGTTTTTTTTTCTTTTTTAAATCAGTTTTAATGAACTGTACTTAGAGTGATGAAAATTTAAATGAAATGTGGTAGGTAGCTGTCTGGATCCAGTTATGATTTGTTGTGGTTGTTATTTTGTTTTATATTCAACTTTGGAATTTTGGGAAATATTTGTTGGGAATCAATGCTGTGGTTTAGTACGCAGGCAGATAGAAAAATTAAAAACTGACAAATCGCCGGGCCCGGGCCCGAACGGAATTCACCCAAGGGTTCTGAAAGAACTAAAGGAGGAAATAACGGGACTACTGCAGCAAATTTGCAATCTATCCCTGAAAACAGGTGTGATCCCGGAGGATTGGAAGCTGGCCAATGTTACGCCCATCTTTAAAAAGGGATCAAGAGGTGACCTGGGAAACTATAGACCGGTGAGTCTGAACTTGGTTCCGGGGAAAATGGCAGAAGCACTGATAAAAGACAACATCGATGAGTATTTTGAAAGAAATAAACTTCTGATAACCAGCCATCATGGCTTCTGCAAAGGGAGATCATGCCTAACGAACTTATTGCACTTCTTCAAAGGAATTAACAAACGGATGGACAAAGGGGACCCCATAGACATCGTTTATTTAGATTTCTAAAAAGCCTTTGACAAGGTATCCCATGAACGCCTACTTCGGAAACTGAAGAACCATGGGGTGGAAGGAGACGTACATAGATGGATCAGAAATTGGTTGGCGGGAAGGAAGCAGAAGGTAGAGGTGAAGGGCCACTACTCGGACTAGAGGAGGGTCACGAGTGGTGTTCCGCAGGGGTCAGTGTTCGGACCGCTGCTATTTAATTTATTTATAAATGATCTAGAAATAAGGACGAAGTGCGAAATAATAAAATTCGCAGATGACACCAAACTATTTAGTGGTGCTCGGACTAAAAAGGACTGCAAAGAATTACAAAGGGACTTGAACAAACTAGAGGAGTGGGCAACGAGTTGGCAAATGAAGTTCAACGTTGAGAAATGTAAAGTATTACATGTGGGAAGCAGAAACCCGAGGTACAGCTATACGATGAGAGGGATGTTATTGAATGAGAGTACCCAAGAAAGGGACTTGTGGGTAATGGTGGACAAGACAATGAAGCTGACAGCACAGTGCACAGCGGCTGCTAAGAAAGCGAATAGAATGCTAGGTATAATCAAGAAAGGTATTACAACCAAAACGAAAGAAGTTATCCTGCCATTGTATCAGACGATGGTGCGTCTGAATCTGGAGTACTGCATCCATTATTGGTCGCCGTCCCTTAAGAAGGCTATGGCAATACTTGAGAGGGTTCAGAGGAGAGCGACATGTTTGATAAAAGGTATGAAAAACCTTTCATATGCTGAGAGATTGGAGAAACTGGAGCTATTTTCTCTGGAGAAGAGGAGACTTAGAGGGGATATGATAGATCATGAAGGGCACAGAGAAAATGGAGAGGGACAGATTCTTCAAACTTTCAAAAACTACAAGAACGAGAGGGCATTTGGAAAAGTTGAAAGGGGACAGATTCAAAATAAATGCTAAGAAGTTTTTCTTCACCCAACGTGTGGTGGACACCTGGAATGTGCTTCCAGAGGACGTGATAGGACAGAGTACGGTATCAGGGTTCAAGAAGGGATTGGACAATTTTCTGTTGGAAAAGAGGATAGAGGGGTATAGATAGAGGATTACTACATAGGTCCTGGACCTGTTGGGCCCAACCTAAGCAGACTGCTGGGCATGATGGACCTCGGGTCTGACCCAGTGGAGACACTGCTTATGTTCTAATGGGGTTTTAGACAATAAATTATAGCTTCTTTTAATCAGTTTTAATGAACTGTACTTAAGAGTGATGAAAATTTACGGGAAATGTGTTGACTAGCTGTCGAGATCCAGTTGTGATGTTATTTTGTTATTTTGCTGTGGTTCAGTAGGAATGAATGAACGAATTTATGAATGAATGACTGAATTAGGAATGAGTGTGTCCTGATTTATTAAATTTTAAAGTATTAGCTAGGAATTAATTTTGTGGATCAGATTGAACGTTTATGTGCAGCTTTTGCTCTGGTTTTAGTTAACCATTTTTGAATAATATGTATTGATAAGCAATGAATTTTATTCATTATAAGAGTTTATAGGTTTTATTAACTAGTATATATCTTTATATATGTATGTGTGGATTGGTTCATATTATGATTTCTTGGGTAATCTTTGATAGGAATTAATTATATAGTTCAAAATGACTGTTATAGGGAATCGATTGTTTCCTGATATCCTAAACATTAATTGTATGTTTATTAATTGATATTTAGAGGATTAATTATGGGTAGAAGTAGGGTGCATGGGGGAGGTGGCTGGTCTTCTGACCTAGAGGTGTGCTTACAAGCTATCGTGTTATAAGTTGGGATGGGTTGGGGGTGGAGATGGGAGGATATTGGCGATTGGGTCCTGGAAGTGGAGGGAAATTATATCTACTTATGTGTTCAAAGGGAAAACAAGAAAATATTTGGTTGAATGGTACAATCACTTAAAATGGCTTTAAAATATTCTCGTTGAATGTCAATGGACTTAACCATCCTATTAAGAGAAAAAAACCACTCAGGAGGCGGACATATATTTCATTCAGGAAACTCACTTATCTGCTTTTGAAGCGGCCAAGTTAGAAGGGGGGTTGGTTAAGCATAGTTTTATCACTCCTGTTGTGGGGAAAAAGGCCAGGGTGGCTATCCTAGTACATAGAAAATGCTCAGCTGCATTTGGGGCAGTTACAGCAGACCCTATGGGAAGATGGATTCATGTGGACATGAGCTCAGGAAAAGATATTCTGATGCTTCTTAATATTTATGCTCCTAATGTAAATCAGGCTGAATTTTTCAAAACTCTTCAGTAGATAATCCTGCCACTGGCTACTTCTAATTTAATAGTAGCAGGGGACTTTAATGCTTTTATGGATCCACTGTTGGATAAACAACCCAGCAAGATACTAAAATCAATGGGTTTACAATTTAGTACAGTCCTGTGGCTTGAAAGATATATGGCGGATTCTTCATTTTAATGCTTGGGAATTTTCTGTCTGCTCCCATGTACATAAATCATTTTCAAGAATAGATTACATTTTTGTTTCAGATCAATTAATTCAGCAGGTTACAAAAGCCAGCATAGAACCAATTGTTTTATCAGATCATGCTGGAGTTTGGATTGAATTTCAATTTGCTGAGCAAGTTTGTAGTAGACCTGTTTGGAGGTTTGATAATACATTGCATGCAGATTCAAACTTTCTCTAGGAATTTCAACTAAAAATGAATGAATATTTTCAACTCAATACCTCGGAGGAAATCTCTTTAGAAACATGTGGGATGCTTTCAAAGCTACCATGAGAGGGCAAATCATTTTGTATTCGGCACATATTAAGAAATTATTAAAAATGCAATTTTCAAATTTGGAACAAAATACTGTATTAAGAATTAAGGGCTCCTTTTACAAAGGTGCGTTAGGGCCTTAACACATGGAATAGCATGCACAAAAATGTTGCGCGCACTAGCTGCTACCGCCTCCTTTTAAGCAGGCAGTAATTTTTTGGCTAGCGTGTGCTATAGCACGCACTAATCTTATGAGCACGCTAAAAACACTATCACACCTTAGTAAAAGGAGCCCTTAGAGTCACTCACAATTGGCCTCGAAATAGGAATAAATTAATTTACAGGCTCTCTTGAAAGCAAAATATAAATACAATGAGATTTCCTCACAATTGGCTGGGAAAGACTTGTTTTCTCAACAGGTCTGTATTATGGAAACTCGAATACAGCGGGAAGATTATTGGCTAATTATCTTAAAGCTAAAAAAAGAAAAGTAAAGATTGTGGCTATTCAAGATAAATTGGAAATATTTTAAAACAATTTTTGAAATATTGTAAAGCTTTATATTCTTCTGAGCTTTATTCGAATAAAGAACTTGAGTGAATAGAGTTTTTAAAGCTAATTAAGGGGCCAAAGGTTCCCGAGCATTTGAAAGGAAGTCTTGAAGCGCCTATATCACTTAAAGAGTTTCAAACAGCATTGAAGTCCCTTAGAGTTGGATCCGCTCCAGGTGGTGATGGATTTACTGTGGAGTTTTACAAATCATTCCAAACTACATTTTTACCTCATCTTTTAAATTTATATCAATTACAACTAATTAAAGATTGTATTTCATGTACTATGGCAGAATCTTTAACCATTATTTTGCTGAAGTCAAATAAAGATCCCATATTGGTATCAAATTACAGACCTATTTCTTTGATTAATGTAAATGGAAAACTTCTGGCTAAGTTATTGGCTTTATGCTTGGCCAATGCTCTCTCTTATATAATTTGTATGCACCACACCGGTTTCGTTGCTCAAAGACATTTTTCCAATAACACTAGACTGGCTTTCCATATGCTAAATTTAACAAAAGCCATGGAAGATCCAGCCTTTTCTGTATCTATCCTTGGATGCAGAGAAGGCCTTTGATTGTGTGGAATGGACCTTCATGTAGCAAGCAATGGATTGGTTTGATATAGGATCCGGTTTTATTCAAATGATCCAAACCTTGGGCTCCTTTTAATAAGCTGCAATAGAAGTTTTAAATTGCCACATGCGCTAGACACTAATGCCAGCATTGAGCTGGCATTAGTTCTATCAGCATAGTGTGGGTTTAGCGCGCGCTAAAAATGCTATCACAGTTTAGTAAAAGGAGCCCCTTATATAGTTCCCCTTCTGCCATATTGTACATTAATAATACTTATTCAGAATGGTTTCGTCTGGAGAGGGAAGTTAGACAAGGATGTCCATTATCTCCTTTGCTTTTCGATATTGTTCTGTGGAGGATCTGAACAGGCAGATGAACTGGAGACCCTACAGATCCCGGAGGAAGGACCAGCGGCCTGCGCCACTGACACGGACCTGAGACCAGAGAGACAGTTGAGGAAGGGGAGATCCGCTATCATAGTGGGAGACTCAATCTTGAAAGAAGTGGACAGTCACATAGCTGGAGGGAGAGAGGACCGACTAGTGACATATCTCCCGGGAGCCGAGACGGAGGAGACAGCAGTAGTAATCCACATTGGAACCAACGACATCAGCAGGAGGAACTACAACAGGACTACACTAACCAACCAGTTCAGGATCCTGGGGAGGAAACTGAAACTGAGGACAAGAAAGATAGCCTTCTCGGAGATCCTGCCAGTACCGAGAGTGGACGCAAGGAGGCAGAGTGAACTACAAGCAATAAACGGTTGGCTGAGGAGATGGTGCGAAGAGGAGGGTTTCCACTTTGTCCGGAACTGGACAACTTTCTTGGGGAAGAACAAGCTCTACAGGAGAGATGGACTGCACCTGAGCACGGCAGGGACGAGGATGCTGGCACGCAACGTCCAGAGCGTCATAGACTTGGCTTTAAACTGAGGAGAAGGGGAAAGTCGACAGTCGATCTGACCTCGACACATCGGACAATAGTATCAAATAAGGATACTGGGAAAGGACATTGTAAAAGAGGACTCGAGATTGAGTGGGAATTTTTGGAAAAAGGACCTAAGGATGCAATTTTTATAGGTACCATCAGGCCTTTATACTGCGTCAGGGTATATATTGGATCCTTCCTGAGTTTATGGAATATCTCCCCGATTGGTTATTTCTAGAATGGCAACTTATGTCCCCATTAAGATTATGTCATATGGTGAGTATCAAATTACCCAGAATTTATAAGGACAATAGTATCTTATTTGCCACATGGATCACTTAAAAATTTATTAACAACTTAATAGATATTCCAGTAGAAAAGTCCACGTGTCAATCATTATGGTTGAACTCCAAGATTCAAATTGGCGAGTCTAAGATCCTCTGGAAGCATTGGTTACAGGCAGGTATACGTACGCTAGATAATGTGATATCTAATGGGAAAATGCTTGATTTTTCACAACTGCAACAATCATTCGGTATTTCAAAATCTCAAATTTATAAATGGTTGCAGTTGAAGCAAGCCATTCAGAAAGGGTTCCCTGGTTGGCAAAATCTAAAAAATCAGTATAGCTTGCCGGTCCTATGCTTCCAGACAGATTTCCTAGGGCATTAGGCCACCCAGTGGTATAAATTAATATCTGGTTATATGAATAAGAAACCAAAAACATCTTACTAAAACTATTGACTCAGTTAAAATGGAATTCTCCAATCAAACCAAACAGATGCAGGATGATATACAGCAATTGCAACTGTTTAAAATAGCAACAATCAAAGATAATTCCTCTATCCATAAAAAATTAGAACAAGTTGAAAATTATAATAGGAGATTAAATCTTTGTATTCTGAATTTCCCAATTTTACCTGGAACTCCACCTATAGATTTTTTCAAAAGATACCTAATTGAGAATTTAGGAATTTCCCCTGACAATATTCCTCCTCTAAACAAGATTTACTATCTGCCGAATAAAAAGATTCCTCAAAGAGAAACAGAGAAAAATAACGGACGAGAGAAACAGATTGATTTTGGTAATGTTACTGCTCTTTTGGAACAAACTTTGAACTCAGATACTGAAAGAGCTACTCTTCTAACATTCTTTGTTTTTGAGCAAGATTTAAATATGGTCTTAAGATTATATTTTAAGAACTCTCAAAAATTATTTGGAGAACAACGGATTTGGATTTACCCAGACGTTTCAAAAGTTACTCAAGAGCGAAGGAAAGATTTCCTTTCCTTACGTCAAGAAACTCTTAAATTGGGGGCTATGTTCTTATTAGCTTCCCCCTGTTAATGTTTGGTGAGATATTTGGGAATTAAATATGTATTTTTTTCTCCAGACCATTTGAAGGAATTCCTAGAAGTCAAAAAGATCATTTAGACTGATTTAGAATGGATTATAGACTGATTTAGAATGGATTATAATTAGATAGTAGCCTTGCCACACTAAGCTTTTTCTTTGATCTTAATTTTACTTTAATGTCTCCAATATTATCTGATTATCACCCCCCCCACACACACACACATATTGTGGCCTAAGGAGGGGATAACTTTGTATTTGTATAATTGTTATATAATTGTTAAAAATTATTTCTTTCTCTGTGTTGAATCGAACAAGATTATTCTTGTGAATTGAAGTGAAAATTCAATAAAGAAATAAAGTATATATATATATTCCGGAACTTGGAGGCGAGGAGGATGGCAGTTTGAGTGCAGAACTCCTCTCCCTGGACAATCTGCCTGCTTTTAAATATCAGCAGCAGTGGGAGATCAATTGCTTTTACACCTAAGCAGCAACGGGACCAACCCACCAAAAACCCACAGTCCCGGTTCTGCAAAAATATGAGCTCCACCCTCCCTGCAGTTCGCTAGGAAAATCAACTGCTTTTACACCTAAGCAGCAACAGGATCAGCCACCACTACCGAGAGCCCTTTGCCCTGATCCAGCCAAACAAGTAAGCTCTTCCCCCAGCATTCCGTTGGAAAAATCAATATGCTTGCTTTTAAATATTATCAGAAGTAGGAGATCAACTGCTTTTACACCTAAGCAGCAACGAGACCAGCCACAACCACCGAGAGCACACAGACCCGATCCTACCAAGAGTGTGAACTCTTCCCCCCATGCAATCCGCTAAGAAGATCGACTGTCGGCTCCGGGCGGCTTTCCCACAGAGGAGAGTATCCTGCATTCACCGTGGGCCTCATCTGGGGCAGCCTCCTTGGAGCGGCTGGGGCACGGGCAGTGTGTCTGGGAGGGAATGCATGGATGGGAGAACATCGCAGGGGAGGAGACATAGGCATCCTGGGACTGTCTGCCAAGTCTCTTCCCTGAAGAAGCCCTTTCTGGAAACGTCAATCGCTCCTCCTAAACTTACTTGCTCCACTTCATCACTGATGCTGAAACCGTGGATTGAAGACAAAGTTTTATTTTATTTTTCTTTCCAGCTTATGATTTATCTTTAATCTTATCTATTGTTTTGCCTTTTGTCTTTGTTTTGTTCTATTTCTATCATTTAAATTTCTCCAGAATTCTACTGTTCAACGGCTCCCCCTTCTGCTTCTATTCCTTTCTCTCCTCTCTTCTACCTTCCAAAGTATTTAGATCAATGCTGTCTTGTTAAAATGTTTATTTTATTTTTATTTTTCCTCTAACTCTACTTTTCCTTCTCTATTACCCTCCAGGTACTTTAGTTAGATTGTGAGCCTTCGGGACAGTAAGGGAATTTTTCAAGTACCTTTCTTATTTCTAATCTTAATGTATATTTTCTGTAAACCGCTTAGAACCTAACGGATGTAGCGGTATATAAGAAATAAATTACATTACATTACATATATATATATATATATATAAAAAGAAACCAAAAACAAATTTGAGAGATATTTGTAGCATTGAAATTAAGCAGCAGATTTTTGCGTCTCAATGTCCACGGATTTGGTCTTGGAGGATGAGATGTACAATGTCAGCATCTATGAGAAAAAAATGTTTTTTTTGTTGCATAGAAGTTTTTGGACCCCTGTTCGTTTACAGAAATTAGATAATTCAAAATCTAATAGATGCTGGCACTGTCATCTGGATATAGGAACACTCAACTGAACACTCTTTATTAGGTCTTGTTACTACCATTCATTACTTTCTGGACCAACACAAATCTGTCATTCTCATTTCCTTAGACTTAGCGGCAGCCTTTGACACTATTGATCACCATTTACTACTTCACCGCCTTTCTTCCATTGGCATCAAAGACCAAGTTTTAGATTGGTTTAAGTCATATTTTACCAATAGATCTTCTTCTGTACACTTTAACAATTCTACTTCAAAGCCTTATCAAACAAATTATGGTGTACCTCAAGGGTCCATATTGTCACCGTTACTTTTCAATATTTATCTGGCCCCTCTCTTAACTCTTTGTCAATCTATAGGATTTACAGTGTATGCCTACGCGGATGATTTCCAACTTTTACACCCTATTGATTCTTCAAGCTCCCAGGATATACTCGAAATCAACCGTAAGTTGGCCAAAGTTCATGATTGGTTGAACAATAATCAACTTTCTTTAAGTATTAATAAATCTACATCTATGCTTTTTTCAGGGAGAGAAGGTGTAAAACTAATCAACCCAATCTTAATAGATAACAAACCTCTATATCTTACTACCAACACAAAAATCTTAGGCGTCATTTTAGACAATAATCTTTCTTTCAGATTACACATCAGTGCTTTGGTAAAAAATTGTTTCTATAAATTAAGAATGATCCGCTCATTGGTTCCCCTTCTAGATTCATTTTCACTCAATACCTTAATACATTCTCTAGTGATCTCAAAGCTAGACTACTGTAATTCATTGTTAAAAGGGGCATATCTTAAGGATATAAGGCGCCTCCAAATCATACAAAACACTGCAATAAAAGTAATCACAGGTTCAAAAAAATTCGATCATGTTACACCACTGCTTCAAAATGCTCACTGGCTACCAATTTCATATAGAATCACCTATAAAATAGCACTATTAGTCTTTAAGACATTAAGAAACAATACACCTGCATTTATAGATAGGCTTCTGATCCCCTACAGCCCTTCTAGAGTTCTTAGATCTTCCTCACAAGCGTCCCTTTATGTTCCCTCTTTGAAAGTCATAGGTACTCGCCGTGACCTTATTTTTTCGGTTACAGCCCCTACCATTTGGAACTCCCTTCCTCTTCATTTAAGACTTGAACAAGATTTGAATAAATTCAAAAACAGTTTAAAGTGTTTTCTTTTCAAAGAAGCCTTTAACTAAAAGTTTATTTTTCGGTTCATTCCCAATTTTATCGTTTTGTATTATACTCTGAGTATATACCCCTTTTTTTTTTTTTTTTTTCTTTCTCTGTGATTTTCAAGATTGTAAATCCTTTTCTCTTAGATTTTCAAGATTGTAAATCCTTTTCTCACATTATCCTTATGTTTTAACCCAACCTGATTAACTCATCTTGTTTTTTTTATTTTTTGTTGTATTTTTTCTTTTCCCTCCTTTCCTACTGTTCCATGTGTTTGTTACCCCAGTTCGTTTTTTAATTTTTTAATTAATAATTTTTATTTACGATGTATTTGTAATTTTAATATATCCAATTTTATGTCTTTGTAAAACGCTTTGTATTCTGAAAAGCGTTCAATCAAATATTTTAATAAACTTGAAACTTGAAACTTGAAACTTGGATCATTTATTATTCTATTGTCCTTTGATACTTAACTTCTGGAGATCTATTTGGAGACATATTACTCTGATTCTAGAGACTATGGTTCCGTTATCATATGACATGGACAGGCATAAAAACAGGTTATTGGGCATATTGACTGGGGTAGCCATCCAAATGATTACAAAAATTGGAAAACTTGTGACCGACTGAATTTTACCTTCTGGTGGAATTTGTTAAGCTTATGTTACCAATATAAGAAGACATTTTCTGATCAAAAGTGGTTCAATCTGACAGAGGGCCCATTGATTAATTTCATTGATTCTACTTGAATAGTTCATTATTATATTGAGATTGAGGGGGAGGGAATAAAGCTGTTTTTCATGAATATTATTGAAAGATGATAGTGTTGGTTTTCATGTAAATTGTATGAATATCTGTATGCACTGATTTTAATTTAAAAATGAATAAAGATATTTTTTTAAATAAAACGATACAACTGAACTTCCTCAAAACAAAAAAATCTAAAATGTAATGTAATGTAATTTATTTCTTATATACCGCTAATCCGTTAGGTTCTAAGCGGTTTACAGAAAATATACATTAGGGTGCATTAAAATTATAAGTAAGATAGGTACTTAGAAATTCCCTTAATGTCCCAAAGGCTCACAATCTAACTAAAGTACCTGGAAAAATGACAATTAGTAGAGTAATAAAGAAATAAAAAATAGAGATAGAGGAGAAAAATAAGAAAATAAACATTCTAATAAGACTACAATGATCTAAAGGACTTTGAAAGGTTGAAAAGAGGGGAGATAGGAATAGATGCAGAAGGGAGAACCGTTGAAACAATAGAATTCTGGGGAAATTTAAATGAAATTTAAATGATAAAATAAAACAAAACAAGTGGCAAAACAATGAATGAGATTAAAAAATATATCATAAACTAAAAAGAACGTGAAAATAAAATCAAAGTCCAGCTTGAAATGACTTCACTGCTTTGGCTGCCAAACTTCTCCAGGTGTCATCCGATCCTAGTCAGCATATCGGAAACCCCAGATCCAGTGTCTCTGGTCCTCAACTCGTCTGAGACATTCACACCCTCCTCCTGCATGCCAAATTCGATGAATCTGTCTCCTTTCTGGACAGGCACCGCGCCTCTCTGACCGTGTGCGGTGCTTTGACGACCGTGCCGTCCGGGCCAACCATGGCCTCCCCCTCGCGGTGGCGGTGGTGGTCGTGGGGGTCACTCCTCTTCATGGCTGAAGCTGGCGGCTGCAGCACCTTCTCTGGGTCGACGCTGCTCAGCAGAGCCAGGCTGGCGTCCGGGCCGGGCGCCGCCAGCGGAGGGCGAATGCCGGGTCGGCTGCCGGCTTCTCCCCGGCGACGGGGATGACGGCGATGATGGGGTAGAGGGGCTGGGTGAGCGACTGCGCCGGGGGCATCTCCTTGCCCACATCCTTCAGCTCCAACTCGGCCATCCTCACTGACGCGACCTGACCCAACAATGCCCGACAAAAACACTACAAATACTGTGCCGTCCGTTGCAACACTCGAAGGGTAATGACGGTTGGGCGCCGCCTCCCCCCTGGTGGAGTCCATGCCGCTGGGATCGCCGGCAACTGACATGTCCTCTCCTCTCTCTACTGCCAAACCCGGCCTGCCGAGCCATGCATCCCGGGTCTCCCCGAATGTCCTCGCTGAATCCACTGCGAGCACCCCAATGCCGACCTCTGACCCCAATCACTGGAGAAGGCCCCCAAGACCGCTGCATGTGGGCCACACCGCCAAGAAAAGATAGTAGACTCCAAATTTAAAACAAGATCAATAAAAAATGAAAAAACTTAGAAAAAATTATTACAGGAGTGTAAATGTAGATAATAAAACCAAATCCTATATAATAAAAGGCTAACTCGCGCATGCGCACTCCTATTTGTGTGCTTCCATGATCTGTAGTTCCGTGGCCGCATGAGTGCGCATGCGTGAGTCCCCAGCCTCCTTCCCAGCCTACCTTGGCCATCAGCAGCGGCGGCTCATCTCCTCTGGGGACCTGATGTGTACTGTGTCCGTCCATGGCCGCGGCTTGAGGCGTATGCACCAGTTAGGTGCATCGGACGACAGGAGTGGCGCTGGCGGAGGATGGCGGGAGGAGGGCTCATGGTCCTGCCGCCGCTGCCGCTCCTGTTCACAGCGGCCTGCACGTCGCCGACTCCCCCCTTCCCGCAACAACCGCTACCGCTCCTGTTCAAAGTGGCCTGCTGAGGTTCGCGGCCGGCTGTAACGAACCTCGCAGGCCGCTCTCCACATGGTAGCACGTTCCCTCTGACGCGATCGCGTCAGAGGGAACATGCTACTGAGTTGGAGAGCGGCCTGTGAGGTTCGTTACAGCCGGCCGCGAACCTCAGCAGGCCGCTTTGAACAGGACGATCAGCCACCATGGGGATCGTGAGAAGAGCCGCCGGAAGGGAAGGGGGAGGGGCCGAATGGAGCAGGGCAGCTCACGGTAAGAGAAGGGAATGGGGGGTGGGGGAAAATGCTTCTACTGCTTCAGCAGGGACCTGGAGGGGAAGGGAAATACTGCTGCTGCTTCTGCAAAGGAAAGTGGGGGGGGGGGAGAGAAGGGAATGGGGGGGGAAATGCTACTACTACTTCACAGGGATCTGGAGGGGAAGGGAAATATCACTGCTGCTTCTGTAAAGGAAAGTGGGGGGGGGGAGAGAAGGGAATGGGGGGTGGGAGAAAATGCTGCTACTGCTTCAGCAGGGACCTGGAGGGGAAGGGAAATACTGCTGTTGCTTCTGCAAAATAAAGTGGTGGGGGGAAGAGAATGGAATGGGGGGTGGGTGGGGGAAAATACTGCTACTACTTCACAGGGATCTGGAGGGGAAGGGAAATATCACTGCTGCTTCTGCAAAGGAAAGTGTGTGGGGGGGGGAGAGACAGAAAGAAATACAGACAGACAAAGGAGGCTAGGGAGAGAGACAGACAGAAATAAAGACAGACAGGGGACCAGAGACAGACAAAGGGTGCCAGGGAGAGAGAGAGAAAAATTGCAGGAGGGAGAGAGACAGAAAGAAAGGAAGAAAGAGACAGGAGCAGGGAGAGAGACATAAAGAAAGAAAGACAGCCAGCCATATATTCTAGCACCCGTTAATGTAACGGGCTTAATCACTAGTTAAATAATAAAAGAAATAAAAAACATAAACATAAACAAAGAAAACGGCGGGAGGTACTATAACAGCAACCTAACCCGGCGCCATCTTGAAAAAAAAAAATGCAAATGAATATTATAATGTTCACATTCTTGGGTGTGAAAACTTCACTGAAACCGTCAGGATAGAACCTAACTACACCACATTTCATAAGAAACTAAAGACTTCATATGTTCTACCAGCAACCAAGCATAACTTCCACCTACATCAAACCTTTCTTCCTTTCATCATATTATAATCTAGTTCTCAGCTACATACTAATCAATGACTGCAATTGGAACCATACTCAGCTACTCATCAGCTAATGACCATTACAGATTCCCTCTTCTCATGACTTCATTGTCTTCTAATTTTAAGTTTTCTTGCAGCTCTCTACTTCTCCCCTAATTGCTCTTTAATGTACCTCCAACAGACCTACTGTACAGTACCTCCTTCTCCTCTTGGTCCAGCGATCTTTGATTTAAGTAATCCCCATGGTTTTAATTGAATTTTGCGCATCCCTGTATTCTATTGTCTCAGATTTCAGTAATGCTTAAAATGTATTGTCTAATGTAATATCTTAAATGGAATGCCCTGCATAGTTCTATAGCAACGTCCTTCTTAGATTTTTCATTGATCAAGTGTTCTTCATTTCTTGCTGAAAGTCGCTTTGAGCCTTTATAAGTGTAGCGCAACGCACAAACAATAGATTCCTATCTTCTACACTATGTTCATTGTTTATAATCTTTTGTAAACCGTGTTGAACTTACGGTTATGTGGTTAATAAGCACAATGTTATGTTAAATCTAATCCAATTAAGAGTTAGCTTGAGCAACCCTTATTCTTGTCTAGTATTCGAGCCTCAGGAGTTCCTATTTGGGACTGACGAAATGAGCCGGCAAAGTAATGGTACTAAGGGACAGATGCACTAAAGTCAGGAATCATCTAACAATCTCGCTAAACCATTTTTGAGTGGTTTAGTGATGAGCACATTTACCAGCCCGATGCAGAAAATGGCTCACAGCATGGTTTTCTGCATGATCGCTCATTCTCTGATCTGGCCATGCAAATAAGATCATTAATATTGAAATGCCATGTAAACTAGCAAAGCGAATGATGCTCTAACATGTCTTCCCAATGCATAAAAAAGAGTGATCGCTTATAGTGATCTGAAAAAAGCGAATGGTCAAGACCAGTCACTGACCTGTCCCACCGATAAAAATATATTTATAACATGCCAAACCTTTTTTTCTTTTAATGGGCACAGATGCCCGATTTTTAAAAAAAGAAAAAATCTCCTCCCTGCCGAAGATGGCCCTCCCCATCAACAGGGACCAACCCCCCCTACTTCCTCTGGCCATTCTGACCCCCTCCCCATGTGAGAAAAGGCAGGAGGGATGCCCATTCTTTCCTGCCATTGGAGGCCCCCCTGCACCTCCCTCCTGCACATAAAGGTACTGGGGGGGGGGTTGGGGGGAGGTTCGTAGGAGCATCTGGTGGGGGGATGAAGGGGAAAGGGTACGGGATGGTTTTGGGGGGTGGCACATGGCATGCGGGGCCTGTCAATTTTTTTCTCATGTGGGGGGGATTGGTCAGCATGGCAATAGGGAGTAAGCATCCCATCTGCCGTTTTCGCTTGTGTGAAGGGGGGTGTTGGTCCCTGGTGCCTGCTCATCAGGGGCTGTCGGGGAGGGCCGTCATTGGTGGTGGTGGTGTTGGGGGGGAGGGGTCCTTTTTTTTATTGGGGCAGATATTGCATCTGTGCCCCGAACAGCTGAGTGACAGAAGGCTGCTTTGGGGTTTCCCCTGATTCTTAGCTGTTTGGGCTTCCCCTGCCGGCTCTGCACATGTATGAGAGTCACTCTCACAGTGATCGGATAAGAGAGATGGTGATTTCAATGAACCTCCACACAAATCATTTACATACAAAATTTTTAGTGCATCAATAGCTCTTTTAGAATCCACCATAAATTTGATCGGAGCAGACCCACACAGTCCTCTTTAAGGCATCTGGGCCTGAAAGATTGACCTAATCGCCTAAATTAAAAAGCTGATTGGTAGAAGAACTGAGCTAAGTTTGAGTCTAACCTGAAAAGACTGCAATATAAATCAAAAGAAAGCAACAACAACAAAAAAAGAGTTTCTTTCCAGTGTAATTAAAATGTTAGCTTTTCTTTTCCAGTGTTAAAATCTGTCATATGGCCAGGTAGCCTTACACCAGTGACCTTTGTGTTGGTTGACATCTTAAGAATTTGCTACAGTCAGCCCATACCTAATTATCTTTTATTTCTGATAATCTTAGTTCTTGTTTCTTGTCTGGCACTATATGAGCCAGCTCGATTATTTCAGACCCACCGCCGTTCTTGCTTCATGTTCAAGATTCTCAAAAGTTTAATGCTGTCACTAAACTGTTTTCAGGTGGTTTAGCCTGTATGCAGTTTAGTGGCGGATTATCAAAACGGATTATCTCCATCTTTAGCAAGGTTTCTAGCAGTCTCCGACACTGACATGAAAAGGGGCTCTTGAACTTTGAAATGAGCTCTCTGGTAGATTCTTAAAAAATGCCGAGCCATTTTTAAAAAGCAGCAGCGGCTTTGGGCAACTAAAAAAATGACTGGTCCAGGGGTGCCGGTCAGTGTCAGAGACTGTTAGAAAACCCATCTGCAATGCCCGACCTGACCCAAATGCACCCCCCCCCCCATCCTCCCCGGCAGCAGGAGAGATGCCCACTCTCTTCGCTGCAAATAAAAAAATAACAAAAAGTCCTGCCGGAACTGACCCGAATGCCGCGCCCCCCCCCCCCCCCTGGCAGCAGAAGAGATGCCCATTCTCTCCTGCTAATAGTGACCCCCTCCCCTCTTACCTGACAGATGAGCCGGCAGGACGGAGACGGACATCCTCATTGCAGCTGCTGCAGCGTCGTCTAAAATGGGTATTCTCCTCCCTGGTGCATCTTGGGAGGGGCCTGAGGCTCTGATTGGCCCAGGGTATTTAAGACCCCAACCATAGGAGGGAACAAGCACCCTGAGCTAATCAGGACTCAGGCCCCTTCCCAGATGCATCAGAAAGGGTCCTAGGGCTCTGATTGGCCTGGACACCCCATAGGCAGGGCCTTAGGCATCCGGGCCAATCAGAACCTTAGGACTCTTTCTGATGCATCCAGGGAGGGGCCTGAGGCTCTGATTGGCCCAAGATGTTTAAATACCCTCCCACAGGAGGGGCCTTAAACACCCTGGGCCAATAAGAGCCTCAGGCCCCTCCCCGGTATATCCCAAGATGCACCGGGGAGGGGAATACCCAGTTTAGATGACACTGCAGCAGCTGCAATGAGGAGGTCCATCTCTGTCCTGCCGGCTCATCTGTCAGGTAAGAGGGAGGGGGGTCACTATTAGCAAGAGAGAGTGGGCATATCTCCTACTGCTGGGGGGGGAGGGGGGGTGGCATTCCTGTCATGTCAGGTAGGATTTTTTTAAATTATTTTCTTATTTGCAGCAGGAGAGAGTGGGCATCTCTCCTGCTGTCAGGTGAGGGGAAGGGGGAGGCACGTTTGGGTCCATTTGGGCAGGATTTTTTTTTAGTGCAGCAGGAGAGAGTGAGCTGCTCTCCTGCTGCCGGGGATCGCGGCCAGGATGTTAGGGAAGGGGTATTGTGATATATCAGAGAGAATGGGCATCTCTTCCGCTGCATCATAACACAGGGCCAATGGGAAAGTGTGCTTTTGCTTTTTACGTTTTTTTCCTGCTCAAATGCCCATCAGCGATGGGCACAAGCAAATGTAAGAAACCTTCGCTGCTGTCCATCGATCGTATTTGCATGCACAATTTTTAAAGAATGTCTCGGGTTTTTAGATTCGGTATAAAAACGACTGCCTTAGTAGACCGTCACTTTATAACGCAGGTTTTTGAAAATTCTGGCCTTAGTTATTTCAGTGTTTTTCTTGTCTAGTTGTGTCCTAAACACATGTATAAAGCAAAATAATAATATAAAAAATAAAGCCTGCAAACACAGAAAGCTAAACAAAATTAATTTTCTTTTGCTTACACATCCCTAATTTTATCCCGTTTATAACTTTTTTGGATGATTCCAGGCACTCCATGCAGAAGATATGGTAAGGTATAACAATTATCAGGTCAGTATTTAAAACTTAACATTTGATGGTTGTTTCAAATGTCTGCCATGATGTTTAAACATATACTAGAATATTGAGCACCAACCAATTTCTAGATATTGGTGGGGAATATCTGAGTATTGCTGAGGCAAATGCAGTTATTCAGATAACACCATTTGCTGTCCTAAGATATATGATAAGTGGCATTGAAAATTGTAGCTATCTACATTACTTGCTACAATACTGACTCTGCCCCAGGCCTGTTCTTGTGCTATCTGGAAAGCACTAGAGTCGTTTGTATTGATTTTCAACTCCAGTAAGCACTACTTTTCTGAGTAGCAGCACTTGCTACCTGGATAACTGAATATCAGGCACTATGGGGCTTGTAATCAAAAAACTACAATGTCCCAGAAAATCAGCACTTGTCAGCATTAAGTCAGCGCTTGGATGTCCGATCAAAACCGCCCTATTCGAAAAATTCACGGACTAAAATCGTCCCCTCCCGCACTAGGACTCCCCTCCCTTTAAACGCCTTTCTTTCTTTCTCAAGATGCCCCTCATGTACTCAGATATTCGCTATCCATAGTACTCCAATTCAAATGGAAGTTCTAAAGAAATACTCAGTTACTCATTACCCATTGAACCCCAATCTGTAACTTTCCCCTCTTCACTATTGTATTATATTTAGACTCATTGTACGATACTGTATTAGACTTATGTATGGTGTTGTCTTTAGACTTATTGTATTGTATTATATTTAGACTCGTATTATATTGTACTGTGTTGTATACACTCATTGTATTGTATTGTATTGTATTGTATTGTTTTGTCTTGTATTGTATGTTGACTTATTGTATTGTATTGTGACCTTGTTATTCGCTGAATGTCCAGCCTTCTTACAGTGTGAACCGCCTAGAAGTCACCTGACTATGGCGGTATAGAAAAATAAAGTTATTATTATTATTATTATTATATAATCACCATAATGTCCAAGTGCTGATTTTCGATACCAGTTTCCTGGACATCTAGTGGGACATTTTTCCCACTGTGCATCCAGAGTTCTTGGGGGCATGTTGAGGGGCATGTTATGGGCGGGATTTTGGCATACTTAAACCAGGAAGTGATGTAACTTTGGGTGACGAGGAAGGAAGAAGTTTCACTCTGTTCCAGCTTTTGAAGGCTTTCTGAGGAAGCCAATGGCAAAACGCGTTAGAGCCTGCTGGAGTGAGCCTGCTTCCTAACCACCCATGCAAGCTAAGTTTCAACACATTATTAGAAATACGCTTTGCTTATATTATATATATATTTTTGACACCAGTTAAGTTTTTGCACAAGTCTTTCACGGATTTCTTTCTTCCAATGGAGACGATGCAATGATAGAGCATTGAAACACTTAAAGGGATTTTTCCCCAGTTAGTGTTTTTCATCACCTTCGTTCAAGGTTCTGGTTGAAAGTCTTCTCTTCTATATATAAGGAGTTCTCCTTTATTTTGGTTTATTTGTTTGTCTCATACTTAAACTTAGACATCTTATGGCCCACTGCTCTATTAGCATGTCTGTGTGACCAGAGCATTAGAATGCTGGCCCCTCCCACATATGCATTTGGACATTTTTAACTTAGACTTTTGTGTACTTGAAAATGCCTACAAAAGTTAGACAAGCTGCCTTGAAATGTTGGGCATCCTGGCTGCCAGAACATCCAAGTAGGCGATTTTCAAAATTATGGATGTCTAATGGCCTCTCCTGCACTGTGCCTGAGAGGTTGCTGTGGTCGGTCATCAAATGTCTATAGAACCCATCAGCTTAAATTGTTAATGTCTGCATTGCTTAGGTTAAAGTGGTATCTGTCATATTACCTTTGACATATGATGTCACAGTAGTCACAGCTGTCTGTATTCTTGGAAACAGTTGTATATTTCCTGATAATTGTCATTTTGATGTACCATCTTGTTGCTGTTGATAATCTGTTTTTCACAACATGACCTTTTCATGCTTGGATTCATAAACATTCTTAACATGTCCCTTCTGTCACATGTTACATGTATCTTGGAAACAGATGCTTGTACATTTTTTTTAAGGCTATATGCATGATTCTGCTGGCTGCATGGCCATGGTCCCTGATGGCTGCACAGCCCTATTTGGCTGCTATGCTGTTTTTAGTGACCAGCACTGTAGACTCGGGTCCAGGTCAGTAAAATTACATAAGCAAAGAAAAATGGTCTGTCAAGAATTTTGAAACTACAACGTTTTATTAGGAAAAGTAATTTTTATTTTATTATTTTCATTATTAAGTACATAATAATAATACTTTCACATTTTGAGAAAATACACATTAATGTACACATGCTAGAATACTACTTAAGAAAAGAGTAATATAAGAATAGGCATAGAAAAAAATGCTTCTTAAGGCCAAAATGATGTCAAATTAGTATACACGGAGCAACACAGGTCTGGCCAATTAAAGAAACATGTTTAACCTTTGCAAAGAAGAACTTCCTTTCTCACCCTTAAATAGTTTATTTCTCTTAGCCTGATAGTATTCCATGAGCATTTTCTCAAATTGTCATTAATTACTCACTCATGGTCACATTCTATTCTATGAAATACTGAATAGGCTTTATTATTTCTGGGAGAATTCAGACCTGCTGATAGCCTACATTACTATGCAGCACTGTGGGCCCCAGCAAATTCATACCTCCCTAATTTAATCACAGGATAAGGACGCACATGTTTTGAACAAAAAAAAACCCAATTGGAAACTGCAGTCACCTTATACATCTACTCCTGCAATTATTGGCAGAGAATGTGCCATTTAGCATAGCAACCAGTAACATCAAGTAAGCTCATAATGTCCCACCACATAAATCCATATGTCCAGATGAAATGAGGTTGGTAAAGTCCACAGGATAGGGGAAGGATAGGCCCCACAATGTCCTTTACAGTCATTGAGATGTTGCCAGCTACATGTGAGCTGGATTCGCCACTGTTGGAAACTGGATCTGGCCTTTGATGGACTGTTGACCTGTCTAATCTGGCTACTGTTGTACCCAGTCTCTTAATGCAGCTGCAGCAGGAGCCTCACAATGTGTCCCGGGATCTTACCTTGGTGCTGTACTTCCTGCAGCAAGTCTCTCTGTGTAACTGAGACTTGCTGCGGGAGCTGCATAAGGGGCTCAGGAGGGGTGGGTCCACTTAAGTTTAAGTTTAAGTTTATTAGGATTTTATATACCGCCTATCAAGGTTATCTAAGCGGTTTTTTTTTACAATCAGGTACTCAAGCACTAGGTGGTGCTGTCACAGCATCAGGTTATTGGGGCTGGGTAGGTCGCCCCTGAGGCTCCTCAGCCTCATTCCCCTCCAAGGGTAGAATGTCTGTCCAGGGGTGTCCTCCTCTACCTCTGTGGCATGGAATAATACCTCCCAGGTCCCATGGCCCATCTCCACCTTCTAGATAGCCTATTCTATCTCCTGGGCCTCCTGCTCCTCCTGGCCTTCCGCCTCCTGCCCCCTCCTCCTTTTTCTGCTGGCCCAACTCTTCTTCCTACTGGCCCTTCTCTGTCTTCTGGCCCTCCTCCTCCTGCTGACGTTGGCCTGTATGTGGTAAAGACAGAATTAGGGTGACCACAACATACATGGGTTGCATAGTAGTGCTGCAGCAGGCTGGGAATGACACAGATACGTTTTTTTCCCCAGGCGCCAGGCAGTCAGGTCTGAGGGGTGGCACCAATAAGATAACATAGCTTAGAACCCGAACAGGTGGCTTGGCAGTGTGTGACAGAGGATGGGATGGTCCTGAGATGATGCATGGATGGGACCATTGTGTGGACAAAGCTGTGGGAACAGGCATGTTGGGAATCATATATATCCTGATGCTGCCTGAAGCCCACCAGGGAAGCTTGTGCTACTGCCTGAGCAGTGTCCCCCAACTATGGAGCCCCCTCCCATTCACAGAAGGCACGGTTGTGGTTTGAGGGTAGGTGATATGACCTTTTGGTACCAGTCTGTGTGGGAGTCATGCTAACTATTGACCAGCTGAGTGGTGTTTGGGTTGGTAATGTAGGCCCTTACTGAGAGAATATTTGGAGGTGCATGGGGAGTGAAGAAACACATATGGATATGGGTAGGGGGAGGAGAGAGTAGTTTTAGGGGAGGACCTGTGCTAAGAATATGTACTGGGCTACTGGTTTTGAACTATCAGGTATGTCTTGCAAGGCAGCACCCCAGCTTGTGGAGCTGACTGGTATATGCAATGAGTGTGGTTGGGGGTAGGAGGGGTTACTGGCTTGAGCGGTCAGGGATATAGCGAGTGCTTTCTGTCATTGTATTGTCCTTCATACCTTTCCCTTCTGTCAGCTGACTGTATAGCATAGTAGTTTGGACTGAGGTGTTACAGTGCCGAGGTTTGGAGGTTCAATACCTACTGCTGGTGTTTGTGTGACTGTGTTTATTTTCGCCCCCCAGCTGCATATGATTGTGTTGCAGAAATTATCCTTTTGGAACTGATTGGTGCTGGTGAATATATGCCTTCCCCCTACCCTGATCCTTCCCAAGTCATCTCATTGTTTCAGGTCCTGGGGGTTGCAGGTGCAGAGAAGACATGATAGGAGACCAGAGATACTGTAAGTTTACTGTGTGTGTGGTATTTATGTTGAGCTCTAATGCACCATCTCAGATGCTGGTTCTCCCTCCGTACCCACCTATACTAGTGCCTCAATGACTCTAGATCCTTGTAGACCCCGAAGCACCTGAAAGAAACAAGTTGGTGGAGAATAGGGTCAGGTGAAGGGCCTTCTTTGCTCCACATTTGTGATTGTTACTTGTGACATGCTGTGTAATGCTTCACACATGGCCTTAGACAAATAGTGACAGGTTGCTTGTAGGAAGAGTTGGGGAGCTAGTGTGGACTGACATCATTGGGGCCCCTCATATTAGGAGACCATAGGTATTATGTGGGCCCCCTGACAGCTCCTGAAGCACTACGGAGCACAAGCTTCCTGTATCTATGGCTTAGATAGTGGAGGCAACTGACTGACACTCACCTCTAGAGGGTGCTTTTGATGACCCACCAGGCCCTCAGACAGACACTGTGTATGTGTGTGTGTGTGGGGGGGGGGGGAGGGACTCCTCTCATTATATTTAAAGAGGTGCCTCCTGTAACAGAGGCACAGCTCTACCAAAGTCTTTGTCTCCCTCAGGGAGTAATTGGGCTCCCTTCTTTCAGAGGAACTTAATTCCACAGGATACAGTTGGAAAATCACAAGCAACTCTCTTCTGCCCAGGGAGGGAGAAATACTGGCTTGCTTATATCTTCAAAGTGGAGAGAAAAAAGACCTCAAAGCAATACAGGGGTATCACAAAACAGCACAAGGCTGTATCAAAGTAAGCTCTCTGTCACCATAAGTTAAAAAAAACAACACTCTACTATATATCAAAGCCAGACTAACTTCTTCCTTAGTAAGTAAGTAATATTGCTGTGAACATCAGTTTCTCAATGATAACCACCCATTTTCATTTTTGCATATCTGAAAAGTTCACTTATCTGTCTAAGCTTTCAACGCTGCTAATTCCAGGCACGTATTTTCCTAATGGGAGACCCCCGTTTTGCCAAAACATCGCCAAGTGCATACAAATGACTCCCTTCTTTCCCCTATCATACCCTCTTTCATTCACACAGTCACTCGCTCATACACTTTCTCACAACTCTCACTCACACATTCCGGGAGGTCACTCTCTCTCTATCACACCTTTCTCTCTCATTCTTTCTATCTCTCTCACATTCTTTCTCTCACACACTATCATTCTGACTCACTCTCACTCTCTTTTATAACACTTCTCCTTTCTCTACCACCGCTCTCCTAACTACACCCATAAAGAATCATCATTCCACATGTATGGCTATATATAGACATGCAGGATGTTGGGAACATCCTGTTACTACTGTGGTGACGTTCTGGCATAATTAGGGATGTTTTAAAGGGATTTTTTACTTTGGACGTCTTGCAGGTATAATTGAAAATTGTAGAACGTCCAAATTAGACGTTGTAGGGGATCGTATAATGGAAATGTTTTGGACGTCCAGCAGAATGGGTTTTATACGCCAATATTGTAAACATTTAGGTACTTCATTTTCCAAAACGTCCTATCTTCCTAGACATCTTTGCGATTAGGGACCAAATTTTTAGAAGTCTAACTTGGACGTCCTATCGAAAATGTCCCTGAGATATTCTGAGATTATTCCAGAAAGGGGCAGTGCTCAAGTATTCTAGGAGAATATTGTATGATATGGAAAAAGTGTTGGAAGAATTTCTGTCATTGAGTCTGGTTGTGGTGAAAATTCTCCTTTGAGACTAAATAGATAATCTGAATCCAAGAGGAAAGAATCATGAGCATCATTATAGAAACGTAGAAACATGATGACAGATAAAGGCCAAATGTCCCATCCCATCCAGTCTGCTCATTACTGAATATTTATCATTTACATAAAAGCTTTTAAGCAGCTTGTATAGGCATTTACATGCAAATGAAATATTTACATTCCTTGGTAACTAGTGAACAAAAAAGTCTGTGATTTGTTTTAGTTTAAATTAAAATTGTCTTGATTAGATATTTACTTTTGATCTAGACAATTTTCTGGGGACACCATATGGACAAGTAAAAAGCAAAAAAACCAACAACCAGATACCCACACATGGAAAATTGCTGATAACAAAGAAAGAAGACTTCACTTCTAGAAATAGAGAAAATGATGGCCTATCAAGTCTGCCCGTCCATATCATCCGCTATCTCTTTCTCCCTCTAAGAGATCCCACATGCCTGTCCCATGATTTCTTGAATTCAGATACAGCCCTCGTCTCCACTTCCTCTACCTTCCACATTTCTACCACCCTTTTCCTAAAGAAGTATTTCCTTAGATTATTTTTGAGTCCATTCCTCTTCAACTTCATCTTGTGCTCTTTCATTCCTGAGTTTCCTTTTAGCTAAGAGACATGCCTCCTGTTCACATATTCCATGGAGATATTTAAATGCCTCAATCTTATCTCCTCTCTCTTATCTTTCTTACAAAGTATACAATTACAAACAACCAATCCGTGTTTTTGCTTTTGAAAATTTTTCCTAATGCATTTATTTTTTCATCAAAAGGGGACATCTATTAATTGTCAGTTCCGCCCCCAATCCTGCCCTAGCCCCACCCCAATCCTGCCCTAGCCCCACCCTAAACTCACCCTAGCCCCGCCCCCCAATTTCTTCCGTTCATTTTTTCATGTACACATAATATCTTATTAATTCATAATGGTAACCATAAAATTTTTTTAAAACTACAAAGCTCACTATGTGCAGAGAAAATGTTAATTGTCATTTATATTGGGGGGGGGGGGGGGTTCAAAGATGTCAAGGCAGATGACTTTAAAATATGCAATGTCACCTCAGTAACTGTAGAAAAATAGACAAATATAGTGCAAAATATAGACAGCAGATATAAATTCTCAAAACTAACACATTTTGATCACTAAATTGAAAATAAAATCATTTTTCTTACCTTTGCTGTCTGGTGATTTCATGAGTCTCTGGTTGCGTTTCCTACTGACTGTGTATCCTTTCTTTCATTTCTTTTTTCTGCACTCAGGCCTAACAATTGTCCCTTTCTATTCCCTCCCTCCTTCCTTCCTATGTCTTTAGTGCCCCCGGTGCCTCCTTCCCATGTCCTTAGTGCCTCCAGTGCCTCCTTCCTATGTCTTTAGTGCCCCCACTGCCTCCTTCCCATGTCCTTAGTGCCTCCAGTGCCTCCTTCCCATGTCCTTAGTGCCCCTTCCTATGTCTTTAGTGCCCCAAGTGCCTCCTTCCCATGTCCTTAGTGCCCCTTCCTATGTCTTTAGTGCCCCAAGTGCCTCCTTCCCATGTCTTTAGTGCCCCCAGTGCCTCCTTCCCATGTCCTTAGTGCCCCCAGTGCCTCCTTCCCATGTCCTTAGTGCCGTCAGTGCCTCCTTCCTACGTCCCTCTCACTGCCTTCCAGACTTTGTCCCACCCCCACCCCCGAAGCCAGCCTGCCTGTCTACCTTCCTCCCTCCCTGGCCAAAGCCAGCCTGCTTGCCTGCCTACCTCCTTCCCTCCCTGCCGCGCAAAAAAAAAAAAGCCTCCCTCCTTCCTTTCCCCCGGTCTGCTGATATCTACCTCCTTGCTGCTGCTGCTAATCGCCGACATGAAGTCTTCTTTCCGATGTCAATTCTGATGTCGGAGAGGATGTTCTGGGCCAGCCAGGCAGTGATTGGCTGGCCCAGAACATCCTCTCCGACGTCAGAATTGACATCAGAAAGAAGACTTTGTGTCGGCGATTAGCAGCAGCAGCAGCAGCAGCAGGGAGGTAGATAGCAGCGGACTGGGAGAAAGGAAGGAGGGAGACTTTTTTTTTTGTGTGTGTGCGCCAGGTAGGGACAGGAAATGATCGCCTGTCCTGTTGTCCCTGAGCTTTGGGACGCTGTCCCTGAAAACGGGACATTTCAGTGTCCCAAATCTGTGTGTGCGGACAATGGGACAGAGGGTCTGAAAACGGGACTGTCCCGTTCAAAACGGGACATATGGTCACCTTACTAATGCAGCATTTTTTTAACGAAACAAGAGCATTGTGGGAACTTTGAAGAACAGCGATGGTGTTTGCTGCTGAGCATTTCTTGCGGCTGTAGCGGAGGTCAGACAGCGGCATGTGAATGACGTTGCTTCATGGCAAACATCAGCATGCCAAGCTAAGTTTGAAAACTTGTTTTGCGTTGTTTTCCCTGTGCACAGTGATGGGTGTTATGTCCGTGCTGAAATATACATTTTTAAACAGTGGAGTATTTTGTCTATGATAATAATAATAATAATAACTTTATTTTTGTATACCGCAGTACCACAAACAGTTCAGAGCGGTTTACAATGTAAGAGACTGTACATACACAGCGAAGATACAGTGCAAGGGAATGTGCTATGTAGTTGAGCACAGTTTACAATGCAGGGGACTGTACATATTCGGCATGGGTGATTATATAGCGAAGATACAATGCAGATTTACCATGCAAGAGCCTGTACATATTCAGCGGAGATATTTATACAGTGAAAATACAGTGCGAGTGACTTATAGAACAGGATAAGATGCAAGAGACTGTATAATGCGGTTGAAATGGATTACTATGCAAAGATAGTTACATTCTGGTTATTCTGGTAGAGTTTGGTTATTTGGGGGGGAGGGGTTTGAGAAATTTATCATAGAGGTAAGATTTGAGGGATTTCCTGAAGTAAGGGTAAGATGGGGCAGTTGAGATGAGGGTGGTCAGGCAGTCTGTCCATCTGCCAGCTTGGAATGAGAGAGTTCTATTGAGGAATCTTTTGTAGGTGCATCCCTTTGGGGATGGGTAGGTAAACAGATAGGCATTGCGTGTGCAAGTGGTGCCTGGGTACGCAAAGTGGTGAGAGAGATATATCGGGGACAAGCCAGATAAGGTTTTGAAGCAGAGGCAGGCGATATTATTTGACCGGCTTGAAATCTGTTGAGATTAGACAACTTGAGGCTTTTTCTCTACTTAATTGCTAAATGTGGCTTTCTTGGGGCATCTCCACTGCTGGCTAATAACATTTCAATTATTTAGTTAAGTTATTTAATGTTATTATCTATTTATTCTTGAGAGATGTTTAAATACCTAAGTGATGTAAATGTGTATGAGTCGAGTCTTTTTCATTTGAAAGGAAGCTCTGAAATGAGAGGGCATAGGATGAAGTTAAGAGGTGACAGTCTCAGGAGTAATCTAAGGAAATACTTTTTTACAGAAAGGGTGGTAGATGTGTAGAACAGTCTCACGGAAGGGATGGTAGAGACAAAGACTGTCTGAATTCAAGAAGGTGGAGGATAGGCACGTGGAATCTCTTAGAGAGAGGAAGAGATAATGGTTACTGCAGGTGGGCAGACTGGATGGGCCATTTGGCCTTTATCTGCCATCATGTTTCTTTAAAGGAAGTAAAATTCTCTCCCTACCCTCACGTTTTATCAAGTTTCAAGTATATTTCTTATTTGATAAAATCGCTTTTTTCAAAGATTACAATGCATTGCGGTCTGTATGTCTCACTGAAGGATGCAATACAACCAGCATCAGTCCTCAAATAAGAGAAATTGTTTTATTTGAAAGTGTGTGGTGCAGTGGTTAGAGCCACAGCCTTAGCATCCTGAAGTTGTGGGTTCAAATCCCACACTGCTCCTTGTGACCCTGGGCAAGCAAAGAAAACAGAAGCTGAGAGATAATTTATGATGGGATACAATAAGAACTCATAAGAACTCCCTGCCTAATTGAAGCTAAGTTCATTATTAGTTTTTTGAGAGTTTTTTGATATACATCATCTTAAAATTAGGCAAGAGGGGGAGAGTGCCAATGAGGTTAGTTCCCTATCTAGTGCTGTTGTAATCACTGGCAACGCACGGGGATCTGAGGCTTCTCCTCTATAAAGAATTTTAAGTGTGTGATTCGTGGAGATAAGTCTGATATGAGAAAACTTCATCACTGTTTCTAATTAAGAATTTGGAAGGTATTTTTGTGGATTTATGATTGATCTCTCTTTATCCTATATATATATTGTTTTTGATTTACAAGCCACTTAATCCCCCATTGCCCCAGGTACACTAGATAGAGTGGGAGCTTGCCAGGACAGATAGGGAAAAAAGCTTGAGTACCTGAATGTACACCACTTAGGGTATAAGTGATATATAAATGCTATAAAATAAAAAAATAAATAAAATATGCCGGCTAGGAGCTTGAACAAAAAGGTAAGAAAGATTTTGCTCACTTGAAATAGTCACTCACATACCCTACTCTATCCCTTCCCATGCTTGAAGTAATACATTAGTTTTGCAGTTATATTGCATACAGTATCTAATATGATTTAATTCAGTTTTGCATAGAGAGCTTAGTGATGTAACATATGATAAGACAGTAAATATACCTGTAGTCTGGGATGAGCATAGAACTCATTTAAGAAATCCATAAGCAAGTCGATCTTCAGGGAGCTGACACACAACACAACATGTTTTTCTGTCTGCGCTCGATGGCGGCTATAGTTTCCACCAGATTTCTGTCTCTCCATCCACAAATAGGCCAGCTGTTCAAACTGCAAGAACAAAGGCAAATCTGCAAATGCACAGACGATTCACAGTAGTCCTCTGTATAGTTTTAGCTATCAAACATGCCCTATGATATCAGCATCTCACCTACAGGCAAATATGGTAGCTGCTCAGAGCTCTGCAGAACAGGGTGTCCATATTGATGCCGTATCTGGGAATGTTCCAGATTTAACCAGGAAACTGGGAATTTCAGTGTCTCTGGTAAAATGCCAAGAACTGTGGGCAGGAACATCCTGGAATCTTAGGGAGCAATGAACAGCTGCTCTGCTTGCTATTACAGCTTCTGTCCTTCAAAAAGTATGCAGAGAAAAAAGGGGAAGGTCTAGAGAAGGGAGCAGAGTGGTCATGTTCTATTCGGTTGTGCCCACTCCACTTTCACTCCCTCCTTCATGTCCCTATATCCACAGACAGTATGTGCTAGAATATGAGTAGACATAGTGAACTGGAACTTAGCTAAGGGGAAAAAGGTGTGTGTGTGTTGGGGGGGGGGGGGGTGGTGGTGGTAAGGAAACACCTGAAATCATATCAGTGATGAGGGTAAAGGAAAATAGTGCTAGGTTTAGGCATTAGAAGTGTCCAGGCAATCTTTTGCTTTGTTCAGTTTCCCATGTCATTCATTTACAGGATTTTAAAAAATGTATTGTTTTATTTTTATTTCATTTTGGAGGCAGTGTTATGAATATTGAATGCTATTAGCATGCAGTATATACTGTTTGCAAAGATTGCATACTATGTAGTTTTCAATAGTGTACACATGCATGAACAATATCCCCCCAATTCTGTATATGGCACCTAAAGTTGTGTGCTTACATCAGTGCACATAGGCAATGAAACATCTTAATTAATAGGCCTAATCAGTGCCAATAATTGGCAATTAACAAGTAGTTATGAGCGCTAATTGACATCAGTTGTTATGCACATATCCTTCTATACATACTGTAGGAACTTAGACAAACTCCAGAGGACACAAGGGGTCTTAGAGGTGTTAGTATCCCATACACTTATCTCACACTGACAGATCCAAAGATATAGAAATCACTCACACTCTCTTACAAGTATAGAAAAAAAGGTTATACAAAAAATAGGAATGAACAGTAGTCATGTGGAGGGGCATAATCAAAAAATATGTCTAAGTCCATTTTGGGCCTAAGTCGCTAGTCATCCAAAGTCGGCAGTATCTAAAGTCCATTCTCGAAAAATACATCCAAAATATTTTTTCCCCCGAGAATCGTCTGTCTACCTGTACATCCAGCCATCTGATCGTCTATCTTTATACCTCATTCTTGTCCAAAAATTCATCCAAGTCACAAATGCCTAGAACAAGACCTTTTGAATGTGGGAGGGGCCAGCAAAGTGATGAACTGGCCACCCAGACATGGCAACACAGTAGTGGGGCACCTTACAGGGCACTGCTGCAAACGTCACAAAAAGCGTGCCACATAAACATCTCACCATAACTCCCTTATAGGTCATGCTGAGCCCCTCCCAACCCCCCCCCCCTAAACCTACATTATCCACCTATCTACAACCCTAAAAGCCCTTATGGCTGCAGGTGGCACCTATATGGCAGTACAGAGTTTGGTGGTGCACATGTTTCACCATGAATGCAGTGGTTAGAGTGGCTTATGGGCCTGGGTCCTCCTCTCCATGGTTCAATAGACCATCCCCCAGACTACTTAAGCCACCTCTGTGCTGCTCTACTAGGCTTTCCTATGCCAGGTGCTGATGTTCTGGAGGCAGGTATGTATATTTTTATTCCAATTTTTATGGTGTTGTGGGGGAGTCAGTGATCACTGGGGCAGTGTGTGGGGGTCTGTACTTTGTGTCTGCAGTGGTTATCTGGTCACTTTGGTACCTTCTGGGCACTTAGACCTGGTTTTAGATTGCCTAAGTCACAACGTACAAGCTCTGTCTAGGCAGTCTTAAACTTTCAGTTATACTTACAGTACAACTAAGTCTAGGTCAGCCCATGTCCCACCTAAATTCTGCCCTCACCACTCCTCCTACAACGCCCCTTTCAGCTCTGGGCATACAGCAGCACTGAAAAGGCCTAAGCTGTTTTTAGATACGTCTAAAACTCGTTTCAATTACCCCCCACAAATCCTTATCCTTATCAAATGTGGAAAAATGTGATATTGTCTTGCATAAGGATTTGTGGTGGACACACCGTCATTTGAGAACCAGGAACGAGTGACATAGCACTTTCACAAATGGAATGTTTATACTGTAATGGTATTTGAATTTGAAGGATAACCGAACAAAAGAAGAATTACATCAGCAAATAAGTTTGTCATCTAACAGATAAGTGGTTTTTCCATTTGTACTGTCAGTATATTTAACCGCTCTATGGCTGATGTTCCTATGCCATTTTATTTCAGTTAGAGATATTTTGAGGAGAACAGAATGATGCCATGATGGTTCTCCAGTACATTGGTCTTGCTTTGCTTAAATGACCGGTGTGTATGTGTGTGTGTGTGTGTGGTGGTGGTGGTGGTGCGGGGAGGGGGTACTGAAAACATTCATTTCACATAATTTGTACATCACTATTGAGGTGGTTGAAAGGATTGTACATTATTAGTAACAATAATAATAACAGTTTATATACCGAAGGACTGTGAAGTTCTATGCGGTTTACAATGATTAAAAGATGCTACAGACTGAGTGGAATTAACAAAGTTCAGAGTTAGTGATTAACAGTTCTAAAGATCATTTGTTGAGGACTAAGATTGTATAGGTCAGTTACCTAAGTACTTCAGGAACAGATGTGTTTTTAGGTGTTTCCTGAATTCCCCACAAGTAGTAGGCATGAGCAGCTGTTCTAGATCTTTACCCCATAATGCTGCTTGATATGAGAAAAGATGTTGTTGATGACTTTTAAATTTACAACCTCTAACCACTGGAGAAACAAAGTTCAGATGTGAGCTTCTCTTATGTCTGTTGGTTGTGAAAGAGAAAAGGTCTGTAATATATTTAGGGGCTAAACCGTATAGTACCTTAAAGCAAAAACAACCAAACTTGAATTTCACATGTGCCTCCATCGTGTAGAAGTCGATAGGAGAGTGTTACATGATCAAACTTCTTCAGGCAACAAAGTAGCCTAACCGCTGCATTTTGTACCAGTTGAAATCGCCGCTTATTCTTCTGGGAAAGTGCCAAGTAGGTGATGTTACAATAATCAAGTTGACTCAGTATAAGGGATTGTACCGGAATTCTAAATGATGAGTCATCAAAATATGCTCTAATGGACTGAAGCTTCCAGAGGGTGAGAAAACTCTTTCTAACCAAGGAGTCCACCTGGTTTTTCATGGTCAGGCTCTGGTCCAGTGTTACTCCCAATACCTTCATAGTGAGTTGAATAGGATAGCTAAGGTTATTGATGCACATTGATGATTTAGTGTCAAGCGGGTGTGGCGAAAGCTATAAAAAATTTTGTTTTCTCTAGCTTTAGTTTAGCTTTAGTCTGAATTCAGTCATCCATTGCTCCATCCGATTCTGTTGCTTTGGGGGTAACTTCTGAGAGAGAGGTAGTGAATGAGATAATGATCGTAAAGTCATCTGCGTAGCTAAATAGTTTTATCCCCAGCTGGGACAATTGCGCACCTAATGAGGACATGTAAACATTGAAAAGCAAAGGGGATAATAGTGACCCTTGTGGCACATCACATGGATTGCTCCATGTATCAGAGAGATCGTAATTAAAACGTACTTGATAGGTGTGGGATATAAGGAAACCTCGAAACCAGTTTAATATCTCTCCTCTGATTCCAATTGTGTCTAAGCATTGTAACAATTTCCCATGGTCCACCAACTCAAAGGCAGAGCTCATATCAAATTGCATGATCAGGGCATTGAGGCCCTTACTAAACAAGAAACGCAAATTATCCAGGATAGTCGCAATTACTGTCTCAGTGCTAAACAGAGGCTTTTAACCAGATTGAGTATCGTGCATAAGAGAGAACTGGTCGAGATATTCCATCAATTGGGTATGTACCAATCCTTCCATGATTTTTACAATAAATGGAATGCATGCTACTGGTCTATAGTTGGTTACTGATGTTGATGATTCTTTATGATTTTTTGGAATTGGGGTTATTATAATATGACCATTATTAGTGAGGAATTTTCCATTTTTTAGGTTATTGGTTAAATAATTCAGCAAAGATAGTTTAAAGTCTAATGAAGCTGCTTTCATAATTTCTGGAGGACATGAGTCCAAGACACAGTATGATTTAGAGTACTTGTTATATAACGTGATGTAGTTATTCCATTCTAAATTGTGGAAGGAACTCCAAATCATGCCCGCTGGTATTTCATTATTAGTTTTTTTTGACAATAGTGGCATTTATATTTGATATTATCAAAAGTGGAGTGGCCTAAGGCCCTAAACGTTGAAAGTAGAAGCAGGGAAAATGTCCATTATCAAAAAAAATGTCCAATAGGAGATTTTTTTGATAATGGCCTGACTCTACGTTCATCTGTTTAAATGCCCAGACCACCACTACGTCTACACTAACAACATATAATCAACCAAAAAAAGCCTAAGTCCCAAACGCCCAACACAAGAGCTTTTAGGCGAAGGATGAGCCAGTCCTTTGCCTAAAAGCTGGATTCTGTAACCGGTGTCTGTCAAAAACAACACCGGTTACAGAATCTACCCCCGCCCCCCCCCCCTCGACAACATCGGGACAGGAGGAAGCCCAAGCCCTCTTGCCCCGGTGAGCCACGACCCCCCCACCGATTACGATCAAGCCAAGAGGGAGCCCAAGCCCTCCTGCCCCGGTGAGCCGTGACCCCCCCCCCGCTGATTACGATGGGGCCAAGAGGAAGCCCAAGCCCTCCTGGTCAGGCGACCCCCCTACTCCCCACCCCCACTAAGATACAGTCTAGAGGGATCCCAGGTCCTCCTGCCCTCGACGCACCCCATCCCACGATCACCCCCTCCCACTGACCCATGAGACCCCCTCGCCAACCCCTCAACTCCCCACCCCAGTCTCCCTCCCCGTACCTGTCCAAGTTGGCGGAATGGATGGGTCCCAAGCCCGTCCTTCTGGCAGGCCAGCCATCCCTCGAATGGTGGGCCTTAGGGCCTGATTGGCCCAGGCAGCTCAAATCCCACCCACAGGTGGGGCCTGAGGTGCCTGGGCCAACTGAAATTGGACCAGTAGCCTTAGGCCCCTCCTGTGGGCAGGGCCTTAGGCATATGAACCGGGTTGGGCCGATTCCGGTTGGCCCAGGTGCCTCAGGCTCCACCTGTGGGCAGGATTTGAGCCGCATGGGCCAATCAGGCCCTAAGGCCCGCCATTTGAGGGATGGTTGGCCTGCCGGATGGACGGGCTTGGGACCCGTCTTTTGGCCAATTTGTTGTACGGGGAGGGGGATTAGGGTGGGGGATTGAGGGGTTGGCGGGGGAGTCTCGTGGGTCGGCAGGGGGGACGATTGGGGGTTCAATCGTGGGAGGGGGTACATTGAGGGCAAGAGGGCCTGGGATCCCTCCTGCCCGTATCTTGGGGGGTCACCTGGCCAGGAGGGCTTGGGCTCCCTCCTGGCCCGATTGTAATCAGTGGGGGGGGGGGGTCGTGACTCACTGGGGCAGGAGGGCTTGGGCTCCCTCTAGCCCTGATCTTGTCGGGGGAGGTTGCGGCTCGCCGGGGCAAGAGAGTTTGGGCTCCCTCTTGCCCCGATCTTGTCGTGGGGGGGGGGTTTGCGGCTCACCAGGAGGGCTTGGGCTCCCTCTTACCCTGATCTTGTCAGGGGGGGTCGTGGCTTGCCGTACTGAAGGGGTGGGCTCCCTCTTGCCCCGATCTTGTCGGGGGGGGGTTTCGTCTCGCTGGAGCAGGAGGGCTTGGGCTCTCTCTTGCCCGATCTTGTGTGTGTGTGTGTGTGGGGGGGGTGATTGCATCGCAGCAGAGGAGATAGTCAATCTCTCCTGCCGCGATAACGATCCGAAGTGCTGTGGTTGACGGCACTTCGAGATCGTTATTGTGGCAAGAGAGATTGGCTATCTCCCCTGCCGCGATGTGATCACACCTCTACCTGAACTGTCACAAACCGCGGCAGGAGAGATTGGGCATTTCTCCTGCTGCGGGTCGCGGCAGTTCGGGTACAGGGGTGATCGCAACGTGGCAGGGAAGATCCGCCATTTCTCCTGCCGTGATGGTTGCAGTGGGGGATGGGTAGGTTGCTGGGCCGCTGAGCTGATCATGCCAGTCGCTATCAGCTCAATGGGTCCTTTTTTGTCACTTATACCTGTTCTGACTTGGTCTACGTCAAAACGTATAAGTGCCGACTAGGCAACCTGTCAAAATGTTTGGTTATACTTGCTGTACGCCTAGGTCTAGGTTGGCCCACCTCCCGCCCTTTCCCCTCCCCTAAAATTGCCTCTTTTCGTTCTATGCATTTAGAGGCAGGGGAAAGGCCTAAGATGGTTTTAGATACATCTAAAACCAGCTTTGGTTATGGGTACTTGGACGATCAGGCTTTTTGATCGTCCAAGTACCCATTTAGGCCACTTTTTAGACTTTTTTTTATTATTAGCCCCATAGTCCCTAACAACTTTGATTTTAAAGTAAGAAACACCTTCCTTTGACGTTGTATAGATCTACATACATCAGGGAAGACCTGGATGGTCTTATTACAGAAAACAACTCTCTCTTCAAATATACTATTAAAACCATGGGATTTAATACTTTTCATTTGTGAAGGTTACCAACAGGGTGACTCTGATAGAGATGTTATCAGTGGAATCTTCCAGGAAGGCAGTCAAATCAATGCTTTCCAATGGAGGCTCCTGTCCCAATTCATCCTGCTGGTCCCCTTCTAACAAACACTTATTGGGTATATAGAAACATTTTACCAAACAAATGTTTTTGCATCAGATAACAATTTATCCCAAAACCTCCTTAAAATATTTCAAATCAGAATCTCTGCTGACAGTAATTGAGTATGAGGAAAATTAAGGAATCACAGATTCCTATTTCTCAAAGAATTTTCTAGGGACTCTCTATCTTACATTGAATATGGAAACTATCTTTAATTGCATATAAACTAGATTTTTGAAGAGTGGTTGCCCTAGCAACTTGTAAGGTTAACTGTTCAATTTTAGCATCTATCTCTTTAAACTTGAGGACAGCTTCTGAAGAAAACTGACAAAGCTGAGGGATAACTTTAGAACTGAGACTTCACTGAGAGAGGTTCTCTTTATCGGAAACTGGAAGATTAGAAATCATTTCCAAGGAACATTTTACTTCTCTGGGAATAGGCATAGACATCTGAACAGTGTTCCTTTCCAACAGAGCCTGTAGCACATCAGTTTTATTCTTCCTGGTAAGGACAGTCAAAAAAACCTGTTTCACAGTGCTCCAAAGGTATCACCACAAACTATTGAGTGGTAACTGGACTCAGCTAAGTACACTTTATTGACAAACTTTTCAATTAAATTTTTTTATATGAGCTCTAGTCTTATAGCCCGTTACATTAACGGGTGCTAGAATATATGTGTGTGTGTCTGTCTTTATTTCTTTCTCTCTCTCCTTAGCCGCTTTCTATATTTCTGTCTTTCTTTTTCCTTGGCTGTCCACCACCACCCCTTGCCTGCTCCCCCTGTCCATTCTCCCTTCATTTTACCTCCCCTGTGTCCACCACCACCCCTTCACTGTTCCTCTTATCCAGCAGCAGCCCTTCTCCCTTTGTTTTACCTCCCCTCTGACTAAAAAGGCAAAAAAAAAAGGGGCAAAAATTTAAATCTTAAGTTTGGCATTCCTCCACTTCCCTTCCCCACACCCAAAACAGAAGCCTCTCCTCAAAGTGTTATGAAGTTGCCACTCATTCTCAGGCTGATATTTTAAGGCAGAAAAGGGCACGCTTGTCAGCCTTGCATACTTTTCTAAACCAAGCAAGTGATGGCTCTCACCCAACGGCAAAAGCGCCAGACGCCTCGGCTAAAAGAAGCCCTCGCCGGAGCAGCAAATCTTTTTACCTGTCCAGACTGACGTGATCTGTGTAAATAAAGTGCAAAAGTTTTTCCACTTGCACCTGATCCAGAAAGACACTACAGCCGGAGCTCTCTCCGTACAGGGCCCCGAAGTAGCCGCTGAAGGAGGCCAGCACGTTCCAGTGGGCCCGAAACTGGGCCTCCCCGATGCGGACGACACAGTCGCAAAAGAAGCCGGCCTGCCGCTGCTGGTTCAGCCGCTGCAGGAGCTGCTGGCAGTGCTCGGCCGGGAACTGCACGACGCCGCGACCAGGAGTGGAGGGAGACGGGCGCACGTGCCACCATCTGCCGCTTTCCTCGCTACGCAGCGGCTCCATGGCGGTGGCGGCTGCTGCTGCTCTTCCACCCCCCGCACAACACCGGATTCAGAGCTTCGGTCTGCCCTGCTCCCTGCTCGCCTTGCCGTATTGTATTTTTTAGTTGAAAGACGCGGTGGCGGCTCCTCTCATGATCTCCACCTGCGTCGGAAGTCCAACGCAGGCGGGGATCGTGAGAAGAGCCACCACCGCGTCTTTCAACTAAAAAATACAATAGGGCAAGGCAAGCAGGGAGCAGGCCAGACTGAACAACAGGACGAAAAACAGAACCCTAAGAGCGCATGCGCACTCCTACTTGGGGCCCTACAGCGCACAGAAAATGGAACACGCAGGAGGGAGTGCGCATGCGCGGCTAGCGTTTTATTATATTAGATATTGCACTTTCACGGTTTTGATGCATATTTTTGTTATGGGGAGTTTATTAAATCTTTATTTTTCCTTTTCTCAATTGGTTTGAATGTTTGTTTAAGACTTACATAGTGTTTTGGATTAACTAATTTCACAAAACTGGACTATATGATGTATGGGGCAGTTCTTATCTAGACTTATTGTCTGGTGCTGGTCATCTATGAGTTACTGCCTGGGCCTACATTTCACTTCCACACAGTGAGTTGTGCCCATACTGATGTCCATTATATTAACTTTTTCTAATATTTAGCAAAGTCCAACCATTCTCACCAAAGGGAATAAGGGTGTTAGCCAATCACAGTTTGGATACCCATTCTACTTAACATATTTGGCATCATTACTTACTGGAAAGGGGGTATGGTTTGGGCATGTTTTGGATTGCACTTAACGGACTTAAAAAAATAGGTGTTGATTTTCCATTGCAGGAAAATAAGAAACATCCATGTCCAAAAAGATAGATGTCAGGAGTTAGACTTGCTACATAGGATATCCAGGGAATCCTTTTTGGAAGGAACAGTAACTGTTTGCACTAACGCTATATTAACAAGAACATAAGAATTACCACTGCTGGGTTAGACAAGTGGTCCATCATGCCCAGCAGTCTGCTCCCGCAGCGGCCCTTAGGCCAAAGACCAGTGCCCTAAGACTAGCCTTGCCTGCGTACGTTCTGGTTCAGCAGGAACTTGTCTAACTTTATCTTGAATCCCTGGAGGGTAAGTGCCCAGCATATACCTTCCAGAATGTTTATCAGAATGTTTATTACTCCATATAGAGTCCCTATAAATCCAAAGGTTGTGGTGATGTACCCCCAAACTAATGCTCCGTTCCTGATCAAAGCAGGTCTAGCTTATCAAGAGTTCCAAAGCCTCATCCTAACTCCCTATGTGTGCCAATTCCCTTCCTGACTTAGAAACATAGAAACATAGAAAGATGACGGCAGAAAAGGGCTACAGCCCATCAAGTCTGCCCACTCTACTGACCCACCCCATTAAGTCTGAGTGCATATGACTTAGTTCCTTAGCTCGACCTTCGTAGGGATCCCACGTGGATGTCCCATTTATTCTTAAAGTCGAGCACGCTGGTGGCCTTGATCACCTGCACCGGAAGTCTGTTCCATTGATCCACCACCCTTTCTGTGAAGAAGTACTTCCTGGTGTCACTACTAAATTTCCCTCCTCTAAGTTTAAGCGGGTGCCCCCTTGTGACCGAGGGTCCCTTGGGAACGAATATGTCGTCTTCCAGCTCTACACGACCTGTGACGTATTTAAATGTCTCAATCATGTCACCCCTTTCCCTGCGTTCCTCTAGAGTATAGAGCTGTAATTTGCCCAGTCTTTCTTCGTATGAGAGACCCTTGAGTCCGGAGACCATTCTAGTGGCCATCCGCTGGACCGACTCGGCTCGAAGCACATCTTTACGGTAATGTGGCCTCCAGAATTGCACACAGTATTCCAGATGAGGTCTCACCATGGCTCTATACAGTGGCATTATGACTTCAGGTTTGCGGCTGACGAAGCTTCTCTTGATACATCCCATCATTTGCCTTGCCTTGGACGAGGCCTTCTCTACTTGTTTGGCAGCTTTCATGTCTGCACTGATGATTACTCCCAAGTCCCGTTCTTCTGAAGTCCCAGCTAGTGCCTCTCCATTCAAGGTGTATGTTCTGCATGGATTTCTGCTGCCGAGATGCATGACCTTACACTTCTTAGCGTTGAATCCCAGCTGCCATGTCGAGGACCAGTTTTCCAGCGCGAGCAGATCCTGCGTCATATTATCCTTGAGATTGCTTTCACTTACTATGTTACACAGTTTGGCGTCGTCGGCAAACAGTGCTACTTTTCCCTGAAGCCCCTGGGTCAAGTCCCTTATGAATATGTTGAAAAGGGACGGTCCCAGTACTGATCCCTGCGGCACTCCGCTAGTCACCTTCGATGTCTCAGAGAGGGTGCCGTTGACCACCACCCTTTGAAGTCTTCCACTCAGCCAATCATTGACCCATGCAGTTAGTTTCTCACCCAACCCCATTGATTTCATCTTGTTTAATAGTCTACGGTGCGGGACGCTGTCAAAAGCTTTACTGAAATCCAAGTACACTATGTCCAGAGACTCTCCCGAGTCTAGTTTTCCTGTCACCCAGTCAAAGAAGCTGATGAGATTGGATTGGCATGACCTGCCCCTAGTGAATCCATGTTGACAGGGATCCCTCAGATTTCCCTCATCCAATATCGTGTCTAATTTCCCTTTAAGTAGAGTTTCCATGAGTTTACACACTATTGATGTGAGACTTACTGGTCTGTAATTCGCAGCCTCCGCTCTGCAACCCTTTTTGTGCAGAGGAACAACATTGGCAGTTTTCCAGTCCAGGGGGACTCTCCCCGTACTTAGGGAGAGATTGAAGAGCATGGCTAACGGTTCCGCCAAAACATCGCATAGCTCTCTGAGCACTCTTGGATGCAAATTGTCCGGTCCCATGGCTTTGTTCACCTTGAGTTTCGACAGTTCTCTGTAAACCTCTTCTGGTGTGAAATCAAAATTCCGAAATGGGTCTTCCATGCTTTGCTTTGCTTCAATCCGTGGCCCGTGTCCTGGTGCTTCGCAGGTGAAGACTGAACAGAAGTAATCATTCAGCAATTTGGCCTTATCGGAATCTGTTTCCACATAGTTCCCTTCTGGCGTTCTAAGGCGTACTACCCCGTTTGCGTTCTTTTTCCTGTCGCTAATGTACCTGAAGAAGGATTTGTTCCCTTTCTTAATGTTTTTCGCTAGATTTTCTTCCATTCGAAGTTTGGCTTCCCTGACTGCTGTTTTGACCGCTGCAGACTTTGCCCTGTATACAATGTTTGCTTCTTTTTCCCCCGAGCATTTGTATACGAGAAATGCTCTTTTCTTCTCTTTGACGAGGTACGAGACCTCATCAGTGAACCATTGGGGTTTCTTTTTTCTTTGCTGCTTGGTTACCGATTTTATGTAGCATTGAGTTGCCTCATGAAGGGTCGATTTCAAGGTTGACCACATAGTTTCCACATTATCAGATACTTCATGAACCTGCAGCGTCTGATGGACGAAATCTCCCATGCGTGCGAAGTCAGTGCCTCGGAAATTGAGTACTCTTGTTTTTGTTTGTGACCTAAGGAAGCCTTTCTTAAGGTTAAACCATACCATGTTATGGTCACTGGTGGCTAGCTTTTCTCCCACCGAGACCTCCGAGACGCTTTCCCCATTTGTAAGTACCAGGTCCAGGATGGCCTGGGCCCTAGTGGGCTCTAGTACCATTTGTTTGAGCCTTACTCCCTTCATGGACGTTAATATCCTCCTGCTATCACAAGTTGTCGCTGAGAGTGTGTTCCAGTCCACATCAGGCATGTTGAAGTCTCCTAACAGAACGACATCCCCCCGTAAGGTGATATTCTCAATGTCTTCAATTAATTCTGCGTCTTTGTCCTCCGATTGCCTTGGAGGTCTGTACACCACTCCAAGATACAGGCATTTTTCTCCGCCTCTGGCCAGGTTTACCCAGATGGATTCCCCAGTGTACTTGACATCTGTGATCCTGGTTGTCTTGATGTTCTCTTTGATGTAAAGTGCTACCCCTCCTCCCAACTTACCCTCTCTGTCTTGTCGAAGCAGGTTGTATCCTGGTATAGTTATATCCCACCCATGAGAGTCTGTGAACCATGTTTCGGATATTGCTACTACGTCCAGGTCTGCATTAACCATTTCTGTTTCTAGTTCTAGAAATTTATTCCCTAGGCTGTGTGCGTTAACATACATAGCTCTCCACTCTTTCTGTTTACTAAGCTCCTGTAGTGAGCCATCCATTTGAATTAAAGTGTCACCTAGTGATTCTTTTGCAATAAGGGTACTTACCTTAGACTTAGTAGCGGAGTTTTGGTTCGCCCCATCAGGATTGGTACTTACTGCTCTGGTGTAAAAGTGGGTACCCACCCCCGACTTACCTAGTTTAAAGCCCTTCGAAGTAGGCGGGCTAGCCTGTGTCCGAAGACATTCTTACCTCTGTTGGTCAGGTGGAGTCCGTCTGGACCCTGTAGTCCCTGTAGTGCCTCTCCGTGATTCAGGAATCCGAAGTTCATCTCCCGGCACCATCGTTGTAGCCACTCGTCCCATTAAGTTCCAATCTCCAATCCCCTGAAATAAAACCCTGTCCCCAAAACAAAATCTATGACCCCCCTCCCGAGCCCTACCATTCCCCCCCCCCCCTCATCACTAGGACCTATCCAGGGTACATTGCTTGCTTCATTGTTCCCAGGTGGCTGTGGTCCATTTAAGCTGCCACCTGGCACCAGAATCTAAGATGGCACCTCTCCCTCCTAACAACTCTAGGGTTCAGAACTCTTGGAACATAAGAACATAAGAATTGCCACTGCTGAGTCAGACCAGTGATCCATTATGCCTAGCAGTCCGCTCACGCGGTGGCCCTCTGGTCTAAGACCAGCACCCTATCTGAGACTAGCCCCACCAGTGCACGTTCCTGTTCAGCAGAAACTTGTCTAACTTTGTCTTGAATCCTTGGAGGGTGTTTTCCCCTATAACAGCCTCTGGAAGAGCGTTCCAGCTTTCTACCACTCTCTGGGTGAAGAAGAACTTCCTTACGCTTGTACGGAATCTATCCCCTTTCAACTTTAGAGAGTGCCCTCTTGTTCTCCCTACCTTGGAGAGGGTGAACAACCTGTCCTTATCTACTAAGCCTATCCCCTTCAGTACCTTGAATGTTTCGATCATGTCCCCTCTCAATCTCTCTGTTCGAGGGAGAAGAGGCCCAGTTTCTTTAATCTTTCGCTGTACGGCAGCTCCTCCAGCCCCTTAACCATCTTAGTCGCTCTTCTCTGGACCCTTTCGAGTAGTCCTTCTTCATGTACGGAGACCAGTGCTGGACGCAGTATTCCAGGTGAGGGCGTACCATGGCCCGGTATAGTGGCATGATAACCTTCTCTGATCTGTTCGTGATCCCCTTCTTTTTCATTTCTAGCATTCTGTTTGCCCTTTTTGCTGCCGCTCACATTGTGTGGACGGCTTCATTGACTTGTCGATCAGAACTCCCAAGTCCCTTTCCTGGGAGGTCTCTCCAAGTACCGCCCCAGACATCCTGTATTCGTGCATGAGATTTTTGTTATCGACATGCATCACTTTACACTTATCCACGTTGAACCTCATCTGCCATGTCGATGCCCATTCCTCGAGCTTGACTATGTCACATTGCAGATCTTCGCAATCCCCCTGCGTCTTTACTACTCTGAATAACTTCGTATCATCCGCAAATTTAATCACTTCGCTCGTCGTACCTATGTCCAGATCATTTATAAAGATGTTAAAGAGCACGGGTCCAAGCACCGAGCCCTGCGGCACTCCACTGGTGAAGCTCTTCCAGTCCGAGTATTGTCCATTTACCCCACTCTCTGTTGGAGGGAGGGGGGATAGTGAATCCATACTAACAAACTGTTGATAGCACCAGTGCAACTATTTGAAGTGGCGGTAAGTGCAGCAACTTTATTAGCAGTGGTGACAGCTAGAAGTCATAACTTATAAGCAGGGCAGGATTAACCAATAGGCCCAGTAGGCACGTGCCTAGGGCCCGAAATGATCAGGGGGGCCTGATAAAGGAGGGCATCAACATTGTTTTTTCCAAATGGCGATAGGCCCCTCCAGCATCAATCAGCAATGCGGGCCCCCACCCCAATTGGCAACGCAGGCCTCCCCCCAATCAGCAACGTGCCCCCCATCAACAGAAAGTAAGACAAGCAAGCAACATGGGTAAGAAAGGCAACGGGAACTGTAATTTTGCAAGCGGTGCTGCTTGCCCAAAGCTTCCCTCTGACACAGCTTCCTGTTTCCGCCTGGGTGTATTGTGGGGTGGGCCGGGCAGGGGGCCCAGTGTACTTGTGTGACTAGGGGCCCTCGACAAATTAATCCTACCCTGCTTATAAGGACCTATATGTAAGCTGCTACAAAGCAGGTTCTGTGACAGCTTGGGTCAATATGAATGTCTTTGTTGCCATTTCACAACATAAATGATTGTGTGCTGTCAAATGGATATTTATGTTCCTGTTTTTCCCATCCATAATTTTAGAAACGTTCCCCCCCCCTAATGGATATTCCTATTGCACATAGCCAGTATACAGATCCACTTCATTATGTATCTTAGAAAAGGCTCTGAATCGGCAGATGAAACATAGAAATAGACGGCAGATAAGGGCCATGGCCCATCTAGTCTGCCCACCCCAAAGACCCTCCCCTACCTTTCTCTGTGAATAGATCCCACGTGTCTATCCCATTTGGCCTTAAAATCAGGCACGCTGCTGGCCTCAATAACCTGAAGTGGTGTTCCAAAATAGGAGCAGAACTTCAGATTAGAGGTCTGCACGGGAACGGGGATCGCGGGGATCCCGCGGGTCCCGCGGGGATCCCGCGGGTTCCCCCCTGGCCCACGGGACTCCCACGGGGACGCCCCCTGGCCCACGGGACTCCCACGGGGATGCCCCCCTGACCCACGGGACTCCCACGGGGACGCCCCCTTGCCCACGGGACTCCCACGGGGATGAAAACAACCTACCTAAATTCTGGCGATGCAAGCATGCAGCTTACAAGTCTGGCGTCGCGTCGGGAAATAGCCATGTTGAGCAGTGAGCTCAGCACGTACACAGATGAAAGCCTTGCTTGCTGATTGGTCCGGCGGCCCCGCCCCACCGTGCCGCCGGACCAATCAGCAAGCAAGGCTTTCATCTGTGTACGTGCTGAGCTCACTGCTCAGCATGGCTATTTCCCGACGCGGGCATTAGGCTGTTTTTTGTCATTTCGGGTGGGGGATGGCAGCGGCAGCAGCAGCCTGAAAAAGAAATCTTCCTGGCCGGGTTCGGTGTCATGCTCCGGAGCTTCTACAGCCTTCCTATCTCCCTCTCCCTTCTACCTGCGGCTCTCTTCAGCAACTCAGCAGCAACGATCGACACAAGCTTCTGGCGTCGGGGCCTACCCTCTGCGAGTCCCGCTTGTTTCAACTTCCTTTTTCCACAAAGGTGGGACTCGTAGAGGGAAGGCCTCGATGTCGGCAGCTTGTCTTGATCACCGCTGCTGACGAGTTGCTTAAGAGAGCCGCGGAGCAGGGGGGTGTTGCCAGGTGCAGGTAGAAGGGAGAGGGCCAGATGCAGGACTCGTGGGTGAGGGAGGAGAAGAGAGAGGGGAGAGAAACAAAAGGAAATATTTCATACTGGGCTGGGCCGGAGTGGAGAGAGGGTGGAAAGATTCTGGCTACAGGGTGCAGTAACAAAGGAAAAGGGGGGAAAGCTGAAAATGGACATAGTGACACAAAGAAGAGAAAGGGTAAGCAGGACCTTCTGAATAAGGATAGAGATACAGAGGGGACATGAAGAGGAGGTGAAATAGAGACATAGAAGTAATGCTGAAAAAGTGTGTGTGGGGGGGGGAGATAAAGACATTGAAAGGGCAAATGGTGAATATGGGGTAAAGACAAGGACAGAGACAAATGAAGATTCTGAAAAAGTGGTGAGATAGGGATATAGGTGAGATGGACACAAAGAAGGGTGATGCTGGAAAATAGGTGGAATGGTAATTCTGACAGACACAGAAGGGAAATGCTGGATCAAGGAGAGATGGGGCTCAGGCTGGATGGAATGAGGAGAAATGCCTTGTTGGCCCGGAACTTCCTCTCCTACGTCAGAATTGACGTCAGGGAGCGGAATGCTGGTCAGCGCGACGCTTCTGCAGGGAAAGCTTGGGACAGCGGTGGCTTGGGGACTATTCCCCGATGGCGGTGGCAGCAAACCGAGTGGCTTGGGGGAGGGCACGGAGAAAGAAAGAAAGGGGGCAGACAGAGAGACAGAAAGAAGGGGGAACAGGGAGACAGAAAGAAAAAGTTGGGGGAGAGAATGAGGTCTGGAGGAGAGGAAACATACAGGAGGCTGAAAGAAAGGAAGAAAGATTGGATGCACAGTCAGAAGAAGAAAGTGCAACCAGAGACTCATGAAATCACCAAACAGCAAAGATAGGAAAAATGATTTTATTTTCAATTTAGTGATCAAAATGTGTCTGTTTTGAGAATTTATATCTGCTGTCTATATTTTGCACTATGGCTCCCTTTTACTAAACCGCAATATTGTTTTTTAGCGCAGGGAGCCTATGAGCATTGAGAGCAGCGCGAGGCATTCAGCGTAACTCCCTGTGCTAAAACCTACTATTGTGGTTTAGTAAAAAGGGAGGGGGTGTATTTGTCTATTTTTGTATTTTGTTACCGAGGTGACATTGCATAGAGTCATCTGCCTTGGGAAATGTATATGGCAGATATCTTTGTTTTGTGTTCAAAAGAAAAGGAAATGCATTTCTGGTTTTATTTCTACAGTGTTGAAGTACTTGTTGGCCCTTGCTGTGACTGGTGGGGATCCCCAAGCACCGCCAGCAGAGGACCTCCTCTAGAGATGGTCAGAACTCCCCTCCACCAAGCGCAGCAGTCGCTGGCAGCATCCATGAGCCACTGAGGTGCCAGCATCTGTGACTCAGGGATGCTACTGCTGCCTGCCAAGCTTGGCAAAAGGGACCCCAGGCCAACTGCAAAGGAAGTCCTCAGCTGACAGTTTGTGGGTTCTCATCAGCTGAGTATTTATATTTTATATTTACATTAGAGGTTCTGGTAGAAACCCATTTACAAAGTATGTATTCTTCCCAATTAATATTTCCAAATTAATAGTCTCTTTGCTTATTTGTAAATGGGTCTCTACCAGAGCCTTTAATTCAGTAGCATAATTAAATAAAATAACTATTTCTGAAGTTTATAGGGAAGGATGGTGACGGAGGGGATTCCTCGCGGGGACGGGTGGGGACGGAGGGGATTCCTCGCGGGGACGGGTGGGGACGGAGGGATTCCTCACGGGGACGGGTGGGGACGGAGGGATTCCTCACGGGGACGGGTGGGGATGGGTGGGATTTTGGCGGGGACGGGTGGGGACGGGTGGGATTTCTGTCCCCGCGCAACTCTCTACTTCAGATGTCCCATCTTGGATTTCTAACTTTAGATTTGAATGTCCTTTCTAAAATGCCATTCTGTGTATTTATAGAACAGACTCATTTCTGAGCTGAAAAAGAAGGTTTTTGCCATCAAAAGCTATTAAAAATGTATTTTTTTGTCCAATACATAGGTATCAACTTATTTTATTTCCTCTGTTTTCTTTCTATTTATTACCTTTAGAACAGCCTGAAATAGGCGCTTTCTTTAGCTCCCAACCAAGGCAACTTTTTATATGCAATATTACCTTTACATATATACATTTAAAAATAAATGATGACTACAAAAATGAATATTGATCTGTTAATAAGCAAAATACAGTGTTCCTTTTTTAATATTATAGTTTATTATACACTCTATTATATTTTTATTGCGAACTGCCATGATCTCCTATAGCCTAGCATTATTGCAAATTTTAATAAACCTAAGGCCTCCTTTTACGAAACTGCAATAGCAGTTTCTAGCACGGGGAGCCATGCTGCTCCCGATGCTCATTGAGTTCCTATGAGCGTTGGGAGCAGCACAGGCCATTCAGCGTGGCTCCCCGCACTAGAAACTGCTAGCGCAGTTTTGTAAAAGAGGGGGTTAGTAAACATTTATGCTTTGCATTGAAAATAGGATGGGGTATGTAAATATGAGAATGAATAGGGTGTAATTCAGATTAACTAACATTCTTTTGAAAAAGAAAAGCAAATTTTCTTTTGTCCAGTTACCTGTATTGGTAGTACCACAAGAGCAACACAGATCATAATGACCACCAGTAACTTTGAAGGCCAGATTTTCGGTGTAACATCTCCAAATCCCACAGTGGAAAATGTCACAATGCAGAAATAGAGGGAATCAAAGAGAGTCAGCTTGTTTCCAGCTCGTTCCAAATGTTGAATTCCACAAATGCTAATATTTAAAAAACAAATAATATAAAGACTATTGGTAATGGAAATAATGCATATAAGTTGCAGTACATTTTTTAGATTGATCATTTCTAATAAACATTTATAGATACTGATGCACCTGAAGGAAGAAATTACCAAGAGACCAATGTAAAAACAATAAAGGTGAGTCCCTAAATTCAGGCACTTAAACTAGATATATATTTTCAGTAGAGGAGGTTTAGTTTTAAGGTGAAAAATTCACCTAAATTTATGAGCCCAAAACTGAGGCCTCCTTTTATGTACCTAGATTTGGAGTAACATTTGGAAATTGTAGGTAAGTTTACATGTTTAAAAAACAGATCTATAAATGTAAATTGTCATTATCATTAAGATATAATTGTTAGAAAAGGCACAACTTGTAAGTACGAGGTTGAATCAAAAATTAAAGGCAATTGTTAAATAACACGATAACTGGAACAGAGCTAGCAAAATGCAACATATGTACTCATACATTGCCTGTTGGGTTGTTCATCCACACACAGTACAGTGCTCAGTTTTTGGTCATGTGGCAGTTATGAGGTTAGAAACATGGATGATCCATTGCAAGATTGCACCATCGAAGAACAATGTGCAGTAGTGTGCTTTCTTTGGGCAGAGAGAGTGAAACCTGTGAAAATTCACCATCAGATATTGACTCAGTATGGACATAGCACCATGAATCAACAAAAAGCTTATGAGTGGGTAAAAGCAGGAAGAACAGGTGTAACTCACAAAGATTGTCCTGGTCACCCATCAATATCACACACACAAGAGCACATTGACAGGATTACTCTTCTTTGATTAAAGAAGAGTGATGGATAATGGTGTCTCAACTGGTTGCAAATGTGGATATCAGTTATGGATCTGCATTTGCCATAATGCATGATGACATGAAGACTTGGCTCTTCTCCAAAACGTAACCCGTCCCCTCCCTACTATTATCACACCTAACCTCTCTCTTACTTACTTTATAAACCCACTGGAGTTCCGCTGCTTCCTAACCATGTAAACCGTGTCGAGCTCCACCTGTGGAGATGATGCGGTATATAAACCCAAGATTTAGATTAGATTAGATTAGACATGAGATACAGGAAAGTCTGCGCATGATGGGTTCCCAAACAGCTTACTAATCTGCACAAGCAACAGGGTGTGGAGGTTGCAACCCAGTTCCTGAGATGGTATGAAGAAGATCCGAGTATTCTGGAGAGAACTGTCACCAGCGACGAGACATGGGTGTATCACTATGACCCAGAGAGAAAAAGACAAAGCATGATGAAGTATAGGAAGTGGTGCTAACCTGTTTTTGGGAGCAGCCGAAAAACCTCTCTGCAGGAATGCAGAAGCTAGTTGTACGATAGAACAAATACGTCATCTTTCATGGGGACTATGTGGAAAAGTTACAGTTACTTCTTTTAAAGCCGTTAAATGTATTTTGCCTTTACTTTTTGATTTGTATAATGTCCATAGGGGGATGATGCTTAAAAAAAAAAGTTCCCCATTTATCGATTGACTTTTCTGTTGTGTAATGCTTGCTTTGGCATAGGGTTACCATATTTAGCTGCGTAAAAAATGGAACACATGGCCCCGCCCCTTCTGCCCCAGCCCTACCCCTGTTCTGCTCCCAAACCCATCCCCCCAAAGCCTCATCTCTTTTTCACCAATCTCCAGGCCACTTCTGGAGGGCCTCCGAGCATGTGATATCTGCACATGCTCGGAGGCCCTCCAGATGTGCTTGGAACTCAGGGCTTTCCAAAACCCACTGGGTTTTGGAAAGTATGTACAGGCACCCAGACAGGGTGTTCCCTACTCGGGGAACCGAAAAAACATTATCCTCCACAGATCCTATATTGAGTGCCTGATGCTGAGAATCTACCTCCATGGCCACCTAAATTTAGGAGCTTTATAAAATCAGGATCTTAAATTTAAGAACCTAGGCAGTGCCATAGCTAGGGGGGTGGGGGGTATGGACAGACTGCCCTGAGCACCAGGACCTCTCCTCCTCTCAATCCTTTTCAAAACCTTTGCAGCAATGACCATCTTCTAGCTACTGCTTGCACCAGCCTCAGTCGTCCTTGATTTCATCAATGAATTTTACTTCCCTGATGTTACATTTACTCGGTCAATATTGGGGTAGTTGAAATCACTAAATACACTATTACTCCATCCCCTTCTATTGAGAAAGAGGCAGAAAAACAAAAAAACACTTTGGTGGAGAAAAAAAGATCTCACATAATATCGTGGAACTTAACAGAACAGCCAGTGCTAAAGCAAGTAAAGGAAGTTCACTTTTCATCATAGGTCAGGAAAAAAACTCCACCTTTGTGTTGAATATATATCTTATATGCCTCAATTAACAATAGGCAAGGAACACAAAAAATGGAATCCTGTACTCAATAAATAACTATGGATATCCAAACAGTAGTCAGTGAAAGGCCACACAATGTCCATGTATATAAGGGCCTTAATGTTTTCCTAAATACAATGGTCATTAAGTAAAACATTTTATTTTTCAGTAGCTTACTGTTCAGCAATTGCACCACACTAAGCACTTTGCCTAGTAGCAAATATTTTGTCTGGCCTTGTATCTTTATTGCAAACATAGCATTAGCTGCCAGAAATGCCTTGTTCAAAGAGAACTGTTGATTTTATAAACTAAAATATATTTGCTTTACAGTTTGAAAAGATTTTTAAAAATAAGAAGGAAATGTATAATTGGTTCTAGCAACTTCCAGAGAAACAAGTCAAACAATTAGGTGCCCGTTGCCAAATAATCCATTTTCTTGGAAATTAGCTTCCGTGGTGGAGGTGGTGATGAAGAGTGAATCTAAGTTCAAGACAAGTACATTGGATCTCTGTTTGAGAGGAAGGGAAAGTGGATGGCTCTGTTGGGTAGTGCTGTCCGATTCAGGGAAAAATATTTCAATTAGATTCGCTTTTCTTGCCCAATCCATCCTGGCATGTTTAATTTGTAGCCTTTCCACCCACCCTACCCCTTTCCCTTCTCCAACCCCATGCTGGTGCTGTGGTGTAAACAAAATAAAAGACTTTTCCTCTCTGTTAGGTCCTAGCACACATTTGCTGTCTAACACCAGCTCTAGCAGGAAACACATTTGAAATCTGACATATTGTAATCACAAAATAGAAAATAAAATTATTCTTTTCTACCTTCCACTGTGATATCCAACATTTGTTTCTTTCCCACTGTATACCATCTCTCTCTCTCTCTCCCTGCCTTGTGCCCCGAGTCAAACCTCTCTATTCCCCTGCATGCAACATCTTTCCCTTTCTCCCCTTCATTATCATGTGCAACATTTCTTTCTCTCTCCCCATGCACCATCTCTCTCTGACCTCCACCCTATATCTAATATGTCTCCCTCTCTGTTCTCCATGCATGTCTCCCTCCCCTCCACCATATGCAGGATAGACCCCTCTAGTGGTGTAGTGAGGCGCCCAAGATGGTGGTGCCCCTCCCTCACCCTCTTATCTGCCCCCCACCTCATCTATTCCTCCCCCCACTCCCTCCTGACATGTGCATACCTTCCCTTCTGCCATACCACTTAAACATTCCTTCTGTTTGTGCCAGTGTTGGCTCTTCCTCTGACATCACTTCCTAGGAGTGGGTCCAGGAAGTGACATCAGAAGAAGAGCTGATGCTGGTGTGAGCAGCAGGTTGGGGTAGCTGTTTGCACTGTGAACGTTAAAGAGGTACAGGGGAGGAGAGGGGAGCGGAAGGGGCACGTACGCACAGAAGTGGGTGGGGGCAGGGAAAGAGTAGAGGGGCAGAGAGGAGGACGAGTGTCGGTGCCCCAACCAAGATAGCGCCCATGGTGGACCAGTCCCCCTTACTATGCCACTGTCTCCCTCTCAACCCTTTCTACCTCTTCTCTCCCTTCCTCTCCTCCACCCCAATTCTTCCTTTCTCCTCTCTCCCCCCATTAGCAGCATTTTTCCTCCCCTCTCACCCAATCCCTTGTGTAGCAGCTTTCCATCCATCCCACCCACCCATCCCGCTGTGCAGCAGCATCTCACCGACTCTCCCACTGGCACCTCCTAAGGCACCACAGCAGTGGCGGTGGACAGTCAACAGTGGCATCCTCCAAATGGGCTACTTGCTCCCTGCCCCACTAGGGCTTTTCTCTATCATGACACCTAGGACAAACTGGGACTGACCTAAGACTCTAATTGGCCAGATCCCTAAGGCCTCTCTCATGGGGGATCTAGCCAATTAGACTCTTAGGCAACTCCCAGTGCATCCCAGAATGCACTGGGAAGTAGGCATAAGACTCCAGTTGGACCAGGCGCCTAAAGCCCTTCCTATGGGAGGGGCCTTAGGCACTTGGGCCAATCAGGGCCTTAGGCCCCTCCCCAGTGCACTGGGAAGGGGAAGACCCACCATTCTGAAGAGGTGGGCCTGTTGGTCAGAGAGAGTAGGCATCCCTCCATCTGGCCTTCCTGTTAAAGGTATGGGGGGTTCATGTGGAATTTTGGGGGAGGTGATTCAGGGGGTGCCAACAGGAGGGAGTGGACATCCCTCCTGCTAGGGATTATTTTGCAGTTAGTGGCAGGAGAGAGTGGGCATCCCTCCTGCCAGCCGACTTGCAGTGGGGGTTGGGGTCCCCTGTTACGGCCACTGAGCTGATCGCGGCAGGGAGATTTCCATCCTGTGATCAGTTTAGAGTCGCACCTATTTGAAATGTAGGCTAGGATTTCAAAGGCCTACATTTCAGGTGCCTATCGTGGCCCTAGGAAGATGCCTACGGCCGCTTAAGTTCACCCAAAGCCACTTCTTGGAGAAACCACGCCCATGCCCAGCCTTGGGTGAGCTTAAGCATACCCACCTGTCTGCCTCAATTGAGACAGATGCCTACAGTGTAGGCGACCTGCCTCGGGTTGTTTTTTTTAGAAAATGTGCATCCTGATTGGCTGGTTAGACAGTGGTAGGATGCCTACCGCTGCCTACAATCGGGATGCCGTTTAAAAAATGTGGCCCTTAATGTCTACTAAATAGGTAGCATTGAGGATCATACACTAATGGCAGATACTAATTTTGCAATTTGCTCATGGTCATTAAAAAGAAAATGGCACTGTCGGCCATATTTAGATTGTGAGCCCACTGAGACAGGGAAAATACTTAGAGTAACTTATAGTTTATGTTGTATTAACCACTGTGATCTGTTGCTCAGAAACAGCGGTATATCAACCACTGAATAAATATAAACAAACATCTTAGGACCACTCTAAAAAGAGGCCTCAGCATGTAGGAAACCCATGTGCTAAAAACAGTGCCAGCTACTTTTTAACTCAGCTTAGTAAAATGACCCCCTAAGTTCTTTCTCCGTTCTTGGGCAGTTACAAAAGGGCCCTCTAAATACAGTGCAGTAGAACAGACATGGGCAAATCCGGTCCTCGAGGGCCGGAATCCAATCAGGTTTTCAGGATTTCCCCAATGAATATGCATGAGACTAGTTGCATGCACTGCTTTCAATGCATATTCATTGGGGAAATCCTGAACACTCGATTGGATTCCGGTCCTCGAGGACCGGAGTTGCCCATGTCTGCACTAGAATCTGACATAATGTATTATCAGACAGAAAGTTTCATGCAGTAAGAGAAAGATGCCACCTTAGCTTTTTGAAGCCTGCTTGATTTTGTGAATGTGAAAGGGATTTGTTTTATGTTTTTTGGGGTTTCCTTTTAAGAGGCACCTCCTTAGATTTTTAATCCTACTTACTTTTACATAGGTGAATGTGAGAGAGTGATTTGCCTCAAAAGAAGTGGGGAGTGATTTCTTTTTTTCCCCTTCTAGCAGTTTTTCCCTGATGCAGCCTAGGGGTGAAATGTGGCCACGTTGGATTTAGCTTATCTAATAAATTGCAGTTTCTGTGATATCACTGGTCTGCTCTGTGTTTCTGCCTGTGAGAATATTTGCAGATCATCTCCTCTTCATGTTATCCATAATGCATTGTCATGCAGGATATTGAAACATGCAATGTCCAGATTCAACAAGGCACCTTTTGGGGGGTATTGCCTCTATTTTTTTAAATTGCTGATCATGTAATAATGCTACTATTACTATATAGTACTTACAGAGATTTCATGCAAGAGCACCTCCTATTTAGGAGACACTGATGCCCTGATTCTATAAAAGGCACCCAAAGATAGACATGCTATTAAATGCACAGTTACAGACTAGGTTCAAATTAATTAGCTTAATTAGTGCTTAATTGGATATAACTATCAATAATTGGCTTAACAAGTGATAATTAATATTAATTAGGACTTATGTGTGTAACTGATCAATGGGCTAGATTCACAAAGCAAACTGATCATGTACCGATCGGTTTGCGACCCCTTAGTGACCTGATTTCCCTCTGGCCTGATTCACTAACTTCTCCTGCGATCCGTGCATGTAAATGAGGGGAACTGCATGAAAAGTAGGTAGGGATGCGATTCACTAAATAAATTTCCCGATCCGACTGGGCTGGGGAACCAGTCTTTTTGACTCTCCAGCTCCATTAAGCCCTGCTCTCTGCCCTGTTCTCTGCTGGCCCTGCTCTCTGCTGCTCAGAATCTCTCCCACCCTTCCCCGCACTGTGAGCCTGTGGTTTTAACCCTGGCCTACAATGTAAAAAAGTTAAATTTTTTTTAAAAAGTCATGGCTTAGACGCATGCCCCCCTGCGCTGCCCCCTATGTGCTGATGCCCCACAAAAGGCAGGAGGGATGCTGGGCTCAGCCCACCTCCCTCCCTCCCTGTACCTTAACCTAGGCAGGCCGGCAAGGCTGGGTCCACCCCCTCCCTGTACCTTTGTAATATCATTGGAAACAGGAGGGGTGCTCAGTCCCTCCTGCTTCACGCCTTCTCCGCCACAAGTGCGGCCTTAGGCCATGTCGCGATGTATCATCAGATGCACGGGGAGGGACCTAAGGCCCTGATTGGCTGAGGTGCTTTGGGCTCCTCCCTTTGGAGGGGCCTGGGGCACCTCAGCCAATCAAGGACTTCCTTAGGGAGGAGTCTATGGAAGTCCCTGATTGGCCATTGTTTTAAAAAAAGGTACAGGGGTGTATGATTTAAAAGGTATGGGGTGTTTAAAAGGGTTCGGGGGTATGGGGGATGATTTAAGATACTGGGAAGCTACATGGGGGTCATGGGGATGATTTAAGGTACTGGGGGGGTACATGGGGGTATGGGACCTGCCTGCATGTCATTAGGCCTGCCTGCCCTGTGCCCTGTCTCAGCCTACCCACTAGACCACCAGAGGGGGGACAGGATGCAGAGCCTGGGAAGGAGTGTGGGGTTGGGTGCAGAGCCAGGCAGGGAGAATTTGGTTCAGAATGTTTTTTTTCTTGTTTTCCTCCTCTAAATCTAGGGTGCATCTTATGGTCAGGTGCGTCTTATGGAGTGAAAAATACAGTGTATTATTTAGAGGCTGGCCGGCTAAGTTAAGTAACTCCTCCCTTTTATCAAGCCACATTAGGGTTTTCTATCGCTGGCTGCTGTGGTATAAAATCTGGCTCTCATAGGTATTCTATGAGCATCAGAACTGTTACCACAGTGGCTGGTGATGAAAAACCCTAATGCGGCTTGATAAAAGGGAACCTAAGATAGTCTATTTTTGGCTGCTAAAAAGTTAGCTGATTAGTGTTGAATATCACACAGCTGATTAACTTTCCAGCAGCTATCTCCCCCCCCAGATATTCAATGCTGATCACATAAGAACATAAGTATTGCCTCTGCCGAGTCAGACTATAGGTCAATCACGCCCAGCAGTCCGCTCCCGCGGCAGCCCCCCAGGTCAGGGACCTGTAAGTGATCCTTTACTTAAGACATTTTGTCCTGTATAGTACCCCTCTAACTATACCCTTCAATCCCCTTTTTCTTCAGGAACTTATCCAACCCCTTTTTGAAACCCAAAATCGTACTCTGCTCTACCACCTCCTCTGGAAGCACATTCCAAGTATCCACCACCCTCTGAGTGAAGAAGAACTTCCTAGCATTTGTTCTGAATCTGTCTCCCTTCAATTTTTTTGAGTGCTCTCTTGTTCTTGTTTCCCCCCACCAGTCTGAAGAATCTCTCCCTCTCTACCTTCTCTCTACCCTTTATGATCTTGTAGGTTTCTATCATGTTCCCTCTAAGTCTCCGTTTCTCCAGGGAAAAGAGCCCCAGTTTCTCCAGCCTCTCAGCATATGGCACATTTCCCATGCCCTTTATCATCTTTGTTGCTCTTCTCTGGACTCTCTTGAGTGTTGCCATATCCTTCTCAGTATTCCAGATGCGGGCGCACCATCACCTGATTTAGCGGCAGGATAACTTCTTTGGTTCTGGTAGTGATTCCTTTTTTGATAATGCCCAACATTCTGTTCACATTCTTTGAGGCCGCTGCGCATTGTGCCCCTGGCTTCATTGTTTGGTCCACCAAAACCCCCAGGTCACTTTCTAGGTTGCTTTTCCCCAATACCATTCCCCCCATCTTGTAGATGTACATCGGGTTTCCTTCCCCTATATGCAAGACTTTGCATTTCTCTACATTGAAGCACATTTGCCATTTATTTGCCCATTCACTCAGTTTGTTCAGGTCCTTTTGTAGTTCTTTACATTTCTCAACAGTTCTAACCCTACTGAAGAGTTTTGTGTCGTCCGCAAATTTTATAGCTTCGCACTTTGCCCCTACTTCCAGGTCATTAATGAATATATATTGGTCCCAGTGATTTGTCAGTTTTTAATCTATCTATCTGTTTGAGTACGTCTTCGAGGCTCACCTCTATTGATAATAATTTTTCCTCCTGATCCCCCTTGAAGATTTTTTCTGGTTTCGGCATGTTGGATGTGTCCTCTTTCGTGAAGACTGACGAGAAGAATGTGTTTAATCTATCTGCCACCTCCTTTTCATCCTTTATCACTCCTTTCCTGCCTCCCTCATCCAGGGGTCCCACTTCCTCCCTCGCCGGTTGTTTTCCTTTCACATATTGAAAGAATGGTTTAAAATTCCATGCCTCCTTGGCAAGTCTCTCCTCATACTCTTTTTTCGCTGTTCTGACCACACGGTGACATTCTTTTTGATGTTTCCTGTGCTCTTTCCAGTTTTCCTCAGTTTTATCCTTGTTCCACTTCTTGAATGATTTTTTCTTGTCTCCTATCACCTTCTTAACTTTATTTGTTATCCATGCCAGGTCCTTTGGTTCTTTGTGCTCCCTTTTATAAATCTGGGTATGTATAGGTTTTGCGCCTCGTTTACCGTGTCCTTGAATAAGGCCCAGGCTTGCTCCACCGTCTGTGTTTTCCTGGAGCTGTTCTTGAGTTTTCTCTTTACCATCTGCCTCATGGCGTCATAATTCCCTTTCTTGAAGTTAAACAATGTTGCAATGGTTCTCTTTCCCTTTGGCATTTCTATTTCAACTTTGAATCGGATCATGTTGTGATCACTGTTTCCTAATGGTCCTACTACTTCCACTTCTTGTGTCGGTCCTTTCAGCCTGCTGAGGATTAAATCCAGAATAGCTGTCCCTCTCATTGGTTCCTTGACAAGCTATTCCAAGAAGCAGTCCCGTACAGCTTCCAGGAACCCCGTTTCCTTTGAACATTTTGAAGCTCCAAGGCTCCAGTCTATCCCGGAATAGTTGAAATCTACCATAATTATGGTATTTGCGTTTTCGCATTCTCGTCTCAATTCGGCCCTCAGTTCTTCATCCATTGCTTCTGTTTGTCCAGGTGGGTGGTAGTACAGTCCCATCTTTATCTCGGTTCCCTTTCTTCCTGGTATTTTAACCCATATTGATTCTGGTTGTTTATTTGTCACTGCTGCGTCCACTCCGGTCGAGTGAATGGTATCCTTTATATAAAGTGCTACTCCTCCCCCTTTCTGATGCGCCCTGTCTCTTCGGTAGAGCTTGTACCCCGGCAGTACTATATCCCATTTGTTTTCTTCATTCCACCACGTTTCTGTGATCGCTATGACGTCTAGGTTCTCATTTTTGGCCATGATTTCTAGTTCGCCCATTTTATTCTTCAGGCTTCTTGCATTAGTGTACATACAATTTAAGTCTTGATATTTTTGTTATTTTGTTATTTTCCCTTGCGATTTGTTGTCCTTATCGTCCCCTTCCTGTCCTGTAGACTCCTGTTTATCGACTCTTATGCTATCCCCTTGTGATATGTTCTTATTTTCCTGCATTTGTTCCTTCCCTTCCTTTTGTTTCTTTTCATCCTCCCCTTGTAGTAGACTCCTCCTAACCTCTTGATTCGTCTGGTTCTGTTGGTATTTCATCACCTGTTTTGTATCTTCAGTGTCTTCCCAGCATTTCCCCCACCCAGTATCCTTTCAGTATACTGTCTTCCGAATCATCAACGCCTGGTCGACTGTTGGCTTTCCCCTTCTTCTTAGTTTAAAGCTTGTTCTATTCCTTTCCTGACGTTGTTTGCTAGTAGTCTAGTTCCCGCCGTGCTCAGGTGTAGTCCATCTCTTCTGAAGAGCTTGTTCTTGCCCCAGAACGTTTTCCATTTCCTCACAAAGTGAAAACCCTCCTCTTCGCACCATCTCCTCATCTACGCATTAATTGATTGTAGTTCCATCTGCTTCTTCACATCAGCCCTCGGTACTGGAAGGATCTCCGAGAACGCTATCCTCTGTGTCCTCATCTTCAGCTTCCTTCCCAAGATATTGAACTGTTCAGTGAGTACATTCCTGTTGTAATCTCTCCTGGTGACAAAGTTTGTCCCGACGTGGACTATCACTGCCGTCTCCTCTGTCTCTGCTCCTTCCAGGATCCTATCGATTCTATCGGCGATGTCCTTAGTTCTTGCTCCTGGGAGACAGGTCACCAGCCTATCCTCTCTCCCTCCTGCTATGTGACTGTCCACCTGCCTTAGGATCGAGTCTCCCACCAGGATTGCAGATTTCCCCTTTTTCAGCCTCTGCTGTGGTAGCAGATCAGTGTCCTTGGTGCTTTTCGTTACTTCTCCCTCGAAGCGCCGGTAGGATCTTGCCTCTTCTTCTTGTGAGTTTCCTCCATGGGATCCTTCTGCCTTGGTGTTAGATGGTTCTTGTCCTCCGTTTAGTGCATTCTCCTCCTTCCTGTGCTGCTCGTGTTCCTGTTCTTCCATTCTCCTGTAGGCTTCCTCGATGAATTTCTCGAGTTCCCTGAATTGATCCTCGATGCACCTCTCTCTCATAGGGTATTCGGATGTCTGGTAAGGGTCTTCTGAGGCATAGTGCCCCTCCAGTTCCCGGATCCTGTGCTTCAGATGGCTGACTTCATTCTTCAAGCTCCTCAGTTCCTGACATCGTCCGCACACATACGACTGTCTCCCCAAGGGGAGGTAGTCGTACATGTAGCAGCCCGTGCAGTACACTGGGAAGCTCAACCCCTGGGCTCCTGCAGCTTCCATTCTTGTCCGCCCTCTAGAGATTCCTCTACACCTTCCTTGTGTGCTCACTCCTGTTCTTGGCTCTTCCTAGTCCTCTTTGTCTTTTGCTTCCTTCCGCTTGTGCATCGCGTTGTCCTTCTCCTCCTAGCCCTCTGTGCCTGCCAGTACCTTTTGTTTGTGTATGTGTGTGCTTTCTCTCTTCAGTTTACCTTTCCTCAGCCCTCTTCTGTTACCTTGTGCTTGTGTGTGTTCTCTCTGCCTGTGTGTGTTCTCTTTTTGGTTGTGTGTGGTCTCTCTGCTGCTGCCCTTCTGCTGAGGTGTGTGTATGTTACCTTTTGGGCCTACCCTTTTCCTATCTTCTGATCCTGCTACTTTTCTTTTCTTCTGGGCCTCCTGTGCCTGCCGCTTCCTTTGATCTTGTGTGGGTGCTGTCCCTCCTGGGCCTACCTGTTTTTTTGTCTTCTTGGACGCAGTGGCCCAGCCCTTCTTAAGGCTCTTCGTAAAGGTGCTCTCGCTAAGGCGAGCGCCTTTGCTGCTCGCCTTCGCCGCGTGCCGCACGGCTGCGCGTCGTTGCCTTCCCCCCTTTTAAGGGGGAGTTCAGGCGCTGACGCCGCTGGTGACGCACTGCGGGTGGGAGGAGCTAACTCTCACCGCTACCCGCTCCTCGCCGCCGCTGACCCGGTCCTTATCTCTTTACCTCTCCTCTTTGCCTGCTCCTGCTGCCTTTTCAAACGCTGCCGCTTACTCCCACTGCCACGTGGCTGCTTGTCCTTCGCGCTGTGGCTCCCTTCTTTTAAGGGGGAGTCAGGGCGCTGACGCCGCTGGTGATGTGGTGTGGGTGGGCGGAGCTAACTCCCCCCGCTACCCGCTCCTTGCCGCCGCTGTCCCGGTCCTTCCCTCTTTACCTCTCCTCTTTGCCTGCTCCTGCTGCCTTTTCAAACGCTGTCGCTTACTCCCACTGCTACGCGGCTGCTTGTCCTTCACGCTGCGGCTCCCTCCTTTTAAGGGGGAGTCCGGGTACTGACGCCGCCGGTGACGCGGTGTGGGTGGATGGAACTAACTCTCGCCGCTACCCGCTCCTCGCCGACGCTGACCAATGGTCCAACATTTAAATTCCAGACTCAGCGCTGACCATGGGAGTTAGCCAGACTGCCTCTCACATTCTGAATATTGGCCCTTTACAAAAAAAAAAGTCCACTCAAGTTGAATGCCTAAATCCAAATCATTAATAATTAAAAAAAACATTTAAAAAGTTACTGATGAAGGGGCTATCAATCAACAGCTGAAATTAGTGGAAAAAAGACCTCAGTACATATCAATATTAATATCCAAAGGATATTACAATTTATGACATTTTACGACTTTATGACATTTTACTTTATAAATTTTTCTGAAATGCACGTTCTTTGTGATTCGCTTTGAACCTTTGATAGAGATTTGGCAGAATACAAGCATCCTATTACAAAGAGCACTGACCGTTTTAGTAGTCATCCTCTGGACTGACTCCATCCTCTTTATATCATTTTGAAAGTGTGGTCTCCAGAATTGTACACATTATTGTAAATGAGTTTTATATAGATCACAGGTGTCAAAGTCGGTCTTCGAGGGCCAGAATCCAGTCGGGTTTTCAGGATTTCCCCAATGAATCTGCATAAGATCTATTTGCATGCACTGCTTTCATTGCATATTCATTGGGGAAATCCAGAAAACCCGACTGGATTCCGGCCCTCGAGGAGGGACTTTGACACCCCTGATATAGAGGCATCATCAGCTCCTTTTTTGTACTGGCCAGTCCTCTCTCTGTGCACTCAAACATCTTTCTAGATTTTGCAGTTGCCTTTTCGACATGTTTGGCCACCTTAAGATCATCGCATGTGATCACAGCCAAGCACTGTTCCTCTTTCGTGCACACAAATGCTACTGTTTTATAATGACAAATGGAGCTTTGAGAATTGAATTCAGATGTCTAGGTCAGGATAGCCATAGTATTTTACAAAAGGATCTGTCAAAGTATTTTCTAAAAAATAAAAAACTATAAGGGCACACTAGAGTACAAGTGTATTTGTAAAATGGCTACTCCTTCTGTATATGCTGTCACATGTGCACATAGAAAATATAAGCAGGACAAATCTGGCAGCTTCTACATGGACGTAGCAATTTTTAGATGTAGAAGTCTAGTTTTACAAACTTATCCCCTCTTTTACGAACACATAGCACTGGTTTTATGGTAATTGCGCCGATGCTCATAGGAATTCTATACGCATTGGAGCAGTTACCACCACTGCCGGCGCTAAAACCTGCACTCGTAAAAGAGGGGGCTAGACATGTAAGTGCAGCTAATTAAGTAATGAGGTACAATTTATTTTTCTTAATTTTGGAAGTGGGAAGAAACAAAAAGGGAGATTAAAGAGATAATGAGCATTTCAAAAAAATTGTATGTGTACTGTTGAGCTAGCATAAAACTCATAAACATAGATTCTCATTGAGAAAAGGGCAATACAGTAGTTTGCAGATTGTTGTCTTGCTAAAAGTACACCCCCGTTAGTCTCTTTTGAAGTCTCTACATGGTGTACATAGATTTCCACATGAAAATAGCAGCTTTCTGAAATTGAGATTTTCATGTGTATTCATGTGCAGATGTTCCTTTAATACCCCCATAAGTGCCTGTCTTCATAAAATAGACTCAAAATTGTAGCCTAGGTTTGGAAATAGAAAAGGTGCTCTTTTATAAAATGACCCTTTGTCTGCCCAAAGCCAAGGAAGCATTTTACATAATACATATAGGCTTTGTAAAAGTAAACATGATTTCTGGGACAGTTCTTAAAATCCATTACAAAATGAATAGACATTCATTGCTTTGTCACAAAACTGGAAGAAAGGAATGTACTAAATCCAGGCACTTGTGAAAAAACCACCATGGTTAACCACAAGAACCAACAACTTTGTTGCTACAGAGGACTCCAGTCTTGGCACAAGCTGATATTTTGCATTTTAAAAGGCATACTGATTGCTGCAGAATAAGTCAGAGCCTTTCTGAATGCTTCTAATATTTTTAAAAGATTAGAACAGGCTGGTACTTTATCATTAGGTGAACTCTGAGTAAAGTTCAGGTTGGTCATTTACCGAAACTGGAGTCCTTTCCAGTTAGCAGTATAAGCCTACCCCTTTCATGTGTCAGCATGTCAACATGAAGCTTCTATTTACTTAAAAAAGGAGCGCTCTGGAGCTCTCAAACATGCATTCATATTGTATAATAAGCTAGAGCTTATTTACATGCTACCAAAACTTTTAATTTTACTTTCCATAATAAATAAGAATGCGAGAGCTGTGCCATATGTTCATATCTTAAAAAATAAGAATGGTAGAAAGGGACAGTCACCCAAACCTTCACAGAATTGTGTTATACCTCAAAATTTGCCTCATCATGCAGTGTCATCATCCACATATATTTCTGAAAAGTTGTAACATGTACATTCAATTAATTATTTAACAGTATTATTAACTAACTAGTGTTAGTTGTTTAATGCTGGAATTACTGTACACTATGAGGTGCATAATCGAAACGAAAATGCATCTACAAACCTGCCTAAATCAGCACTTGGATGATCAAAAAGACAGGTCGTCCAAGTACCGATAATCGAACAGGGTTTTAGACGTATCTAAAACCAGCTTAGGCTTTTTGACTGCCTCTATGTGACCAAAGCAAAAAGGGGTGTTTTTGGAGGAGTGGGTAGAGTGAGAGGTAGGCGGATGTGGACCGACCTAGACTTAATCGTCCGGCAGCAATAATCAAAACGTTTAAAAGGTTGCCTGGATGGAACTTATATGTTTTGACTTAGACCAAGTCAAAGGTAAAAGTTCCGGATCGGGCCACTGGACCGATTGCGGCAGCCACAATCAGTTCAGCGGCCCAGGCAACCTGTTCCTCCCTCTGCCCTCCACAACGATCGCCAGTAGGAGGGATGCTCAATCCCTCCTGCCCAAACCTGCTGCGATCCCCTGCAACCTTTCCTGGCAGGAAGGATACCCAATCCCTTCCGCTGGACACTCCTGAAACCCCCTGAAAGCATTGCCAGCAGGAGGGATGGCAAATCCCTCTTAACAGAGACCCCCGAACCCACCGCGAGCATCACAAGCAGGAGGGATGCCCAATCCCTCCTGCCAGACATCCCAAACCCTCTGACAAGGTAGGCCGCCTGACCCCCACCCCACAGCCTGACCTGAAACCCTTAGCCCAGCCCGGGTTGGGGGGGGGGGTGGCTTAAGGAATTGGCTAAGGGATCAGGCCAATCTGAATCTTTGGCCTCTCCCAGTGCATAGTCAAAAGTGAAAAAACTAATTTGCCACTCTAATTCAAATTCCACACAATGCAAATTTAGTGAAGTTATCTAGCTATGAAGGAATGTGTCTCAGAGTACCACTTTAAGGGATCACATAAGCTTTCACCCTAATTCTCAGTGGTTATGGTTGTCTTTCATCGACCAAACCTTCATTTTATTAACTACTCTTGCATACTTAATTTAATCCGCTATAATAATACCCTTAGCGCACATGCGCACTTCAAACTTGATAGATCCGTGATCCGTGGTGCCGTACCCGCGCATGTACAGTGCCTGCCTCAGCTGATTTCCCGATCTACAATGCTGGCTGACTTCTGACTACCCAACCCTATTACTCCGAAACTGGAAGTTAAGTCATGAGGGGGAAGGGAGGAGAAGCGAAGCCGGCAAGCACAATGTTAGAGCCCCGGAGCATGGCCAAATTTGTTTCCTGGCTAGGGAGGCATTGGCGGGAGAGAGGGCATGGAGGGAGGCTTCAACTTGCTGCTCTTGTTTGCTTCGGCTCTTCCTCGCTGCTGGGTCTTGCCTTTGCTGAAACAGAAAGTAGGTGGGACCTGGCAGCGACGAAGGCCCGAAGCAAGCAGTAGCAGCGAGTTGTGAATGCTGCACTGGCGACGGCTGTGTGAGACCCGGGAGGGGGGGAGGGGGAGAGAGAATGCAAAATGCTGCTGATGACTGCGGGGGAGGGAAGGGGGGGGAGAAATGCTGCCAACGGCTTTGAGAGACCGCAGAGGGAATGCTACTGCAGCACCCTTTTGGGAAGAGAGAGGGAAAGAGGGAGAAGGAAGACCAGGGAAAGGTTGTGTGGGGGGGGGGGGGGGGAGAGAAATGCTGCTGTTGCACAGTGGGGAGGTAAAAGAAAGGGAGAAGGGCTACTGCTGGACAGGGGGAACAAGGAAGGGGTGCTCCTAGACATGGGGGAGGTACAAGGAAGTAAGAAGGGCTATTGATGGACAGGGAGAGCAGGGAAGGAGTGCTTCTGGACATGGGGGAGGTAAAAGGAAGGGAGAAGGGCTACTGCTGGACAGGGGGAGTAGGAAGCAAAGAAATAAAGAGAAAGACAGAAAGAAACAATGGTCTCAGCGCCCCATTGTGCTAAAAGTTTACACATCTATTCTATCACCCGTTAATGTAATGGGCTTAAACACTAGCAATTTAATAATTTACTCATATTTTATCTGATTTTCTTTCTGAGCTTTTCAAAATCAAACTACTTTTTTTAAGTTCAAAAAGTTTTATGTGAAATTTTAGTTACAAAACATAGAAATTCATGTGGCATCAAATAAACATATACAAATCTGATTAATAAAGAGAAATACCATACAATGCCACTGGGAGAACTTGTAATATGAATAATAACTAGAAAAGAAGAAGGAAGGAAAGGAAAGGAAAGCATAGGAAGAGGGAAGCAAACAGAAAATAGGCTAAGCAGAAAGACCTGAGTACAGTACCAAAATTCACTGGTAAAATCTATATGTCAATAAATGAAGTATACTACGGTGTTACTTCAACCAGCAATTCGATAGATAACAGTAGGCTCTACACATACATGCAATGTCAAAAATTTATAAACATGTATCGATCAAGAGACCCTAAATCATGGCAAGTCAATCTGGGATAGAATAAGGCAGTTAGATCGTACCGCTGCGATGCATTCAAATTTAGCTGTCATACAGATTGTGTTCCACCATACATATTCCACAGATTCCAGATTTTTCTAATTGGAGAGGATGAGCTTTATAGCTATATAGACTAATATATGCATTAAGCTATCAGAGTCTCTTGGTAATGCCAATGAAGATTCATGACCACCAACAATAATGGTATTGAAGTCCAAGGGGGAGGACATTTGAAGCAAGGAACATATGTCTGTCCATACTTTGTTCCAAAAGATCCGATGCATTGGGCAGTCAAATAACATATGACGAAGTGTACCGCTTGTATTGCCACAAGACCAACATTTGTCTGACGTGTTAGGACTGAATTTAGATAGCCTACAGGGAGTCTAATATGCTCTGTGTATGAGGAAAAAGGATATATGAAGAAAGGATGCAGCTCTACACACAGAGGCAGTGTGCGTCCATAGATTTTGCCATACTTCTTCAGTCATATCCAATTGCAGCTCAGAATTCCATCGATTCTCCATTTCTCGCGGTCTCAATGATTTTTTTAGTCTTATAATCTTGTACCACTGGGATGCTTCCTTTGGCTTGTGAATGATTGAGATACACAAAGAAAGGACATCCGGCATAACATCAACCAGTGGTTTAGATCGAAACAGTCCTAGTAGGACATGTTTAAGTTGAATCCATTGGAAGTACTGAGTGTAAGGTAGACCTGTACTACTGGATAGACTTTCAAATGTGATCCAACCAGACTCATTGTATAATTGTGTAATCTGCCAAATACCAGCCTTTTGCCAAGATTTCCAATCAATCATATTCTAATCAAGACATTTCTCCATAGAGGAGAGTGGAGTGTGTCAAGCCAAGAGCAATCAAGTAGACATTCTATTTGTTTGAAGACATTTTTCATGGATGAAAGTAGATGATTCTTGCCACACTCATGGTTGAGTGTTTCCATGAATGGCAAGCACTGCAAATGATGAGGGTAAAACCGGGCTCTTTCAAAAGGCAGCCAGATGTTATCAATTTGAGGGGAAGCATCACAAAGAATCCAGTGAGAACCTTGTCTTAATAAGAAAGCGCAATGATAATCAAAGAAGTCAAGAAAGTTAACTCCACCATCTTTCTTACATTATTTCAATTTATTGAGTGCGATCCTGGGAGTACTATTATTCCACAAATAATGGGATAGAGCTGTATCAGTTTTTTAATACAGAGAAGAGTGCAGTAGCATAGGCAACATACTTAATGTATACATGATCTTGGGAGTTAGCATCATTTTGATGGATTCTAATCGCCCCCACCACAACAAATTTAATGGTGTCCATCTGCTGACTTGATCTTTAATGATCTGTAATATATGTGAAGAGCAAAGATCTATGGTGGAATCAATAGTGTTACCAAAATTTATACCCAAATACTTTAATTTATTATCTGACCATTGGAAATTATGATGTTTAACCTCAAATTGATGGATCAAGGAGTTCAGGGGCATGAGTTCAGTCTTGGTGCTGTTAAGTTTGTAGCCTGATATTTTAGCGTAATCTTGTATAGTGGATAGTAGAGCAGTATTATTGTCAGTATTATTGCGTATGGAGTGTAGAAATGGCTCAAGTGCAAGATTAAAAAGGAGTGGAGATAAAGGGCAGCCTTGTCTTGTGCCTCTAGAGGGGTGGAATGAAGATGATACCATACCATTTATCCTTACGTTAGTGGTTGGAGCTGTATATAGTACTTTAATCATGTTCATAAAGGGCTCATCAAATCCAAACCATTTCAAGGCCAAGAATAGATAGTGCCATTCAACACGATCAAATGCTTTTTCAGCATCCAGAGCCAACGCCAGCAGAGGAGTTTTGATGTTATTTGCATGGTGAATTACATTAGCAAACATTCGTGAGTTATCACTAGATAGCCTATTCAGCATGAAGCCATTTTGTTCCATGTCGATCAGTTTGGGAAGTACATTCTGTAGGTGATTAGCTATTATTTTTGCGTATATCTTCACGTCCACGTTAATGAGTGATAGTGGTCAATATTAGAGACATGTAGAGGATCTTTGCCTGGTTTTGGCAATACTATTATGCTAACCTCCGTAAATGAACCACTTACTCGGCCTGTCTGAATGAAATAGTTATAAAGAGAAAGAAGATAAGGGGTCAGCAGATCTTGGAAGGTTGAGTAAAATTCAGACGTGAGTCCATCCGGTCCAGGCGCTTTCCTTTTAGCCATTTTTTTCAAAACCATCCGAATGTCTTCATTCCTAATATTTGAGGACAGGATATCATTTATCTTCTTTTATAAGGCTGGGATGAGACAATTCAGACAGGATAGTGGAAGTGTCCGGGGATGGAATTTCAAATGTATAAAGATCCTCATAAAATTTTTGAAATGTTTGAGATATTTTGTTAGGGTCTGAAGTAAGTTGACCATCAGGTTCTGCTATTGCTGATATGTTGAGTCATTCCTCCTGAACTTTCAGATATCTTGCTAATGAACTCCCCGCTTTATTGTTATCACAGTAATAGTTTGCTTTCTGCATGAAAATTGCACTGCCAGCTTTCCTGCTAAGTAATAGATTATAATCAAGCCTAGCTTGTTGTAGTTTCTTTAATGTCACCATGTCTGCTGAATTGGATTGATGGCATACTTCCCGGTCCTTTATGATTTTCTCACAGTCTTTCAATTGTTGATTTAATTTCCTCACTTTGCAAGCTTGATAAGATAAGATCACCCCTCTAATGCAGGCCTTGAGAGCATCCCACAAGGTCGGCCAACCTGTATCCTTAGTCTTATTGAATTCAAAGTATTCATCAATGGCCGTATGTATGGTCTCTATAAACGCGGATTCCTGTAATAATGAGTTGTTGAACCTCCATGTAGAACCTCTCTTAGTCAAAGTAGACCCATCAATGGTAAGTTCAATAGAAGCATGATCAGAGACTGAAATTCCATTTATTGTAGATTGTGATAAACTATTAATAAGATTATTGTTCACCAGGAAAAAGTCTATTCTAGAGTATGAATTATGTGGAGCAGAGTAAAATGAGTATTGTTTATAAGTTCTGTGCATACACTAACTCAATTGAGTGATCAAGTTATGTAAACTTCTCCAAGCATTTGAAGGTTTGTGTTGGACAGTCGATTTTCTATCATTAACTGGATCTAGCATTAGATTAAAATCCCCCACTAAGATATGAGCTTGCATTTTGTCTTCAAGCAGAGTGGCCAATAGTCCATTGAAGAACTCCGGTCTGTCTTGGTTAGGAGCATAAACATTAATCAGTGACACCTCAATTTGGTTAATCATTAAATTGATTTTAATCCACCGGCCTTCGGTGTCAGTCGATTGGGATATCAATTTGATGTTATCACAGTTTCTGATAAGGATGGCAATACCGTTCTTCTTCTAGAGGACAGGAGAAGCAATAACTGGCAAGGACCATTTTGTTTTTAGTTTGGCTGATTCCATCATATTTAAATGAGTCTCCTGAAAACACACTATGTCAGGGATTTTTTGGGAGACATATTCTAGAATCTTCTTTCATTTGATAGGATTATTAAACCCCTTGACATTTAGAGATAAGATTTTCACCATCTAACAATATTGTGAAAGTATGCACATGCTATTATTGACATTATAAGAACCCCTGACTGTTCACATAGTACCAGAGTGTAACACATAAGACCTATAGAGTGTAGTATAACAGATAGATGTACCACAAGACTGTTCCATCTTGAAAAAGACATGGAATAGAAAACCCCCATGGGAAGAGAGTGCATAAGGGTAGCATAGCATTAGGTCTGGCAATGTATTATATCGATTCTTTACATCATCAGATTCAGTGATCAAACAGATGAGCTAGATAAATGCTGGATTGCTGAGAAAACGAATCAAACACCTCTACGGCAAAGTACTATGTTGCAAAAGAGTATAAGAATACAAGCTGCAGCAGTGATTAAAGATTAACAGCATTTGGGTACATATGCACCTTGTGAAAAATGTCATAGCTGTACAGCAAACTAGAATGTGAACCAGGATTGGTATGTTATCAGCCCAATTAATAAGGTAGTATAGGCATAGGATCAGATCAATCAATAAGAAGTACAAAGTACCTATTAGAGTAGGAATGTATGTGTGTATTGACGATACCCCATAAGTCACAACCAATCTGGCAGTCTAAAAAATAAGCATTGTTGCCCTATTGCAACAGATCGACCTTCAGGAATCCTGAATTCATATACCAAGATATAGAACATGTAGTTGATTAAAGCAGGTTACAAATCACCTAATATAATTAACGCCACTTACCTAACCAATCAAAGTCTATTTAATCACTAATAGTTTATAAGCAAAGCTTTTCTTAATACTGCAACCAGCGCTATGAAATTAATCCGGGATTGTAATTTAATTAGATGTACATAAGCAATGCTGCTATCCGTGAGATGTATAATTAATGTACATATGCTAAATAAAACAATTCATGAAAATGTAATTAACCTAAGTGTAAAAACAATAAATACCTTAATAAGAAACTTAATTCAATAAGAAAATGCATGACCTGAGTTTCTATCTACATGTGCCGATGGTTGGGCAGGCATCGGCAATATAATGGTCTGTGTCTGGTTAACTAAGCAATGTAGTATCCTATGCTGCAGGAAATTATATATTTCTTAAGCGTGTACTAAATAATACAATTCATAGAAGTAAAAGCATTCACAAAGTGATAGGTATAAGAAAGCATGCAGCATCATTTCAGACGTGAGGAATCGACGTTAAAAGAAAATTAATTAGTGTGACTGTTGCTATAAATAGTACAAGGAAACTCCTGAAAGAAAAAAAATATATAAGACCTGAGATCCTAATTTCATGCACTGATAATTGGGCAATTATATTTAATAGAGCGGACTGTGTAAGGTAAAAGAAAGAGTGGGATACCCATCGCTGTTGGGAAAATAAAAATAAACGCTGCAGCATGGAAGACAGACAAACAACATGAGCACATTTCATAGAAAACATGTAGTACATTTCATAGAAAACATCTTATAACCTTTCTGTCTTAAGTAACTGAATAACTCCAACGAAAGTCACATGAAGAACATTTGATCCAGGCTAGCAAGAAGGATATTCTTAACTTGATCAAACATGTCGGCTTGAGGAACTTAGGTGCCACGTGAAACGAAGATCATGGCCACCATACTTTTCATGTAACTGGGACATCAGCGATCCGCACAAACCAGCAGTACTTCGGGGATCACACTCTGTTGATGCTTGTAGGTTGAAGCTCTTCCAAGAAATCCGATAGTAGCTTGGGATCTGTAAAATTTCTGGTTTGGTTGTTTAGGGTGATCCTCATTGTGGCGGGGTAGAGCATTCGAAATTGAGCTTTAAGCTCACGTAGCTTGGGCCGGTAGATGAGTAGTTGTTTTCGCTGTTGTGCCGCATTTTTGCTTAAATCGGGTACAAATAATATAGTGTGAGTGTCCAGCTTAATCAGCGCTTTGAGTTTCGCCTCCTGCACCACCTCTGCCAATTGTGTATAACGAAGAAAGCGAACTATTATGGCCCTGGGGTATCTTGCATTGGCTGGCCGAAATGATGGCACTCTGTGAGCCTTCTCCAACTCGAATTCCCATGTGAATTGTATATTCAGAAGATCAGGTATAAGTGACTCCATATATTTAACAGTATCTGCGCCTTCCTTCCCCTCCGGGATTCCGAGTATACATAAATTATTACGTCTTGATCGCAAGTCGAAATCTTCCAGATCTTTCTCGAGTTGGGCCACTTTCTTATAGTGCTTTTAAAGAGTCAAGTGGCTTGTGAAGAAGACTTTTTAGCTTCTACCTCGTCCAAACGGCCAGAGAGCTGACTGAGTTCTTGTTTTAGTGCGGCCAGTTCATTCCTGATCTCAGTAGTGTCTTCTTTCGTTTCGTTGATGGTATCCCTCATGGCCCAGACCTCCGTAATAAGAGTCTGGATAAAGTCGGGTTCCGCCTTATCTTCCGTCGACTTCAATGGAGATGCAGGCTCAGGCTTGTGGCATTTGTCCACCTTGGAAGCAGCCATTAGTTGGTATAGGTTCTTACACAGTTTTGTAGTACTTTTGTCCGTTGACAAAATACTGATGATTTTATCGATTATTTGTCTGTAATAATCGGAGCACTATTACTATGCCGCCATTCCCTATTGCACCCTCTAGCGCCCCATCAAACTACTTTTTAATTTCTAAATGTTTAAAAATATATTTTTCTTTTTCTAAAAAGTTTTTCTATTGTACAAAAAACTTAGTACCAACCAGTGGCGTACCTAGGGTATGTGGCACCCGGGGCCCATCATTTTTTGACACCCCCCCCCCACCCCCATGTAAAAAATATTTTTTGTAATAACCATGAAACGGTATAAATGGTCAGAATAGAAACAGGGAGTGAAAATTTTCTTTTATTGAACCTCATAAATGTAACCATTATTCCAAACATAACATAAATTATGTCTGAATTGTCATGACATCAGAAGTACATATAGAGTAGTTGCAGGTAATGCTTGGGACAGTTCTGATTGTGTTAGTTCGGTTTTATGTGTTTTTTGAATAGAAGAGTTTTTATTTCTTTTTTGAAGGTTTTGTAGTCTGTGGTCGAGGTCAATAGGTTGTAGAGTTGAGGGTCGAGTGTTGTAGCTCGAATGGCTAGGAGGTTGTCGAACAGTTTTTTTCTTTTGACGTTTTTGGTTGGAGGGTGTGTGAATGGTGCGCGAGTTTTCCTATGTCTAGTTGAGGTGGATTGAATTATTTAGCTGAAGAAATTAGTTACCCAAAGACCCACTCAGTGTGTGAACCAGTTGAGTGGAGTGGACTAACTGGGGGGTGGAAATGGGCCCGGAGTTTGCTCAGGAGAATTTCCCAGACTACCTCTTCCTCTCAACACATTGACACACTGCCACCACCACCACCACCACTACCACTAGGAACACCTCACCGGGTAGGCCAGCAATGCTTATAAACTTTATAAAACACATTATTATATTTTCTTATAAAGCATATATTTTAATTGAACTCTCTGACATCCTCAGCCTTGCCATTCACAAAAATAGAAGGAAGAAAAGTTCCCATTTCCTGCTGTCTCATGTCCCCGGCCTATACAATATTTTTCTTCTGCAGACCCTTCAAAAGTCTGACCAAATCCTCGTTTCACTTGCATTATAAAGTACTGAGGATGCCATCTCTCCCCAATCCCAGGTCCTAAAGTCTGAGACAGTAGCGCAAACTGCCCGATTCAGGAAAAAAAATTTTGATTCAGCCCATTTAATTTGTTTTTCGATTCGATTTTCTTGCCCAGTTGGGTGATTTTTTTCAAAAATCCTGGTGGTTTTTATAGCTTTTCACCCCCTTTGGCTTCTCCTAACCAGACTGGCGCTGTGGTGTAAATAAAATAAAGAAACAAAAAGGACTTTTCCTCTCTCTGTTAAATCCTAGCTCACGTTTGTGGTCTAACACCAGTTCTGGCAGGATACACATTTCAAATCTGACATATTGTAATCACAAAACAGAAAATAAAATTAATTTTTCTACCTTTTGTTGTCTGGTTATTTTTCAAATCTTGTTGGTCCAAGGCTCTGGTTTTCTTCTGATAGCTTGCTTGCCAGGGTCTCCTTTTTTCTTCTTTCTGCATGCTAACCATCCATCTGCCATCTCTGTCCTCCCCTTCTATTTCCCTTCCCTCCCCAGGAAGTCTGGCATCTTTCCTTTTTTTCATCTCCCTCCACAGATCCACCTTTTCTTAACTACCCTTTCATCCGGCATCTCTCCCTCCTTCCCCACCACCCCAGGATCCACCATCTCTCCCCTTTCTTTTCTCAATTACCCTCCTATCCAGTATCTCTATCCCTCCTCCACACCATCCCTTGTGTCCAATTTCTCTCCCTTTCTGTTCCTTCCCTCCCTAAATTCCATGCTCCATCATCTCTCTCCCTCTCCTCTATTTTCAGACCCATTATTTCATCCTCCCCCAAAGTCTGGCATATGCACGTCTCTTTGAACATCCCCTTCCCTCCGTGTACTTCTACACCAGGGTCCCCCCTTAAAAATCTGCATCCCACCCCTGAAGGCCTGTCCCCCCCTTGAAGGCCTGCACCCCCCAAAGGCCTGCATCCCCTTGAAGGCCTGTCCCCACCTTGAAGGCCTGTCCCCCCCCTTTGAAGTCCTGTCCCCCCTTTGAAGGTCTGTCCCCCCACATGAAGGCCTGCACCCCCCTTGAAGGCCTGTCCCCCCTTGAAGGCCTGCACTCCCCCGAAGGCCTGCCCCCCCTTAAAGGCCTGCCTGTCCTCCCTTTGAAGGCCTGTCCCCCCCTTGAAGGTCTGTTCCCCCACATGAAGGCCTGTCCCACCCTTGAAGGCCTGAACCCCCCTTGAAGGCCTGTCCCACCCCCTTCTAGGCCTGTCCCCCCCTTGAAGGCCTGTCCCACCCCCTTGAAGGCCTGTCCCCCCCTTGAAGGTCTGTCCCCCACTTGAAGGCCTGCACCCTCCCTTGAAGGCCTGTCCCCCCCTTGAAGGCCTCCATGCCCCGAAGGCCTGTCCCCCCCTTGAAGGCCTGCCCCCTTAAAGGCCTGCCTGCCTGTCCCCCCCTTGAAGGCCTGTCCCCCCCTTGAAGGTCTGTCCCCTTACATGAAGGCCTGTCCCCCCTTGAAGGCCTGCCCCCCCCCTTGAAGGCCTGCCTGCTTGTCCCCCCCCGAAAGCCTGTTTCCCCCCATGAAGGCTTGTCTCCCCCTTTAAGGCCTGCATCTCCCCCTGAAGGCCTGCCTGCCCGCCCCACCCTGAAGGACCGCTCGCTCCCCCAACCCTCCACCCACCCCGAAGGACAGCTTATCCCCCTGGCCTCCCCGCACCATTTAGAGTAGCGAAGCAGCCTGCAGCAAGAGCAGGTGATCGAGGCAAACAGCGTGCAAGAATTTAAGAGCAAATGGGATGCCCATTTGGGATCCCTTAGAGGGTTAAGCTAAGGGAACCTGTCACCAGGAGTAGGATCCCTAGGATAGTAGACTTGGGGGTGGGTCAGTAGAGTGGGCAGACCTGATGGGCTATGGCCCTTATCTGCCATCATCTTTTATGTTTCTATGTTTCTAAGATCACGATGCCAGCAATCTTGCGCTGCTTCGTGCTGTTTCCTCTGCCGCGGACCCTCCCCCTCCTCTGACATCAGAGGAGAGGGGCGGGACCACGGCAGAGGAAACAGCACGAAGCAGCGCAAGATTTCTGGCATCGCGATCTTGCTGCAGGCTGCTTCGCTACTCTAAATGATGCGGGGAGGCTAGAGGGGAAGAACCGGACGTCAGGGGGGGGGGGACCAGACGCCAATGACCTCAGGCCGGAAGCACCCCTTCAGGGCTTGCACTGGGGCGGACCGCCCCCCTCCCTTGGTACGCCACTGGTGCCAACATCAATTTTCTGCCAGGAGTAACATCAATTTTCTGCTGGTTGGCCCTATGGGAGGGGCCAAGGGGAAGGCCTGCCATTTTGATAAAGGTGGGCCTGCTGGCTGGAGGCTGGAAGGGTACCTCTGGCCGGCCAACTACAAAGGTAGGGGGGTCAGATGGACTTGGGGTTTGGGTGGGCTAAGTGGGGGGTTTCTGGATGGGCTGAGGGGTGGGGATCAGGCTGGGGGTTTGGGGGTGTCTGGCAGGAGGGAGTGGGCATCCCTCCCACTAGTGATGCTTGCAGGGAGTGTTATCGAGGGGGGTCCGGCAGGAGGGATTGAAAATCATAAGAACATAAGAACATAAGAAGCGCCATCTCCGGATCAGACCTTCGGTCCATCAAGTCCGGCGATCCGCACACGCGGAGGCCCTGCTAGGTATACACCTGGCTTATTTTATAGCCAACCATATCTTTATATGCCTCTCTCAAGGAGATATGCATCTAGTTTGCTTTTGAAGCCTAGGACTATCGATTCCGCAATAATCTCCCCTGGGAGAGTATTCCAGATGTCAACCACTCTCTGTGTGAAGCAGAACTTCCTGATATTAGTCCTGAACTTGCCCCCCCTTAGCTTCATTTCATGTCCTCTTGTCCGTGTCAATTGGACAATGTAAATAGTTTTTTCTGCTCTATTTTGTCGATTCCTTTCAGTATTTTGAAGGTTTCGATCATATCCCCACGCAGTTCTCCTTTTCTCAAGGGAGAACAATCCAGTGTTTTAAGTCGATCCTCATATTCCAGTTTCTCCATACCCTTCACTAGTTTAGTTGCTCGTCTCTGCACCCTCTCCAGCAGTTTTATATCCTTCTTTAAGTAGGGAGACCAATGTTGGACGCAGTATTCCAAGTGGGGTCTGACCATTGGCCCTATAAAGCGGCATTATAACGTTTTCCTCCGATCTACTCGAGATTCCTTTCTTTATCATGCCCAACATTCTATTTGCCTTATTTGCCGCTGCCGCGCATTGTGCCGACGGCTTCAGGGTCCTATCTATCAGTACACCCAGATCCCTTTCTTGTTCACTTTTTCCCAGAGTTGCACCTGACATTCTGTACTCGTATTCCTTATTTTTACTGCCTAAATGCATTACCTTGCATTTCTCCACGTTGAACTTCATCTGCCATTTCTCCGCCCATTTTTCTAACCGACACAAATCGCTCTGGAGTTCCTCACTGTCCTCCTGCGATCTGATTGCCCGGCAGAGTTTTGTGTCGTCTGCAAACTTGATGATCTCACTGGATGTTCCGTTTTCCAGGTCATTGATATAAATATTAAAAAGGATCGGCCCAAGTACCGAGCCTTGGGGTACACCACTAGTCACTTTCTCCCAGTCGGAGAACTTCCCATTTATGCCCACTCTCTGCTTCCTGTTTTCCAGCCATTTGCCTATCCATCTTTGTATATCTCCCTCTATGCCATGGCTTTGTAGTTTCCTAAGAAGTCTTTTGTGTGGAACTTTGTCAAATGCTTTCTGGAAGTCCAAGTATATTATGTCCACCGGCTTTCCACTATCAATTTGCTCGTTCACGGTCTCAAAGAATTGGAGTAAATTCGTCAAACACGATTTCCCTTTCCTGAATCCATGTTGACTGGGTTTCATCAAGTCATGTGTGTCCAAGTGCTGAACTATGCTATCCTTGATCAGTGATTCAATCATCTTGCCGGGGACAGATGTAAGACTCACAGGTCTATAGTTGCCCGGTTCTCCTCTCGATCCTTTTTTGAAAATTGGCGTGACGTTCGCTTTCCTCCAGTCGTCTGATATCTGACCAGTTCTGATTGACAGGTTTGCAAGTTTTTGCAGTAACTCTCCGATTTCGACCTTCAATTCCTTCAAGACTCTCGGGTGAATTTCATCCGGTCCAGGGGATTTGTCACTTTTAAGTTTGTCGATCTGGTAGTATATCTGATCTAAGTTCACTTCAACTGTGGTGAGGCTGTCCTTTATTTCTCCTGTAAACAGTTTCTCCACTTCAGGTATTGTTGAGGTGTCCTCCTTCGTTGTTGAGGTGTCCCTCCTGCCGTGATCATTGCAGTGGGAGGATGACAGTTCCACAATTCTTTAACTGGTTCTTATGACAGACGCCTATTAGAGAATCATGATTTTAGGCGAAGGACTGGTCCCTCCCACGCTTAAAAGTTCTTGTTTTGGGTGATTGGGACTTGGGTAAAATTTTTTGGGGGGAATAGGGCTTAAAGACAGACGTAGTGGTGGTCTGGGTGATTAAATCCCTGAACGTACAGGTAGGCCATTCTCAAAAAAAACACATACTTTGGACATTTTTTCAAGAATGGACATTTCCTTGCTGCCTACTTTGGGCGCCTAGGGCCTTAGGCCAAAAAGGGGCTTAGATTTTTTTTTTTTAATTATTATTATTATGTCCCTCCACGTGTAACAATTCATTAAGAACATAAGAACATAAGCAATGCCTCCGCTGGGTCAGACCTGAGGTCCATCGTGCCCAGCAGTCCACTCACGCGGCAGCCCAACAGGTTCAGGACCTGTGCAGTAATCCTCTATCTATACACATCCATCCCCTTTTCCAGCAGGAAATTGTCCAATCCTTTCTTGAACCCCAGAGCACACACTTATATTATATTATGTTATATTAAAGAGTTGAGGACAAATTCTATAAACGGTGCCCTACCATTGTCTAATCAGCTAATCTGAATACATGTTTAAAAACAACAAAACACCCCAAGGCAGGTTGTCTACATTGCAGGTGTTTTCACAAGCCTAGGGAGATGCATAGGGTCATTTAAGCTTGCCCAAGGCTAGCCGTGGGCATGGTTTCACCAGGAAGTGGGCTTAGGCGAGCTTAAGTGGCCCTAGGCATCTCCCTAAGGCCACGATAAGCACCTGAAATGTAGGCCAACAAAACGGTGGTCTACATTTCAAATAGCCGATCATGGCAAAGGAATCTCCCTGCTGCAATTAGTTTACTGGCCGCAGCAGAGAATCTGTCTCCCCAGCAAAGTCTGCCAGTTCCTCCTGCCCCCAACCCCGAGGCATCCCCTGGCAGAAGGGATGCCGACTCCTTCCTGCCACTGGCCCCATCATCCCCCAAACCTCACCAAACACTCCCCAACTCCACCCGACATCCCAAGATCCCCCCCTGCCACTCACCGACTCCACCTGGACATCTCCCCGACACCCCCAAGAGCCCCAAATGTTTCCCGTACCTTTATCTGGTGGCCGGCAAGATGGATACTCACACCCTTCAGTGAGCATGCCTGCCACTGCAAAATGGCAGGTCTTCCCCTTCTTGGTGCATTCAGAGATGTGCTGGGAGGGGCCTAAGGCCCTGATTGGCTCAGATACCTAAGGACCCTCCCATACCTCATTGCTGAATATTACTATGGTCACCTTCGAAGTACTCCACTTGGGAAGCTATGCACCGATGGCAGCACCTAGTCCACCCTTCAAAATAATTTTGTAACTCTTTTTTTAGAAATGCCCATCAGAGCTGTTGTCAATTACCCTTGATGTCCTGAATGTAATCAAAATATCTTCCTTTCAATATTTCCTTTATCTTCAGGAAAAGAAAAAAGCCATTGGGGGCCAGATCAGGTGAGTAGGGAGGGTGTTCCAATACAGTTATTTGTTTTCTAGCTAAAAACTCACTGTCAGACAGTACCATCTGAGCTGGTACATTGTTGTTATGCAAGACCATAAGCTGTTGGAAAAAATTTAGGTTGTTTTCATCTAACTTTTTCATGAAGTTCCAAATAGTAAACTTGGCCAACTGTTTGTCCATTTTGTACAAATTCAAAATGAATCTTTCACTGTACGAAAGCTCCTCCAACCCCTTAACCATCTTAGTCACTCTTCTGTGGACCCTTTCAAGTAGTACCGTGTCCTTCTTCATATACAGCGACCAGTGCTGGATGCAGTACTCCAGGTAAGGGCGGACCATGGCCCAGTACAGCGGCATGATAACCTTCTCTGATCTGTTTGTGATCCCCTTCTTTATCATTCCTAGCATTCTGTTTGCCCTTTTTGCTGCCGCTGCACATTGCATGGACGGCTTCATTGACTTGTCGATCAGAACTCCCAAGTCCCTTTCCTGGGAGGTCTCTCCAAGTACCAACCCGGACATCCTGTATTCGTGCATGAAATTTTTGTTACCGACATGCATCGCTTTAAACTTATCCACGTTGAACCTCATCTGCCATGTCGATGCCCATTCCTCGAGCTTGACTATTTCACGTTGCAGATCTTCATAATCCCCCTGCGTCTTTACTACTCTGAATAACTTCATATCGTCTGCAAATTTAATCACCTTGCTCATCGTACCTATGTCCAGATCATTTATAAAGATGTTAAAGAGCATGGGTCCAAGCACCGAGCCCTGCGGCACCCCACTGTTGACGCTCTTTCAGTCCGAGTATTGTCTATTTACCCCCACTCTCTGTTTCATATGCTCCAGCCAGTTTTTAATCCACATGAGTATTTCACCCTCGATTCCATGGCTCGCAATTTTCCAAAGTTTGGAACTTTATCGAACGCCTTCTGAAAATCCAGATATACAATGTTGTCCGGATCACCCTTGTCTATCTGTCTGTTTACTCCCTCAAAGAAGTGCAGCAAGTTTGTCAAACACGATCTGCCTTTGCTAAAACCGTGCTGACCGTGTCCGTCAAGATGATCAATGATGCTGTCCTTTATCAGTGACTCTACCATCTTTCCTGGTACCAAGGTCAGACTCACAGGTCTGTAGTTTCCTAGATCTTCTCTCGAACCTTTCTTGAAGATCGGTGTAACATTCGCCACCTTCCAGTCTTCCGGAATCTTTCCTGATTTGATCGACTATTGGCTATTAGTTGAAGCAGTTCAGCTATGGTCCCTTTCAGTTTCTTGATAACGTTGTCATGATTGTAATGGATTCTCTGAAGTCAATTTTAGTTTTTAATCCATTACAATCATGACAACGTTATTTTAATCAATCACTGGATAGGTACTTTATCACGAATGGGCACTTTATCACGAATGGATTGATGGACAGGATTTCAACAACAAGATAAGTACTGCTTTGGAAACATTTTGAATGTTTTAATTTTGCACTAAGAGCTGCAAGCGCATTAGCTGGCTTGAGTAACGTTTGAATCATTGTGTATATGATTAACCGAAGGAAAGGAACAGTAAAGCACAATGATGGTTCCTAGACTATTGTGGTCAGAACTGCATTAGCAGTGATCTGGTGGAGGCACTGAGCACTTTTCAGTTATTAGTATTATTATTTTTTTATTTATACATTAGTGAATTTATCACATAGTCATAGGGTAAATGTGGCCAATTATGTAGAGTAAAAACAAAAATTAATAAAATGAAAGCAGCATTTACATTAGGTGCAGTGTTAGATTTGAATTGCCTAATATTATAAATCACATTTCCCAGTATATTTTCAATTTAATATGATCTTTAACATATAATGCCACTCCTCCTCCTTTTCTTCCTACCCTATCTAGCCCAGTATAACTATATCCCAGTCATGGTTTTCCGTGGCTGCATACCGGTTCTTCAGTTTATGGGCAGGTGGAGTCACAGTAGCAATCTCACAGAGTCCTGTAATTTGAGTCCACTGCTGGAAATCTTTAGATGCCTTATGAAGCATTTCATCGATGTACCTCTCATTCTCACTAAACTAATGAATTTAAATTACCACTTCACTACATTTTCTTCCTCCAATTATTTATTTTCACCCTTTTTATTCACTTTTTTTAGTTGTGCTGATTTTGTATTGTAATTTAAAGGTAATAACAATATTGAACTGACATGCATGAGGCTAACTGCAGCAAAATATATCGCTGACTGCCAATGGCTGAATATTTCCCCTCAGGGTTTGCAAAACATTTTTGAAGGACATCAGACCTAACAGAAAACCTCCAATATAGGTTCTAAAAATCATTTTAAGTAACTTAAATATTATTCTCATGTATTGGAAGATATGACATAGATGGAAGAGGGTTAAATATGACCCTACTGCTTTTCTCCAGTAATTATTCTTTTTTTTTTTTAGTCAAGGTTTGTTTATTAAAATTTTTCAAATTACAAAATACAAAATATGGATGAGTATATCAAGAACGTAGTGAATAAGAGGTACAACCAACAGTAAAATGAGCAAGTACATATCTAGGAAATGAAAGGATGTTCCGTCAATAAGCATCATATAATCAAAGTAAGAATGTACCTTATATCTAGTATTAACATCCAGAAGGAGTACTAGCAAGCATGAATCAAAGTAAAATAACAAAAAAAAAAAAAAATGCAATCTGAATAAATAAAGCATCCTCTATGAAACAATATATAAATATAATACAAACAGTTGTAACAGAAATGAGAAAAATTTAATAAAAACAATATTATTAGATGGAAGCAGGGATATCAAGATTGATTGGGTTGCAAATACAGTTTTAAGGAATTCCATTTGGTTTGGGAATGGAGAAACTTGTTAGAAGCTTTAGCTAAGTATGCTTCAGTCCGGTAGGTAGAGCAAACCAAGTTCCACCATTGGGAGTATGAGGCTTTAGATAAGTCTTTCCAAGAAGACAAGAGAACTTTGAGGGCTAGGGAAAGTAAAAGGTCCAAAAGAAAATGATCAGTCAGGTATTTTGTCGTTTAATGAGAAAGACTTCAGTAGAAGCATTTGATATGTCAAGGGAATATCTATATGAAATATAGAACATACCGTACCCCATACGGAGGACCAGTAAGAGCTGATGTAAGAACAGGAGAAGAGAAGATGATTCAGAGTGCCTTCAGATGAGTTGCAGGTCCAACAATTCTTAGAAAAGGAGGGATTGATACGATGAGATTTTATGGGGGTCCAAGTGGCTCTGTGAAGTAGAAAGAATGATTGTTGAAGAATGGAGGCGGAACGAGAAGTGTGAAAAGTAGATTTAAATATGTATGCCCATGCCTCGTCAGAAATTGAAATATTTAGGTCAGATTCCCAGGAGGATTGTAAGGAGGACAGTGGAGACGGTGTAAGAGATTTAAGGTGTTTATAGAAATGAGAGGCTGTGTGACCCAGTGCTAAATATTGTTTGGAAAGGGTAATTAAAGTAGGGATGGGTGAAAGCGCTATTGAGCTAAGGCCAGCTTTTTTCACCGAAGACTTTAACTGCAACCAACGATAAAAATTTGATTCGTTAACTGCAAAATCAGCCATCAGTTTACAAAAAGTAAGGAAAGTCCCATTCATGTGGCAGATAGATCCTATATCCCAAATGCCCTGTTTGTACCAAAAAGGCCATGAAATGGATTGTCCATCAATCTTAATGAGTTTATTAAACCAAATGGGACAACAGGCAGATTTGTTCCACGGTATTTCTAACTGCTGATCAAAGTCAGTAAGGATTTTATAGGAAGCCCACATAATGGGATTTTTGGACAGTTGAGGAGGGTTAGTTGTGCCCATCAGTCTAAAAAGGGGGAAAGGAGATACAAGAGAAGATTCCAGTCGCAACCAGTTGGGTATGTCTAAGGAAGAAGAGGAGGAAATCCATTCGTCTCCCTGACGGAGAAGAAATGCTTTATGGTAATATATGGGGTCAGGAAAATTAACACCGCCTAAGTGAGATGGAGCTTTCAATTTTTGAATGGAAATTCTATGAGGTTTATCATTCCATAGGAAATGAGATAGTACGGATTCCATCTGTTTGTAAAAGGAGGGAGGGAACATAAGGGGAAACATATTACATATGTATGTGATTTTGGGGACCACCATCATTTTAATAGTATCCAACCTTCCCCACCAAGATAGGTGAAGAGGAGACCATGCTGAAAGAGTGGTTTTGATCTGAGTAATGAGTTTAGAGGAGATTATTTGTGTAGTGGATCTTAGATCCCTATCAAATGTTAGACCCAGATACTTAATACCCGAGGTGATCCATGTGAGTGGTTGTGAGGGAATGTGAAAAGGGACATAGGAGTCATTTAGAGGCATAATTTCAGTTTTGTCCCAATTGATTTTGTATCCTGAGAGAGTGGAGAAGAAATTGATCAGTTGGATTAGTGAAAGCAAAGAGGTTTCTGGATCTGAAAGGTACAGCAAGACGTCATCGGCATAAGCCGATATTTTAAATTCTATACTTGCAATGGTGATACCCTTAATATCTGGTGAATATCTAATGGCCGTAAGCAAGGGTTCAAGGGCGAGGTTGAACAACAGTGGGGATATGGGGCATCCCTGTCGAGTGCCTCTACAAAGTGTAAATGGAGGAGAGGTATCATCATTTACTATGATTCTAGCAGTGGGAGAGTTATATAAGAGAGATACCATATGTATGAAAGGTTTTGGGAAACCAAATTTTGAAAGAACAGCAAATAAGTAAGGCCATTCCACTCTGTCGAACGCCTTCTCCGCATCAAGAGAAACCAACGCTGAGGAGCTAGTGTTCGACAGAGTGGAATGGAGTACATGACATAGGAGTCTGGTATTATCAGCTCCATATCGACCCTTCAGGAAACCAACTTGATCTCTGTGTATAAGTTTGGAAATAACAGTTTCCATTCGAAAAACTAGAATTTTAGCATATAGTTTGTAATCTAAGTTCAATAATGATATAGGGCGGTAGTTCTTTACAAGTTGATGGTCTCTGTTCGGTTTTGGTAGAACAACAATGTTCGCTTCAAGGAAACGGTGCAGTTGAGACGAGTTTGCCAGGAGACTTTGGAAGTAAGAAAGAAGATGAGGTGTCAAGAGAGGAGAGAACGATTTGTAGAATTCTGCTGTGAGGCCATCTGGGCCCGGAGATTTAGCAGATGGAAGTGAAGTGATGGCTCGGGTGATTTCTTCAGAAGAAACTGATCGGGAGAGAGTCTCCTGTTGAGAATCTGTAAGGGAGGGTAGATCAAGAGAGTGAAGAAACTTTTGTATAGCTTCAGTCAACGAGGTAGATTCAGAGGTGTAAAGGTCAGCATAAAAGGTACGGAAGTCCTCCAATATGTCTTTGGTAGTCGTATGCAGGAGATCGTTGCTTGATTTGATGTGTGTGATCCTGTGCTTGGAGCGGCGTCCCTTGAGGTAGGTGGCCAGTAAATGGCCCGCTCTATTAGAGGAAGCATAATAGGTGGCTGAACGACGGAAAATCGTAGCTGAAGCAAGGGAACTAAAGATTTTGTTGTATTGAAATTTAAGTTGTTGTAATTGTTTGTATAGAGAAGGGTCATGGCAGTCATAAAGACGAGTCTCATAAGAATGAATATCAAGTTCCAGTTGATGCAATATGGATTTTCTCTTCTTTAGTTGATGGGCCGAGTAGCTAATAATTTCACCTCGGAGCCATGCTTTATACGCTTCCCAAATGTTGGAAAATTCCATATCCGAGGAAATGTTTGTGTCAAAGAAGGCACGTGATTCTTTATTAATATGGGAGAGAAAGGATTCATCCTGGAGTAGAAAGTTGTTCAATTTCCAATGTCTAGGCTTGGACATGGAGGCCCAGTTAAAAGTGCACGAGACCGCTGCGTGGTCTGAGATAGTGATATCATGGATTTGTGATGAAGTCACAAGGTTGACCAAGTCCTTAGAGCCCAGGATATAATCAATCCTAGAGAATGAATGGTGAGGTGCCGAATAAAAGGTGAAGTCTTTGTCAGTAGGATGAAAAATTCTCCATACATCTGCCCAGCCATAGGAATCCATCAAGTTGATGACTTCAGTCCGAACTCTGAGTTTGGCTGGACGGCAAGAGGAAGATCTGTCGATGAATGGATCCAGTGGGAAATTGAAGTCCACAGCAACAATGGTGTCTGATGTGAGAGAAGAAGAACATATGGTCCGGAAGTGATGGAAGAAAGCAGGGTCATCGGCATTCGGGGCATAGATGTTAAGAATCTTCAGGGGTTTCCCAGAAATAGAGCCCTCAACCAGAGATCATCGGCCACTGGGGTCATAAAGGTGAGAAGAGAGTTGGAAGTTCAATGATTTTTTCATCAGGGTGACAACTCCATTTTTCTTATTTAGGGCAGGCGCTGCAAAGCAATGTTGGACCCAGCCGCCGGAAAGTTTTTGAGCTTCCTCCCCACTAAGGTGAGTCTCTTAAAGTAGGCATATATCTGCATTAAGATATTTGAGATAGTGTAGAATTTTCTTTCTTTTGATGGGGCTATTGATACCCTTGACATTAAGAGTTACCAGATGTATGTTAACCATTTGGAAAGAGGAATGGAATCTGCAGAGTAGTTGAAATAGGAGTATAACAGCAGCGGAGGTAGAAGAGGTAATGGTTAGCTTCCAAAAAAACATAAAAATGTTGAAAAATTATGAGAGAAAATAAAGAAAAATAATGATTCATACTTAACATGTGAATAGACAAGAAACAAACAAAGAACCAGAGTTGGGATCCCATGCTGTCAAGAGGATCTCAGCTTCTTCCTCTCAGGAGCCCGGCACTTTTGAAACATGAAGGTGAATACAGCTCCCGGGAAACATGAAAGAGGGCATATGTGGGTCAGACAGGCTCAGGTCATAGCTCCCACAGTGTCATCCAAGAATTGTTGCAGGGCAATAGGTTCATCAAAGTTTTTGGTGGTGTTGTGATACGTCACCCGCATTCTAGCCGGATAAAATAATCCATACTCCGCTCCAATATTCTTTAGCTGAGGCTGCATAGCCAGGAAGGCTTTCCTTTTTTGTGCCATGGATTTAGAAACATCCGGAACAAATAGTAAGCGTTTACCATCTGTAGACAGAGCAGGAGATGATTTAGCTGCTTGTAAAATTTGAATAGCCTGCGTGTAGCGCAGAAGTTTCATGACTATGGGTCTTGGTGGTTTAGACGGTATCGGAGGGCCCGAAGGGACCCTGTGTGCCCGTTCAATTTCCAAGTCAGGCAGGAATTTGAGCTTTAATGTGGATGGTATGAATGAGTGTAAAAATGCTAACATATCTGACCCCTCGGTGGATTCAGGGAGCCCTATGAGACGCACATTACTCCTTCGCATTCTATTAGAAATATCTTCCAGATCCTTTTGTAAAGCAGTAACTTTCTGCAGATCACGCCGAATTTCTAGGTACTGTGAATCATGTGCGTCAAGGCGCTCCTCCATAAGATCGATGCGTGCATTTTGCTGCTTTAACTGTGTCATGATATTACTCATTTCACTTTTGATGTCAGCTGTAGCGGCAAGATTTTCATGCATTAAGTCTCTCAGAATCTGAAGATCCTGAGAGATAGAGGTGCCGTTTTCCGTTGCGGTTGTTTGAGAGGCCTTAGCTGGGGAGGGCGGCTCGTGTTTCGACTGCTTAGATGCCGGATGCGCGGCCGCCGAGCTCGTGGATGGCGCGGCATCGGCTCTATTAGGTTTGGAAGTCATTCCGATTGTAGGGAAAGTTCGTCTCTGACCTGTGCGTTTACTCTCCGGGGCTGAAATTGCGATTTTAAAGCCGGGCTGCGATGGAGGAAGCGTGCTAAGCGGCCATCTTGGATGCAGGCACGTGACCCCCCCCCCCCTCCAGTAATTATTCTAGCTGCACTGCTTTTCTCCAGTAATTTCTCTAGCTGCAGCTTTTTGACGAGTTGCAAATGAAAAAAAATATCCTTTTTATGGCTCAGTAAATGGTGTTATGATCTTGAACAAATCTGCCTGTCATGGCCAAGTGTGAACATCAGGAACCAGGAGTTGCTCTCTTTCCCTTTGGGTTGAGCTCTCTGATACTAAGAAGCTGCTAGAACTGAAGCACATGGGTCCCAAAGGAGATAAGCGTGGGCACTGGATGTCAGGTAGAGGAGGAAGAGGCAGGAGAGGAACCAGAAGGGAGCAAATCCAAAATGACAATTACAGGCAGAGGTCAAAGCAGGCAACATAGGTTCATTAGTGATAAGACTAGCCAAAAGTCAAACACAAGACACCATTTCTGAGAAAACCAGGAATTTTTATATATATAAAAAAATGTTTAAATATAAGTTTCCTGTTATAAACATTTTTTTCTTTTACACTAATTGGTAACACGATAAATGGAGTTTCAATGTTTAGAGAAAGTGACATAGGCCTTATACCTCTCAAAGTTGCACAAATAAATTGAATATCAGCCCCATGGTTTATAGAAATGGAAATTCATTGTTTTTACCATGGGTTAGTCTATCTGGAAGAAAATGTTTGCATTACTGGTTTAGGAATCTCCCAGGGGTCACAAAAATACGAGCAGATCAGCATAGAAAAGAAAAACCATCTCATTCTCAATCCATTTAGAAATGGCAGTGCTCCCCTTTAAACCCACTTTATATCCCTGATTCCTCTTGAACAGTCTGCTTTCATGTCATGCTCACCTAGCACAAAGAGAGATACCTTTCCTTTTCATTGGGACTTTCATATTTTATCTGTATCACTTATCAACTTGATAAACAAGTTTTGATAGGTTGGCATTTCCTTCATAGTTATGACAAACTCAAACTTAATGTTTTCTGACATCAATTACAGATACTGCTCTATGAAATATGAAATTTGTAAATCCAGAATGCATACCACCCAGAGTATTACAGCAGTTGGCAATAAGGAATTAAGAATTCAAAATGAAAAGTCATAATTTCTTGACCACCCTATCAAGTACAGTTCCTGGGTGTCCACCCAGACAGACAACTATCCATGTCAGCCCAAGTGGATCATGTCGCACACAAAGGCTTTAGCACATTATAGAAACTCAGGTCCATAAGGAAATACTCTGAACTGGCACCATTCCAACTCCTAGTCCAGGCACTAGTCTTAAGATCCTAGACTACTGCAACATTGTGTACTTAGCAGGACTATGCAGTCACTTCCGGAAACTAAGAGTCATCCAAAACACAGCTGTCAGGTTAATCTTCAACCTAAAAAATTTGAACACATAACTCCGTTCTATCAAAAGATGCATTGGCTGATGATTGAAGGTCAAGTGCTCTTCAAATTCGAATGCCTCTTTTATAAAGCATTGTATAGCTCACCCCCTAACCACCTCACTAATCAATTCATGTTCACTGGACGTGGTCGAACCATACGTCAATCATTCTTCACCTTCCCCTCAATTAAAGGCTGCATTCAAACAAGATTCATCAGCAGACTACCATCTTACTAAGCTGCCTCCAAAGACCCAGAACTGAGCCAACTGGTCAAAGCATCAGCCTCCTACATATACTTTAGGAAGCTCCTAAACACATACTCTCAGAAGCTACCTCAGCTGTTAACCTCACATATCACTTATGACTCAGCTCACTGATACTGGCCAGCTATGCCTCCTTTGTAAATCTCAACTGCCTACTTTTAAACCTTACAGTTTGCAGCTGCTGCTGTTATATGGCAGCACCATGTCATTAGTCTTTTCTACCACTTTGTACATATATACCGCCAACCACCTTTGTAATTCTGCTGCTAATCTCCTTCACGAGTCTTATTGTAGCTCACTGACACAGATCAATTTTGCCTCTTTTGTAAACCACATAGAACTGCATAGAACCACAAGGCTTATGTGATATATAAATTTCATCTCCTTTATATTAAAATATTATTTTTATTGATTTACTTTAACAAACAAATGCCTGAAATGACATAGGGTGTCTAGATAGGAACTGGGATATCTACAGTGAGAAGTGCATAATTCCCTGTTTATTTTACAAAAGACAAATTGAATGTATAGCTTTTTATAAAATATGCATTCGTCCGAGTGCCAGTGCATCCTGTGGGAACAGCCATTTGATTAAGAAGCATGTTCCAACAACAGTTGCATCACTAGGGGTTTAAACATATAAGTGCTGGCACTTAAATGTGTAGGGGTCAATATTCAAAGTGATTTAAACAGACAGGACAGCTTCCTCGCCCATTTAAATCACTGCCTAGCTACTGATATTCAGTGCCACTGGACAGTGACACAGAATATTGACACTAAGCGGCCAAGTGGGCAAGGGAAGAGAAGTACATTGGGTAGTCATAGGAATTATGCAGATGCATGCTATAATTAGTGCTGGTACCTGCATTGCTAGCCAGGAATATAGGACTTCATAAAGAGTATTCCTACATTTGCCTGGTTAACTATGTAATTGTCCACACTGAATATTGGCCAGCACTCATATAACTCCTGGATCCTGACCTGCACAATACAATGTTATTGCTTCCCTCCCCTCCCTTCCCCCCAAACTCTGATTGTACTTCCTACCCTGATAAAATCTCAGACTCCTCCTCCCACTCTCCCGCTAGTATCACAAGACTACCACTAGAGGTTGCAGGGGTAGGGTTACCAGACGTCCGGGAAAACCCAGACATGTACTCTTTTTAGAGGACTGTCCGGGCTCCTGGATGGACTTTCCAAAACCTGGTGTTTGTCTGGGTTTTGGAAAGCCCCTACAAGCTCCAGCCAATATCTGGAGGAACTCTGAGCATATGCAGATTCAAGTTTTCAAGTTTTATTAAAATTTGATAAATCGCTTATTACATACTAAGCGAGTAACAATTAATATTTAAGATAGATCAAGGATCCATTGTACATCATTGAGGTGGGTTAAAAACAAACAGACAAAACAAACAAACATGATACATAGGGGAATGGAAAGTAAGAGAGAACAGTTACAATGTTAATATTTATCTTAATTTTAAGGAAAAGAAAAACAAATAGGGAGAAAACATGAGGAAAGGGATTGGAATTGATACAAATGAATTATTTAAACATTGAACATTAAATAAAGTTAATTATTTTAAACATTAAAAGCATCTCTAAATAAAAATGTTTTTAAAATATTTTTGAATTTGTTGAGATCTTTGACTTCTCTTATATGTAAGGGCAAGGCATTCCAGGTTTGAGGGGCCATTACAGAATATATGTCGTGTCGTCTGGTTCCGATAATTTTCAGAGAAGGAATCATTAACAGACCCTGAGATGCGGAACGGAGAGAACGTGTCGTATTATAAGGAATGAGTAGCCGATATATAAATTGAGGTTCGTTAGTGGATAATGTTTTAAATACTGAAAGCGAAATTTTATAGATTATTTGTTGGTTGATGGGAAGCCAATGTGAATCAATCAGGAAGGGAGTGACGTGATCAAATTTTTTTCCATTATGAATGATTTTAACTGCAGTATTTTGTATTATTTGTAAACGTTTCTTTTCCTTTTGAGTAATATTTAGCAATAGTGAGTTACAATAGTCAAGCTTGGCAATCACAAGCGAGTGTATTAAAATATTTAAGGATTTAGATTCTAGAAACTTCGACACAGAACGAATCATACGCAAATGATAAAAACAACTTTTGACAATATTACTGATATGATCGTGGTAAGAAAGATTTTCGTCGATAATAACCCCGAGTATTTTTAATGATGATACTAGGTTAATGGGTATATTGTCAATTGAAAATGGGATCGTTGGTGTTAATCTCTGTTTAGTTGGAAAGAGTAATGCTTTAGTCTTAGTTACGTTTAAAGCTAATCTGTTCTGTAAAAGCCAATTTTTTATTTTTTCAAGTTTTTAATTAATTAAATGTATTTCAATTGAATTTTCAGGGTTGAAGGTGAATGTCATCGGCGTAAGCGTAGGTGGTAAAGCCTATAGACTGAGCTAGACTTAGTAAAGGAGCAAGAAAGATATTAAAAAGTAGAGGAGACAAAATAGATCCCTGAGGAATACCATAGTCGTGTGAAAAAGAATTGGAAACTAAATTATTAAAGTGAACCGTAGATGACCGGTTGGATAGAAAAGAAGTGAACCACTCTAAAGTTAGATCACATATCCCTATAGTTTTTAATCTGTCTAGGAGTAGAGATGATATCACATGCATCCGTGCATGCTCCAAGCCCTCGCAAAGAGAGGAGGCTTTCTGGGGGTTGGGTTGGAGGTCAGAACAGGGTGGGGCTAGAGGTGGAACTGGACGGGACCAAAGGAAGAACTGGGTGGGGGTAGGGTAGAACAGGAGGGGATGAAGGCAGAACAGGGTGGGGTTAGAGGCGGAACTGGACGGGGCCAAAGGCGGAACTGGTTGGGGGGTGGGGCAGAACAGAGTGGGGATGAAGGCAGAACAGGGTGGGGCTTTATGTCTGTGGTTTTCTTTTTTTTAATATGGTAACCCTATGCAGGGACCATTTTTACAGTGTAGCAAGTGGGGCTCACTCCTGCCCACATCACCCCACTGGACCACTAGGGACTAAGGTAAGCCTGGGGGTCTTGTTTTAACTGGGGAAGGGGTCTGCAATTGTGTCAGGAGTGGGAGGAGGGGTCTTCATACTTTACTTATGCAGGTCCCAATTGAATATTGGCCAGGACCTCATAGGAATTGGCAGCATATAGTTATCACCTATCCCATCAGTAGGCTGTTCTATTTTGATTTATGTATTTTTTTTTCTTATTTCCATTGTGTGCGGGCTTGTAGAAATAATGTGGTATTGAGATTGTATTCCTTTTCCTTGTTACTAGTATCTGTAACAAATTCAGAAATTCTAATTAACAAAAAAAAAAAAATGGTGGTAAGCCTTTTGTCACACACTAACATTTTCATAATTGAAAAAAAATAAAAATGAATTGGCCAATAGGCACCTATTTTTATAGGTGCAATTCTACAAAAGGTAGGCACCTATTGCATAGTGCCTATTGGTACCTAATAACAAAGTAGGCGTGTTTAGGGATGGAAAAGGACTTAGGTGCCACTAAGCGTGATTCTCTAAAGGATATAGGAGCCTACAATTTAGGCTTTTAAAACCTAAGTTTTAGGTTACACGCCAATGGTTCTGTAAAAGGTGCCAAGCATGATTGACTTGCGATAGGCGTCTACATTATAGGCACCTATCTTTTTAGATACTATTTACAGAATTTCCCCCTAACTGTCCTATAGTAAAAGTGTTCTTTAGTTTTATTTATTTAAAATATTTACATCCTGCAGGTAATGAAACATAAAATATATGTATAAATGATAAAACATAAAATAAAAAAATATCATTGCCTTGCTGCATTGTCTTTTTTCTATTGCCATTCTATAAAATGTTGGGCAGCATGATCAGTTGCCTTACCATTTTCTCTTTTTTCCCCATTGGTGTGTTTTGCTCCCAAAAAGAAAAAAATCATCCTTAATGGAAGAGACACCTGACATATAATTTGAGTATAAAAGTCTTGAAACTGCTGACCTATATCTTGAGGTGACACCATTAGTTGGTCTCCTTTTCAGACAGCTGAAATTTTTGAGCATTTTTTTTTTCATTTGAAATAATTGGCCGACTCGACCTGCTCTATTCTTGCCTTTAAAATAAATGGCACTATTTTTGTAAAAGAGCATCCTTGCCTGTTCTGCCATCAAAAAATTAAACTGAAATTTCAATTTCTGTAATTGGAGAAGTAGATCACCATCTGGGTGTTCTATGCATAAACATTTGGAAGCCTTAATCTGTCTCTCCAACTCCAGGATTAAACTACATTGATGTTTCTGCTTTTTAGCTGTATAACTGATTATTTCTCCCCACAAATATGCATTGTAAGCATCCTAAATGATGTGATAAGGGTTTTTTTTTCAGTTGTGACAAACCCATAGCCAGCTTTGTCCCTGTAGTGGATAAAAGCAGAGCACGGTCCCTAGTCAGGAGAGCTGACCAGGTTAAAAGTAAGGATATTGAATTGGCTGACTACTCCTCAGACAGTGAGGTAGAGCAGGAAGGGTTTAAACCTAAGAATATACAGCAGAGAGCGCCATATCAGAATAAGTTCATCAGAAAGCCTGATAGGGGGGAGTCACATGATGCCGAGCTGTTGATCGGACGTGCCTCTGCACAGCTCCGGGCCATGTTGCCCTAAATCCTAATATAAAGCACAAAATCGACATCAATCTTCCTCCACCTCCACCCCACTGCCTTCTTGGAGTTCTGGGGGACAGCCGCAGCGACTTTTTGAGGAGAATCGAGCAGGGAATGATGGCGAGGGCACAAAGGGACACTCGAGGGAAGGTGAAGCCCCTTGACTCTAAGATGGCGGAGAGCCACGAGGTGCCGATGTTTACGATTCAGGAGGCGGCTGTCCAGGAGCTCACTAAATCTCTCACCCTCGTCATGGAAGACAAACTAGCGAAAATTAAGACATTTATGGAGGATTTCAAGGAGACGATGGAGAACCATGCAGGGCGGTTGCAACGGGTGGAGGACAGAGTGGCCCAGCAGGAGGATCGAACTGCAAGTTATGAGGAACGCTTGCGGGCCCTGGAGATGGCAAAAACCACGTGTTTTGAACGGCTGGATGATCAGGAAAATAGGAGCCGTCGAAATAATCTGACATTTATCGGCCTGCCCGCCGGTATCAGAGACGTGGACCTCCGCACCAGCTTGGAAACGTGGCTCCCGACGGTTATGGAGATGGATGACACCAGGGAGAAAATACAAATCGAGCGGGCACACCGGGTGGGGAGCCGAAGAGAAAACGACCAAAGACCCCGACCTGTTCTCGCAAGATTTCTTAATTTTGCCCAAAAGGAGCGGGTACTCGCTCGGTTTCGGCGGGGGGGCGGGATTCGCCTACGAGGGACAGAAGATCCTCGTCTTCCAGGACTTCTCCCCGCAGGTGTCTTCTCAGAGACGGGCAATGGCGCCTCATTGTAACACAATATCAACGCAATATAAGGGTGTCACTGCTGTACCCGGCCAGAGCTCGTGTCTCCTTCAATAATAAAATTCATTACTTTGAGACGCCGAGCGAACTAGAGCGATTTATTCAGAGCCTGCCGGCGATGCTGCGTACAGAGCCTGGGACTGCCTGATTTCCACCTGGACTGATTCAAACTTTAACCTCCCACTTCTTCTAGCATTCCCGATTGCAACACAGAGAGTAACTGGAACCTTACCCGTTGATGATCTGAGAAGTCTTTGAGGGGCTCCTGGGGGACTGTTGTTAAGCTTTTCGGAGGCCCCGGCGCCCTCGGGAAGGCGGATGGATCACCACGCACCGGCAGTTTTATGAGGTGCGCTCCGGATGGGACTATCGGAGGATGCGGGGGCGTCCGGAGCCTTGAAACTGCCGGAACCCTATTTCTACTTTCCCACCTTGCTGACATGATGTGGACAACTGGGAGCGCAGTGCAGAGCCGCGGAGGTAAATTAAACTGGCCTTGGGGGTTCTCTGCTGGTTCCTTGCGGGCGGCCGTGCATGCTGAGTTGCCATGATGCACGTGGCAGCGATTGTGGTTTTGCTGGCGCCCCGCCGCTGCTATCTCGATGAGCGGTTACCCTATTGCCACGCCACACAATTTGGCTTCTGCACGCCTTAGCGTACCATCCTACAGAGTTGAGGAACTGAACAGCTGCGGTATGCATGGGGACTACTTGAGCCACAGGGGCCCTCACCGAACGATACTGTGGTTATTTGCCTCTGTGTGATTCCGGGAGGACTGGACATGTTAAACAGGTTAACTGCGTTTTTGCTGTGCTAATAATGCTTAGTTGTTCATACTCACTAAGGGCATGGCCCGGAGTTGTTTTCTTGTTTTCTGGTTTCTATTTCTGTTTTAGCATGGACCTCCATGCTGGGGTTGGGGGGAGGGATGGGCTACGGAGGGAGGGCTGGGTGAGATTGTTTGGGAGACTACTTGTGTGTATGGTTTGGGTTTGTATGACTGGATTGCTTGTGAGATGTCTGAGATTTTGTATGGGTTTTCCACTGTTGAGTCGGGGTTCAGGTATGAGTAGCACACCTCGGTGTGTTATGAGCGGGTGGGGGCATGAGCTGGGACGGCCCCTACCACTCATTTTCTGGTTATTTACTGCATCTTTTATGTATATCGGTCAGTTACATGGTACAATTGCATGTTAAATCATTAAAAGTAGATGGGATCCACTCGCCCATTAAGCGAACGAAAATCTTAGCATATCTTAAGCGTGAACACACGGACATAGCATTCCTACAAGAGACCCATCTGAGCTCAGGGGAGCATGGGAAACTGCGTAGGGGTTGGTTTGGGTCAGGTGCACTCTGCATCATTTACAACCCGGAAATGCGGGGTGGCTGTTCTCATTCATAAAAACATACCCTTCCACTTGCATAGCCAAATTGATGACCCCAAGGGGAGGTTTCTTATTTTAGTTGGGGAACTCTGGGGTAAACCTCTAATTTTATGCAATATTTACGCACCTAACACTTACTCTCATGCCTTTTTTGCCTCAGTGGTGGGTCACTTGGCACCCCTTCTCCCTCATCCGATCATATTGGGAGGTGACTTTAATTTTGTTGCAAACCCCCAGTGGGATCGCAGACCGGCTAAGCCAGTGACAAAGGGCCATTTCAATAGAGGGGTACACTTTCTTATTAAGGAATTGGGACTGATAGACTCTTGGCACACACTGCACCCCACCGAACTTGATTTCTCTTTTTACTCCCACCCTCACTCCTCCCACTCGCGCATTGATTACTTCCTAATCTCTGCTTCAATGTTTCCGAACCTATCGGTGGCGAGCCTATCACCTCCAATAGTATCTGACCACGCTCTTCTGGGCCTTGATTTACACTTTGGGTCCACGGTCGCGAGTCGCATCTGGCGGATGTCCCCATTCCTCTATAAGGACGCGGAGTTTCGAGACTTTTTTCAGAAACGATGGGAGGACTTCTATAACACTAATTCAGTTACGGATGTGGACCCTGTTGTCTACTGGGAGGCGGCCAAAGCGGTTATGCGAGGCCACGTACTAGCCTACACGGCATCCATGAATAGGAAGCGGGACGGGGAACTATTGGCACTGTCGCGGGATCTTGCTAGTTTTCGCTCTCTTCATATTTCCCGTCTCGATGAAACCTCCAAGCACGCCATGCTTATTAATATCCTTTTGGAACAACGGGCAAGACGTAACATATACTGCTACAAATACAAACTCTATCGCTGGGGGGATAAAACGGGAAGATTGCTAGCTAATCTGGTGCGACCACACAGATCTCGACACACTATCACTTCCATTAAAGACAAGCGAGGCGTCACGCATGTCACTTACTCGGCCGTCATGGAGCAGTTTGTGCAATTTTACACCGACCTATATGCCGCGCAGCCCCACGACGAGGCAGCCAGTGATCGGTTCTTTCAGGGCCTGAATCTCCCCACCCTGACGGACACTCAGTGCCTCGCTCTTAATGATCCTATCCAGGGAGAGGAGATACAGGTTGCTATTAAAAAGCTTAAATTGGCCAAAGCACCGGGCCCTGACGGCTTTGGCCCAGAATTCTATAAATTATTTGACCCACCGGCTCTAGCATCTTTACAACAATACTTTATGGGACTACGCAGCGTCACCCCCCCGGGGGATACACACAATAGGGCACACGTTATTATTCTCCCTAAGCCTGGGCGGGCCGCTTGATGCCGTGAGTTCCTACCGCCCCATCTCTCTTCTTAACCAGGATGTAAAAATTCTGGCTAGCATACTGGCGGCGCGCCTCAATAAATTCTTACCTACACTCATTCACGAAGACCAAGTCGGCTTTGTACCTGGTAGGCACGCGTCCATGAATTTACTGAGGGTCCTGGCGGTGTTACAACACCCCCGAGCCGCCTCCGATAGGGCGCTCATTACTAGCCTCGATGTGGAAAAAGCATTCGATATGGTCTCGTAGCCCCACCTGTTCCGGACGCTTGCCCGATTTGGAATCCAGGGGGATTTTCTTGACTGGTTGATGGCTTTGTACCGTCGCCCCACGTCCCAACTCTTGGTGAACAGCGGGATATCTAACCCCTTCCCTTTAGGAAGAGGCACACGCCAAGGCTGTCCACTTTCGCCCCTCCTCTTCCTTCTCTCGCTTGAACCTTTGGCAGCCCGAATTCGTCGGAATGAGGGGCTGGAGGGTCTTCGGGTGGGCTCCAGCGAGTTTTGCATTAGCATGTTCGCTGATGACATGCTTCTATATGTTAACAACGCAGATAGGACAATGCCTGCCCTGATGTCCATCATTAGAACGTACGGTATTTTTTCGGGATTGAAAATAAACTTCGATAAAACGGAGGCTCTTTTGTTGGGGGGTTCATCACCATCGGAGCCCTGGTGTAGAGATCTTGGAGTGGGTATAGCCTCAGGAAAGTTGAAGTATCTAGGTTTTATGCTTTATAGAGACCCACACAAGATGTACGAGGCTAATATCTCCGCTACCATTGGACGGATCAAATCTCTCTGTCTTAAATGGCACTCGTTGCCTCTTTCGCTCTTGGGACGCGTGGCTCTGGTGAAAATGGTGCTGTTTCCAAAATTGCTCTACCCATTACAGACTATACCTGTATGGATTTCTCGTGCAGATGAACGCAACTATCAATCCGTCATCTGTTCCTTTGTGTGGAGGGGGAGAAGGGCACGTGTCAACTCACTTAAACTTTCTCAGAGCAGGGATCGGGGGGATTGGGACTGCCCGCCCTGCGCATCTATAATGTCGCTGCGCTACTTCGCTGGATTCACGAACAACTTGTCTCTTCGCGACGATATTCCCCTGCATCTTTACTTGAGGACTGCTATCTGCCTTGGTCCTTTTCCTCCTTTATCCATGGAGTGGGGAGGGGGAACGCGCGGCCTCGTCCTGCTGTTGCTCTACCTTTTCTCCAACCTTTCCGGCAGGCATGGCGCTGGTGGCGATCTCAGCAGAACAGGCTGCCCACCGTATCCCTGTTTCTCTCTCTTCTCCGGAATCCTGGTTTTGCTTCCGGGGTGGAGGGACTGGCGGGACTGAGAGATCGCACTGCGCGAACCACAACTGTGGGGGACGTTTTGGATCTAGGCGGGGGGGAATTCCCATCCTTTGCACAAATGCGGACGGCGTGGCGCTTGCCTCCTGCACACATATACACTTTTTTGCAAATCCATCACTATGTCCACTCCTTGATGCGTGCACATGGGGATAGTTGGAGGAATGGCCCTCTGGATCTGATTTTTCTCACCACACCTACTGTCTCAAATAAGATCTTCACCTGGTATAAAATGGGGAGAGACCATTTGGGGGAGGGATGCCTCAATGTCTTGGGGGGTGAGTGGTCCACAGAAATTGGCCTGCAGGTTTCCGAGATGGACCTCAGGCTTCTTTTTCAGACACTTTACTTGCATGTGAAAGCTTCGGGTCTACAGGAAACACAGTATAAAATATTGCACCGGTCCTACATTACCAGAGCTAGGGGCTGTCGGATGGGCTTGTGGCGTGCTAACCTGTGTTCTAAATGCAATTCCCATAAAGGTGACTATGTCCACTCATTCTTTACTTGCTCCAAACTGCATTTCTGGACCTCAGTACGGATTCACTTAGCGAATGTCCTGCACTGTACTGTGCCCTGGAACCCTCCCGCATTATTGTTGGGAGATGTTACTGATTTTAACCTACAAGGCCTGGACTTTCCTGCTCATAAGTATCTCCTCCATGCCATCCTGGTGGGCAAACAACTTATCCTGAAGTACTGGGCCACAGAGGAGGTGCCTACATATGGTATGTGGACAGCGCGGATGCAATTACAGGCCCGCTTTGAACTGGACACCTATGCATCCCGCTCCCAGCCACAATGGAAGTTCTACTGCTCACTCTGGAGGACATCTCTAGATTCAGTTGTCTCTACTCAACCTGTGGGGTAGATCCCTGCGAGGCAGGAGCCTCTATAAGCTTATTTTATTTCTCTGTTATAACCTGAATTATGTTAACCTACCTTACCTGTGTTTCTTGTTGAGGGCCCCAAGGCCGAGCGCTCGCATACTACAGTTCTGTTTCTTTGAGTACCAATTGTTTCTTGCATATATGCTTCTTGATTCTGAACCCTCAACAGTGTGAGTATGAGTCTGATGGGATGATTGAGGTATGATTGGAGGATTGCTAGAGTTAGATGGGGCGTGTAAGATGTGTGGATGTGACGGATCGTTTGGGGATCCTTGCTAATATAGCTCTCTTTATTTGGAAAATGTTGGCGAGGAGCACTGGACGGCATGTTGTACCTTTTATTGATAGCACCCTGGCCTGTGCAGGGGTGCTGTGCCTTCCACCACTGTACAATCACCTGTTACAGTTTGACTGTGTATATGCTTATTGATCTGCTGTTTGACCTTACTGTTGCACAGTTTTTCTGTACCCCGGCACCGCTTATGATGCATGCTGTGGGGGGGGGGGGGGGGGGGACGCCCATGTGTTTCTTGTCTCAATAAACATGATATTACAAAAAAAAAGAAAGCCTGATAGGACTTTTACTGAGAAGTGGAGTCCTAGTCCTGCAAGGTATGCACATTATCAGCCTAGGAGAAACCAGAGTTATTTCCTAGGGATTTCCTGCCCAACCCTCCTGCTCCTAGGAGAGAGGGGTGGTGCTATGGCACACGTAAAAGCAGAGCCCTGAATCATAGAGAGGAGAGCAGGGACGGAAGTGAAGCTGAGGAATCAAGGCAAATGCACTACCAGCAGCATAGCAAACAGGCAGATGAGGAGAGAAGTCTCCTTCCTCAACCCCACAGTAGTGAGGACGTGGAGATGGCAGAGGACTTCCCAAGCTTGAGCCCAGCTGCTGGAAAAGAGGAGGCAATGGACACTGCTGACTATAACCCAGAGAGAATGGAGGTTAGTCCTTAAGCTAAAGGAGAGCCAAGAATCTGTCTCACTAAGCTGCGTTTGAGTGCTGGCTCTCTGTAACCAGAGCCCAGGTGTCACTGATTAGGGAGAGAAGGAAAACCTCTCCGTTTCACTCTGGGACTGCCCGGAGGTTGTGGTTTGCTAAAGGGACTGTATCTATGATAATGTGAAACCTCTGTGTTAAAGCCTTTGTAAACCTAACAGCTTATCTAATGCCCTGCTGTGCTTCATCGGCTGGGAAGCTCAGCTGATACTAATGAGCCTAGGAGTCTGAGCTGGAAACTGGATACGTTACCTAGCAAGGTTAGCTGGGAAGTTTGCTACTTCAATTACCTGCTTTGTTATGCAGCTTTACTTTCATTGTTTGGAAGTTTATTTTTATGGCATTTCTGTTTCTTTGAACCCTGGTAAAGAAGATTATCTTTAAAGCAGAGAAAGTCCAGGGAACTGCAGTTGTATGCCATACTTGAACTTTAAGCCATTCTGACAATTCTGACAGCTGTATGATATTTTTATTTTATGCTTAATTTTTGCATTCCATGAGGGTGGCTGAAAGCATTCAGACCCCCTGTTCAATAAAACCTAAGTATGTGAATTTGAACAAACCTGAATCATTTCTCCTTTTTGGCAAAATATCTCAGTGTGGCCTGGTAGACTAGGCAGGTGCCTAGGTCTGTTGTACCTGAAAAGCCTTCCTCTTTCCTGGGGAAGCCACATCAACAGGTCAGGATTCGGCACAGCTAAGCCGCCTGCCGGTCATATCAGAGGATAGTTGTGTGACATAGTGCGATTAAAACGGAAATCTGCCGTCCACTTTGAGATGAGATCATGAAATTCAGTATCCTTCAACAAAGTTGAGTTAAATTTCCAGGACATTTGGAGGATGAAAATGCAATGTTTGTTTGTTTATTCCCTGCCCTTATCCAGGGCGAGTTACATATTAACATACAAAATAAGACATAACATTTATCGTACAAATCACATAAAAAACACACTATAAAACAAATTACACGCTTACATATAAAAATCAAATTGCATATGACATACACATCGCATCAATGATGAACATAATTTAAGGCCCAAAAACTGGCCAAACCCTAAAATACATCAAAATATAAAATTGCATATAGTATGCAGGACGCCACAATGACAAAACATCATTATGTCAAATAGAACGGAAATAGACCATCGAAAACCTCCGTGACCAATACTCAGTACTCAATATCCACCCTCCTTTCAGGACAGACTGGCCCGAAAGAGTGCGTGCCCAAGTCTGTTCCTGAGAAGTGTACTGGGGTGTAAGGGCGTCCAGAAAAGGAATGATTGTATACAGAGGAGCCGAAGGAGGGGGCAGAGACTGGCAGCTCGGGCTGTGCAGTCAGCAAGGGCATTGCCATGAGAGACAAGGTCCGTCACGCGTCTGTAAGCATGGCAGTGCATAACAGAAAGACGTGAGGGTAATTGTACGGCCTCAGGAAGGTCAAGAATGAGGGGAGCTTGATGGATCAGGCGGCCGGAGGCTGTAATGAAACCTCGATGTTTCCAGATGGTCCTATGGGAATGCAAGGTAAAGAAAGCATATTTGGAGTCAGTGTAGATGTTGCAAGACTAAAGAAGCAGAATATCGCAGGGCAGAAGTGAGGGCATACAGCTCAGCTTCTTGGGCGGAAGTGCCAGAGGGCAGGGGCCTGAGTCAGAAGTTTTGGAGGCATCATACAGAGGGTGGGCAATAGGAGAGAAATCAGGGATCCAGATGGGACAGTATCCTGCAATACTGAGAAAGGTGCTCAGAGCCTTGCAGTTATCAGGGACAGGAAGACTACAGACAGCCCGGACACGGGTGTAAGAAGGGACCTGGTACCCTGGGAGATTCGAAAGCCAAGGTAGGTGACACGAGGAAGGCATACTTGGAATCAGTAGAGATATGGCCACAGGAAAATTTAAAAGGCACACCCACTATCTGTATCAGGTTCTACCCCAAAGAGCTGACTTGTAAAATTTAGCTTCAGTCCCTTCACTATCATCTGACTGGCAAAAATATTTACTTCAATACAAAAGCATTCCTAAAAATTACATTCTTATACCTAAAAGTTACAGTGTTATACTAAGCTTACATGATATATAAAAAGAAATACAAAACAAAGATTGGAATATACAGTAAAACTTTCGATTGCAAATAACTTGGTTTGCAAGTGTTCTATAAGACAAGCAATGATTAAATTTTAACTTGCTATACCAGCAACATCTTGCAATACACGTACATACAGTATAGAAGCATCACATTTTCACAACTGAGCCAATGGTTCCTCTCTATATGACGCTGCAGAAATGCAGTGACTGTTCCAAACGAGCAAGGGCTTGCAATACAAGTATGTATATTTTTGTACACGCGTGCCCTGGACTACAAGCATACTTCTGGAACAAATTATGCTCCCAAACCAAGGTTTTACTGTACTCACAAGTTTAAACATTGTTCTTTTTTTTTTTTTTTTTACAATCAACATGGGTCTCAATAGAGACTTACTCCCCCTTCCTACAGAAATTCACAAAGGAGAGAGAGTTGCTTAAAGATCAAACAGATTAAATTGTCTTGTCAGAATTATTTCCTTAGGTTTAACTTTTTAGCATGGAATATAAGTACCAGAAATCATAATTTTTGTTTACATTCCTTTCTGAATATACATAAACATTCCATAACATAGCCATAACTTCAAATCCAAAACCACTTATCTGTTTCAGGAGAAACTGCATTTGAAGTGCTAAACACTTCATGGCCCTTATCAGCACAACCATGCTTTGAACAACTGACAGTTTAAAACTTCACTGATACATTTGGACAGACAGAACTCATAAAGAACCCGGGATACTGCAGGATTTGGGAATCAGATGAAGGGAAGAAATTGGCAAGGTCTGAAGCAAGGGCGGTGCTGAATAGAGTGGGGCTAATTTTAAAGCCCTGGGATAGACGGGTCCAGGTTACCTGGGAGGTTTGTCCAGTGGAAGGGTTTTCCCATTGGAATGCAAAATGGGCTGACTGGAAGGGGAACCGACAGCAAACGAATGCTTAAAAACCTGACGGGTTATGTCCTCTTCCAGGGAGCCAGAGGGGGCCAGCCCACACCAAATATCGGCCATTCTAACTGGCACAGACGAATAAGGGTTGATTTGTTAAGTGTAATCAGAGACAAATCCCTTTTTAAAATTAGCTAAAATATCAAGGGATCCCCACAGGTAGACTGGCATCCCCCCATTGTGCAATGGAGGACAAAAACACTTCTCTATATTCCTGGCCCTGCCCATCTCCGGACTAGGGAAACGCAGTACTAACAGGTCCGCACTCGCTTCGTACTCAAGGACGTCTCAGACACTCTCAAATACACAAAACACAACAGATTTCAGTTCAGTTACTCAACCAGAAAATAACAGTTCCTAGTATCCCTCCCCACGACTTCAGCGACGGATCAAGTGGCTTACTAGGCAGGAGATGAGAGACAGGATAGGGATGATCAATTCCCATTTACCAGATGGTGGCCACTCCAGGACAGAATTAAACTGATACAGATTCTTGTACTTTAAACTTAGACTAGAGGAGTGTGTGGCGCAGTGGTTGGATCTACAGCCTCAGCACCCTGGGGTTGTGGGTTCAAACCCTGTGCTGCTCCTTGTGACCCTGGGCAAGTCACTTAATCCTCTATAGCCCCAGGTACGTTAGATAGATTGTGAGCCCACTGGGACAGAGAGGGAAAATGCTTGAGTACCTGATTGTAAAAAAAACCCACTTAGATAACCTTGATAGGCGGTATATAAAATCTTAATAAACTTGAAACTTGAAACTTAGATAAGTCAGTTGAAGTGGTCAAATGTCCTGAGGTCTGCCAACCCCCCAAAAGGAAGGCAGCCGGCTAAGCAGACACGTCAGCAGTAGGACCAGAAACAAGTGACCAATCGAGTAACCAGTGGTCAAGAGACCTTCAAGTCCCTATTCAGAAGCCAAATAAAAGGTCACTTGGACACACAAAGTCAGAGGCGTGAAGAAAGTACAAGAGATTTATTACGGTATACCGGACTCTAGTGCAGTTAATAGCCTGCCTACTAGAGTGTCAGAAACAGGAAATACACGGACTTTTATGCCCTTTTCGCAAACTAATATATGCAAAAACTACAATTTTCATTTGTTACTTCTATAACTTTTCTACAATTATTATTGGTCCTAAGCTCACACTAGCAGGTCACTTATCTAACTCTTACAGTTCTAAATGTTAAATGTACAGAAGGGCAGGGTACATCATGGCTCAAACTCTTATCTATTCAGCTTACAATGTGGTAAGGCAGGGACATACATTTTAGGCAGATGAGGTCAATAGATTGTACACTTTCTTCAGCTATGTAGGCCAGAGCAATATTTTAAACAACAGTTAACCATTTCATGAACCTACACTAACTGAGTATGTTCCGGTTCAGCAGGAACTTGTCTAACTTTGGCTTGAATCCCTGGAGGGTGTTTTCCCCTATGACAGACTCCGGAAGAGTGTTCCAGTTTTCTACCACTCTCTGGGTGAAGAAAAACTTCCTTACGTTCCTACGGAACCTATCCCCTTTCAATCTGAGAGAGTGCTCTCTCGTTCTCCCTACCTTGGAAAGAGTGAACAACTTGTCCTTATGTACTAAGTCTATTCCCTTCAGTACCTTGAATGTTTCGATCATGTCTCATCTCAATCTCCTCTGTTCGAGGGAGAAAAGGCCCAGTTTCTCTAATCTTTCACTGTAAGACAACTCCTCCAGCCCCTTAACCATCTTAGTCGCTCTTCTCTGGACTCTTTTGAGTAGTACTGTGTCCTTTTTCATGTATGGCGACCAGTGTTGGACGCAGTACTCCAGGTGAGAGCGCATCATGGCCCGGTACAGCGGCATGATAACCTTCTCTGATCTGTTTGTGATCCCCTTCTTTATCATTCCTAGCATTCTGTTCGCCATTTTCACCATCAACGCACATTGCGCGGACGGCTTCATCGACTTGTCGATCATAACAATTCCAAAGTCTATTTCCTGGGAGGTCTCTCCAAGTACTCCGGACATCCTGTATTCGTGCATGAGAATTTTGTTACCTACATGCATCACTTTACACTTAGCAACAGAACCAAGAGGAAAAAGGGGGTCCAACCTTGTCTGCAGTGAAAAAACCAATCTAGCGACTCTCGGCGTGACACATTATCTGTTTGTTTTTACTGTATTTTCCACTACAATTTTTTGTGACATGTGTTTTTTTTCCCTTTTCTACCATGGACCCCTGATGAAGGTTGTCAGAAACACGGACCATGTTGGGTCCCTTATTTGGTGGAGATCGAGAAGAAAAACTGGCGCATATAGAGATAAGCCATGAGGATGTCCTCCAGCAGATAGATAGACTGAAAAGCGACAAATCGCTGGCCCCGAACGGAATCCACCCAAGGGTTCTAAAAGAGCTAAGAAACGAAATAGCTGAAACACTCCGACAAATTTGTGACCTATCCTTGAAAACTGTGGAGATCCCGGAGGACTGGAAAATAGCTAATGTCACACCTATTTTTAAAAAGGGATCAAGGGGTGACCCCGGGAACTATAGGCCGGTAAGCTTGACTTCAGTTCCGGGCAAGATGATGGAAGCACTGATAAAGGACAGCATCTGTGAGCACATAGAAACAAATGGGCAACTGAAAGAGAGCCAACATGGCTTCTGCAAGGGAAGGTCGTGCCAAACAAACTTACTGCACTTCTTTGAAGGAATAACCAGCAAGATGGACAAAGGGGAACCCATAGACATCATTTACCTCGATTTCCAAAAAGCCTTTGACAAGGTACCCCATGAGTGACTACTTAGGAAACTGCAAAACCACGGGGTGGAAGGGGATATATACAGATGGATTAAACACTGGTTGGCAGGCAGAAAACAAAGGGTTGGGGTGAAGGGACAATACTCGGACTGGCGGAGGGTCACGAGCGGTGTTCCACAGGGGTCAGTGCTCGGACCGCTGCTGTTCAATGTGTTTATAAACGACCTGGAAACGGGGACGAAGTGTGAAGTTATAAAATTTGCAGATGACACCAAACTCTGCAGCAGGGTTAGAATCGCGGAGGAATGCAAAGACCTACAAAGGGACCTAAACAAACTGGAAGAGTGGGCAAACAAATGGCAAATGCGATTTAATATAGAGAAATGCAAGGTCATGCATATAGGGAAAAAGAACCCGATGTTCAGCTACAAAATGGGGGGATCGGTGCTAGGGGAAAGCAACCTTGAAAAGGACTTGGGTGTGCTAGTGGATACAACAATGAAATCAACGGCACAATGTGCAGCAGCCTCAAAGAAAGCAAATAGAATGTTGGGTATTATTAAGAAGGGTATCACAACCAGGACGAAGGAAGTCATCATGCCGCTGTATCGAGCGATGGTGCGCCCGCACCTGGAGTACTGTGTCCAGTATTGGTCGCCATACCTCAAGAAGGACATGGCGAAGCTTGAGAGGGTCCAGAGAAGAGAGATGAAAATGATAAAAGGCATGGAAATCCTTTCATACGCAGACAGGTTAGAAAGGCTGGGGCTCTTCTCCCTGGAAAAACGGAGACTCAGAGGAGACATGATAGTGACTTTCAAGATCATGAGAGGTATCGAGAAGGTAGACAGAGATAGATTCTTTCAGACTAATGGGGATCACAAGTACAAGGGGGCATTCGGAGAAGCTGAAAGGGGACAGGTTTAGAATCGATGCTAGGAAGTTCTTTTTCACTCAGAGGGTGGTAGACACATGGAACGCACTGCCGGAGGTTGTGATAGGACAGAGTACACTACAGGGTTTTAAAGAAGGATTGGATAAATTCCTGAAAGATAGGGGGATTGAGGGATACAGATAGAGGTAGAGATGGGATATAGAGAGAGTATAGATAGAGACCAAGGGGATTCAAGGGTTCAGACAATGATTACCTTACAGGTCATGGGCTGATGGGCCGCTGCAGGTGCGGACTGCTGGGCGTGATGGACTTCTGGTCTGACCCAGCAGAGGCAACTTCTTATGTTCTTACTTTTGTTGTCACAATAAATTTTGCCTACATCACTTTACACTTATCCATGTTGAACCTCATCTGCCATGTTGATGCCCATTCCTCGAGCCTGATTATGTCCCGTTGCAGATCTTCGCAATCCTCCTGTATCTTCAGTAGGTAGATGAGAAATAAAATGGAGGATAAGGACTAGAGCAGTGTTCTTCAACCGCTGGTCCTTGGATTGGTGTCGGTCCGCAAAGATTTTCTGCTGGTCCATGAAGGATTCGGGTCCCCTCCACAAACTGCACACTGGGCAGGAAGAGAGGTTCTGGTGCCGGCATCAGCTGACTTGCAACTTCCTGTTGCTTCCTGCCTTTATCTTGTCTCCGCACCCCCAGACCAGTAGTGGCAGCTCTGTGTGCTTTTAACTTCACCACACAGCTGACCCTAGCAGTAGTTTAGATGCAGTTTCATCAGGTAGCCTCAGGGCCTTTGTTAGGCCGGCCCGCTTTGTGAGGTGGACCAGCCTAGTAAAGGCCCCAGGGCTGCCTGATGAAACTGCATCTAAACTACTGCTAGGGGCAGCTGTGTGACGAAGTTAAAAGCACACAGAGCTGCCGCTAGGCTAGAGAGAGGAAAAATGTGCTGGAGAGGGAAGGAGGGAAGGGAGAAGGGGTACTCCTGGACAGGGGAGGAGGAGTGAAAGGGAAGTGAGTTACTATTGGATAAGGGGGAGGAGGGAAGGGAGAAGGGGTATTGCTGGACAGGGGAGGAGGAAAATAGAAAGGAAACAGCTGGCAGGGAGATTATAGGAGGGGAAGGGGTCAGGATGGAATGGAGAGATCAGATGAGGGAAAGAGGAGAGACCGAGGAATGAGAAAATAAAGAGAGATTGATGCTAGGAAGGGGGGTCAGCAGCGAAATAAGGAGAGAAGGACAAAGATGCTAGATCTGGTGTAGGAGAGATAAAAATGATGAGAGCAGTGAAGCAGGAATGAATCATGTAAAATGGATGGATTGGGGAGAGGTGCATGGAAAGAAGGCAGATACCATATGGAAGGGGGAGAGGGCAAACAGTAGATGGAAGGGGCAGATGCTGATTTGAAGAGACAGGGCAGATTCTGGAAGGAAGAGAGTGAAAAGATGATGAAAGCAGAAAACAGAGGTGTCAAAAGGTAGAAAAAATAATTTTACAGTCAAACCTCGGTTTGCGAGTAACCCGGTTTGCGAGTGTTTTGCAAGATGAGCAAAACACTCAGCAAACTTTTGACTCGCAAACCGAGTGTTGACTCGATTTGCGAGCACCCCCCCGATAACCGACATCACTCCCCCTGCCCGCAAAGACCCCCTTGCTCCAACCAGCACCCCTCCCCCCGCGCGAACCGGCTCCCCCGCCCAAACAACTTAAACTTACCCCCCCCCCCCGTCTAGCACCGGCACCGGCACGCAGGCACAGATCGTGTGCCTAGAAGATCTTCCGGCTTCTGCCTGCCTGCCTTGAGCATGCATCTGCGCATGCTCAAGGACTTCTAATTCTCCCTCTCGCCGAGATTGTAAAACTAAACAAGCCAGACGAGTACAGATCAATCCTACACAGTCAATCCTAACTGAAAACCATGTCTTTCGAACACACAGAACACAGAAAACACCTTCGCCTAGTATGGAATATGTAATCACAAACTAACCCCTCTCCCTTTTACAAAACTGTAATGTGGTTTTTAGCCATGGTGGTAACAGCTCAGACACTCATAGAATTCTGAGCAATTACCACCATGGCCGGTGCTAAAAATACGCTCTACAGTTTTGTAAAAGGAGGGATAAAATAGAAAAACATAGACAAAGGTTAAATTGAACCACTAAGAAGCTAGACTCTGAATACACTGCAACACCACAGAAACAGAAATGCATTCTCCCCTAAAGCAAAAAAATAAATAAATAGAATTTTTTTTCTACATTGTCTTCTCTGGTTTCTGATTTCCTCATAGTCTTGTCACTCTCTTCCTTTCATCCACTGTCTACTTTCTCTCTGCCCCTTCTATATGGCATCTTCTCTCCTTGTATTCCTCTTCCATCTCTCCTTTCACCCCTATTATTCTGGCATCCATCTTCTTCCCTTCCCTCCTCCAATGGTCTGGCATCTCTCTCCTCTTCTTCCCTTCCCTTTCCCACACCCATGGTCTGACATTTCACTCTCTCCTCTCCCTTCCCCCCATTTCCATCAGCATCTGCCCCCTTTTTTTCCCTCCAACCCAATTCCATCCAGTATCCTTCTCCCTTATGTCTCTCTGTCCTTTCCCTGCACACCAATTCCATCAGCATCTGCCCTCTTTCTCTCCCTCCACCACCCTTCCATACCACCCTGACCCCATTTTTCTCTCTCCACCACCCTTCTTTGCTCCTCTCTCCCTCCAAACCAGCAAGGTCCCATGATGACTGCTTCAGTTGCCTCTGCAAGATGTAAGTGACGTTGGAGGGGTGGGCTGGCAGATGCAGGGAGTTGCGGCAAGGTTCCGCAATGACTGCAGCTGCCGATCCACCCCTTCCGACATCACTTACGTCTTCCGGAGGCAGAGGTGGCAAATGCAGTCATTGCGGGACCTTCCTGCACTTCAGTGCGGCTGCCGACTCTGCTTTGGAATAAGTACGGCAGCCGCGCTGAGGTGCAGGTGTCATTTAGAGCAGCTTGGAAGGTTCTGGATCCAGCCAGCTGTGTACCCCCCTAGGGCTGGCACGCAGGGCAGTCTGCCACTGTATGAGGGGACAAAAGATAATAAAAAGAATGGATGACTTGACCGATTTAGACATGTCATACAATTATAACAACAAAAATGTCATAAAATGTAATTCTAAACTCAAAAGACTCCAGACGAAAAGAAGATATAGAAAGGAAACCAGAAAAAGACCAAACCCATAATACTAAGATTCAAATGCTAAAATCGGACATGTCCATTATGAAGAGACGTGTGGATCACTGCTAATTATAATGAGTGAGTCTTTAAAATATGAGATGGTAACGGACAGCCAGACCTGATGGATGGAAGTGATAAATACTGCAGCCAAAACCAGAGTACCGTGATGAAACTTGAATGGAAATATGGATACCTATTTATACTTTTGAGTAAAATAGCGATGCGAACATGTCATAGAAAAGGATAAATAATGTGTAAACTAAAAACCAAGAACAATATATTGTAACACCGAACTCAGAATTAATAACATGCTAAAAGAACTTAACCCCCCTAAAATAGGGCATATACATACTTAAAATGATGGCTGGTTACAAACAGTATGCCTAGACTATATAGATCTAAACAGGGCAAACATATGGTAAATGAACAGCTGATAATACAGAGTGTATCTTGAAAACATAAGCCGATAGTAGCTCAAAGACAAGTCGACCGGGTAGATGAAAAGTGAAACCTGGGAAAGATCTAAATTATTGTTCAAATGAGCTTCTATTAAAACCAAAGAATAAAACCACAGCACTCGGGAAAGTAAAAAAGGGAGAGTAAAATGGACTTACCAAAAAGGTCTCTGCACTGATGAGATAAACTCGTATGCAGAATAAATGTGAACATGCGACAGTGGGGCTATGATATTTGATCCGTTGAAAGAGGCGCCAAAAAAGTGTCGGCAGTGGATTGAATGCACACTGATAGGTGAGGGGCATCGGGCTGTTAAAAAAGGCTGCTTTAATAAATGAAAATACTGGTGAAAAACTAAATAAAAAACCAAAACCATGATAAAATGCCGAACCTGACTGCAAGTGGTAGTGAAAGTAGCATAAGGCACCCGTAGTACTGTTAGTGCCAGAGCTGCTTAGATTAAAGAACTGTGCTTTACATGAGGAGAAAAAAGAAAGAATGAGGTGATAAGATGTAAAGTGCTGGCCCCTCACTGCACCACTTGATAAAACTAAGGAGCGATGTTCTAGAGCAGGGGTGCCCATACTTTTTGGGCTTGCGAGCTACTTTTAAAATGACCAAGTCAAAATGATCTACCAACAATAAATTTTTTTAAAAACACAAAGCACACTGTACGCATAGAAAATGTTAATTATCATTCCTATTCTGGGATTTTTTCAAAGAGGTCAAAGCAGATGACTCTATGCACTGTCACCTCAGTAACAACCATACAAAAATAGACAAATATACCCCCTCCCTTTTTACTAAACCACGACAGCAGTTTTTCTTTTACCAGTATTTGCACTGCTTAAAAAGCCTGGCTTTCTTGGGGGCCTCCATTTCTGTTTTTTACTGCATGTTTTTTGTGGTATCTATTTTGTATCACATGAGGGTCTCTCCATGTTTTCAAAAAAAATCCCAAACATTTTGACGTATTTTTCAAAAATAGATTTTTTCCATGTCCGACTTTGGGCGACTAATGACTTAGGTCCAAAACGGTCTTAGACGTATCTTTTGATTATGTCCCTCTGAATGTAAAGATGAGAAAACTCAAATTTTCCAACAAGATGGAAAAAGTTCAGTAAGCAAGTATTAGATCAAATAGCTCCATTAAAAACATATAAAAAGGAGAGAGATCACATGATGCTGTGAGCCGGTAAGCAGCTTGCATTGCCAGCTCCGGAACCTCGCCCCTCCGTTTTTCTGCTAGCGGGAATTACAGCGACTTTTGCCTGCAGATATTAATTGCTCTGGTGGGACACTATATGGACAAATATTTGGCCAAGAATCAGCCTACCATGTTGTCTAAATCGACGAAAAAAGATAAGGACAAGGATAAGCCAGGAGAGGAGAAAATGGCGGAGTCCCCTTGTGGCGTGCTCAAGCAATTTACTACAGAGATGCTGATGGAACTTAAACAACTTATTGCCCAGGCTTTAACACCTAGTATGGAGCAGTTATCGGCTCAACTCGCCAAGTTGGAATCCCTCCTGAAAGATCATTCAACTAGGGTTACTGCCTTGGAGGACCGTGTCTTCACAGTGGAGGATGGGGCCCGAGTTATGGACACTGAAGTGTTTCACTTGAAAACGCAGCTTCGTCACCACCAGGATAAACTGGAGGACCTGGAGAACAGGTCCCGCAGGGGTAATTTACATTTTATGGGATTCCCAGAAACAATTGCTGATTCTGTGCTCCTCTCCGTGGTGGAATCCTGGCTAGCCAGTAAACTGCCTATGCCTGCTTCGTTGGGTCCGGCCCGCTTTGAACGAGTACATAGAATGGGGCCTCGCAATGGAAAGGATCAGAGGCCCTGGTGGTGATTGGCAAACGCCATAATTACAGGCATAAAGTGGAGAATCTACGGGAATTTCAGCTAAAGAGGGACGCTTTGCAGTATGATTCCGTTCCAATTCGGATCGGGCAGGATTATTCTGCTGCTTTGACTGATAAGAGAAAAGCCTTTTATCCACTATGCAAGAAGCTAGCGGATCTCAAATGCCATTTTTTGTTTCTATACCCGGCTATCCTGAAAATCCAATTGGATGCCAAATGGCATGTGTTTGACTCAATTTATCAAAAAGTATATAAGCTGAATATCCAAAAAAATCATGTGTTTGACTCAGACATCTTGGCTGAAGAGTTTAACAATAGATTGGGGGCCCCTACTCCGCCTCCACATTGAGCCTCGCTGACCAAGTAGTTGCTGTACAGGATTGAGGTTTCCTTGATTCAACTAATGTTTGTACTATTTTCTCGCACTGTTTTATAATTGTGTTCAGGAGGGACAGGTTCTGATGGCACCAGAGACGTGCTCTGCTTCCCAGTGTCCGTTTGGTTGCTGGATGGCCTTTTGTTTTTGGGGGGATAATTGGGGGGGATAATTGGGTACAGGGGGTATGGGGGAGGTGGAAGGGGGTTTGGAATTGTGACTTTCTTGATTTGTCTTCCAGAGTGTGTGTGACATGTATGTTTGATTTTGCACATGGGTTTGTTTGGTTTCATGTTGCCAGTTGTCCCCTGGGCGAAGGCTGGGCACCCGGGGGTCTACGGGGATTGCAGTTATGGCAGGTTTGTTTTTGTGGGCTGGGTGAGTGGTAAGACATTTAGACTCTTATCCTGGAATGTTGGTGGAATCACGTCCCCTGTGAAACGTGCAAAGATTCTGAGCAGATTAAAACACCACAAGGCTGATCTCGCCTGCTTGCAGGAGACTCGCCTGAATAGTGTGGAACATGCTAAATTACAAAGGGGATGGGTGGGTCAGATTTTCCATGCCTCCTCCCCATATAAACTTGTGGGAGTAGTGCTTCTGGTGCGTAAAGGGTTTCCGGGGAGTGTGGAACAATTACATACAGATGCATTGGGACGGTTTCTTTGTTGCCGTGTGACCATGTCTAACCGGGTGTTTAATATTTTAATAGTATATGGTCCCAATCACTATGATCATAAATTTTTTACAACCTTGGTTCGACTTGGTCAACGTGATTTGGTGCATCCTTTGATGGTCTTGGGTGATTTTAACCAGGTGCTCGACCCCTTACAAGATCGTTCTGGGCCGGGGTCCACACTTCGAACTTCCCCTAGTAGAGGCCTCCCTTATTTGTGTGATGCCTTGGACTTAATTGACCCTTGGCGCTTATAGCACCCACAGGAGAAAGATTTTACCCACCAATCTCAATCTGAGTTTTTATATGGTGATGGAGAGGGAACAGAGGGGATGCAAGGTGAGGGAGATATTGGACATAGTGATGCGGGTAGTGCTGCTGGGGACAAAGGAGCAGTTCAACAAGGGGAACAAATGCTGGAAGGCAGTGAGGTAGTTTTGAGAATTTATATCTGCTGTCTATATTTTGCACTATATTTGTCTATTTTTATATAGTTGTTACTGAAGTGACATTGCATATTTTAAAGTCATCTGCCTTGACCTCTTTGAAAAATAAAACAAATATAAATGATAATTAACAATTTCTCTGCATACAGTGTGCTTTGTGATTTTTAAAAAAAATTTTTATGGTTACCATTATGAATTAATAAGATATTATATGTACATGAAAAATGAATGGAAGAAATTGGGGGCTGGGCTAGGGTGAGGTTGGGGGGTGGGACTGAAAATTATTAGATGTAACCTTTTGAGGAAAAAAATAAATGGTCACGTTACAAATTGTGGTAGCGGCAGTGGATACAGAAAGCCGTGTCCCCAGCTCTTCCAGGGTTTTGAACCGGACTGTCCCGTTATTAGATCACCCTCACCACTGAAAAAGGGATATTTCGGCATCCCAAAGCGGTGCTTGGGGACAACGGGACAGGCGATGTAATAACGGGACGGTCCTGTTCAAAACGAGACGTATGTTCACCTTATGTAGACTGTTTTGTCATCTTCTGATCACCTATCCTTCTCTTCTTTTCTCTCATCTCTCCCCTATCTTGCCCTTTGAGACAGCTACTGGAATGCTTTTATGTTTCACTTATATTTCCCGATATTATCATCTTTTGCTTATACTGTTTTGACTTGCAGAAGGTTTGGCATTTGAATGCTAGTCAAAAAAATGTATTCTTAGTCTAATAACAAAAAATATCTTTTTCTTTCTTTTTTGTTTCAATTTATTAATCTTGTGTGAGTTTATAAATTAGGCTAGAAATATCTGCCATATTTCCTTTTACACACAGGCAATTTCTTACAAAATTGCCATGAATATGTTTAACTTGAACACACTTTAGTGTGCATCAGTGCTTGACGAACAGTAAATATAGCCATAGAACAGCAAATGGAGCTCTTTCAGTAATGGGCTAATTCTCTACGTATAACAACCAGAAATTGCCTATGCTATGAATAGACTTCAAAGGCTAGAACAGTAAATTACAGAATCTGAATCAATATCAGGGCACGCACCACTGTTCTAAAATCAGAAAGTTGCAAAAAAAAAAAGGGCATAGCAGATGAGCCACATGGAGTCTGGCAAGAGTCTTTGTCAAGGAGGTGATTTTGAATGTACGTTGAATTCTGAATGATGCCAAGGTTCTCTACTTTTTCTTAAAGAGTCATTTCATCCCACCCTAAATTCAAAACATGAGAGCAAAGCCAACTATTAACTAATCCAAATGACTTCAGCCTTATCTGTGATTATTATCTTACTAGATTTTATGCACTTGCACATCTCTGGCTTACAAGAATCTAAAACAGACTGCTTTACAAGCTTCAGTGCCTAATGACAAAAACAGCAGAATATCATCTGCATATAATCTGTAATATATTCCAAACTATGTCAGAAGCTCAGTTCTTTAACAGTGTCTTGTGCAAATGCATAAAGAGTAGCTGTATCTGAGAGCAATTTCCATTCAAAAGAAATAAAACAAAAAAAGATAAGATGGTAACTTTTTATAGGACTAATACAATATACTTTTAATTAGCTTTTGAAGGCAATATCTTCTTCGGGTCAGAAAATGTCTCAAGTTGGTCAATAAAAAAGGTCATCATAATCTTCTTTTTTTGTTGTTTGATTCTTTATATATATATATTAATTACTTTTTAAAATAAACTAACACAACTACCACATGATTTCATCCAAAAGAACACATTGGTTGAATTTCTTGGTACAGTCACAGTAGAAATAGATGATCTATGGTCTCCAATATAGCAGATAGACTTAAACGAATTACCACCATTTCACTTTTGTCTACCTCCCAGTGCAGTTCACCTTGTGAAGAACACTACAACAGTTATAAATGGTGTTTAGAACAGAAGACTATAGGAATGCCACAAAGGAAACACACACACGAAGTCTTAGAATCAGGATGGAGGCGCTGCCAAGGGCTAGCTCCGAGTCCCTTTTTATTATGCTTCTAAGCTAATGATATCATAGTAGCTCCTTCGTTTACACATCTCATGATTGATGGGTACAAAGGTACATGGTTTTACATTGGTGGATACAAAGATAGGTACATGCTTATACATCGTGATCACCCTCCCTTTACCTCGTGCTTTTGCCTCGTGATCATCCTTCAACTCAGCACTTAGACAAGGGCCTGATTAACACGTGGACAGTGCAATGCCTGTCAGCTGATGTCCTTTCCAAATAAGAGCAGCTCAAATAAGATAAGCATGTAACAGTCCAAAGGTTATAATGCATGCTCCTTAAGCCCTCTTGATTAGCCTTACCTCAGGGCCTGTTCAGGCAAAGTCTGATTGTTGCCCATATAAGGAATAAGAGATAAGAGTAAACTTGTGTCAGGTTAATATGTGACAAGAGTCTTGTAACATGATGCTAGCATTTTCCTTTACTTAGAATGGCTGCATGTCAAGAAGGGAGAGGGAATGGGAATAATTCATAATTCTTTCACAGGTGCTCAGATCCTCACACAAGGCCTAGATCCGTACACAGGGCCTAGATCAGTGTGCCGACCTGGCCTGGTTCAGAACTGCCTGTGTGTTGACCTTGCCTGTGTTCTGATGCTCTGGATCAGAACTTATCAGATCTCCATCCCTACAGAAGACAGATTGGTCTAACACCCTTTGATAATCTAAAGAAACTTAAAATTTAAATGCCATAAAAATTCAACCAGTTTACTCAAAAAGACAAATGTTGATATGGAAAAATTAAGGCAAGTGAGGGAAGGGTGAAGATAAATTACGGGGCAAAATGTTTCCTGAGTTTATCCAGTGGCACCAGCATTAGGCAATATGGCCCTGATTCTATAAACAGAGTGCTGTTGGCACTCATCCATTAAGCACTGTTTATAGAATTGTGCCTAAGGGCACCTAAGCATACTTAGGCACCAGTAGGTGTTGAATCTTTAGGTGCACTGCCATTTAAGCCAGGGTTTTCTTGGCATGAATGTGCCCCAGGTACGTTAGATAGATTATGAGCCCACCGGGACAGATAGGGAAAATGCTCGAGTACCTGATTGTAAAACCGCTTAGATAACCTTGATAGGTGGTATATAAAATCTTAATTAAAAAAATCCACGCCCACACTCCGCCCTGATCTTTGCTGGTATATCCTTGCTTTATATCTGGATTTTCAGAAGGCGTTTGACAAGGTCCCGCATGAACGACTACTTTGAAAAATTGCGAGCCATGGTATTGAGATTGAAATACACACGTGGATCAAAATCTGGTTGGCAGATAGAAAGCAAAGAGTGGGGCTAAATGGACAATACTTGGACTGGAAAAGCATCACCAGTGGAGTGCTTCAGGGTTCGGTGCTTGGGCCTGTGCTCTTCAATATATTTATAAATGACCTGAAAATTGGAACGAGGAGCGAGGTGATTAAATTTGCAGATGATACAAAGTTATTCAGAGTAGTGAAGACGTAGGAGGACTGCGAAGACCTGCAACAGGACATAAACATGCTCAAGAAATGGGCTGAGACATGGCAAATGAAGTTCAACATGGATAAGTGTAAGGTGATGCATGTTGGTAACAAAAATCTTGTACACGAATACAGGACGTTTTGAGACATTGAGGATACCTAACAAGCAGGTTGCAGTACTTTAAAAGAAAGCCGGAATCCGGTTATATATTGGGGATTTAATTTGGAGAATTGACTAGAAGTTTGGAGAATTGACTGGAAGTTGCCAGAGGGGTGGTGAATTTGTGAGGAATATGCAGTTGGGAAAGGAAAGGGGGAGATTAGGTTGATTAGGTTGATGTGATGTGTTTTATGAATAGTAGTGTTTTGATTTCTTTTCGGAACGCTTTAAAGTCAGTTGTTTTGGTCAGCAGCTTGGAGATGGCGGGATCAAGTTTCGCTGCCTTGTGACACACTTATCCCTTGCTCTACCCAGCAGAGGGATTAGGTGTGTTGAGTTCTGGTCTGTCAGGCGTGGCTTCCTCAGATAGGAGAAAGGCTTTCCAGGTTACCACAGACCTAGGCTCCTGCCTAGTCTGCCAGGCCACACTGAGAGTAGTTTATAAAAGAGGAGACAACATAGGTAAGTCTGTTCAAAAGAATGTTCTTGGACTTTATTAAACTCGGGGATCTGAATACCATCAGCCACCCGCATGGAGTGAAAAAACATAAACACAAAATGGCTTGTAGTTGTCAGATTGGCTTGAGCTACAAATGTGACATACAGTCTCAATTCCCTGGACTTTGCTAGTCCAAATACAGTCCTCTTCACCAGGGTTTAAGGTAAATGAAATACCATGAAAATAAACTTTCAAAACTTTGCATATATATTGTGGAAACAGGCAGAGCAATTGTTGTTACAAGCTTGGCAATAGATTCCCCAAACATTTCAGGTCACCTAGCTGAGACACAGTATGCTTTGCAGAGCAGGCTTCAAATTAATATCAGCTGGGCTTCCTAGCCGACGGAACACAGCAGGGCATTAGATGAGCTGTAAACTTTACTTAGGCTTTCACACAAGCATAGATAAAGTTCATTGAACAAACACTGCCCTCCAGGCCATCCCACAGTGAAAGGGAGAGATTCCCCTGCACTCTCTAATCAAGGATAGCTGGTCTCAGGTTACAGAGAGCCAGCACGTAATCACAGCCTTGCTTTACTCTCCTTGGGAACTAACCTCCATGTCAATAGGGAAATAGCCAGCTTCCAGCAGTGGTTCAGAGACATCCATCGCCTCTGCCTGCTCAGCAGCAGCTGGGGTTAAGCTAAGGCAGTCCTCGGTCATCTCTACGTCCTCACTGCTGTGGGTTGTAGGAGAGAGACTTCTCCCCTCATCTGCATCAAGGCATTGCTGCTTCTCCTGCCGCTGCCTGAGCTCGTTAGCTCTAGCTCCGTCCCTGCTCTCCTTACTGTGATCCCATGCTCTGTTTTTATGTGAGTTAAAGCCCCACCCCTCTCTCCTAGGAACAGCTGTGTTGGGCAGGAAATCCCTAGGGAAATAATTAAGGTTTCTCCTAGGCTGGTAATGAGCATACCTTCCAGCACTGGGACTCCATTTCTCAACAAAAGTCCCCACAGGCTTTCTGGTGTACCTGCCCTGAACTGGCGCTCTCTGCAGGGTACTTCTATGCTCATACCTCTCCTGACCTACCTCACTGCCTGAGGGATAGTCAGCCATTTCCAAAACTTTACTTTTAACCTGGTCAGCCCTTCTGACCAGAGACTGTGTTCTGCTTTTATCCCTTACAGGGACAAAGCTGGCTACAGGTTTGTCACACTGTGTCGCTAGGAGGTTGTCGTATAGTTTCTTGTGTCAAGTGCCATTGAGTGGAGGGTAGGTGAATGGGATCTGGGCTCTCCTTATTCTGGGAGAAAGGTTTCGGTATAGGCGGTTGTTTAGGTAGATGGGTGCAGTTCCGTGGGTTACTTTAAATAGTAGACAGTATAATTTGAATTGGGTTCTTGCTTGTATCGGTAGCCAGTGAGAGTCTAGATAGGCATTGATGATGTGGTCAAATTTACCAAGAAAATAGATAAGTCTGAGAGCTGTGTTCTGAACAGTCTGTAGTTGTTTTATCATGTTGGTAGGACATGGTAGATAGAGGCTGTTGCAGTAGTCTACAAGTCCTAGCACAAGGGATTGGACTATGATCCTGTATTGATCTTTGTTAAAGAATTTTCTTATTTTTTGTAGGTTGCACATGGTGAAGAATGAATTTTGAGTGTGGTCTGTATTGTGTATTTGGTTGCACTTACTTCCAGTTCAGTTAAGGATGGTTTTTTGTCCTTTTCTAGCAGTAGGAATTTGGTTTTATCCGAGTTCAGCTTCAATTTATGATTAGTCATCCATTTTTCCACAGTTTTCAGTGTTGTTTCCAGGCATCCTGATGAGACAGGGTCTTGGATGTCGAAGGGGAGGAGGATGGTTATGTCATCCGCGTAGCTAAATGATACTATATTTAGGGTATCTAGAGTTGTGCCCAGGGAAGATATGAAGAGGTTGAATAGTATGGGTGATAGTGGTGACCCTTGTGGCACACCGCAGGGGTTTGACCATGGGTCCGATATAAGATCTTTTGACTTAATTCTGTATGTTCTTGTTTTAAGGAAACCTTGGAACCAGTTGTAAACCCTACCTGAGATCCCTATGGTGTCTAGTATCTGGAGTAGTATGGGATGGTCTACTAGGTTGAATGTAGCTGAAAGATCGAGTTGGATGATTAGCATCCTGTTTCCTTTACTGAGGTGCTGTCGGCTATATCCAGTAGAGATACAGGTAGTGTTTCTGTGCTGTGGTTTGTTCTGAATCCAGATTGTGATGGATGCAGAATGTTGTGGTCTTCTAGGTAATTGGAGAGATATTGTGCTACTAGACCTTTTATTAGTTTGACGTATAAAGGGATCGAGGCGATGGGTCTATAATTTGCAGGATTGTCAATTGGGCCTTTGAGGTCTTTCAGTATGGGAGTGATTATAATCTCGCCTAGTTCTGATGGGAACTGACCTTCCCTGAGAGTGGTTTGCAACCATTGCATGAGACTAGCTTTGAATTTAATGGATGCAGTAGATAGCAGGTACGGAGGGCAGTTATTCAAATCACATGAAGTTTGGCTGTATTTTTTGTATAGCCGGTCCAAGTCGGTCCATTGTACAGTTGGGAAATTAGACCAGGTTCTATCTGCTGAAATGGCTTCATCCATTATGGGTTTTATTAGTATCTCGTCGAGGTTGGTTAATGAGTTGTTGAAGTTGGTTCTGAATGTGGTGATTTTATGTTTGAAGTGGTCTGCTAGTTGGGGAGCTGTAGGAGACTGGTTTTCTTGAGTGGCTAGGAAATGTTTGGTATCAGTGAGGTTTCTTACAAGGTTGAAGAGTTTTTTGTGTCTGGTGTTTCAGTGCCGATTAGTTTGGAGTAGTAGGCTTTTTGTTTTTCCTTCAGTTTGATTTTATATTGTTTGATTTGGTTTCTCCATGCTGTTTTGGTATGGTCTTGTTTCTGTTTTTTCCAGATTCTTTCGAGATGTACACTTCCATCCTTTACTTTCTTGACCATCACCCATCCGTTCTTTTGATCTCTCTTGATCTCTCATCTGCGTTTGATACGATTGACCACAACCTTCTCTTAGATAGATTGCAATCTATAGGTATAACAGATCAGGTCCTCCTCTGGTTTCAATTTTATTTTGAAAATCGCACTTCAACTGTATCTTTCAATGATACAAATTCAGAAAGTTTTTCATTAACATATGGTATTCCGCAGGGGTCTATTCTTTCACCGTTATTGTTTAATATTTTTCTTGTACCACTTATGACCCTTTGCCAAGACATTGGCTTTACCGCATATGCTTACGCAGATGACATTCAGCTTTTACATCCATTTGATCTCTCCAGCCCCTCAGAAATGTTAGCAATTAACAGGAAACTAGAGGAGATTCATCAATGGCTTGATTTGAACAGATTAGCCCTCAATATTAATAAATCAAACATCATGTTTTTCCCTTGGAAAGATAGCTCTAAAATTTAATCTCCAATTTCTATTAAGGGTACCGCTTTACAACTGATAAGTAATATCAAAATTTTGGGGGTTGTTTTTGATGATAAACTAACTTACCATAACCACATTAGTAATATTGTCAAATCTACATTTTACAGACTGCGTCAAATTCGTTCTCTATCCAAATTTTTATGCCCAAAGTCTCTCAATATTCTAATTCATTCCTTGGTTATCTCAAAAATTGATTACTGCAATGTTTTATTCAAGGGAATAGCCCCCCCAAAAAATTAGACACTTGCAGATTGTTCAAAACGCCTCAATTAAACTTATAATGAAAGCAAGGAAATTTGATCATGTCACTCCTCTTCTTAAGAAAGCGCACTGACTTCCAGTTGCACATCGAATTCAATATAAGTTAAGTCTGCTCACCTTCAAATCTCTGGTATATAAGACCCCTGCCTTCATTTATAAGTTATTAATTCCTTATATCCCATCCAGATCACTGAGATCTATCGAACAACATATATTAGTTACAACATCACTCAAAGTTATCAACACACGGCGGCATTTTATTTTTTCTGTTACAGCTCCTCAAACTTGGAACTCCCTTCCTATTTATTTAAGAGAAGAAAATAACTTAGATAAATTTAAAAGTAAACTTAAGAGCTTTCTTTTTAAAGATGCTTATGATGCTTAGGAGTCCATACCTACCGCTATAAACCCTTACAAGGTTACTATCTTATTCCCTTCCTATTGTTCTCTACCATAATTGTTCCTCTTTCTATCATCAATATTGTATTTCCTTACCCATTCATTCCTTCTGTTTCTTCTGTTATTGTTTATATTGTTAGTTACTAATCTGTTATATTTGCTTAGTGTCTACTTGTTTTTAATAACCCTAGTGTCTACTTGTTTTTAATAACCCCAGTTTTAATCTGTAATTTGAAAGATTTGTTCATCGCTTAGAAATTTGAGTAAGCGATTAATCAAATACACAATAAACTTGAAACTTGATCATGCCGCTGTACCGGGCCATGGTACGCCCCCACCTGGAATACTGCGTCCAGCACTGGTCGCCGTACTTGAAGAAGGACACAGTACTACTCGAAAGGGTCTGGAGAAGAGCGACTAAAATGATTAAGGGGCTGGAGGAGTTGTTGTACAGTGAGAGATTAGAGAAACTGGGCCTCTTCTCCATTGAAAAAAGGAGACTGAGAGGGGACATGATCGAAACCTTCAAGATAATGAAGGGAAAAGAATTAGTAGATAAAGACAGGTTGTTCACCCTTTCCAAGGTACGGAGAACAAGAGGGCACTCTCTAAAGTTAAAAGGGGATAGATTCCGTACAAACGTAAGGAAGTTCTTTTTCACCCAGAGAGTGGTGGAAAACTGGAACGCTCTTCCGGAGGCTGTCGTAGGGGAAAACACCATCCAGGGATTCAAGACAAAGTTAGACAAGTTCCTGTGGAACTAGAACGTACGCAGGTAGGGCTGGTCTCGGTTAGAGCGCTGGTCTTTGACCTGGGGGCCACCGCAGGAGCGGACTGCTGGGCACGATGGACCACTGGTCTGACCCAGCAGCAGCAGTTCTTATGTTTATGTAGACGCCTACCTTGAAGTGGTAGCCGCCTACTGAGTTAGGTGCTAACTGGCAAATTAATTTTTTTAAGGCTTTTTAAAATTAGTTTTTAAATCACAATTTCAATTATTAGCACCGATTAAGCCAATTTTTAAAAAAATGAAATTAGGCGTCTAGATCAGCTAGGTGCACCAATCTAGGCACCTAATTTCCAGCACTGTTTATAGAATCTGGGCCTATATCCCCACCACCAAAGAAGCAACTAATCCCTTTTAACACTCACTGGTGATGGTGTGGAAGGGCATGTATGTTCTGTCCTATGTTCAATTAAATAAACTAGACTCTACTGTTCACTCATTCAAACTCAACTGCAGACTTCCCCAGCATATGAACAACTTGCCAGACCACTCATTCTGTGCTCCATCTACTTGGTGCATTGAGGTGCATGGTCAGTAATGATGCAGCTTAAATTGAATTATATAGTGGCATTCACACCTTGGTAGAGTGTACCCAAGAAGCAGGGCATGCTCGTAGGATGAGCTCCTTGGAGTGACTCCATTCAAGCAAGGTGGACCAAACTTTAAACATCATTTTGGCATTTTTCTTCTGTCCCTTCAATTTATCTCACAGATTCAGGTTAGTCAGCTTTATTGTACTAATGTTTACTATACCATTTTTTTTCAGCAATCACCCAACTCATTTTGTCTCCTCCCCTTTATCATTTCAACCTAGGGTTTTAATTTCATACCCTTTTTTGGTTCATCTTAATATTCCATTACTTCCTAAGGTAGCTCCATCCTCTCTTCCCTCCGAAACTCATTATCAGTTTTGCCTGTTTAACTGCCGGTCACTTTGTTCCAAGACCACCATAATTCTTGACCTTATCACCTCTCATTCCTGTGCTATTTATGTACTGTTTCACACAAACCTGACTGAGACTGGAGGAAAAGGTACTCCTGCCTCACTGCCTTCCTGCAGGTTATGAGGTTTTTTTAAATGTGCCACACCTTGAAATGTGAAAGAGATGTAGCTTTTGTCACTCCTAAGTGAGATGATTAAATTTGCAGATGACACTAAACTGTTCAAAATTGTTGAAACGCATGCTCATTGTTGCAGGCGGACCTTAGGAAATTGGAAGACTGGGCGTCCAAATGGCAGATGAAATTTAATGTAGACAAATGAATGAATAACCTGAATCACAGTTACCGGATGCTAGGGTCCACCTTGGGGATTAATACCCAAGAAAAGGATCTGGGTATCATCGTAGACAATATGATGAAATCTTCCACCCAATGTGCGGAGGCGGCCAATAAAGCAAACAGGAGCTAGGAATTATTAAAAAAGGGATGGTTAACAAGACTACGGTTTGTCAGCTTTCCTCAATCAAATAATTTAGCCCCCCTTGAATTGTTTAAGAAATATCTAGTGGAGATTCTAGGGGTCCCCACAGAAGCTGTGCCTTTGCTCTCCCATATCTATTTTCTTCCAGGGAAAAAACGTAATGGACAGTTTAAACGTGACACAATTAATAGAAACATCTTTAGAAGAGGAGTGTGTATGATCTACTACACTCCTAGTGTTATTTGTTTTTGAGTCTGATAAAGACTGGGTAATGAGGATATATTTTCGTAATGCCGATAAGTTGTTTGTGGGTGGGAAAGTGTGGGTTTTTTCTGATGTCTGTGTAGATACACAGGAGAAAAGGAAGCAATTTTTATTTCTGCGCCCCCAGGTATTGGCCTTGGGGGCATATTTCTTCTTGCGTTTCCCTTGCAAATGTTTAAGGGATCCTTTTACTAAGGTGCGCTAGCTGTTTTAGCGCACGCTTAGCACGCACTACATTGCCCTGCGTGCTACATGCTAGAGCGTGCGTTAGTATTTTTCATGTAGCACGGGGTTAGCGCATGCTAAAAACGCTAGCGCACTTTAGTAAAAGGAGCCCTAATTCTTTTTGAATCTAATAGATATCTTTTTTATGAGCCCAAACAACTAAAGGCTTTTCTTGAAAATAAGTGTTAAGTGCAGGTCCAGATTAAGGATACGAGGGAAGAAAATGGATAATAGTTATCTAATGTGAAATATGGAAATAATAAGACAAGTAGTTTGAGACAACTTTTTCATTTTTGTATTTTGTAGTTTTTCCCATGTTTGATCTCTTAGGAGATGCCTCCTTACCTGAAATCTCTCTCCCCAATATTGTGGGCTTATAGGGGAATTATAGCAACTTAAATTTTGTATTGTATGAAGATTTTCCTTATCTAACTTTTGTTATGTAATCTTTGATGTGGCTTATTGATTTCTATTACCTAATGCATGAATATGTTATATTTCAATTTAAAATTGAATAAAGAAATAAATACAAAAAAGATTATTATAATGCCTCTGTATCGCTCCTTGGTGTGACATCACCTGGAGTATTGCATTCAATTCTGGTCTCCTTATCTCAAAAAAAGATATAGTGGCACTAGAAAAGGTTCAAAGAAGAGCGACCAAGATGGTAAAGGGGATGGAACTCCTCTCATATGAAGAAAGACTAAAACGGTTAGGGCTCTTCAGCTTTGAAAAGAGATGGCTGAGGGGAGATATGATTGAAGTCTATAAAATCCTGAGTGGAGTAGAACAGGTACAAGTGGATCAATTTTTCACTCCGCCAAAAATTACAAAGACTAGGGGACACTCAATGAAGTTACAGGGAAATACTTTTAAAACCAATAGGAGGAAATTTTTTTCACTCAGAGAATAGTTAAGCTCTAGAACACATTGCCAGAGGATGTGGTAAGAGCAGATAGCGTAGCTGGTTTTAAGAAAGATATGGACAAGTTACTGGAGGAAAAGTCCATAGTCTGTTATTGAGAAAGACATGGGGGAAGCCACTGCTTGCCCTATATTGGTAGCATGGAATATTGCTACTCCTTGGGTTTTGGCCAGGTACTAGTGACCTGGATTGGCCACCGTGAGAACGGGCTACTGGGCTTGATGGCCCATTGGTCTGACCCAGTAAGGCTATTCTTATGTTCTTATTTGGGTAGAGATCAATTTAAAGAACTTCAATATCAAGAATCTCTTCTACTCTCATTTAATTCATCCCCACTGGTGTACTTACTGCTTCTTTATTTTCCCCATCTTATAGTCCAGGGCTTTTGGATGCTCTGCTATAAACATTCTCTGAAGCAGTCATAAGAACATAAGAATCGCCGCTGCTGGGTCAAACCAGTGGTCCATCGTGCCCAGCAGTCCGCTCACGCAGCGGCCCTCTGGTCAAAGACCATCACACTAACTCAGACTAGCCCTACCTGCGTACGTTCCGGTTCAGCAGTAACTTGTCTAACTTTGTCTTGAATCCCTGGAGGATGTTTTCCCCTATGACAGACTCCGGAAGAGCATTCCAGTTTTCCACCACTCTCTGGGTGAAGAAGAACTTCCTTATGTTCATAAGGAACCTATCCCCTTTCAATTTTAGAGAGTTCCCTCTCGTTCTCCCTACCTTGGAGAGGGTGAACAACCTATCCTTATCAACTAAGTCTATTCCCTTCAGCACCTTGAATGTTTTGGTCATGTCGTTCACTACCCCAAACTTGTGTTAAGAAACCTTCATTTTCATTCAAATCATTCCTGTCATACCAATAGATAAATCTCCCTTCTCCAAATTTAAAATTAATGTTACCCTCTCTGACGAAGTGAAGCTGTCCAGAGGTGCTAGACAGGGTTGTCCACTATCCCCTCTTCTCTTTAGCATTGCACTTGAACCTCTTCTCATTGCTATAAGGTATTTCACAGCTTGCCAAGGGTATTTCTTGTAATGGTTATCAATTTAAACTTTTGGCATATGCTGATGATCTACTTATTTTCCTCACTATCTGGAGTTACTCCAGATAGTGGCTGAATTTTCTGTATTTTCTGGATACCGTATTAAATGGGATAAATCAGAAGTAATGCCTTTGAATGATTATACATTTCTGCCTGATTTAGGTCCTACTGATATAAAATGCTCTCCTGATCAGTTAAAATATTTGGGCATTTTATTCCATAAACATAGAGATATTCTTATGCCTTTAAATTTGAAATCTCTTCAGTCTAAAATTACAACTTTGACTTCTAGATAGTCTCCAAATCATCTATCTTGGTAGGACAGAATAGAGGCTGTTAAAATGACTATAACACCTATTGTTAATTATGTTTTGGGGATGCTCCCTAGAATGACTAACTGTTCATTTTATAAAGATCTGGAAGCCACTCTGTCCAAATTCATCTGGTGTAACAAACCTCCACGATTTGCTCTTTCTACATTAAAGTTACCAAAAGCTAATGGAGGTTTGGGTTTTCCAGATTTTTATAAATATCATCTGGCAATGTTTTTGAGATATGACACTTTATGGATGATTGGTCATTTTCGGGCCCTAGTAGATTCACCTTCATGGTACATTATTGAAACATATTTAACCTCGCTGATCTCATTGAAGTGTATTCCCTTCCAAAAAAATATCAAGCATTTATCATCATTTGATACTATTATATTTACAAACCAGGCTATACAAACATTTGAAAAAGCTTCCCCTGAACTCTCCCAGGGTAAACATTCCTTTTCTGCTCCTATTTGGCATAATTCAAATACAGTCAAACCTCGGTTTACAAGTGCTGCGCTTTGCGAGTGTTTTGCAAGACGAGCAAACATTTGCAAAATCCGTGCCTCAGAAACCGAGCTTGCCTCGATTTGCGAGCCCCCCCCTGCGATCCGGCATCCCCCCTTGATGCGTCAGCTCCCCCCACCGTGATCCGGCATCCCCCACTCACCCACCCAAACACAATCGCTTGCCCCGCTCTGGCACCGGCACCAGCACCAACGCTCAGGACATGCCGATGCTGGTACTGAAGATCCTCCCTGTTGCTTGAAAATGATAAATCTCTTCACACTCTTTTTACAGATCTTGATCCTTGTTAGCATGTCTTCTTTCTAACCCACCTAGCAGAACACATTTTGGATATAGATCTTCTGGATCCTTTGTCTATACTTCAGGTTTCAAACTTTTCTTCAATGATCCTTTCTTGGTCAGTATCATCATCGCTTGAGTTGCACTCCTCAATTCCTTTTCCTAATTTGATCTCTGATATTAGGAAAACCTGCCCAAATCCAGACTCTTTTGCCTCCCTTTTTCAGTTTCTTTTCCCATGGCTTTGTATCCCTCCCTATAACTGAGCAAACCACCATTTGGGATACTGATCTATTTTCTGTGGTCAGCTCTTGTACACAGAATCAATCCTTTGAATAATCAAAATATCATTCAAAACTGAAACAAGGATGATATCAAAATTTTTGCTTAATTAAATAGCAGATTAGCTGTGCCAAGAAAATTTGGTATATAATTCATAATGATTTAGGGCCTCTTCTATTAAACTGCGCTAGCAATTTTCTAGCGTGGGCAGCTGCGCTGAATGGCTGCTCCTGACGCTCATAGAGTTCCTATGAGCGTGGGCCATTCAGCGCGGCTCTCTGTGCTAAAAACTGCTAGTGCAGTTTAATAGAAGAGGGGGTTAGTTTTACAGATATGTTGAGACATAAATCACATTGACTACATCTTAGACAACCTGCCATGCCTATTACACAGAACTTATTAATAGTGCTGAAAATCAGCCAAAGGCCCTATGTGTTCATCATTTTATTGATTTAATATGTTGTTTGTTTTTTAATCCCATTCTCCCCAATGAGCTCAGAATGGGTTACAGGTTAACATACATAATATACAGTCAAAATGGGTTACAATTTGACATACTTACAATACAAAGTGTTCATCCTAACTTGACATATACAGAAGATCTAGATCCAATATACATTTCTTTTATTTATTTATTACTCATACAGCAATAAGAAAGAGATTAGATAAAGAGGTAAGTTTTATTGCTTTTCTAAAATTTAGGTGTCCTTTTTTTTTTTTTTTGCCACTGCTGGGTCAGACCAGTAATCCATCATACCCAGCAGTCCGCTCATGCGGTGGCCCTTAGGTCAAAGACCGGTGCCCTAATTGAGACTAGCTGGCTCAGCAGGAACTTGTCTAACTTTGTCTTGAATCCCTGGAGGGTGTTTTCCCATATAACAGCCTCCGGAAGAGCGTTCCAGTTTTCTACCACTCTCTGGGTGAAGAAGATCTTCCTTACGTTTGTACGTTTCTGAACTGATCTGTGGGAGCAGTTGATTCCAGTATCTTGGTAAGAAATGGGAGTAGGATCATTGTCTGGTATTCTGTAGTTGGAGGGCACAACCAGGGGGTGTTTGGAGTCGTGGTTCCTCCTGGGAGCAGAGTAGTCTGTTTGGCATGTATGGAGGAAGCTTAGTTGACATGTAGTCTGGTGCCATGTTGTGCAGGGATTTGTACGCTAGCATCAAGCCCTTAAAAATGCAGCGTTTGGCTATGGGTAACCAGTGGGCTGATGATAGAGTCTGGGAGACAGGGTTGTGGGTGTGAAGGTTCTTTAGAAGTCTTATTGCTGCGTTTTGTACACATTGAAGATGTATATTCTTTGCTGTAAGACCATTGAATAGTGTGTTGCAGTAGTCCATGCGGGAAGAAGGCATAGAGAAGTTGCGTAAAGTCAGATTCCAAGAAGTAGTTCCTTATTTTTCAGAGTTATTGTAGGTAGTAGAATGAGGAAGAGACCACCTGAGAGGTATGGTTGGAAAGTGATAAGTTGGAGTCATGAAGCATCCCTAAGCTGCATACTTGATCCTTTACAGTTATGGTAGTTGATTCCCAGAGTAGAGTGGGGCAGATGCGGGTGCAATGCTCTTTACGGATCCAAATGAGTTCTATTTTAAGGGATTCAGTTACAATTAGTTGATGGATGTCCAGTTTTTTATTTCTAGTTCATAAGTTTTGTGGTCTGAGAATCACAGATTTCTCCCAACAGTAGATACAGCTGGATGTCATCAGCAAAGGAGTGAATCTGGATTTGGTGTTTGTGGGCTATGTCTAGGATGGGTATAATGAAGAGACTGAATAATAGAAGGGATAGTAGAGCCCCTTGGGGAACAACATATATGATTGGTTTTGATTTTGATAGGGTCGCATTGAGTAGTATGCTTTGGGATCTATTACTCAAGATGGAAGTGAACTAGCATAATTTTGTCTTGGATGGCAATTTCAGAGCGTCATGTAATGAGGAGTGGATGGTCAATGGTGTTTAAGGCTCTGCAAAGATCGAGTAGCACCAGAAGGATATCATTACCTTTATCCATGAGTTTCCAGCACTCATCAATGATGTCGAGAAAGATAGTTTCAGTACTATGGAATATCCTTAATCTCGATTGGAAGGTGGATAGGGCTCTTTGTTTGTTGATGAAGGAGTGTAATTGGTTGACCACTGTTTTTTCCAGGATCTTGGAGATGAAGGGTAGGTTGGAGACCGGTCTAAAGTTGTTGGACATGCTAGAGTCAAGGGTGGGTTTTATTTAGTATTGGTCTGATGATTGCTGATTTCCAGGGGGCACTGTAGTGAACTTTACATAAAAGGTCCCAGGTACAAATCTCACCATAACACCCTAATAGTGTATGGTGAGCCCTCTAAAACCCACCCAAGACCTGTTGGACCCAACTGTACACCACCCCAATAGCCCTTATGCCTCCAGATGGCACCTATATGTAGATATAGTGGGATCTGAGTGGATTTTGGAAGGCTCATACAGTATAGTCAGCCATAAGTGTAGTAGTTAGAGTGGGATATTGGTTTGAGTCCCCATCTCTATGGTTGACTATACACTGTCCACTAGGCCAGTGGTTTCCAACCCTATCCTGGAGGACCACCAGGCCAGTCGGGTTTTCAGGATAGCCCTAATGAATATGCATGGAGCAGATTTGCATGCCTGACACCTCCATTATATGCAGATCTCTCTCATGCATATTCATTAGGGCTATCCTGAAAACCCGACTAGCCTAGTGGTCCTCCAGGAAAGGGTTGGGAACCACTGCACTAGGCTACTCCAGAGACCTGCTTGCCATAACATCTGAAGCTATCATGTATGCAGGTATACACTATTTCACTCAAATCTTTGGGGCTAAGGATGTGTGAGGGGGTCAGTAACTACTCGGGAAATGGGTCATTCTTACATCCCTCCAGTAGGCCATCTGGTCAGTTAGGGCACGCTTTTGGCACTTATTCATTGTTGAAACAGGTCTAGCCCCAAACAAAGAAAGTGCTTCTGAACAACTTGAAAAGTGAAGGTGGACAAAGCTATGAGATCAGATGGGATCCATCCCAGGATATTGAGGGAGCTCAGAGAGGTTCTTGCAGGTCCTCTTAAAGATTTGTTCAATAAATCTTTAGAGATGGAGTGGTTCTGCAGGACTGCAGAAGAGCGGATGTGGTCCCTCTTCACCAAAGTGGTTGCAGAGATGAAGTGGGAAACTACAGGCCAGTAAGCCACACTTCAGATATTGGAAAAATAATGGAAACATTGCTGAAGGAAAAGATAGTGAAATTCTTAGAATCTAATGTTTTACAAGATTGAGGAAACATGGGTTTACTAAAGGTAAATCGTGCCAAATGAATCTGATTGAATTTTTTGACTGGGTGACCAGAGAACTAGATCAAGGACATGCGCTAGATGTAATTTACTTTGATTTTAGCAAGTCTTTGACACGGTTCCTCATAAGAGGCTCTTAAACAAACTCCATGGGCTGAAGTTAGGGCCCACAGTGGTGAACTGGATTAGAAGCTGGTTGATGGACAGACACCAGAGGGTGGTGGTTAATGGAATTCACTCAGAGGAGGGAAAGGAGAATAGTGGAGTACCTCAGGGATCGGTACTGAGACCAATACTGTTCAATTTTTTTGTGAGTGACATTGCTGAAGGGTTAGAGGATAAGGTTAGCCTTTTTGCAGATGATATCAAGATTTGTAACAGAGTGGAAACCCAGGAGGGAGTGGAAACATGAAAAAGGACCTGCAAATGTTAGAAGAATGGTCTAACATCTGGCATTTGGAACCTCAGACAATACCAGGTGAACTTTACAGTCTATGACCCTGAAATATCAAAGAGACAAGTTAATTTAATCATGTATTTGTAATGGGTATAACTAATGGCAGACCGGATGGACTGTTCAGGTGTTTATCTATCGTCATTAACTATGTTACTATGTTTCTTTGAGCATTCCAGAAACCATTCCCCTACTCTGAATAGATCATTCCCTAATACCATTTAATTGTCTGACTACTACTACAGACAGCCTGAAGGGGGCAGGCAGGGGAGGAATGTTCAGGGATTCGGAAATATTTTTTTTTTTTAGTTTTCCTTTTAAATGTTATGCAGGCCCAGTCTGATATTCAGTTGGGACCCACAGAAGATGAACAGGTAAATTTTGGATAGCATTTGAACTGTTCTAAATTCACCTATTCATCTTATGCAGGCTCTGGTTGAATATCACTGGGACCCACACAAACACTGACTTTTCCCCAGCACTGCCCCCCTGCTCGCTCCTAACCAGCCCACTTTTGTTGAGGCCTGTCAGAGCTGATATTCAACGGCACTGCCCGGCTTAGTGCTGCTGAATAACAGCATTTTGGACAGCTATAGGTGATTTAAGTGGGTCAGAGCCTCTCTGATCTGCTTAAATTGTTTTTAATATTGGCCCCTAAGACTTTACAAATGATTATGCAACTCTACTCTCATAGCAACTTTTAATAACTAACAGCTTAACAATGTTACAATGTAGTCAGTTAGTAGTCCAGCAGGATGAGGGGGCTATTATGACTTTTGCAAGATGTGCCACATCTATTATCTACAGATTAGGGAGTGAAGAGCTTATGTGTACGACGGAAGAGCGGGACTTGGGTGTGATTGTATGTGATGATCTTAAGGTGGCCAAACAGGTTGAAAAGGTGATGGCGAAAGCTAGAAGAATGTATGGCTAGCAGGAGGTATGGCTAGCAGGAAAAAGGAGGTATTGATGCCCCTGTATAAGACTTTGGTGAGACCTTATTTAGAATATTGTGTACAATTCTGGAGGCCGCACCTTCAAAAAGATATAAAAAGGATGGAGTCGGTCCAGAGGAAGGCTACTAAAATGGTGTGTGGTCTTCATCATAAAGCTTATGGGGACAGACTTAAAGATCTCAATCTGTATACTTTGGAGGAAAGGTGGGAGAGGTGAGATATGATAGAGACATTTAAATACCTACGTAATGTAAATGTGCATGAGTTGAGTCTTTTTAATTTGAAAGGAAACTCTGTAATGAGAGGGCATAGGATGAAGTTAAGAGGTGATAGGCTCTGGAGTAATCTAAGGAAATACTTTTTTACAGAAAGGGTGGTAGATGCATGGAACAGTTTCCCAGAAGAGGAGGTGGAGACAGAGACTGTGTCGGAATGCAAAAGGGCCTGGGCCTCAGAGAGAGAAAGAGATAATGGTTACTGTGGATCTGCCATCATGTTTCTATGTTTCTACCAGTTGTATGTGTGCACTTGAGGCAAAGAGCTCATGACTTTCTGAGAATGAGACCAATCTATGGGGGCTAGAGTAGCAGATTTGGGGGGAGCCAAGGCAAACAGAGAGGTATAAAGAGGAGATCTTCAGGGAAAAATAAGATGATCTCACCTCGCATGTGCTGAACCAGAGGAGCAAGATCATCTGGAAGGCGATCATTTCCATGGTGCTAAAGAAACTGATCATGTAACCAGGACCTGCGCTCACTTGATGAATGTGTCTCTATGAATATATCCAGGAGGAAAGGATTAGGATACCTAGTGCAGTTGGCAATTTGTTCCTTACAAAATATAGATAGCTGTAAATCGGCACGCCTTTAGCAAACAAACATTTATTGGATTTTGTGGTTTCTAAAGAAGAATTGAAAGTGATTTGTATGATTGTCGCTATTAAAGGGTATACTGTTACAGCTGGCTGAGATATTCTCCCTGATTAGGCTCTCTATTCTGTAAATTTTTAATTTTCTTTTCCCTTTTCTTGGTCCCTATTTCCTTTGATATGTGGACAATATTGAATATCATTTTTCCTATGTTAAATTAATATTACTATGTTTCTGTATTTCCAAGAATTATATTGCAATGTGATTGTATAAATTTGAAAATTAAAAAAGCAAAAACAAAATGTAGATAGTTATGTGACTGGTGGATTTATTAACATGCCTGAAGAATGACATGGGGAGAAATTTGTCTCCACTCTCAATGGGATCTATCTGCATCCCCATCCCATCCCATCCCTATCCCACTTTTAGTGTTCAAAGCTTGTGCAAATAAGGACAGAGCTTGCATGGACAGGGACATAACTCACAGGGCTGGAGATAGATCCCATGGGGATGGAGACAAATTTGTCACCATGCCATTCTCATAGCTGCTGAACCTCATGCATCACCTAGGTAGGATCTGGGGTGGAGAGAAGTTTCTATGCCATTGCTACTGTCAAGACCAGGGTTTGTTGTAAGTTCTAGTATTACACTAAGTCAAAAAGCTACAATACATTTTTGTATATGCTTTGTTATGCATTCTAGTCTTTGGAATTCATATGGGCCTTACAACAGATGGCACATTAATTAAATGTCCCATCATTATAGATATCATTTGTGCTTCAACACCACTAAAGGTGCAAAAGATGTTCTCAAAATTTAATTTCTGTCTATTCAATAGAGATACAACAGTTTATTTCATGAGAAGAGTGAATACAATACTAGCACAAGATAGATTCAAAATAACATCGCTTATTAGAATCAGGAAAAGAGTAATGAAATTAAACTGAATCTGCACAGAATTTAGAAGATAAAAGTTATGTATGAATGCCAAATGATTACATGCACGATGCAGTCTTATCATCCAGAGGGCAAACAGTAATCAATTCATCTGCTGAGAAAAGCCAATTTGCCGCTGCTTCCTGGACTGTGAAATCAAAGTCTTTAAAATCCCTTCCCTACTGCTTGCTATAAAGCAAGAAACTGCTTCAGGTTATGGTATTATTCTATATCTCTTGATGCTCATCCATCAGAACTAGATTAAAATCATGGTTTACAGGAAACTGCAATAGATAGGAAAACCCTGCTTTATGCAATAAAATATAACATGAATGTTCTAGCCATTTAGAATACTATCAGTAAAGCCTTGATGAACATGTTAAGATGAATAGTTCTTATTAATATGTAAGTGCTAAAATTAGAGATTTGTCATATTTAAAAGAGGGTGCCCACAGAAAATTACCTGGTATTCCCATACAGCCTGATTAAGATACAATTTTAAAAGCTGCCTTGGAGCATGTGTTAAAAATCCCTAATCCTTACCAGTCCAGAGTGAAGGGATTGGTGATCTTATCATCCACCAAAACCTGGCAGAAATGTCACCATTCTCAAACCCCTACTCATCATCCTTGCCTAGTCCCATCCAAAATGCTAACTTATCATGACAGGATCCCTTATCCAACTCTCTGGAAATGAATTATTCTGATGGAACAAAATCTAATCATTTAGGAAGAACATATATGATGAGGGAGGGAATGTTTGGCGTAGTGTGTTAAAGCTACAGCCTCAGCCTCCTGAGGTTGTGGGTTCAAACCCATACTGCTCCTTATTTTGGAGGTGCCCAACTAGATAGGCGCCTATCTAAATTGAAGAGCAAGCTCAATTAAGGGGCAAATTTTATAAGACGCGGCCATAAGTTAGGCGCCGATATAGGTACCGTTCAGCGCGATTCAAGCACAATTGGAAGCTGTTTAGTGAATCACGCTGAGTGTCACGTATTTTGGAGGCGCCGATTAAATAGGCCAGCTCTAGGCACAACTAAAGGTAGGCGCCCATGCGAGTGCTTAAGCACGCTTAAGAACAGTGATTCTGTAAGAAGGCGCCTAACACGTAGCCACGCCTACGACTAACATGCATAACGCCTATTTTTTTTGAAGGCCATCTAAATTTTTAGAGGCGCCTTATTACAGAATCACACTTTCTTGATAGGCGCCTATGTTTCAATCAGTGCTGATTAAAAAGCTTAATTGAGTTTATTGTTCAATTTAGATAGGCGCCTAACTAGTTGGACGCCTCCAAAATAAGTGCCTAACTTTAGGCGCTGGTTACAGAATTTGGGCCTAAGCACTGACTGAAACATAGGCGCTTATCAAGAAAGCGCGATTCTGTAACAAGGTGTCTCTAAAAATTTAGGTGGCCTTCTATAGGCACTATGGGGCTCATAATTGAAAGAGAAAAACATCCAAAAACTGGCCTAAGTCGGCACTTGGATGATCATAAACCAAAGTGCCGATAATCAAACCGGGTTTTGGACGTATTTCTAAATGACCTAGGACTTCATAGTGCCACTGAACGACCATAGCTAAACGGGGCGTTTCAGGAGGAGTGTGGAGGGCGGGATTTGGGCGGGAGGTGGGCAGGCTTAGACTTAGTCGTACTGCATGTATAACCGAAAGTTATATAGCACAGGATCGACAGAACTTGGATGTTGTGACTTAGACCATTTAAAACATGGTCTAAGTTACAAAAACCCACCTAAAGTGACCAAATAAGCACTGCAAACACATAATACAGACCCCCACACACTACCCAGTGATCACCAATCCCCCCACCCCCATAAAAATATTAATCACAACTTGAAAAGTGTGCCTCCAGAACATCATCATCTGGCAGCCTGGCATAGGAAAGTCTAGTCGTGCTGCACAGAGGTGTCTTAAACCATCTTGGAGGTGGGTTAGGGACCCATAGAGAGATGGACCCATGCCCTGTAATCACTGCATTGATATTGAAACATGTGCACTCCCCTATACACCCCATAACCCTTTTTTACTAGCATATAAGTGACTCCTGCAGCCATAAGGGCTTTTGGGGTGGTAGAAAAGTGGGTCTAGGGGATTCTGGAGGTGGTTTAAGGGAGCTGTAGTGAGATGAAGACATGGCACCCTTTTTGTGAAGTTCACAGCAGTGCCCTATATGGTACTCCACTATTTAGGTGCCATGTCTGGGTGTTCAGTCCATCAATTTGCAGACCCCTCCCATGTCCAACAGGGCTTGTTCTAGGCATTTATTGACTTGGACGAAAAGTTGGACAAAAATGTGATATAAAGATAGATGATTTAGCGGCTTGGACGATCAGATCGGCAGGACGTATAGTTAGAAGATTTTCAAAACGAAAAAAATTTTGGACGGATTTTTCGAAAATGTGTCCTAAGCTATTTTTTACTTTGGACTTGCGACTTGGACGAAAACGGACTTAGATGTTCCTTTCCATTATGCTCCTCCACGTATGTTAGGCATGGGCGTGGCTATGTGTTAGGCACCTTGTTACAAAATCGCTGCTCTTAAGCGTGCTTAAGCGCTTGCATGGGTGCCTAACTTTTAGTTGCGCCTTGAGCTGGCCTATTTATTGGGCGCCTCCAAAATAGGTGCCCAAATAGGTGCCGCTCAGCGTAATTCACTAAACAGCACCCAATTTTACTTGAATCGTGCTGAACAGTGCCTAATTAGGTACCTAACTTTTGGCTGCTTCCAATAGAATTTACCCTTTAATGCCCCCAGATACATTGTCCCAGGTACATTTGATAGATTGTGAGCCCACCAGGACAGACAAGGAAAAATGCTTGAGTACCTGAATAAATTCATGTAAATCACTCTGAGCTCCCTTGGGAGAACAGTATAGAAAACTGAATAAATAAATAAATGAAGTATCTCCAAATGACAGCATCTGTAATGTTTGTAGTGCAGGCAGTCTGGTTCTGATATCCCCCTAGAACTGTAAAAACAAGTTTTCAGAAGGATGGCTAAGGCATGCAAATCCTTGCATTATTAAAAAAATTAATACTCTATTTTACATGCTTATGTTGTGACAAACCTACTGCATTCCTAAGGTTTATCACAGGGAAATATGGAAAAATTATGTTCTTACCTGTTAATTTTCTTTCCCTTAGACGCAGCAGATGAATCCAGAGACCAATGGGGATAGCCCACATCTACCAGCAGGCGGAGATAGAGAAACTGATTAACAGGTGGTCCTATTGGCTGGCACTCCTCCTGTTTATCCAGTATAGCTCCTTGCCCAAGCATCCGTAACCAACAATAGGCATAGCCTGTAAAAAACTTCTTTCCCAGAATACAACCTGCCACAATAACCAACTGCGAAAGTTGCAAAAGAAAAAACCGAGAGACAATATTCAGAAAGGGTGGGGCTCTGGATTCATTTGCTGCATCTAAGGGAAAGAAAATTAACAGGTAAGAACATAATTTTTCCTTCCCTAGCAACAGTAGCTGATGAATCCATAGACCAATGGGATTTAGCAAAGCAATCCTTAATCTGGGTGGGAAGCAAACGCCGCCTCCGAAACAACCGAAGCACAAAACGCCCCTACCGCATGCGCCCCCACATCCAAGCAGAAATGCGGAGAGAAAGCACTCTCGGAAGACCAATTAGCCGTGAGACAAATCTCCTCCAAGGAAAAAGCCTCTGGGCCGAGCCCAAGAAGCAGCCATCGCTCCAGCGGAATGATCATGAAGTTCTTTCGCCAACCGCTTCCCTGCCAGCAAGCAAGCATAAAGAATGTCCTCCTGCACCCATCGAGCGGTGGAGGCGTCGGATGCCGCCATACGTTTGAGGCGTCCCTTGAAGAATACAAAAAGGAGATATAAACAACTAAAAGTTGTTAGAAATCTAGCTCGCGGAGAACGCTACGCACGTACCAAAAAATGCAGTGAACAAAAGCACTGCTCCCAATTTTTCCTCCAAGTAAGAAGGAAGGAAAGGTGAGCGTGACATAAAAGAAAGGATGACACCACCCTAGAAAGAAATAGTGGTACCATCCGAACTGATACCCCATATTGCGGAAATCAGAAGTACAAGCTGAACAAGGCCTGCAATATAGAAAACTGCAGAGCGGTAGCCATGGCCACAAGAAACCCCGTGTTCAACGGCACAGCCCGTTAGAGTCCCAAAAGACCAGGATGAAATGAAGCCATCGGTAAACTGAGAAGAAGTACGTGAAGATTGTACTCCAAACCGGGCTTTCCAAGAGGTGCATGAATATACCGCACTCTGTTTAGGAACTGAACCACATGAGGCTGAGAAGTAAGCGAAGAGCAATATACCTAGCCCTTGCAACAAGCCAAGAATGGCACTAGAAGCTGAAGGGAATTGAACGCGAAGTCCTCGGCAATACACTTGTGCCAAAAAGGAACTCTGGAGTGGTTCAAATGTTAAGAAGCACCCAAGAAAGGAAAAACCTCCAAAAGGAAGCAGAAGCCACAGGAGAAGACACCGTAGCACCTGGATAAGAGAAGAACAACCTGCTTCGCATAACCCTTACACGTCAGCCAAGACTTTTCAAAAAGCGAGGTCGTAATACTAAAGTAGCACAAATATCCATGTTGATCGGACCCTAGGCGAGCAAAGCCGGAGAAACCAGGAAACTTCTTAGTCCGGCTGTCGAAAGACTCATCAAATCCGCATAGTAAGGATGGCACCGCCAATCCAGAGATTCTACAAATACTGTGCCCGGAAAGCCATCATCAGCCAGCGGAAAACACTGAAAAAGAGAAGGCAGAGGCGAGAAAGGAGCCAAGCAGCAACCCCCTCTAACTCCCACTCCCTGGTCCCGCCAAAGAAGCCAGGAAGCTTAGAATTGAGAGACGAGGCCATGAGGTCTAGGTCCAGGAGATCTCATGTCCACAAAAAGAGCTAGAACGCCTGAGCCACAAATCTCCATATCCAGGATGCAGAAGATTACACTATGACTAACATGCACACTTTTCAGAGCGTACACAGCGCTGTACACTGCAACATACAAGAAATGGGCCATGCTCAGATTCCATGGAGAGAAAATCTATCTAAACTCTTATCCTGAACCATAAAAGGAATTGCCAACCGAAGATGAAAATGAGAGTCCACCCATTGAAGCAGAACAACTTCACCTGCCAACTGAGTACAACACCTACTGCCCAAGCTGTAGAGAATTACCCCCATCCAAATACTGATCAAAAGGACCCTCAGCGACAGAATGATCTGAAGAAAGATCTGAAGCTCTAGAAAGGTAGCCTGACCCTGCTCAAGAGTAGAAGAATGAACAAGTACTGAGTCAACTCTGAAGACCAGACTCCTGGAGCTGAGGATGGAAGCCACCGAGCCCCCCAACCTGACAGCCCGGGATGGTCGGTGTTCATGAGCTAGTCCAGCAAATACTGAGGCATGCCTTGAAAAGAGAAATCGCGCGGAGCCACCAAATCATACAGAGCGATGCAGGAGGAGCATACCAAACAATTGGAGCCCTGAGATACTGGGAACCACCGGAACAAAAGCGACTGCTGTAGTGTAAGAAGGGGAAAGCAAGCCGAAGTTCCCAGTGAAGTCAGCAATATGGATCCTAGAAACTGTACAGAATCCCATATCCTTGGTCATGGTAAGCTAAGAAGAATGCCAATCTGAGACCGAGACCCCACGCCCAAGTCTCTGGAAAGAAACACATATGAATATATGAATAAAAACATCACCCCGATATACCTATAAATAGTACAGGAAAAAAGAGCGCTGCAAATTCGAAGATGCACGTGTAAAGAACTGAGGAAAAGATACCACCCTTTTCGTGTCAGTCAAAAGGCCCGAAGTCATCCGAATCAAGCAGGCAGTCAAGAAGAATTTAGATGAATCGCCTGGTAGCACCAAAATGGTACCACCGCCCACATCATCTAAAACGTTCGTGAAGCCTTGGGTAGGTGAAATGGCATGAGCCAAAACCAAAAGCGCTGCTCCAAGAGAGGCAGGCAAACCTAGTGCCGAGTCGGAGTCCTTAGAGAAAATGTAAATATACTCCCAGGTTGTCAGCAGAAATGTGTAACACTGAGAAACTATGTCAGCAGAATGGGATCCAGCCTGCCCAATGCCCTCGTCTTGGCCACCATGCAGTAAGTGGTTCCCTAAGAACTACAAGAACCGCCCTGAGGACCAGTAACACTACAAAGAGAAACAGAAACATAGAGACTCCTTGAACGAACAGGAAATCTGAGGAGGATGCAAAAGTGCAAGCATCCTGAAAAATGTTCACAGCCCCCTGACCTGACAGTATAGCGACTACTCCCTCATGAGAAAGCCTGACGAGGCCTTGGAAGAAGTCAAGAACCCCTCAGAATGAAGTGCAAAAGGTCAGTAAACGGCAGGATGAGCACTGTAAGAACTTTAAGAAGAAAGAAATCCTCCTAGGAAAAATCAAGGTTCATAATGTAACCCATGAAAACAGTACTAACTCCATGCAACATGAGCGAAATATGTATGGCCTTTAAGGGGAATACATACTAGATGCAAACAAGATGCTGTATCTACCGCCCTTTGGAAAACAACAGCATCTTAACCGGTAACAGACAACAGCGTCGTGACCTGCCCATATGCAGCTCCCTGTCCACGAGAAAGCTGAAAGATCTGATAGCGGAAGAAATGACCCCCACAAAGTGCAGCAGCGGTCATAAAACGAGCTGGAGGACAATCACAATTTCAGCAAAGAAGAAAGGAATACTCCTGGTTCATGGCAGCCAGGGGGAAAGGAACCCTCTAAGAACCATGCGAACAGGGGGGGGGCTACGTACCATATGACAGGAGAAGATGGTAGCCTCATAAGTCTATGTAGTATTGCGTAAAACACAGGACCTTGCATCGCGCCAGAAACAAACAAAATCTAGTCCTGCCCGTGGGAAAAGGCCAGGTGCCACCAGGCCATTCAACTCCACCCGCAGAGTGTAGCCCAACAGGAAATCCAGCATGCTAGGACCACGAATCATTGCTATAGCGCCACCAGACACCAGCAGCGTGGCCCCAAGGCGCAAAGAAGAGGAAAATAGACAAGCATATAATCCTCACCAGTGCAGCCCATAGACTCAGAGAAGGAACCCATCTCATTATGAACCCCGAAAGTAGCAAAGAGATACCCGCAATAAGCACAGGGCACTCTCCCTTCGCTGCCAAAAATGGTCAGCCATCGCCCGACGCTGACTCAGGACAGAGACAAGTCCAGACTGGGCGGGAAAACTGGGCGGGAGAAAATTCTGTCTCAGAAGAGCCAGTACAGAGTATATGAACAATAAAGCAGGTAAATGATACAAGAATGGAGAAACACCGACAGGGAGCTCGACCGTGGCAACATCGCAAACTAGAAACGAACCTTCCGATGCAACCGACCCTGAATACATTGACGCCGTGTGACACGCTAGGCAGAAGTCAGTTGAAAACACAAACCGCCTGAACGCTGCGGCATTCCCGCCAAGGCAGGATCACAAGCACGAGTCCCTCGCCCGCCATAAGCTAACTGTTCCAGAAATAACAGACCCGGAACAAAGCAAATAATATCCACCCAGTTGTGGCAGAAACCGCCCCCAGGCAGGCTCGGAGAAAACTCCGTGAACCTCGCGGCAGTTCTTGTAGCGCAGAACACCAAGCGTGCAGCTCCCGGGGGCTGGAAGGTATGGTTCCAATCAACAATGAGTCACTATAATCTCAGACCCAGCCGATTAAGCCGCGGCTGCGTTCCACGTGGAGCAAAGGCAGCCACAAGGAGAACCCAGCGAACACAGTTGTGCTCCCGCCATATCAGACACAAGCGCGTGGCCCCAGCAGGCGGGAAAGCACCGGCTCCTACAACGGAGCTCGAATAACCCATCCGGAGCCGTTCACTAAAGCACTCCCATACACTGCAACACTCGCCCGCTGGAGACACCATCATATCCATTGTTCCACGAAGTCCGGCTTATGTGTGAACAACACCGAACCCATAGGTCTAACACAAGAAAAAGAAAAGGGCAAATACTCACAACCTCACTGTCAGTGTCGGTAGATGCCGGCAAATGATCAGCCGGTAAATGCTCAGCACAAGTAGGGCAGAACAGTCAAGTAGGAACTGGAGTCTCTTTTTTTTTTTTTTTTAAATGAAGGGAAAGAAGAAAAAAATACGAGACTCAGTCAAACCCTCTATCACTGGAGGGAGGATGAGGCAGGGACCTGGGGGGGCCCAGGTGTAACCCCTAAAGCCAGCACCATTCAGCCGGACACCCCTGTCTCACTGAAGAGGAAACCTCAACAGGAAAAATAGCACTGATAACTCACTGAATAGAAAATCTCAACAGGAGAAATAAGGTTCCAGTCACAGCCAGAATCCAGGAGCTAGTTGAATAGTGATTTTCATCTGCTGGGAGATAGAGAATACTGGATAAACAGGAGGAGTGCCAGCCAATAGGACCACCTGTTAATCAGTTTCTCTATCTCCGCCTGCTGGTAGATGTGGGCTATCCCCATTAGTCTCTGGATTCATCTGCTGCTGTTGCTAGGGAAAGTAAAATATACAAACCCCAGTGCATAAAGGCTTACCAGGTCAGTGCTCAAGAGAGTAATTCAGCTGACTACCCTGTAAGCAGTGAGGAAGACATGGAGACAGAAAAGAAAACTTTGCCCTACCTAAGTCAGTGTTTAGGCAAAGGCAGAAATCTCTGCTCTCTTATTATCCAGTGCCTGGGAAGCAGAAGGCAGACAAGCAGTTTTCTCTGAGAGAAACGGCACAAGTAGAGGGAAGGAAGCCCTTCCCCCCACTGAAGCTACAGGGGAGTGGTTTCTGTCCTCAGCTTAAAGCAGGCTCTGTAGAGAGCTAGGGGAGAGGAAGGAACCAGGAGAGAAGCTGTGGCAGGAGCAGCAGGAGTAGTGCAGAAGCAGGAAGCCCAGCATGGGGCTGAGTTTGCCTGGAAGCAGCTAGGGCAGCTTGTTGATTCTGGTTGAGAAATGAAGGAAGAACAGGTTGTAAATCCTGCCCTCCCAAGCCTATGCTGATAGAAGAGTGCAGTGCTGAGATTGAAAACCGGCTAGAACAAATGGAGATAGCTTGATTAACTGAGTCTAGGGGAGATTTTTTCCCTTGCCGTTTTTTTCCCTCGCTGATAAACTTGAGGTAGTGTCATGCCAGAGACTGTAAAAATAGTAATCACAACTTGAAAATTGTGCCTCCAGAACATCATCATCTGGCAACCTGGCATAGGAAAGCCTAGTCGTGCTGCACAGAGGTGTCTTAAACCGTCTTGGAGATGGGTTAGGGACCCATAGAGAGGTGGACCTATGCCCATAAACCCCTGTAATCACTGCAAAGTTTGCCTCATAATTAACTGGCTGGGTTTTGAGCACAAGAGCCAATATTGTTCTCCTGTATAAAACAGTAATTTACCTGAACCAAACGCTGGGCAGAAAATCAGCCTGGTGGTTTCTCTGGTTCCTTGTTCACAAACCTCCCTGAGAGCTTAGCAGCTGTTATCTGATTGCTATAGCAACCTGTGAAAGGCAATTATCCGTGCCTACCTGAGAAATGGAGATAAAACTCTGACTAGAACATTGCTCCGTTTCTGTTGCTAAACACCAGTTCTAGCTGAAGAGGAAATCTTCCCTGAGAAAAAGGGGGGGGGGGTCTAATGCTGGTAGATGAACTGTGTAGTGTGTAACTCACCATAGTACTGGCTCCTTAAGAATATTGCTGGCTCATTCTCCAAGCTCCCAGTGTTAGTAGCCCAGCAGTGCTGGTTTGATACTTACCACTATAAAGGTCTCTCCCATAGATCCAGCTTAGTGAGAGGTTTCATGCTAGCTGTTCTCAACAGGACCTTACTAAAGCTAAAAGGACTATGGACTCTAATGGCTATGGCATGCAGAAGTATAAAGCTCTGGTGAAGAGAAATGTATGTGAGTTATTTAACAAAGCCCAGAGCAGATTGAATTATAGTTTGGTTTAAAGAATTCTTTTCTGTTTTGTAAAGTTTCATGCCACCGGCGAAACTGGGACTGCATTATGGTTTTGTGGCCAAATAAAGCTTATAATTTCCACTGAAGCCATTCTGACTATTGGATTTTCTCTAAAGGAGCTGACACAAGCTGTGCTAGGCAGTAGCCTAAGGGTATTCCCTTTGAAAGGTTCCCCTAACTTCAAAGGGGTCCACGCCGGAGTTAAGTCATGTGTCACTGCCTGGCTACTTAAAGCGCTCAGTTAAGGCACAGGGGGGTAACAATAGAAACATAGAAAGATGACGGCAGATAAGGGCCATATAGCCCATCAAGTCTGCCCACACTATTTACCCACCCTCTTAAGTCTTCTGACCCCTTAAGTATAATTGTAATTATACTGTCGCTCTACTGACCCGCTCATTCAAGTCCTAGTGACCCTATCCCTTGGCATGACCCCGTAGGGATCCCACATGGGTATCCCATTTGTTCTTGAAGTCTGGGATGCTGCGTGCCTCGACCACCTGCACTGGAAGCTTGTTCCAATGCTCGATCACTCTCTCCGTGAAGAAGTACTTCCTTGCGTCTCCACGAAACTTCCCTCCCCTGAGTTTGAGCGGATGTCCTCTTGTGGTCGAGGGTCCCCTGAGAAGAAAGATATCCTCTTCCACCTCAACCCGTCCCGTGATGTACTTAAATGTCTCAATCACGTCTCCCCTCTCCCTACGCTCTTCAAGAGTGTAGAGCTGCAATTTGCTCAGTCTTTTCTCGTACGGGAGACCCTTTAGCCCCGAGACAATCCTGGTGGCCATCCGCTGAACCGACTCAATTCTGAGCAATGTGCATATTTTTAAAAAATATATACCAAGAAACAGGTGGTCTTAAATATAGCTGTTGTGACACACTTATCCCTTACTCTAACCAGCAGAGGGACTAAGTGTGTTGAGTTCTGGCCTGTCGGCGTGGCCTCCTCAGGTTGGAGGAAGACTTTTCAGGGTAGAACAGACCTAGGCGCCTGCCTAGTCTGCCAGGCCACACTGAGAGTAACTTATAAAGAGAAGACCACACAGGTAAGTCTTGTTACAAAAGAATGTTCTTGAGCTTTATTGAACCCGGGGGTCTGAATACCATCAGCCACCCGTATGTCATGGCAAAAATTAAAAAATACAAAATAATTTGCAGTTGTCAGAATGGCTTGCTATAAATGCCACATACAGTTCAATAACCCTGGACTTTCCAGTTTAAATACAGTCCTCTTAACCAGGGAAAAAGGCAAATGAAAATTATTAGGAAAATAAACCTTTCAAACATTGCACACATTGTGAACACAGCCAGAGTAATAGAGGTTCAAAACCTAGCACTGAATTTCTTAAGCGTTTCAGCTTACCTAGTTGAGACATGGACAGGTTTGCAGAGCAGGCTTCACAGCTCGTTATTATCAGCTGGGCTTCCTGGCCGAAGGAACACAGCAAGGCATTATATAAGCTGTGAACTTTACTTTGGTTTTTCCCACGGAGCTTTCACACCCCTACAGATAAAAGTTCCTTGAGCAAACAAAGCTCTCCGAGAGATTTTCCTGCTCTTCTCCTAATCTCTGTCAGCTGGGCTTGGGTTACGGGAGACAGCACCATCACAGCCTTGCTTCCTTCCCCTTAACAACTAACCTCCATGTCAGTGGGGAATTGGCTAGCTTCCAGCAATGGCTCAGCTACGTCCATAGCCTGTCTGCTCAGCAGCCTCTGGGGTAGAGTTGAGGTAGTCCTCTGTCATCTCCACATCCTCACTGCTGCGGGCTGGAGGAGAGAGACTTCTCCCCTCATCTGCCTCCAAGCTCTGCTGTCTCTCCTGCCGCTGCCTGAGCTCGTTAGCCCTAGCTCCGTCCTGGCTTTCCCTGCTCCCCCTACTGAGATTCCATACTCTGTTTTTATGTTGGTTAAAGCCCCACCCCTCTCTCCTCAGAGCAGCTGTGTTAGGCAGGAAATCCCTAGGGAAATAACTCAGGTTTCTCCTAGGTTGGTAATGAGCATACCTTCCAGCCCTAGGACTCCACTTCTTCATAAGAGTCCTCTCAGGCTTTCTAGGGTACCTGTCCTGAGATGGCGCCCTCTGCTGGATGTATCTATGTTCCTGCCTCTCCTGCTCTACCTCACTGTCTGAGGGGTAGTCAGCTAAAACCAAACTTTTACTTTTAACCTGGTCAGCCCTTCTGACCAGGGACCATGTTTTGCCTTTATCCCATACAGGGACAAAGCTGGCCACAGGTTTGTCACACTGTAGCTACAAGAACTATCAATAAATTATATATATACTAGTATTTTAGCCCGTTACATTAACGGGTGCTAGAATATATGTCTGTTCCCTCCCATTGTTTTTCTTTCTGTCTGTCTTTCTCCCTGGCCCCCTTTGTCTGTCTTTGTGAACCTGTACTCTGAAGTCTAGGTAAAGGCTGAGGGTAAAGCAGAAACACAGAGAGCGGGAAAACTGCCCGAAATCCAAGGGCAAGTGGCCCAAGTAAATGCAGAGTTGGGAGAAAAACGACGGGACCTGCGGTGCTTATACGCAAATGCAAGAAGCCTCACGGCCAAGATGGGTGAACTAGAAGTCATGGCAAATGGGGAGGACTTGGATATAATTGGAATTGTAGAAACCTGGTGGACAGAGGAAAATCAATGGGATGTAGCGCTGCCGGGGTACAAGCTCTATAGGAGGGACAGGACCCACAAAAAGGGGGGAGGCATAGCACTATATATAAAGGACTCTATCCACTCGGTCGGGATGGATATGGCAACGAAGGCAGAGGGGCTGGAATCGATGTGGGTCAAATTACCGGGAAACAAGGGTGCGGGCATAAAACTGGGGCTGTACTATCGACCACCTGGTACACCAGAGGGAGTCGGACACGACTTGGAAGCGGAATTGAGACAGGAGTGCAGGACTGGAAATGTAACAGTGATGGGGGACTTCAACTACCCAGGGATAGACTGGAGTACGGGTCACTCCAACTGCAATAGGGAGATAGGATTTGTAGAAGCTGTGAAGGACTGCTTCATGGAGCAACTAGTCAAAGAACCGACGCGAGGGGGTACTACTCTTGACCTCATCCTAAACGGATTAGGGGGGCCTGCAAGAGGGGTAGAAGTGGGAGGACCACTAGGCAACAGTGATCACAACACGATCAGATTCACATTAGAAAGAGGGACACCCATAGTTAGGAGGACCGCAACAACTGCGCTGAACTTCAAGAAAGGGAATTACGTTGCTATGAGGGAAATGGTGGGGAGGAAGCTCAGAAACATCTTTAGGATGGAGACTGTGGGAAGCGCCTGCACCCTATTCAGGGACACCCTGCAAGAAGCACAGAGAATGTACGTCCCCAACTTCAGGAAAGGCTGCAAGAACAAGCGATCAAAGGACCCGGTTTGGATGTCAATAGAAGTTAAGAGGGCGATAAAGGACAAAAAAGTATCTTTCCGGAGATGGAAAAAGGACCCAACAGAGGAAAATCACCAGGCGCACAGGAAATGCCAAAAGGAATGCCACCGGGAGGTTAGAAAAGCAAAAGGGAAATACGAAGAGGGGCTGGCCAAGGAGGCGAAAAACTTCAAGGCATTCTTCAGTTACGTTAAGGGGAAGCGACCAGCGAGAGAGGAAGTAGGGCCGTTGGACGATGGGGACAGGAAGGGAGTGATTAAGGAGGATAAAGAGGTAGCTGAGAGGTTGAACACGTTCTTCTCGTCGGTTTTCACGAGCGAAGACAAATCTAATATACCAGACTCAGAGGAACTCATGAGTGGGGAACAGACTGAAAAATTAGAGCACATAGAGGTAAGTAGGGAGGATGTCCTCAAACAGATAGACAGGTTAAAATGCGGCAAATCACCGGGCCCGGACGGGATCCATCCAAGGGTTCTGAAGGAACTAAGACAGGAAATAGCGGGCACAATACAACATGTTTGCAACCTATCCTTGAAAACTGGTGAGGTGCCGGAGGACTGGAAATTGGCAAATGTCACACCCATCTTCAAGAAAGGATCGAGGGGTGACCCCGGGAACTACAGGCCGGTGAGCCTGACTTCAATTATAGGGAAGATTGTTGAAGCTATGATCAAGGACGGCATTTGCGAGCACATCGAGAGAAATGGCCTACTGAGAACAAGCCAGCACGGATTCTGTAAGGGAAGGTCGTGCCTAACGAACCTTCTGTACTTCTTTGAGGGAATAAGCAGTCGGGTGGACAATGGGGAGCCCATAGACATCATTTACCTCGACTTTCAAAAGGCTTTCGACAAGGTGCCACATGAAAGGCTACTTAAGAAGCTGTGGAACCACGGGGTGGGAGGGGATGTGCACAGATGGATCAAGCACTGGTTGTCGGGAAGACTGCAGAGGGTTGGAGTAAAGGGTCAATATTCTGACTGGCGGGGAGTCACGAGCGGTGTGCCACAGGGATCGGTGCTGGGGCCTTTACTCTTCAACATATTCATCAATGACCTGGAAAAGGAGGCAAAGTGCGAGGTTATAAATTTCGCAGACGATACCAAACTGTGCGGCAGAGTTACGACCAGGGAGGAGTGTGAGGACCTACAAAGGGACCTGGACAAGCTGGAAGACTGGGCAAACAAATGGCAAATGCGCTTCAACGTGGACAAATGCAAGGTCATGCATATAGGGAAAAAGAACCCGTTGTTCAGCTACAAATTAGGGGGGGTATTGTTGGGAGACAGCAGACTCGAGAGATACTTGGGTGTGCTGGTGGATGCATCACTGAAGCCATCTGCACAGTGCGCAGCAGCCTCGAAAAAAGCCAACAGGATGCTGGGCATCATAAAGAAGGGCATAGCAACCAGAACACGGGAAGTCATCATGCTTTGTATCGAGCGATGGTACGTCCACATCTGGAGTACTGCGTTCAGTATTGGTTGCCGCATCTCAGGAAGGACATGGCGGTACTTGAGAGAGTCCAAAGGAGAGCAACGAAATTGGTAAGAGGGCTGGAACACTGCTCATATGCCGAGAGGCTGGATAGGCTGGGGCTCTTCTCTCTGGAGAAAAGGAGGCTCAGGGGAGATATGATAGAGACTTTCAAGATCATGAGGGGCATAGAGGAGGTGGATAGGTATTCTTTAGACTGAAGGGGACAGCAAATACGAGGGGACATTCTGAGAAACTGAAGGGAGATAGGTTCAAAACAAATGCAAGGAAGTTTTTTCTTCACCCAAAGGGTAGTGGACACTTGGAATGCGCTACCGGAGGAAGTGATCAGACAGAATACGGTACAAGGATTCAAACAGGGATTGGATGGATTCCTGAGGGATAAAGGGATCGTGGGATACTGAGGGAGGAGCTGGGAGGTAACACAAGTATAGGAAGTAAATCAGGTAATGAGTATTAACTAACCTGGTCGTGCATGTGCAAGACCGGAGGGCTAGGACTTCGATAGGAAGGCAGGACTTAAATGGGAAACCAAGGTGGCAAGGGAGCCCCTTCTGATGATTCAGACAGGTCTTGACCTGTTTTGGGCCGCCGCGGGAGCGGACTGCTGGGCGGGATGGACCTGTGGTCTGACCCAGCGGAGGCACTGCTTATGTTCTTATGTTATATTAGCCAAGTTCTTCTAAGTAAAATTATGTCCATAACTGTCCCAAAGTTCCACTCAGTCTCTCTGCCGTGTTCTTGGAATATATCAGCAGCCACAGCAACAGCATTCCCTCCCCCACACACCACTTTCCTGTGCAGCAGCAGCATTTCCCCTACCTCCCCCTTTCCCTTCACGCGGTCTGGCTTGCTCCCTTATTCCCTTACCGCTCCCCCTTCCCTTCCCGCGGTCCCGACAAACCTGCCGATTCCAGCAGCGTCAGCAGCACTCTACACACACTGCTTCAGGTCCTTCTACTGCCCTGATTTACTCTGGCATGTCCCCGATGACATCATCAGAGACGCGGCAGAGCAAATCAAGGCAGTAGAAGCTCCCGAAGCAGCTGTGTAGAGTGGTGCAGACACTGTTGGAATCGGCAGGTTTGTAGTCGGGACCGCGGGAAGGGAAGGGAAGGGGGGGGGCGGTAAGGGACTACGGCAGCCTGTCAGACATTGGGAAGGGATGGGAGGGTCAGACCGCGAAAAAAACGTACCAAGTGAGTGGGGAGCTGGCAAAGGAGTGTTTTTGTTCAGCGCTTCTCTTCCCGGGCCGCTATTTGGTTTCTGCTGCCGCGAGCGTGGGGTCGTTTTAAGCACGCATGCGCACTCTGCCAGCCACGGAACTACAGATTAGGCAACACGGTGGTAAGAGTGCGCATGCGCGCTTAGCATTTTATTATATTAGATGCCAGCACCGGCCCTTGAAGGAAACATTGGAGCCCCCTTAATGTAGCTAGTTTTAAGAAAGGTTTGAACAATTTCCTGGAGGAAAAGTCCGTAGTCTGTTATTCAGACAGACATAGGGAAAGCCATTGCTTGCCCTGGATCAGTAGCATGGAATATTGACACTATTTTGGTTTTTGCCAGGTACTAGTGACCTGGATTGGCCACTGTGAAGATGGGCTACTAAACTAGATGGATCATTGGTCTGACCCAGTAAGGTTATTCTTATGTTCTTCTACATTGTTTTTCATGTTGTACGCTGTATCCAATAATAAAACAATGATTTCATGTTATGGTATTTTTTCCCTCTCCTCTAGCAGAGAGTGCTGCTCTCATCTCTCATCTGGTAGCAACATTAAGAATTAGACTTCACACACTTTCAAACATATACTGTATATATTAAATTGCCAGAGTTGGTGCATTTTCAAGCGAAAAAAAAAAAATAGTTGCCATGGCTTATGAATCAACCCTCGATCTAGCTATCTATATAACATAATTAGTAATCTTTGATCCGCTGTATTTAGAATCCTATGAAACCTATGAGGATGTGTTATAAGATCCATAATGCTCTGTGATTGGATCAATAAATATGCATAAGTAATATATAATCTCTTGGTCTTATAAATTAGTATTATAATTATTTGGTGGTTGGCTGTTTGTGTGATAGTCCCATTGGCTATAGCCAATTATTTTGGAATCACTCTACTTAACTATAGTGTTGATTGATTTATGTAGCTTGTAACATGTGATGGCTCAGGAGAGAAAATATATTTTTAGTTACTCAGAAAATCAACTTGCTGCTATTTTACAATGTTTGCCATTACTTGATGAAATATCTGAACTCAATGTTTCTGTTTCATGGGCTGAATTGCAGAATTTACAACAAAGACTGCATGGGAGTAATATGGTCCAATATATAAAAAATTATTTCTTCCCTCGAGGCAGTAGTGTACCAAGGGCGGGGCCGGGGGGGTACAGACCACCCTAGGTGCCAGTCCTAGGGAGGATGCACAGCCGGCTGGCCAGGTCCAGAACCTCCTGTGCTGCTCTAATCAGCACCTGCACCTCAGCGTGGCTGCTGTACTTTTTCCGAAGCAGAATCAGCAGCCGTGCTGAAGTGCAGGAAGGTCCCATGATGACTGCCATCTGTCGCCTCTGCTCCGGTAGAGGTAAGTGACGTTGAAGGGGATAGACCGGCAGCCGAAGTCATCGCGGGACCTTGCCACAACTCCCTGCGTCTGCTGGCTCACCCCCTCCGACATCACTTACCTCTTCCGGAGCAGAGGCAGCAGAAGCGGGACCTTGCTGGTTTGGAGGGAGAGAGGAGCATAAAAGGGTGGTAGAGGGAGAGAAAGGGGGTCAGGGTGGTATGGAAGGGTGGTGGAGGGAGAAAAAGAGGGCAGATGCTGATGGAATTGGTGTTCAGGGAAAGGGGAGAAAGACATAAAGGGGAAGAATACTAGATGGAATTGGGTTGGAGGAAAAGAAAGGGAGCAGATGCTGATGGAATTGATGTGCGGGGAAAGGATACTGGAGGGAATTGGGTTGGAGGGAAAGAAAGGGGGACAGATGCTGATGGACGTGGGAGGGGGAAGGGAGAGGAGAGAGTGAAATGCCAGACCATGGGGGTGTGGGAGAGGGAAGGAGAGGAGAGAGATGCCAGACCATTGGAGGAGGGAAAGGAAGAAGATGGATGCTAGACCAATGGGGGTGAAGGGAGAGATGGAAGGGGAATAGAAGGAGAGAAGATGCCATATAGAAGGGGCAGAGAGAGAGAGGATGAAAGGAAGAGAGTGACAAGAAGATGAGGAAAGCAGAAATCAGAGAAGACAAGGTAGAAAAAAAATTATATTTATTTATTTTTTTGCTTTAGGGAAGATGCATCGCTGTTTCTGTGGTGTTGCATTGTATGCAGAGTCCAGCTTCTTGGTTCAATTTAACCTTTGTCTATGTATTTCTATTTTATCCCCCCTTTTACAAAACTGGTGAGCGTTTTTTAGCGCCGGCCATGGTGGTAACAGCTCTGATGCTCAGAATTCTACAGTTTTTTAAAAGGGGGAGGGGTTAGTTTGTGATTACATATTCCATACTAAGCGAAGGTGTTTTCTGTGTACTGTGTGTTTGAAAGACACGGTTTTCTGTTAGGATTGACTGTGCAGGCTTGTTTAGTTTTACAGTGAATGTATTGATGTTGTACTGCTCACTGCAGTATGTAATATGCTGCCTTTTCCTAGTTACACTCTTATGTGATGTGTGGATTGTTACTAAAAATCATGGTCCTCGGGTGTTACATAGGCTAAGTATGCCACTACCTCAGGGCTTACGGATCTATCATGCACTTAAATTGTTTGCACTTGATTTTACTTTTTTGGAAAAATGGAATGCAAGTTTTAATAAATGTACTCTGGGTTTAATGTTGCTGATAGTTGAAACAACCTCATTAGTGGAAGTAGAGATTCAATCTTCTATCTCCTCATTACAACAGCAATTAAAGGAAGCTAATACTGTGAAGGAATATGATAAACAAATTACCAATTTACAGCAGAAAATGCAAACTTTTTGAAACTCTCTAAAACAAAACAAGATTTAAAAATATAGACGTGACGAGTAGGATTATGCTCAGAATCACATCTACCCTTGGATATATAAATATTCTACCGATAAACCCTTTGTGAAGCCTTTTGAGGACTTCTCATTAGAGTCAGATCTGAGTGGTGATAGGGCTCTAAGGCCCCAATTCTGTAAAGTGTGCCTAAATTTAGGTGTGGTTTAGGCATCCGATTAAGTGGATAATGAGCTATTTAAGGGTCTTAACAAGCGTTAATTGGGACTCGGACGGAGTTAGGCGTCAGGCGTTCTCAGAATATAGACGCGAGGTAGACGCGAGTTTTGGAAAAAGTCGCATCCAAGTATGTAGACGTGGGTGTAACGAGGTGTAACGTGAGTGTGGTTAAGGATAGGCACCACATAGACGCTAGCTAGGCAGCAGACCACGTCTAAACATCGTGGAAAAGTAGACAAGCGAAAAGCTGATCTAAGTGTAGTTTCTGCTTCGTTTCTGCTTGGCCTGAACTCGGGTTTCTATGAGCACAACATAGACATGCTTTGGGCTTCTGAAATGATATATTCTACCTAGACTTCAGGAATCATTTTTTTCCTCTTATTCCCCTCCTAATAGATTTAATAAGCCACCATATCAATAAAGCACATCAATATAAACCAGCGATCTCAAACACGCGGCCCGTGGGCCGCATGTGGCTCTCCAGGTGCTATTTTGCAGCCCGTGGTTTGGACGCGATGATCAACTGTAAAGCGGCGGCGGCTCCTCGCGCATTTCTCTTCCCCCTTCCCTTGTGCAGCAGCAGCGTGTCTGGCCGGCTCAAGTCGATCGATCCGTACAAAGCCACGGGTGGCAGCTCCTTGCGCTATCCACTCCTGCATCGGAAGCCTCTCTGATGTCACAACATCAGAGAGGCTTCTGACGCAGGCGCGGATCTTGCGAGGAGCCGCCACCCGCGGCTTTGAACGGAACGATCGATTGGGAGCCGGCCAGACACGCTGCTGCTACACAAGGAAGGGAACCGAAGGGGAGGGGAAAGAGAAATGCTCTGCTGAATATGGAAAGGAGGACCCTAGGGAAATGCTGCTGCTGCTGCACAGGGAAAGGGAGCGGGAGGGAAGGTGGAAGAGAAATGCCTCTCCTGCACAGGAAAGGGGGGGGGAGGGAAATGCTACTTCTGCTGCTGCTGCATAGGGAAAGGGAGAGGGAGGGAAGGGGAAGAGAAATGCCTCTCCTGCACAGTAAAGGGGGAAGGGAAATGCTGCTTTTGTTGCTGCTGCACCCAATTGCAGAAAGAGAGGGAAGGAAGGAGAAGGAAGACAAGGGAGAGGAGAGGAACAAGAGATGCCAAGTTTATGGGAGAGAGGGAAGGAAAGGAGATATCAGACCATAGAGGGGGAGGGAGAGATGCCAGAGCAAGGGGGGAGGAAAGGAGACAGATGCAAGACCAGGGAAAAGGAAAGAAGGAGGGAGGGAGAAAAGGAAGGAAAGAGATGTCAGACCATGGAAATAGGGATGGAAGAAGAGAGAGATAGAAGGAAAGGTATGACATGGACACGTAGATTTTGAAAAGAAAGCAGAAAAATTGAATATTAAGTTAATGCCAAAGATGGATGCAAGGCAGAAAGTGAAGACGGAGAGAAAAACAGTCAAAGGACAAGAAGGCCCTGGAAACATAGTTAAAAGCACAGAAAAATAAAGTCACCAGCCAACAAAGGTAGGGAAAATGATTTTATTTTCAATATAGTGATTGAAATGTGTCAGTTTTGAGAAAGAAAAGATATTAAACTTTAAATGTGAAGGCTGCAGAAAAAATAGAGTGCTTGGAGGGCCGCAGAAAAAATAGTTAATTTCTTATTAAAGAAATGACAATTTTGCATAAGGTAAAACTCTTTATAGTTTATATATCTTTCCTTTTAACTGTTAAAGGAAAGTTTTATAAAACTATAAAGAGTTTTACCTCATGCAAAATTGTCATTTCGTTAATAAGACATTAACTATTTTTTCTGCGGCTCTCCAAGTACCTATAAATCCAAAATGTGGCCCCGCAAAGGGTTTGAGTTTAAGACCACTGATATAAACATATTGCATGGAAAACATAGTACTTTTTTGCCCAAACAATAATATGATTTACTCATTACACCACCTTTGGCTTTCCTGCTTAAAAGAACCCCCTTTTTTCTCAACAAACAGTGCAGCAATCAGCTTTCTTGAGAGCAAAGAAAGAACATAAAAAGATATCATTATTGCACACATTAGTTCATTTCTCAGAGCTTAAAAATAGAAAAACCAGATACAGACCGTAACATGCATTTTCCCTTATTGCATAATGGAGCTGTTCAGCTTCACAAAGCTGACCTCATTCAAGGTAGTATGCCACAATTAAAAGATGCGCTGGATGTTGAACTCACAACCTCTGTATGATCAGCATAGGATTTTAACACATTGAGCTACATCAGCTTCTACTCAGGTGGATCTCACTGCCCTGTCATATTATAGTTGATTGACCTGTATCATCTGATTAGCTATCATATCACAATCACCACAAAGAAAGCATTTGTGGCTCACCAAATTAATGTGCCTTGTTGCACCTTAAGCATCTTCTCAAGCTCACTGGTTCAAATCCCACCTTCACTACTTTTAACAGCTTCCTATTATCTGTCATAAGAGATAGAATCATGGATCTCAAAGTCCCTCCTTGAGGGCCGGAATCCAGTTGGATTTTCAGGATTTTCTCAATGAATATGCATTGAAAGCAGTGCATGCACATAGATCTCATGCATATTCATTGGGGAAATCCTGAAAACCCAACTGGATTCCAGCCCTCAAGGAGGGACTTTAAGACCCCTGGTCTAGATGGTGGACTTTGCCATTTTTCATCAGCACATTTCCCTTTCCAGGCAAACTTATTTTCACCTTCCCATGGCTAGGACATCCTAAGCTGTCATGGGAGGAAACTTCTCTTCTGACAAAGCAAAGCCATTTGTGGCTTACCAAGTTAATGCACCTTGTTGCATCTTGCCCATCTTCTCAAGCTCACTGGTTCAAATTCCATCTTCACTAATTTTAACAGCTTCCTATTATCTGTCATAAGAGGGTCTAGAATCATGGATCTCAAAATCCCTCCTTGAGGGCCGCAATCCAGTTGGGTTTTCAGGATTTCCCTAATGAATATGCATGAGGTCTATGTGCATGCACTGCTTTCAATGCATATTAATTGAGGAAATCCTGAAAATCCAACTGGATTGCGGCCCTCAAGGAGGGATTTTGAGATCCCTGGAAGATGGTGGACTTTGCCATTTTTCATCAGCACATTTCCCTTTCAAGGCAAACTTATTTTCTCCTTCCCATGGCTAGGACATCCTAAGCTGTCACGGGAGGAAACTTCTCCCTTGACAGAAAGTTGTGGCTCACCAGGTTAATGCACTTTGTTGTACCTTTTCCATCTTCTCAAGCTCACTGGTTCAACTCCCACCCTTACCTTCACTCATTTTAACAGCATCTTAACAGCTCTCATAAGTGGTGGACTTTGCTGTTTTTCATCAGCATTCTGCAGTTTACAGGCACAGGTGCATTAGATGCAAGCCATTGTGGTAGGAATGTGGTTCTTTTTATGCAATATCCACATAGGGCAACAGGTAGAAGAGTTTACTAAAACTTCAGAGGGTTTAAACAGGTATTGAAGGAAGGTAAATGTTTTTTAGGTGTTCCCTAGAGCAGTGGTTCCCAACCCTGTCCTGGAGGACCACCAGGCCAATCGGGTTTTCAGGATAGCCCTAATGAATATGCATGAGAGAGATTTGCATATAATGGAAGTGATAGGCATGCCAATCTGTTCCATGCATATTCATTAGGGCTAGCCTGAAAACCCGATTGGCTTTGTGGTCCTCCAGGACAGGGTTGGGAACCACTCTCTAGGGACAGGATTGGGAACCACTGCCCTAGAGACATTCCTGTTGGTATATTCATGTTGGTTTCATGCCTGAGGAGTGTGTGTTGGGGTGAGGGATGGGGTTTTGGATGAGAGAGAACAGGCTGCTTAGAATTGCTGCAGATCATTTTAATGATCAACTCAAATATAAACTTTAAGCAAAGGAATGGCTAAAGAGTTTGAAGGTTTTCTGGTAGAAATATGAATATCAAATATTTGCTAACCGCATTCAAGACTTGAACCCCTGATGTATGGTAGATTAAAAAAAATCAGCGCCTTAAGGCATAGAGCTATAGAGGGAAATTTGTTTAGAATTTGGTAACAGAGCCTCTACAGACTAAGCAGATGAAAAATGGCTTCTTGTAAAAGCTTTGAGAAGTGAAGGAGATGATTAAAAGTCAGTGCAGCTGTGTTTGCCCAAACCACACCTAAAGCATGCCCAATCAGATTTGAAAGTTTTCTGGTGGGAAGTCCTAACGGTGCCTATGACATCAGAGGCTACTTAGGCATGCTTAGTATAAGAAGGTCCATCAGAGCAGTGTTTTCTCTTTTAGGACTCCTATTGTGTGTTAATTTTACCACTGCTATACAAGTTTCTGTGTAGCACAGGAGTGAAGCTTCCACCTTTCTCCGCTGATGTTTCCAGTTCAATTCCCAATCAGTACTTCTCAGTTAAAAAGTAATCTTATACTTATCTTTTTAAACATGGCATACTTTGTTACTTTTTTTATTTTTATACTGTTGAAGTATACAATTCTGAAATAATGAAGAAAAAGGATATAACAGGGCAGTGAGATCTACCTTGTTCTGTCTCCTAGTAAAATTAACTGCCATTCACTACCTATAAGGAGCAGTATAATCCAATCAGAACTGCTTTTACTATATGGCTCATTGTCTAGCACAGCTGATTAGAGTAAAGGTTAGCATGTAAGCATGTCACATTTTTTCAATATGCACACTGATGTTCCCAGATCAACACCCACTGAAACTAATATATTATAAATATCTTTTTAAACATGATATACTGTGTTTTTATTATTCTTTTAATGATGGTATACTTTGGGTTAAAGCTTACAGTCCTGAAATAATGATAATAAATAAGTAAAAACACATTTTTATATATAACATTGTAGGGACGTCTATCTGGCGTCGATGAGGAAAAAGTGGATTTTTGAAAACGAGTATCGGACGCCTACCTGATGCCTAAGTAACACTGATTGACACTTGCACCGCAAGGACGTCTAAAGTACGCCTAAAACTAGACGTACTTTACAGAATCGGGGCCTATGTGTCAATGATCAACTAGGGGGAGGGGTGATTTTTTACTAGCATGCCGACAATACGGCAGAATCCAGGACAAAGGCAACCATAGCATGAACAGACTATATACCAGATCACAGCCCACAGTGATAAATATTTCTGGATTCCCCCACCTGAAGTTCAAACTAAAGTATTGGATTTGGTTTTAGAATTTGTTCCTACTGCATGTTATGATCCTTTTGAGAATTGTATCTCTATCTATAATTTTATTAGGAAACTCCAGCTAAAGGAATTTTTTTTTTTAGGTTGGAGGAGAAAGCCAAAGATCTATCCTTGATCTCTCTTAAATCTACTTGGAGTCTTCCTGGCCCTAAGCATCCAGTTATCCTCACTTACTTAAATTTTATTCTTTAGGATTTTTAAGAAATCGAGAAAGCTTCCAAGAGAGTATAATTTTATATGTCCAGGCATGAACGGATGACATTGAAACAACTGCAATGCTGTAAAGATTTAATTATCACCAGAGCAGATAAGGGAGAGGTGACAGTTACCTTTATCTACTTCCCAATATTTAGAAACAGCTTATAGACAGTTAAATGATCACAGTAATTATAAGATAATACCTGTGGATTCTACTTTGGATTTAATGATGCAAATCTCTTCTACCCTGACTACATTTAGAAATAAAGTGTTTTGATGTCTAAATAACATACTTTTTTGAAAGAAATACATCCAAAGACCCCTTTTTATACTTTTTACCAAAAATTCATAAGACCTTATTGAAACCCCTGAGGCATCCTGTAGAGAATACTATAGGTTCTATATTAGAACCTCTATCAACATTGTTGGATATTTTTCTGAAACCTGAAGCTCAGAAGGTTAAATCGTATTTACAGGAGACTTCCCATTTTTTTGTGAGTTTTAAATGAGATTCCTCAGATTTTTCAAGAGATTTTTTGTCACATTAGATATGGTCTCATTATACAGTATACTAAGATGCCTCATGAGGGAGCCCTTAGAGCAGGGGTAGGGAATTCCGGTCCTCGAGAGCCGTATTCCAGTCGGGTTTTCAGGATTTCCCCAATGAATGTGCATAAGATCTATTTGCATGCACTGATTTCGATGCATATTCATTGGGAAAATCTTGAAAACCCGACTGGAATACGGCTCTCGAGGACCGGAGTTCCCTACCCCTGCCTTAGAGCTATTTGACATGTGCTAATGAATAAACCATCTCTGCAGAGAATTCCAATGGATTTTTTGGTAAGCATGGCTCAGTTAGTTCTTATACAGAGCTACTTCTATTTTGAAAGGAAATATTATAAGCAATGTCATGAAGGGTGTGTCTTTTGCATTCTCAGTCACTACAATTTATGTAGCTCTACTGGAAGAGAATGATTTATATCCTTCTGTTTGGTTTCAGTTTATTGGTATATGGAAATAATTTTGGATGCCTTTTTTTTAATTTGGAGCAGTACTGAGGAATCTTTACTTGAATTTTTGATTTGGCTTATCTCCAGAGATCCTCATATAACTAACTTGAAATTGATTTATTGGATGTTCATGTCTATAAAATTGATGAAAGTCTGGGTACCACATTGTACCATAAACCATCTGATTGGAACACCATTTTACAGTTCCACAGCTTCCACCCTCATATATTAAAAGAGAATTTATCTACTAATTTTAGCACCTGAGAAGAATTTGCTCAGATCTGTCATCTTTTAATTACAAACTACGATACTTAAACAGTGATTATTAGATAGGATCCTCCTTTGGCTATACAATGAGTGTATTTGAGATCTAGATTTGCACAGCAGGATCTGCTGCTTTATTATAGAAGAAATGATCTTAAGGAAGAACAAGATCTATTGGATGTGTGTTGCTACATTTAATACTAGCCCCTGAGATTGCCAATATAGTCCAGCTTAATTGGCATGTATTGAGCCTGCTTTCTGCTTCACTGGAGTTTCCTATTATGACATATCAATGCCATAGGACAGTTGATGAAATGTTGTCTCATAAAGATAGGACTGAATATCAGTCTTTAACTCAATTCCAACATTTATCCTGTGGTTCATACCAATGATGTGAATCAACTACAGATGGGCATGAATGGACACCCCCTTCCAAACAATTTTCAGTGAAGTTACAGCTACAAATTAGGGGGGGTATTGTTGGGAGACAGCAGACTCGAGAGAGACTTGGGTATGCTGGTGGATGCATTACTGAAGCCATCTGCACAGTGCGCAGCAGCCTCGAAAAAAGCCAACAGGATGCTGGGCATCATAAAGAAGGGCATAACAATCAGAACACGGGAAGTCATCATGCCATTGTATAGAGCGATGGTGCGTCCACATCTGGAATACTGCGTTCAGTATTGGTCGCCGCACCTCAAGAAGGACATGGCGGTACTTGAGAGAGTCCAAAGGAGAGCAACAAAAATGGTAAAAGGGCTGGAACACTGCTCATACGGCGAGAGGCTGGGGCTCTTCTCTCTGGAGAAAAGGAGACTCAGGGGAGATATGATAGAGACCTTTAAGATCATGAGGGGCATAGAGAGGGTGGATAGGGACAGATTCTTCAGACTGAAGGGGACAGCAAATACGAGGGGGCATTCTGAGAAACTGAAGGGAGACAGGTTCAAAACAAATGCAAGGAAGTTTTTTTTCACCCAAAGGGTCGTGGACACTTGGAATGCGCTACCGGAGGAAGTGATCAGGCAGAGTACGGTACAGGGATTCAAGCAGGGATTGGATGGATTCCTGAGGGATAGAGGGATCGTGGGGTACTGAGTAAACCAACCTGGTCGTGCATGTGCAAGACCGGAGGGCTAGGACTTCGATAGGAGGGCAGAACTTAAAATGGGAAACCAAGGTGGCAGGGGAGCCCCTTCTGATGATTCAGACAGGCCTTGACCTGTTTTTGGCCACCGCGGGAGCGGACTGCTGGGCAGGATGGACCTGTGGTCTGACCCGGCAGTGGCACTGCTTATGTTCTTATGTTCTTATGAATATGGATTGTAATACATCTTTTGTTGTATATATGATATTGTGCCCATACCAGCAGATGTATATTAGTGGCCTTAGGTACATGGGCACCTCCCTGATCAAGAAAATACACAAGATAAGTTTTCAATTTTAAGAGTTTATTACACTGATTATGTAGCATAAAGAAATCTTTTCATGTATATAACAAAAAAGTAAACAACCCCCCCCCCCCCTAAAAAAAATTTGTATATAAGGATCCAGTGAAGACAACAGCTCGTGCTATGTTAGCATGAAAACCATAAATATGGAACAAGAGCCTACTGAGAATCTATAATGTTAAAAAAAATATATTTATTATTTTAGTAAACACTGGGTGTATACAATTGTGAGTAGCATGATACAACTAATAGCAAATTGATCCTATTCTATAAAACCTCATTTTTGGGTACATCCTTCCATTACCACACCACCTTTTGAGTTGTGCATTATAAAGCTTAGGCACACTTTATAGAATAGGGCTTAGGTCAGATTCAAGCATAAACCCATATGAGTGCAATTAACACCAATTATTAACAGCTAATTAACTAATTAGTTTGCACATGGATTCGTGACTCAATTTGGGTGCCAAATTTTGGAGACCTATACAGAATCCAGAGGATAATGAGTCTGCACTAACCAGATAACAGACATAACGTGGGAACTTATAGGGCCAGATTCTATAAACAGTGCCTAAAGTTAGGCATCTAACTTAAATGGCAAAATACCTTCGCAGCTTCAATAACTGGAAAAAAAATTTGGTGATAGGGGTCTATCGCATAGTGCTTAGCGGCGCCAAACCTCTAAGTGAGCACTTCTATGAGCGGACCGTGAATTAGATGCGGCTAAGTACGATTTCCAAAAACTTAGGGCACCTGAAATGTAGGCCTTTAAAACCCTCACCTACATTTCCAGCACCGGTGCTATTTAATTTATTTATAAAAGATATGGAAATTGGGACGATGAGTGAGGTGATTAAATTTGCAGATGACACTAAACTGTTCAAAGTTGTTAGAACGCATGCGGATTGTGAAAAATTGCAGGCGGACCTTAGGAAATTGGAAGGCTGGGCGTCCAAATAGCAGATGAAATTTAACGTGGACAAATGTAAAGTGATGCACATTGGGAAGAATAACCTGAATCACAGTTACCGGATGCTAGGGTCCACCTTGGGGATTAGCGCCCAAGAACAGGATCTGGGTATCATCGTAGACAATACGATGAAATCTTCCACCCAATGTGCGGCGGTGGCCAAAAAAACAAATAGGATGCTAGAAATTATTAAAAACGGGATGGTTAACAAGACTAAGAATATTATAATGCCCCTGTATTGCTCCATGGTGCAGCCTCATGTGGAGTATTGCATTCAGTTCTGGTCTCCTTATCTCAAGAAATCTAGTGGCACTAGAAAAGGTTCAAAGAAGATGGTTAAGGGGATGGAACTCCTCTCGTATGAGGAAATACTAAAATGGTTAGGGCTCTTCAGCTTGGAAAAGAGAGGTCTACAAAATCCTGAGTGGAGTAGAACGGGTACAAGTGGATCGATTTTTCACTCTGTCAAAAATTACAAAGACTAGGGGACACTTGATGAAGTTACAGGGAAATACTTTTAAAACCAATAGGAGGAAATTTTTTTTCATTCAGAGAATAGTTAAGCTTTGGAACGCGTTGCCAGAGGATGTGCTAAGAGCAGATAGCATAGCTGGTTTTAAGAAAGGGTTGGACAAGTTCATGGAGGAAAAGTCCATAGTCTGATATTGAGATAGACATGGGGGAAGCCACTGCTTGCCCTGTACTGGTAGTATGGAATATTGCTACACCTTGGGTTTTGGCCAGGTACTAGTGACCTGGATTGGCCCCCGTGAGAACGGGATACTGGGCTTGATGGACCATAGTTCTGACCCAGTAAGGCTATTCTTATGTTCATCTAAGTTTTTACACTGGGCACAATTCTGTAAATGGTACCTAAGCATGACTGACACTGTCACAATCCTAGCTCTAAAGCTCGGCTGGTGCCAGGCATGCCTTTGACTAAACCTAGCCCAGCCATCCGAAGAGCTGATCATGGTGATAGGGTTGTGACAAAGAATAAGGAAAAACCTGTGTTCCCCTTTAAATCTCAGATGGCTGACCTCTGGGGAGTAGAAGACTATGGTGGTAATAGCCTGGAACAGCCACTGAGGCCTCCTACTCCCCCTGTTAACTCCCAGCTGCAGGAGCTAATTATAGGTCCTAAGAAAGCCAGGCAGAAGTTACAAGCTGCCCCTCCCCCTCAGAGAACGGGGCATGTCCGCCTCAACGCATTAGAGGCTGCTCTGAGGAGGAGACAGTTAGTTTACCCTGGGCCAGCCCAGGAGGGAGACTTCCAGGATTGCTCTCCTGAGTCTCAACCATATCAAGACATTGAAATGGTGGATCCAGCAACTGACCCTGTTGCCAATCAGCCAGCATTACCAGAACCTATGGACTGCCTGGAAACTGTCAGCATGCCTGAATATATTACTATGGGGGAAAGTTAAGTTTCCAGGTTGGATAGTGTGTTTGTATGCTCAAGTTAGCCACCATTGATGTTTTGTTTCTCAGTTACTGTTTTCACCTGAGAGAAGAATGAGAGCAGTGCTGAACTGAGGGCTTGTTGCCTGAAGAAAAAAAAAAAAAGAGAAGAATTGTTTTTTTTTTTGAAGAGCTTAAATGTTCTGAACTATTGAAGGTTATGTTTTGGTTCTTGAAGGATGTGTGTGTGAGGAAGTAGTGTAGTTGGGAGAATCCACTTTCCATTCTTGGTTGGGATTGCGAGGCCATTTGTGGCATTCTGTTTAACAGAGTTAAGTTGTGGATTCAGCTACTCCCCTCCCCCACCAACGACTATCAAGTTGGCTGGGGCCAAGCCTAGCTTAAAGCTGGGCTTGGACACCGCACTGCGAGGAAGCTATAGAAGCGGTATAATAGGTGATCTCTGCTCTCTTAAAAAGGGCAGCAGCTTGAGGACTGCTTCCTTCCACTTTCCTTAAATACCTGCATGAAGGTTAGAGCTGTGGGATATTATTTTTCAGCTCAAATTTTACTTTGTACCTTTTTGCTTATTGTTTGGGGAAAAACTGAACTGAAGCCTATGCTAGGTTCAGCTCCACAATAAAGTGGGACTTGAAGGACCTTTAAAATTGACTCGTTTGAATCTTTTGTCCTTTTATATTGAACTGTGTGACCAGCAGGACTTCCAACGTTACTGGAAGCACGTCGGTGGTGGGCTGTCTTGTGCGCTGACTGGAGCCAACATATCCACAGGCAATGGTTACGCCACAACACGCAGCTGGCACCATTTTTTTTCTAGGTGCCGTTTATAGAATCAGGGTGATAGTACCTCCTAAATAGTTGGTGCTATCTGCTCCCACATTAATTTTGGTGACCCATCAAAAACGCGATGGACAAAAATGTGCTGACAATCCCAAGCAGGATTTATGCGCTCTACCTTAAAACAGTTCCTGTTAGCACTCTGAGGAGGGGGGGAACCCTCCAGTAAATTTACAAGTGTTCACGCTCCCGTTGGGGGTGTGTGGGGTGTGTGCACTGAAAACTGCCGAATACCCCAAAACGAAGGAAAACAGCAGTTTCCACTGTAATGGGGGGTTGCCTCTCCCACACCCCCCAACGGAAGCGCTAATACTTGTAAGTTTGCTGGGGGGTTCCTCTGCCACATCCCCCTCAGAGTGCTAACAGTAACTGTTTTAAGGCCGTGCACATAAGTGTTGTGCGGGATTCTCGGTGTGTTTTTGTCCAGTGTGCTTTAATTACGGTACCTTAATTTTCCAGATTTCACATACTAATGGAATATGAATCCCCAATTTGATAATTAATTTTAAAAAGTAAAAAAGGTGCTGTGTTAAATCGACTTAGTGTGCAGAAAAGTCCCACTTTAGAATGTGTTAAGCCCGGATTTCAGTGTAGTTTAGTAAAAGGTCAATTCATTTTCTCCAAGGATAAACAAAATATATTCTTACATTTGGTACTCCCTATCAGCAAACTGCCTTTAAAAAGAAATGGTTAATAACTGGTTGCCTTGTAACAGGCAATGCTATTAAAAGGACCTTGGGGGAACTGGATTCTAAACACCAAATAAATTCTGGCCAAACCAATAGTCATGTCAGGAGTCTTGCTCTAAACAATAATGCAATGTGAATGTGTGGACTTAAAATCATGTTGCACCTCCAGAAAAAAAGCCAACAATTTAGGAGTTATTATAAAAAGAATATCGAAAAGATATAGCAAAACTAGTCTTTTAGCCATTACATTAACGGGTGCTAGAATATATGTCTGTCTGTCTGTCTTTCTTTCTGTATCTCTCCCTCCCGCTGTCTGTCTTTCTTTCTGTCTGTCTCTCTCCCTGGCCCCCTTTGTCTGTCTGTCTTTCTGTCTCTCTCCCTGCCCCTGTTTCTTTCTTCCTTTCTTTCTGTCTCCCTCCCACTGTCTATCTTTCTTTATTTCTCCCTCCCTCCCGCTGTCTGTCTTTCTTTCTCCCTCCCTCCCGCTGTCTGTCTTCTTTTTATCTGCTCTCTCTCTGCTCCCTATGCAGCAGCAGCATTTCTCTCCCCCCACTTCCCTGTGCAGCAGCCACAACAGCATTCCCTCCCCCTCCATTTCCCTGTGCAGCAGCATTTCCCCCACAACCCACTTCCCAGTGCAGCAGCAGCATTTCCCTACCCCTCCATTTCCCTGTGCAGCAGCATTTCCCTCACCCACCCCATTTCCCTGTGCAGCAGCAAAAGCATTTCCTCCCCCCCACCCACTTTCCTGTGCAGCAGCCGCAGCAGATTTCTTCCCCCTCCATTTCCCTATGCTGCAGAATTTCCCTCTCCCCTCCACTTCTCTGTGCAGCAACAGCAGTGACATTTCTTCCCCCTCCACATCCCTGTGCATCAGCAGCAGCATTTCCCCCTACCGCCTTCCCTTCCTGCGGTTTGGCCGGTTCCCTTAATCCCTTGCCGGAGTTTATTTTTAAGTTTAAAGGTGCCGCAGCGGCTCCCCTCACGATCGCTGTCTGCGTCGAAAGCCTTCTCTGACACAGGTGCAGCTCATGAGAGGAGCTGCCACCGCGGCTTTTAACTTAAAAATAAACTTCGTCCAGGAGTGAAGTGTAAGAGAGCCGGCAAGACCGTACATCACCTTGGGGTTTGCAAGAGAGGGACCGTTGTATGCGCACATGCGCACTCCTGCTGGCCATGGACCTATGCATCAGGGATCACGGATCACGCAGATAAGAGTGCGCATGCGCGCTTAGCGTATTATAGTAGATTAGAAAAGGTTCTTAAAAGGAATAACCAAAATGGACAAGGAAAGGCTTAAGAGGTAAGGGGTTGTCAACTTGGAAAAGAGATAGCTGAGAGGAGATATGATAGAGATCTACACGATCATGATAAAGGGCAAAAGTTAAATAATTGTTATACATTCAAAAAGTACAAAGACTAAGCAATACTCTAAGTTACATGGAAATATTTTTAAAACAAAAAGGAGAAAATATTATTTAATTCTAAAAAGAGTTGAGCTCTGGAATTTCTTGTCAGAGAATGTGTTATAAACAGCATATCTGGGTTTAGAACTTTACTGCCATACTGAGCCCTCCTACAGTGTACTGCCAATCATCTGACTCAAGTGTAAGACTTTCTTCCTGGAGTCCTATAAATTCAAACTGCCAGCAGTGGATCATGCCATTGGCAGTGCACTTACAAAAGAACACACCCAAGAAGCAGGTCACGCTCTTTGGGTGAGCTCTTTGTGGCAAACTCTGAGGGCGAAATTTGTCCTGAGATTATGGTTTGATTTTTACTCTAGGTTATGGCCACCGGGCCCTGGACTAGGGTAATAGTGCCCTGAGTGGACCACAGGAAAACTGTGCTGGCGTGCTGCTCGATAAGGAGAGAGTCCCCATAGGCCAAATATCAGATAAAACAGTCAAGAGGAAACCAGATAATTAGTCAAATCCTATCCAGGGTTCTTTATTCCAGTGTTTTTCAACCTTTTTTGGGCAAAGGCACACTTGTTTCATGAAAAAAATCACGAGGCACACCACCATTAGAAAATGTTAAAAAATTTAACTCTGTGCCTATATTGACTATATATAAAGTAATTCTCTTGAATAGGAATCAAATAAACACAAAGAAAGTATTTTATAATGCTGCCACCGCCAACAACACCGTTGGCGGCGGTGGCACTCAAGTGGCTAAAGAGCCGCAGTTTGCCGGCCTAGGGACAACACTGGAGGGTGGCCAGCTGTGCACCCCCTTGGGACGTAAACCCGGGGTGGGGCAGACTGCCCTCCCCCCACCCTGGTATGCCACTATCTGTACCTCACTCCCTCCCTATGATCAAAAATTCTCCTTTCTTCTATTCCCCGTGTACACAACCATCTCTTTCCCTCCCTTCCTCTCTCCAAAGTCCATGCCTTCTGTGTCCAAACACTCATTCCCTCCCCCACCTCAGCATCTCTTTCCCTCCCTTCCTCTCTCCCAAGTCCATTTCTTCTGTGTCCAAAAACGCATTCCCTCCCCCACCTCAGCATCTCTTTCCCTCCCTTCCTCTCTCCCAAGTCCATGCCTTCTGTGTCCAAAAACCCAATCCCTCCCCCACATCAGCATCTCTTTCCCTCCCTTCCTCTCTCCCAAGTTCATGCCTTGTGTCCAAAACGCACTCCCTCCCCCCTTTTGTGTTCCGTGTTTGCCTCCCAGCCCATCTTTGCAACTTTCTCAGCAAAACGAAGCTCAAGCCGCGAGGCTTATCTTCTGCTTCCTGCCTGCGCTGCCGCACACAAATAGCCGAACGGAAGTATTCTCCGACGTCAGCGCTGACGTCGGAGGGCAGGCTTTGCTTAAGCCCTCCCTCCGACGTCAGCGCTGACATCGGGGAATGCTTGCGATCGGCTATATGTTAGCTGCAGGGCAGGCAGGAACAGAAGACGAGCCTCGCGGCTCGAGATGTATTGAACTCCGTGGGTCCCCCGTCCAGCTCTCTCCTGTCCACGTGGGGCGGACCGCCCCTCTCCCTAGACTGGTGGTACTGCCCTGATGGCGGCCCTGACCGTACGGCACACCAGGCAACATCTCGCGGCACATTAGTGTGCCGCGGAACAGCGGTTGAAAAACACTGCTTTATTCCACCAAACAAAAACAGAATGGCAAACAAGAAACAAAAAGAAAAAAATTCAAAGCAAAAATCCTGGTCAGCAAATCAGGATATAAACAGTCCCTGTGCTATAGCAAAGGCAGCACAGCTTCTTGCAGCTAGGCCTCACCTGGGCCTAGGCCTTACTCCGACCCTAGGACAGGGCCTTGCTCTAAAAGAGAGCTAATTTCACTGAGAACAGTGTAATAGCTTTTACTGCTTTACTTCACACAACACCAATAGAAAAGTTCAGGAGGCCCTCAGCTCTCTGCTCCTGAGCGGGGGCAGGAAAACTGCCAAGTTTGTCTTCAAACAAATATCAAATATTCTCACCCGAGGTCTTGACAAACTTCTCCCTCTTTAGAACAGTTCTCAGTCCCTGTATGTTACTGCATTCAAACCAAAAGCAATGCAGTTAAAAAAAACCCAAAACATTTCTCCAGTGGAACAAACTGTGATAGCAACAGCAATAGTCCTTTATAACATACCAGCTAAAGAGCCCTGCCCCCGCCTATGGCCTTGCATTGATTGGGCCTCAGTAGTGCTGTGAGCCCAGGTAGCAGAAAAGAGAAAGAAAAAAAACTCTCTTTCTCTCTAAGCTGCAGGCTGCAACACAAGCCCTAGTAATTGTCCATACAAAACTTCAAAACAACATTAAAAAAGAGTTCACTTCAAGCCAGTGGCTAGCTTGGAAAACTTTCCAAAAAGAAAACACAGTTTTTTAGCTAGTAGCCTTGCAGGCAATACCTATCTCCATTGCGTCCTGCTCTGGAAATGTCTGTTCACAAACCTCCATTTTTTCCACTTGAGGTGTGGCCTCAGCTTCCTGGCAAAGAGCTACATTCTCCACTTCCATGGGTTCCAGGCTATTCAGTTGCTCTGGTCTGGCTGACTGATAAGTCCAGGAAAGAGGACCCTTTCCCTTCCTTGTCCTCTCTGATTCTGAAGAGAAGCTGCTGGCTTTTCAGAGTGAGAGCCACGCCCTGCTCTCAATGTGCCTGCACTAGAGAGTTGCGCGGGGACAGAAATCCCACCCGTCCCCGCCAAAGTCTCACCCGTCCCCACCCGTCCCCGTGAGGAATCACCTCTGTCCCCGCCCGTCCCCGTGAGGAATCCCCTCCGTCCCCGCCCGTCCCTATAAACTTCAGAAATAGTTATTTCATTTAATTATGCTACTGAATTAAAGGCTCTGGTAGAAACCCATTTACAAATAAACAAAAAGACTTTATTAATTTGGAAATATTAATTGGGAAGAATACATACTTTGTAAACGGGTTTCTACCAGAGCCTCTTTTGTTTATAAATTTTTATCAACACAACTAATATACTACTTTATCCTGCAGAAAAAAAAAAAAAAAGAAATAGAATTCTTTTCCTATCTTTGTTGCCTGGTTTCTGCTTTCCTCATGTTCTCATTCAGTTCCTTCCATCCACTGTCTCTCTTCCTTCTGCGTCTTCCATTTGCTCTGTTACTGTGCCTCTCCCTTTCTCCCCCCTTCCAAATTGGTCTGGCACCCATCTTCTTCCCTCCACTCCCCCCATAGTCTGGCATCTCTGTCTTCTTCCCTGCCAGCGTCTTCTCCCCACTCTCTCTTCCCCATTTCCTTTCAGCATCCTTCTCCCCCCCCCATCTTCCCCATGTCCTGTCAGCGTCCTTCTCCCCCCTCTGTCTTCCCCATGTCCTTTCAGTGTCCTTCTCCCCCCTCTGTCTTCCCCATGTCCTTTCAGTATCCTTCTCCCCCCTCTGTCTTCCCCATGTCGTTTCAGTGTCCTTCTCCCTCTCTGTCTTCCCCATGACTTTTCAGCGTCCTTCTCCACCCCCCCCATCTTCCCCATGTGCTTTCAGCGTCCTTCTCCCCCACTTTGTCTTCCCCATGTGCTTTCAGCGTCCTTCTCCCCCCCCCCCTCTTCCCCAGTGCTTTCAGCGTCCTTCTCCCCCCTCCTTCTCACCCACCCCGGGTGCAGCACAGCCGGCCAGGTCCCCTTACTTTTGTGGCACTTCCTCGACCGACCGACAACAGCCCTGGTCCAACAAACCTCCCTGCCCTTAACCGCGAATCTAAATTTCCTTCTTACAGCTGCTGTAAGAAGGTAATTTAGATTCTCGGTTAAAGGCAGGGAGGTTTGTCGGACCAGGGCTGTTGTCGGTCGGTCGAGGAAGCGCCACAAAAGTAAGGGGACCTGGCCGGCTTTGCCGCACACGGGGCGAGGCAGGGCGGACCGCCCCCTCTCTTGGTAGCCACTCGAGCCGCGAGGCTACTCCTCCTTACCTACCCTGCCTGCAGCACAGAGCCGAACGGAAGTCTTCCCGACGTCAGCGCTGACGTCGGAGTGAGGGAGGGCTTTGTTTAAGCCCTCCCTCCCCTCCGACGTCAGCGCTGATGTTGGGAAGACTTCCGTTTGGCTCTGTGCTGCAAGCAGAGCAGGTAGGGAGAAAAGCCGCGCGACTTAGTATATCCAGCCCCACAGGAACCCCGTGACCCTCAGAGGCATCCCCACGGGATCCCTGCGACCCTAGGGGGCGTCCCCACGGGATCCCCATGACCTGAAGAGGGATTCCCGTCGTCCCCGTTCCCGTGCAGCTCTCTAGCCTGCACTGCTCTGAGGCTCTCTTGGGTTCCCCCTGTGGATGTTCTGGGAAATGCAGGGTTTTTTTACAGGGGCATTTTGCCTAAACCTAATATTCACAGGTTTGGAGACAAACCTTGCAGAGCTTGGCTGAGTTTTCATCTCCTTTGTTTCTGAATAGTCAGATAGGACCTCATCTTCAGCGGAGTCCTCCCTAGTGTAGTCAGGGAACCTAGGCTGCTGGGCTCTGCGGGGCTTGGGAACAGCTTTCCTAGCCCTGTCTCTGCCTCTCCTGGGGTTTCTAGCTGGGAACATGTCAGGCACAGAGTCTGACTGCTGGAGTGCTGGGATTTTCATATTTCTGCATGTTGCCTTTTTTGTCCAAGTGTCACTCGATCCCCTCTCATTGGGGCCATAGACCCCTATCAAAAGGGGAAGTATGCTAATAGACCGTTCTCTCATTTCTTCCTTAAATATTGCACAACTCAGTCCCCCCCCACACACACATACACACACTCAGAACCCTGACACTCCCTCATCTTCAGTCACCTTTCATTTTGGGCTGCTGAATTGCCATTCCATCCGATCTAAGACAGTCCTGCAACAGAAGATATTACTTTCCCACTCTCTTGATATTCTTTGTTTAACCAAGACCTGGTTCAGGAATAGTGAAGAGCCATATCTTCTTCAAAGTTTAATTACTACTTTTCAAAGTCTTTTCAAGCCACCTGGACATCATGTAAGGGGTGGGGGTGAGGGGTCACCTAGCTGTCTATCACCTGTCTTTAAGGCCTCTCAGATTTTATCTTCTGAGTACTGAGATTCTAGTCCTTCAAATATCTACTCCCTTCCCATTTACTCTTATGGTTGGCTATCTCCCACCATCATCACCGAAACACACATGAGACTTGTTTCTTCAGACTCTAGTGGATACCTCTGCTCAATTTTCTAATTTATTGCAGGTGATTTCAACATTCATGTTGACGATACTATGCACCTACATCTTCAACTATTCTTTCTTTTCTTAATGCTCTTAGATTATCTCAGGTAATTAATACTGTTCCCTCTAAGCTGAGCAGTTCTCCTCCAACCATAGGCATCAGAATCGGGGGGAGGGGGGGGGGGAAGAGGCACAGGGCCATGTCTCACCTCAAAATTGGTGGAAGGAAGTTATGTGACCTATAATTCCTACAATCTTCTGCTCCTGCTCTGGACAATTCTGGACATTCATTTGCAGCCTAAAGGACGTCACAGATGGCAGCCAATTACATATGCAGCTTTGCTGCCAGCACCACCATCTTTTCTGTACTGTGGTCCACCCTCTTTGACATAACTTCCATTTCCTCAGAGGGAGGCCTGCCGTAGGGAGAAGATGCTGGTGCTGGCAGCAGGGCAGTATATGTGATTGGCTGCTACTGGTGACGTCCTTTGAGCTGCAAATTAAGGTAGATCTCAGGGCGGGGATAGAGAAGAGCCAGGGCTGAGAGAGCATGCATGGAAGCAGAGATGGACTGGGGGGGAAGGATGGAGAAATGTCACACTCGAGGGAAGAGGGGAAGGAGAGAGAGAGAAAAAGTGTGCAGGAGGCAGAAAGTATTAGACACAGAGAGAGAGGGAGAGAGGTTAGATGGGGAGGGCAGAAAGGAGGGAATGAGAAATATCACACTCAGGGGAAGGGGAGAGGGCATAAGGTGAAAAGTTGGATTCACAGAGGAAGAGGGAGAGATGTTGGTTGGGGAGGGAATGAGGAATGGAGAGAAGCATGCAGGAGGCAGAGAGAAAGAAATGTTGCACTGGTAGAGGGAAAGGAGGGAGAAATGTTGGAGTGGGAGGGGACCAGAAAGGAGGAAGAGAGAGGAAATGTTGAACTTCAGGGGGTAGAAAGGAGGAAGGGAAGGAGAAATGTTACAATGGGGGGAGGAGAGATGATTCAAGGAAGGGAGAGATGTCAGATTCTGGAGAAGGGTGAAGGAAGGAGGGAGACAGAGAGAGAGAGATGTGAGAACCACTGGAAGAGGAAGGGAGGATAAGGAGAGAGAGATGCCAGACAAGGGAATGGAAGGGAAGGAGGAGGGAGAGATATGCCAGAATGCGGGAAGGAGAGGAGAGAGATACCAGACCATGGGAAGGGGGAAAGAGAAGGATAGAAATGCTAGACCACAGGGAAGGGTGGAGGAAGGGAAGGAGGAAAGAGAGATGTGAGACCACAGTAGTGGGAAGAGGAAAGGGAAGGAGAGAAGATATATGCTAGACTGTGGGGAGGAGAGAGATGCCAGACCACGAGGAGGGGGTAGGGAGGAGGAGAGAGATATATGAGACCAGGGAAGGAGAGGTGAGAGATGCCAGACTGTGGAGTGAGGGTGGGGGTGGCAGGAGAGAGATGTTGGACCAGGAGGGTGAAGGGGAGAAAAGGAGAGAGAGAGAGATACCAATCTGTGAGAAGGAGAGGAGAAAGATGCTAGAACATTGAAGGGGGAAGACAGATGTCAGACTACAGAAGGGGGAGAGAGAGGGAGGAGATGGTGCACAGCGATGGGTGGGAAAGGGAAGAACTGCTGTTTATAGATAGATTTATTATTTAAGCATTTATATACCACTTATAGTCTAAGTGGTTTACATTCAGGTACTCAAGCATGTTTCCCTATCTGTCTTGGCAGGCTCACACTCTATCTAATTTACCTGGAGCAATGGGGGATTAAGTGACTTGCCCAGGGTCACAAGGAGCAATGTGGGATTTGAACCCATAACCTCAGGGGGTTGAGGCTGTGGCTCTAACCACTGCACCACATACTCCCCAGATAGGAATGGGGGAGAAGAAAGAGGGAGGAGATGGCACATATGGATAGATGGGAAGGGAAGACATGGAAAGGTAGATTTTGGAAAAGAAAGCAGAAAAAAATGGAAGAAAGTTGAATGTTACAATTTAATGCTTAAGATCTCAATCTGTATACTTTGGAGGTAAGGCGGGAGAGGGAAGCTATGATAGATACATTTAAATACCTACATAATATAAATGCGCATGAGTCGAGTCTCTTTCATTTGAAAGGAAGCTCAGGAATGAGAGGGCATAGGATGAAGTTAAAAGGTGATAGGCTCTGGAGTAATCTAAGGAAATAGTTTTTTTTACAGAAAGGGTGGTAGATGCGTGGAACAGTCTTCTGGAAGAGGTGGTGGAGACAGAGACTCTGTCTAAATTCATGAGGGCCTGGGATATGCACCTAGGATTTCTCAGAGAAAGAAAGAGATAATGATTACTGCGGAAGGGCAGACTAGATGGACTATTTGGCCTTTATCTGCCATCATGTGACTATGTAAGATGAATATAGGGCAGAAAATGAAGGAGAGACAAACAGCAAAGGTAGGGAAAATTATTTTATTTTCGATTTAGTGATTGAAATGTGTCAGTTTTGGGAATTTATGTCTGTGCCATAAAAAAAAGAGAGAGTAAAGCCCCGAACATCTGAGTGGCAGGAGGCTGCTTTGGGGCTTCCCCTACCACCCAGATGCTCGGGCTTTCCCAAACCAGCTCTGCGCATGTGTCAGTTGCTCTCTCAGTCACTTTCATAGTGACTGATCAAACAGGATTCCAGTGAGCCTCTGTGCAAATCATTGCCATGGAAACTTAAAGAACATAAGAACATAAGCATTGCCTCTGCCGGGTCAGACCAGGGGTCCATCATGCCCAGCAGTCCACTCCCGCAGCGGCCCCCCAGGTCCATGACCTGTAAGTGATCCTTTTCCTAAATCATGTATTCCCTATTCATTTAGTGTCCTGTATAGTTACCCTCTATCTGTATCCTTCAATCCCCTTCACCTTCAGGAAGTCATCCAATCCCTTTTTCAACCCCAATAGTGTACTCTATCCTACCACCTCTTCTGGGAGCGTATTCCCGGTGCCCACCACCCTCTGAGTGAAGAAGAACTTTCTAGCATTTGTTCTGAATCTGTCTCCTTTCAATTTTTTTGAATGCTCTCTTGTTTTTGTTGTCCCCGTGTTATGCCAGTTATGCTCCAGCATATTACTGATAATTTTGTTTATGTATTCTCAAGTCTGCTGACCCAGCATATTACTGATAAGTTTGTTTACTAATATGTATTCTCAAATCTGCTGACCTGAACTCCCCCAAGACCAGATGGTCTCTACAATAACATTGCTTATTGTAGATCCTGACCTCTTTGATCTGACTTCCTTGATCACACCAAAAGAACAGATGGCCTATGTAACACCTTCTTGATAGCATCAAAGAGACAGTGCAACACCTATCCTGACTTCCTTTATTTGAATGACAACTGGATAGCCTCAAAGAGACAATAAACTACAACACCTCCTTGCCGCTCAAATAACCTCAGTAAAGACAGATGGGAAACTACATCAAAAAGAAAGGGACAGTAAACATCCTAACCTCCTTGATCTTCAAAGGGACAGTGAAACCAGTCTCATGGGAAAACAATTTCTGAGCAGGACTAATTGTAACAGCAGGACCAGCTGTTTATGCTTTTACTATGAACTCCGCAGTGTGCATCCTATATAAAACCGGGATTCTGACCCTGACAGTAGAATCCATGACGGTTGGCCACGTCTCACGGGACAGTCCTTTGGTCTTTCCATCCATCTATTGTAGGGGTTCACAATAGTGAGGATGGGGTCTGGGGTCAAGGTGAGGATAATTTATATTTAATTCTTATATGTGTATAATAAAGTGTTATTGTTTATGCTTTATATTGTCTGGGTGCTTTCCTGAGTGTTACTGATCATTCCACCTGTCAGAAATTAGTGGCATAACAAATTGGTACCAGGAAGTGGGGTAATCATGTTGTCAGGAAAGTTAACTAGAAAACAAGGGGTGGAGGAGCAGGCTCCCAATCCCTCCATTCCAAATGGGAATGAAATTATGGGAAAATTAATGGCCACTGAGTGGTCTGTAGAAGCAGGATTGTGTGAATCCTGTACTTTTGGAAGTGGGGATCCACATGAATTATGTGCCTCCTTACAAAAGGTGAAAATCTCAAAAGGAGAAGAGCAAGAAGTAATTTCTAGACAAGGAAGGATGATTTTGTCAGACTGGAGGAATTTGCATGAAGCTAAACAGGAATTACAATTGAAATCAGGAGAGCTGGAAAAGAATAGGTGTAATCAACTGCATGCCTTTGGAATGCTGCAATGTCAGAATAAGTTGTTAATGGATAAGGCCGTGCGATATGCACAATATAAATACAAAAAACGGAGGCGGAAAGTGAGTTACAGAAAAGTTAAAATCTTAAATTATCATCTGCAAGGAAATCGGGGGGACTGGGGACCTCAAAATACTTTTGATAAAAAGAGAACAGGACAATCCAATTCAAACAGGGCTAAGCGGGTGTCTCGGAGGAATATGTTTTTGGCATTAATAAAAGATGGTGTAAAGAGGGAAGAAATAGATGGAAAAAATACAAGGACATTATGGGGAATGTATAAAAGTAGAGGACTGGGAAAGAAATCTATGCCTCAAGCACACGTAAACAAAGGAGAGAGGGTGCCAACGGCTCCTCCTGAGGAAACTGCTTCCATTCTTTATCCTGATTTAAAAGGGTGGAAGTGTTGGGAGAATCAATAATGTGAATGCCGAGCCTCAGTGTGTGCCTGGACCAAATTAGAACAGTGTCCGCAGGTAGAGATAAATATTTAGTAGTAACCTGGGGAGCAACAGGTACAAGCTGTAGTGGACGCTGGGGTGTAGGAATATAAATATCAGGATTGGGAGGAAAATTATACAAGCAGGAAGAAAAAATTTTACAAATTTTAAAATTGGACAATTACCAATATGGGATTAATCTATGGGATTCCTTGCCAGATATCCAAAAAAGGGTTAACATGACAGCTTGCATTTTTACTATCCCTATAGTGGAGCAATGTCCAGAACAATTTGCATTCACTTGGCAAGGGAGGCAATATACATATACCAGACTACCACAAAAAATACTTACAGATGCCTAGAGGTGATAGAGAAAGCTAAACTGTAGAAATATTGCTAAGTGACCTTTATAATGTATAAAGTTTTGTTAGATAGTATAAGGAAGTTGCACTCCAAGTAATTTTGCAAATGTGTCTTTTACCTAATGCACGTAAACCTCTCTTGTATATTTTATAGATTAAAAATTCCCTGCGTGCATTCTCTTACGATTGTGTGACAGAGCTTTGAAATGGAAGAAAATAGAAAAGAAGACCAGTAAAACTATATAGAGCAATTAACTTAAATTTCTATCTCTCTTTCCTTTAGAAGCTTATTATCTAGACATGGTCCGGAGAACCAATTTCAATGTGCCACATTTAAAATACTTCCAGCAATGTGACCTGATAGTGGGAATCCAATGGATACCACATTTGTTTGTGACTCTTTTGATTAATAGTGTGCTTATTTACAGATTAAATTCAACCCTGAATCATTACTGATGGAAGAAAGCATGCCGGAGCTCTGTGTTTGTCTGTTTCTGTTATGTGTTGTCTGTTTTAGCTTAAGGGGTACCCCAACATTGTACATTGGCCATTTCCAGAGTTTATTCCACTCCTTCTATTAGTCCAAATGGTACCATATCCCTTTTCAAAAAAGATTCCCCCACATACCAGAAAGTATCTTATGAAAACCATGCTCACAATGATTTTATGCTATGGCTCACAGGTAATCGAGGCCAGCAGCGTGCCAGATTTTAGGAATAAAGGGGACGCCCATGTGGGATCCCTACGTGGGTCAGGGCAAAACATTGGTTAATCTTAAGGGCAAAGGGTCTATAGAGTGGGCAGACTTGATGGGCCTTGGCCCTTTTCTGCCGTCATCTTTCTATGTTTCTATGTTTCTATACAGCCCAATGATAATTTAGTTAGGGGTTATATTATAAAAGGATATCTGAAGAGAAATAATTAGACAGCTTTATACCTGGTAAAATGGTGTTCATTGGTATTTGATATTTGCTAAATAAAAAATAAAAAAATGGTCTCTCTTTATTTAACTTACCAGGTATAAACAGTGCAGTGCACATCTCTGACATAAGTTATTTTGGTATCACATTCTGTACGTGTGTATGGTCTCTCTTAAATGATATAATAATTATGTCCAGAACATAAAAAGGTATATTTTCTGAATGTCCTACAGAATATCTTTAAGTGCATTAGTGTTGTTTCTCTTATCTCACACAAATACTACCTTACACACAAGTATTGTGTCAAAGGTTATCACATTCTGTACGTGTGTATGGTCTCTCTTAAATGACATAATAATTATGTCCAGAACATAAAAAGGTATATTTTCTGAATGTCCTACAGAATATCTTTAAGTGCATTAGTGTTGTTTCTCTTATCTCACACAAATACTACCTTACACACAAGTATTGTGTCACATGTTATCACCTTCTGTACATAAAGTGGTTTTTCTCCTTTTTCTCTTATACTCTCTTTTACCACTAGGGGGGTTTAATGTAACATTGAAGCTAAACAGTCATGAGGAAATATTTTCCTTGAAAAATCACGTACTGGGAAATGTTATTCCATATAGACTTTCATCCTTTTGTGATAAAATTGGTCAGCTCTGCTCTCTCATTCTGATGATTTGGCTAACATGCTGGGTTAAGAGAAAATTTCACCAGACCGAGAAGATGAAGACGCAACCAGACATACAGTGCCGTGCCATGAGGCTATTATGTGGCACCGACTTGGGAATAGAACTGAGCCTATATCCTGCCACTTCACAGTAGGGCTGGTCTCTGGAGGTGGTGCCTGAAATTTACATGAGTGAAGGCATGTGAGTGGCATAGCAAGCCTATTGAAACCGGAGCATAGCCAGACCCTAACCAAAGATGCTAAGAAAAACGGAATATCAGATAACTGCGGTGATCGATGGTGAATATGAAGCTACCCTAAATGTATGCCATGAGTAAGAGCACAAATATAATATTAATAAGGTTATTAATTTTCATGATTCCCAATACGTGATACTTTCAAGAGAAAGGCCTAATTAGCAAGAAATATTAGGGAATGCAAGGACACCAGGTTTAGCACATAAGGAAATAAATTATGAAGGGAAAATTAATTTTCCCATTTTACCTTTGCTTAAAAGTAGAATAGATACTATTGTTTCTGAAATACTGGCTGGCAAAGAAGCATATTTTGGCTCCAGAGTAGCAGTTGTATTTAGAAGGGAAGGTGAATGGGTGACAAATACTGTACATAATTATGAACTAACGCTACGATATGATCAGTTAATGTTACATTTCGTTAATGATATCACAAAGAATTAACTTTATTGCATTGATTTAAAAACCACATCACATTCTGTACCCTTAGATAGAAAATGGTGTAAATTTTGAAATGAAACAATGTGTCCTTAGTACTGTTGAACTTGTGATTCCTGCTAGTCAAGCTCCCTTTTCAGTATGTTTACAGAATGTTAGTATGTTGCAGTGGGCAAAGAATGCAACTTATGAAATACTAACTTGCATTCTGTGGCAATATTGAAGCTACCACTGCACTCCATGGGTGGGATGCTATTACTAGAGGCTGTGATATGGCACAAAAGGTGTTTAGCTATTAGGAGGACTTTTTATGGGAACAGACTTAAGAATCCAAGGGTGGAATGTTATGCCAGTTATGCTCCAGCATATTACTGATAATTTTGTTTATGTATTCTCAAGTCTGCTGACCCAGCATATTACTGATAAGTTTGTTTACTAATATGTATTCTCAAATCTGCTGACCTGAACTCCCCCAAGACCAGATGGTCTCTACAATAACATTGCTTATTGTAGATCCTGACCTCTTTGATCTGACTTCCTTGATCACACCAAAAGAACAGATGGCCTATGTAACACCTTCTTGATAGCATCAAAGAGACAGTGCAACACCTATCCTGACTTCCTTTATTTGAATGACAACTGGATAGCCTCAAAGAGACAATAAACTACAACACCTCCTTGCCGCTCAAATAACCTCAGTAAAGACAGATGGGAAACTACATCAAAAAGAAAGGGACAGTAAACATCCTAACCTCCTTGATCTTCAAAGGGACAGTGAAACCAGTCTCATGGGAAAACAATTTCTGAGCAGGACTAATTGTAACAGCAGGACCAGCTGTTTATGCTTTTACTATGAACTCCGCAGTGTGCATCCTATATAAGACCGGGATTCTGACCCTGACAGTAGAATCCATGACGGTTGGCCACGTCTCACGGGACAGTCCTTTGGTCTTTCCATCCATCTATTGTAGGGGTTCACAATAGTGAGGATGGGGTCTGGGGTCAAGGTGAGGATAATTTATATTTAATTCTTATATGTGTATAATAAAGTGTTATTGTTTATGCTTTATATTGTCTGGGTGCTTTCCTGAGTGTTACTGATCATTCCACCTGTCAGAAATTAGTGGCATAACACCCCGCTAGTCTGAAGAATCTGTCCCTCTCCACCTTCTCTATGCCTTTCATGATTTTATAAGTCTCTATCATGTCCCCTCTAAGTCTCCGCTTTTCCAGGGAAACGAGCCCCAGCTTCTCCAGCCTTTCAGCATACGAAAGGTTTTCCATGCCCTTTATCATCCTAGTTGCTCTTCTCTGGACCCTCTCGAGTATCACCATATCCTTCTTAAGGTACGGCGACCAGTATTGGACACAGTACTCCAGATGCGGGTGCACCATCGCTTGATACAGTGGTAGGATAACTTCCTTCGTTCTGGTAGTGATACCCTTTTTGATAATGCCCAATATTCTGTTCGTCTTCTTTGAGGCCGCTGCTGCATATTGCGCCACCGGCTTCATTGTTTTGTCCACCAGTACCCCCAAGTCTTTTTCTAGGTTGCCTTCCCCCAGTACCCTCCCTCCCATCGTAAAGCTGTACATCAGGTTCCCTTTCCCTATATGCAAGACTTTACATTTCTCTACATTGAAGCTCATCTGCCATCTTTCTGCCCACTCGCTCAGTTTGTTCAGGTCTCTTTGTAGATCTTTGCATTCCTCAACAGTTCTGATCCTACTGGAGAGTTTTGTGTCGTCCGCAAATTTTATAACTTCGCACTTCGTCCCTGTTTCCAGGTCATTTATGAATATATTGAACAGCAGCGGTCCCAACACTGACCCCTGTGGGACACCACTTGTGACCCCTTTCCAGTCAGAGTAGTGTCCCTTTACTCCTACCCTCTGTTTCCTGTCCGCCAGCCAATTCCAGCCAATTCCTTGTTGGAACATCAGTCATTGTTCCAAACTTGGCCAAAAAATTGGCCAACAGAGACTCACACGGTTTTAATGACCTTGTTTTGTCCATCTAGCCCCTAATCTCTTTTTCTAGTGCAATAGGTGTGTCAGACTGACGGGATATACAAAAGCAGTCCCAGAAATCTAAGGCGGGAGCACTGTGCCTGCTCGTAATACTGAGGATCCAAAGGTGGAATCCTCCTTTGATGCTACACTCACTCTGTAAAACCTGGAAAATTTATTTAAAGTAGACCAGGTTGCTGCACTACAAATCTCCTAAGGGGAGACCATCCTAACTTCTGCCCACGACAAATTCACACTTCTAGTTGAATGCACCCTTTTGGAAACAGGGGGCAGTTTCCCACATACAATATATGCCAACGAAATGGTTCTACGGATCCATCTGGAAATCGTGGCCTAGGAAGCTGGAGCACCACATTTAGATGAATTTATAAGCACAAAAAGATGATCAGATAGCCTGTACTTACTGGTGACCTCAAGATATCAGAGAAGCATTCTTTTAACATCCAACTTCAGAATCCAGTTGATTTTCTTGGAAACTGTGGACTGGAATGCCAGCAATCTGACTTCCTGATTGACATGAAATGCTGAAACAACCGTTGGCCAAAAAAAGATGGAATGGTGCAGAAAGAGACTCCAGCTTCAGTAAATTTGAGGAAAAGCTCTCTGAGACCTTTCTTGCTGCGGTAATAGCCACCAGATAAACCATCAAGGACTCTTCCTTCAGCAGCTTGTATGGAGCCTGGCTGAAATCCTGCAAAATTATGTCACGATCCCAAGAAGGGAATGGAGGTCTCACCGGGGGCTTGATACACAGTGCTTCCTTTAGGAATCTGGCTGTATCTGGATGAGTGTATTTCCTTAGTCTTGGGCTCTAAAACAAGAGAGTCCCATTACTTGGACTTTAAGGGATGCCCCTGTGAGTCCATTGTCAAGGTCAGCCTGGAGGAAGGCTAACACCACAGAGACCGAAGCTGAGAAGGGATTCTCTTTTTCTTTGATGCACCAGTGCTGGAAAGTTTCCCAAGCCTTAGCATAGGCAGAGACTGTTGTCGGCTTTTTAAACCCGAGCAGAGTAGCAATAACTACCTCTGAATATCCCTTGCATGCTTACCCCTCATTCTCAAGAGCAAAGTGATCCAGATTTTCTATGACTACTGTCCCTGAGATAGGAGGTCTGGTTGCACTCACAACCTGAAACTGAGACCTGTTTGAAGACAAGCTAGATTTGCATGCCATGGTCTGCGCGGCCAATCTGGATCCACAAGAATGGTGTTTCCCCGATGGCTTGTGATCCTATGGAGGATCTTCCTATCTTGACCATGGAGAGAAAACTTATAACAGCTTGCTTTGCAGCCATGTTTGGACAAGAGCATCTAGACCTGCACTTCCGGCTCGGACCTGTGACTGAAGAATCTGTCCACCTTTTTGTTTTGTGCTGTTGCCATGAGATCAAAGGTCAGGCTTCCTCAGTGATGAACAATGGTTTGGAAGACTGCCGCAGACAATGTCCACTTGCCCAGATCCAGTGTCTGTCTGCTAAGGAAATCGGCTTTGACATCATCTACTCCCACTACATGTGCTGCTGAGAGTGCCTGAAGATGTAGCTCCACCCACTTGAACAGTAAGTGGGCATCCAGACCCAGCTAGGCACTCGTGGTGTCCCCCAGTGATTGACATAGGCTGCCACAGTAGCATTGTCTGAAAAGACTCGGATTGCTTGTCCTTCCAAAGTCTTCTGCAAAGCTAGCCACATGACTCGAAGATCCAGCCTGTTGGTCAACCACTTTCTCTGGGTGGATGGCCAACAATCCTGAATTGGATGACAGCTACAGTGTGCCCACCCAGCTGAACAGTCTAGCATCTGTTGTTACAATTACCCAGGAAGCTATATGAAAGGGTACACCCCTAGCCAATAACTGAGGATAGAACCACTAGTCTATACTGATCTGGGCTTCTGGAGTCCATGGCAGGAGAATCTGCAGGGAGTCTGATTGAGGAGACCAGCGTGATAACAATACATTCTGGAGAGGATCCACGTCTAAAGAAGACTCTGAAGTATTCCAGGGATTGTGATGGAGCCAGCTGACTCTTTTGGAAATTCACTTTCCAGCCCAGGTTCTGCTTGCTCTCCTTCGGTAAATGACAGAGTCAGTGGCTTAGTAAGGGGGGTGGGGGGTGGACTGCCCTGGGCGCTGGCATCTATTTACCTCTCCTTGCCACGCTCGTGCCCTCTTTTTCCTCCACCCCATACCTATTGAAATCTTCACTAGTGTGAGCAAATTCTCAGGTCTGCTAATCATGTCAGCATGGATCCCATCTGAAATTACTTCTGGGTTGCGAGAGCAGGAAGTGACATCAGAGGGAAAGCCAACGCTGGTGCAAGCAGAGGGCCAGAGAAGCTCTCGCACTGGTGAAGATTTAAAGAGGTATGTGGCGGGAGTAAGGGAGGGTGCAAGTGTGGTGTGGGGGCAGAGAGGAGAGCATGGAGGGCCCCTCCATCCCGGGCACCTATTACTCTCGCTATGCCATTGGACAGAGCCCTGATCATCCAGTTATCCAGATATGGATGAACCTGAAGGTCCATCCTGTGCAAGTGGGCAGCCACCACCACTGCATGTGCAAGGCGCATGCAACGCACGTGTAAGGCGCTGTCACCAGTTCAAAGGTAAGGCAGACCTAAGAGCACCAATATACCTGCTACTAAGAAACTGGAACACGATGGACTATTACAGATTGTTACATAGACACCATATTGCCAGAAGAATCCTTCACTTCAGCTGCAGATGCAGAACATGACTCTCACCTGATACAAAAGTGAGAACCACAAAAAACATGGAGCCACAAACAGAAAGTAGAGACACCAAACTCTGCATGTCATGCAAAACCAGAGAAATAAAAATGCATGTCCTCCTGTACAGTGCAAAATAAAGTCAAAAGATGTAAATTTTCAACACCTACATAATTCAGTCATTAAACTGAAAATAAAATCATTTTTCCTACCTTTGTTTTGTGGTGATTTTATTATTCACTGTAGGGAGAATCATAGGCAGCTGAGAAGAGTCGGGAGGCGGCTGAGGAGAGTCAGGAGCACGAGAGAGAGCAGAGAGAGAGAGGCAGGCAGGAGACAGAGGAGCAGCGAGGAGAATCGGGAGCACGAGGGTGAGCGGAGAGAGAGGCAGGCAGGAGACTGAGAGGGGCAGAAGTGAGAGATAACTCCGCCCACCCCTCCGACGTCAGCAGCACACCGAAGTCGAACTCCCCCTTAAAAGGGGAGGAGCCAAGGGCGCGCAGCCGTTCAGCGGGTGACGAAGGCGAGCAGCAAAGGCGCTCGCCTTACCAAGAGTGCCTTTGCAAAGGGCCTCAAGAAGGGCAACAAGCAGGCACAGAAGAGAACACACACTCACACAAGCAGGCACAGAAGAGGCACAAGCAGGCATAGAAGAGAACACACACTCACTCACACAAGCAGGCACAGAAGAGAGCACACACTCACACAAGCAGGCACAGAAGAGAACACACACTCACACAAGGAAAAATGTACCAGTGAAATAAAAAGAGAGCACTCCAAAAAGGCGGACAGCAATGGAAGCAGAGGGAATCCAGAAGATGAGCTTTTCAGTGTTCTGCACAGTCTGTCATATGTATGACTACCTCCCCTTGGGGAGGCAGTCATATGTATGCGGTCAGTGTCAGGAGCTGAAAAGCTTGAAGAAGGAAGTTAGGCAACTGAAGGACAGGATATAGGAACTGGAAGGACTTTACAGCACAGAAGACTCATTCAGGACAGCTGAGGACTTCGTGAGAGAGAGACACATTGAGGAAGAAGCTAGGGAACTCGAGGAGTTCATTGAGGAGGCCTACAGGAGGAGGGTGGAAGAACACGAACATCAGAGGAAAGATGAAGATACACCAACATGGGAGGGAGAACAAGTGGAAGAAGACTCCAAGGAAGAAACCGCAGGAAGGGGAGGAAAGGTCTTGTCGATGCCCAGAAGCAGCAAAGCACCCCGAGGACATAGACCTGTGACCAGAGCGAAAACTGAAGAAGGGAAACTGAAGTCTGCGATCCTAGTGGGAGACTCAATCCTAAAGCAAGTAGATAGCCACATAGCAGGTGGGAGAGAGGATCGACTAGTGACCTGCCTCCCAGGAGCGAGAACAAAGGACATCGTCGACAAAATTGAAAAGATCCTAGAAGGAGCAGAGACGGAAGAGACTACAGTGATGATCCACATTGGGACAAATGATGTCAGCAGGAGAGACTACAGTAGAAATGCACTAATAGAACAGTTCAAGATTCTGGGAAGGAAGTTGAAGATGAATACTCAGAAGATAGCATTTTCAGAGATCCTACCAGTACTGAGGGCAGATGTGAAGAGGCAGACAGAACTACAATCAATAAATGCATGGATGAGGAGATGGTGTGAGGAAGAGGGGTTCCACTTCGTGAGGAACTGGATAACGTTTTGGGGCAAGAGCAAGCTCTTCAGGAATGATGGACTGCACCTGAGCACGACGGGAACTAGACTTCTAGCAAACAACGTCAAGAGAGGAATAGAGCAGGCTTTAAACTAAGAAGAAGGGGAAAGCCGACAGTTGACCAAGTGTCGACGATTCGGAAGAAGGTATCCCGTGAGGATACTGAGTGGGAAAAATGCTGGGAAGACACAACGGATAAAACACAGGAGTTGACTGATCCAAAGGAGGAAGATAAGAAGATTGTAGCACAGGAGAAGAAAATAAAGATCGTAGCACAGGGAAAGGAAATTAAGACAAAAAAATACCAGGACCTAAATTGCATGTATACTAATGCAAGGAGCCTAAGGAACAAAATGGGAGAATTAGAAGTAATGGCCAAAAAAGAGAACCTGGATATCATTGGGGACTCTGAAACATGGTGGAATGAAGAAAACAAATGGGACATAGCACTGCCGGGGAACAAACTCTATCGCGAAGACAGGTCAGGTCAGAAAGGAGGAGGAATTACATAAAAGAAAGCATACACTTGACCAGAGTGGACACAGCAGCAACGACCAACAAATTGGAATCACTATGGGTTAAAATACCAGGAAGGAAAGGGCCCGAGATAAAGATGGGCCTATACTATCGTCCACCTGGGCAAACCGAAGCTAACGATGAAGAAATGGAAGCCGAGATGAAGCGAGAATGCAAAAGCGATAACACAATTGTTATGGGAGACTTCAACTATCCCGGGATTCCTGGAGGCTATACAGGACTGCTTTATGGAGCAGCTTGTCAGAGAACCGACGAGAGGGAATGCCACTCTAGATCTAATCCTTAATAGGCTAAGAGGATCTGCAAAAGAAGTGGAAGTAGTGGGACCTTTGGGAAACAGCGATCACAATATGATCAAGTTCAAAGTTAAAATAGGAATACCTAAGGGAAAGAGAACCACAGCGACAACTTTTAACTTCAAGAAAGGAAACTACGAAGCGATGAGGGTAATGGTAAGGAAGAAACTTAGGAACATCTCAAAGAAATGGCAGTCTATAGAGCAAGCCTTGTCTTTATTCAAGGACACAGTGAGCGAGGTGCAAAATCTGTATATCCCTAGATTCAGAAAAGGGTGCAAAAAGACCCGGCGTGGATAACTAAAGAAGTGAAGAAAGCAATAGGAGATAAGAAGAATTCATTCAGGAAATGGAAAAAGACAAAAATGAGGAGAACCGGAAAGAGCACAGGAAGCATCAAAAAGAATGTTACATCGTGGTTAGAAAAGCAAAAAGAGAATACGAAGAGAGGCTAGCCAGGGAAGCACAAAATTTCAAACCGTTCTTCAGATATGTTAAAGGGAAGCAGCCGGCTAGAGAGGAGGTGGGACCGCTGGATGACGGAGATAGGAAAGGAGTGGTGAAGGAGGAAAAAGAAGTCATGGAAAGACTAAACATGTTCTTTTCGTCAGTATTTACAAAAGAGGACACATCCAACGTACCAGAACCTGAACAAATTTTCAAAGGAGACTAAGCAGAAAAATTAACATCCATGGAGGTAAGCCTTGAAGATGTACACAAGCAGATAGAAAGATGAAAAACTGACAAATCCCTGGGCCTGGACGGAATCCACCCTAGGGTACTGAAAGAACTAAAGGAGGAAATAGCGGAACTACTATAGGAAGTTTGTAATCTATCCCTGAAAACAGGTGTGATCCCGGAGGATTGGAAGATAGCCAATGTTGCGCCCATCTTTAAAAAGGGATCAAGAGGTGACCCGGGGAACTACAGACCTCGGTTCCAGGGAAAATGGCGGAAGCGCTGATAAAAGACAGCATCGATGAGCACCTAGAAAGGAATAAACTTATGATAAAAAGCCAACATGGCTTCTGCAAGGGAAGATCGTGCCTAACGAACTTATTGCTCTTCTTCGAAGAAATTAACAAATGGATGGACAAAGGGGATCCCATAGACATCGTATACTTAGATTTTCAAAAAGCTTTTGATAAGGTACCCAATGAACGCCTATTTCGGAAACTGAAGAACCATGGGGTGGAAGGAGACGTGCACAGATTGATCAAGAATTGGTTGGCAGGTAGGAAGCAGAGGGTAGGAGTGAAGGGCCAGTACTCGGACTGGAGGAGGGTCAAGAGCGGTGTTCCGCAGGGGTCAGTGCTCAGACTGCTGCTGTTCAATGTATTTATAAATGATCTAGAAACAGGGACGAAGTGCGAAGTAATAAAATTTGCAGACGACACCAAACTATTTAGTGGGGCTAGGACTAAAGAGGACTGCAAAGATTTACAAAGGGACCTGAACAAACTAGGGGAGTGGGCGACGAGATGGCAGATGAAGTTCAATGTAGAGAAATGTAAAGTCTTGCATGTAGGAAACAGAAACCCGAAGTACAGCTATACGATGGGAGGGCTGTTATTGGGTGAGAGTACCCAAGTAAAGGACTTGGGGGTAATAGTGGACAAGACATTGAAGCTGTCGGCACAGTGCACAGTGGCCGCTAAGAAGGCGAATAGAATGCTAGGTATAATCAAGAAAGGCATTACAACCAGAACGAAAGAAGTTATGCTGCCACTGTATCGGGCGATGGTGCGCCCGCATCTGGAGTACTGCGTCCAATATTGGTTGCCGTACCTTAAGAAGATATGGTGATACTCGAGAGGGTTCAGAAGAGAGCGACACATTTGATAAAAGCTATGGAAAATCTTTCATACGCTGAAAGACTGGAGAAACTGGGGCTCTTTCCCTGGAAAAGCGGAGACTTAGAGGGGACATGATAGAGACTTACAAGATCATGAAGGGCATAGAGAAAGTGGAGAGGGACAGATTCTTCAAACTTCAAGAACTACAAGAACGAGAGGGCATTCGGGAAAATTAAGAGGGGACAGATTCAGAACCAATGCGAGGAAGTTCTTCTTCACCCAAAGGGTGGTGGACACCTGGAACGTGCTTCCAGAGGGTGTTATAGGACAGAGTACAGTATTGGGATTCAAGAAAGGATTAGATAATTTCCTGAAGGAAAAGGGGATAGAAGGGTATAGATAGAGGATTACTATACAGGTAAGTGAATTTCCAGCCCAATCCTGCTTTTTTTGTTACTTTTTGTTCAATGTGGTTTGATTGATTAAGCAGGCAGCCTGCTCAACCAAATTGTACGAAGCAAAAGGTAAGCAAAAAACAAAACAAAACCCCACAGCTGCCACTCAATAATTCCCATTTTGTTAAAATTACCCTTCCTCAGACTTTGCCACCCTCAAATGTCATTCTTCTTCATCTTTCCACATCGCTGTGGTCCAAGAGGGGCAGAAGTGATCCTCAGGATCTTTTGGATGTCATACTCCAAAAGATCAAAGCAATATTAGAATACTGCAATAGCAGGACAGGAATGACTAGATCACTCCTAATACCATGGAACAGCCATGGGGTGGGTTGGGAGTTCATGAAGATTGGAGAGACACTCAGGTGGGATTTTATTTTCAGTCATGTTACCAATAACATGCACTAAAACAAACTGAAACATAAAAGATTATGAAAACCATAAAATAAATGATAACATGAAGATCGCCAATGAAACAAAACAAAAAGAACCCCCCAACACCCCCTCTTCAGATACAGGTTAATCCTACACACTACTAAAAGTCTGAAAAGAAATGAAAGAAGTTTTCATAGCTTGAACAAAACTACCAATGTAAAACTCCAGATGTTAATCTCAGAAGACATTTTCACTAAACAAAGCTCAGAGGGGAACACGATTCAATACAACTCAATTTTTAACCAGCAGAGAGAGTGCAATGTAGAGCAGATTTGTAGAAAGACTTTCAGTATCTTGAGGACAGTAGAAAAAATAATAATTGTTATCCCTTCTGTCAGACTGAATCAGAATTGGATATTTTCATTAAGTTGTCTCAGTTTTATATAGCTGGATGCTCTCTTTTAATGTTAAAGGACAGCACAAAAGAGTTTATTGTTAATTTGTTTGCAAATATATTCATGCCTCTACACACTGGGGGGTCTGTAAACTGATTTTATTTATTTATTTCTGTTATTGATAAAGCAATGAAATGCATAGCAATTAGAACAATGACAAATGTGTTCTGCATTGCTTTACTTAAAAACTTTTCTTGAATGTGCTTTTGCCATAAAGATACCCATTAAGATATAGATTTAAATTACAGTCACATATGAAGGCATTTTCAAGGTACTTGGTAGCTCATCATTGTGAATATAACTGATTCATTACTGCTCTACCCTCGCTAATTGATATACATCTAACTAATAGCAAAGTGTCTCTGGCAATCCAGGCCACTGTACCTGGATAAATATGAGGGAAGTGCACTTAAGAGTCCATCTAACTGCTGTATGGCATAAGTGGAAGCTAGAACAGGGAACCAGCTCTATACCCTGCTTGACAGAACCAAGAAGAGAAAGGATCGAAAGAAGAATGAAGAAGTTATCCTGCCGTTGTATCGGGCGATGGTGCGCCCGCATTTGGAGTACTGTGTCCAATATTGGTCGCCGTATCTTAAGAAGGATATGGCGTTAGTCAAGAGGGTTCAAAGGAGAGCAACACGTCTGATAATAGGTATGGAAAACCTGTCATATTCTGAGAGATTGGAGAAGCTGGGTCTCTTTTCCCTGGAGAAGAGGAGACTTAGAGGGGATACGATAGAGACTTACAAGATCATGAAGGGCATAGAGAGAGTAGAGAGAGACAGATTCTTCGAACTTTCAAAAAATAAGAGAACAAGAGGGCATTCGGAAAAGTTGAAAGGGGACAGATTCAAAACAAATGCTAGGAAGTTCTTCTTTACCCAACGTGTGGTGGACACCTGGAATGCGCTTCCAGAGGACGTTATAAGGCAGAGTACGGTACTGGGGTTCAAGAAAGGATTGGACAAATTCCTACTGGAAATGGGGATAGAGGGGTATAGATAGAAGATTACTGCACAGGTCCTGGACCTGTTGGGCCGCCGCGTGAGCGGACTGCTGGGCACGATGGACCTCGGGTCTGACCCAGCAGAGGCATTTCTTATGTTCTTATGATCAAGCTTGTAATTACAAGTAGGAATCAGAGGAAGGTCCCGGAAAAGTACCAACAGGAAAGAAGAACATCAGGGCTTCCCCCCCCCCCCCACCATGAGGGAAAGGGTCTCCTGCAAGGACTTTGTACCTGCAAGTTCAGGGATCATTAATATAAAGGGGAGTTAAATAGCAGTTTTCTTCTGGGAAGAAATGCATAAAGAGAGAGAAAAGCTGCTGCGGACTTCAAAGCAAAAATAGGATGTGCACTAAAGATGCAATGGTTGGAAAACACAGCATAGGAGAAATAAATGAAGCTGGTGATAACAGTACAATTTTGCAAAACAAACCGTCAATAATGAATGCGCATTTCCAACACCACAAATGTTGCCAGTACACATGAACCTCTCCAAATGGCATGTATTGAAATCAAAAGGATAGAAATAGAAATCTGCAGATTTGACTGCAAGGACTAAACCAGGAGCTGATTGTGGAAGCAACCACAAGCTTTTGACATGCAAGATCAAGGTGAAGCTTCAAAAGAAGAAGATCATTAGAGACCTTCCGAAAAATGACATTGAAAACAGTCCATCAGACTATTGGATAAAACTAAACAACAGGATTGCCTTATTTGATACAGGAGATAGAGAACCTGAAAAGTTATGGAATGACGTTAAAACTGTAATTAGTGATGAAGCTAAAAAGACACTCCAGAAGAAAAAGAAAGCCAAGAAATCACCTTGGATCTCAGAATAAACCAGAAAAGTTGCATAAGAAAAATGACGTTATAACTTCAGCAGGGACTAGATTGCTAAGAGTCAGAAAAAGCACTGAACTATAAGAAAAAACAGACTGACTCAATAATATACACAGCCTAAGAGGAGGGCTCGCTATACAAAAACTTAGCTCAGAGAAATAAAACTCTGAAGAGGGAGAGGTTACCCCCCTCTTGGGAAAAGAGTTTGTCTTCCAATCATTGCTTAATCAATGTTAAAAGCGAGACCAGCTCAAAGGTGTAAAAGTGTATCAACTAAGTTTGTAACACTTGATTACTTAATTGAAACTACTGTATGCAAATAGGTCAAAAGAAACTTTCTTGCAATTCAGATTGCCACTAATACTTTCAACTTAGCTTAAGAGCTTGACTTGATTCAAATAGCAAAAGCTATGTGGGGTCCCGACGCGGCCCCGTTTCGGTGTCTGCTTCAGGAGACCCCGCCAGAAAAAGGAACTTGATTCTGAAGACAGGTAATAACCATAGCACTGCTCAAAAAATCGTGCAAAATGTAGAAAAGTATTTCATGCAAAAATGACGAGTAAAACTATCCGGTGATAGTGAAAAAGGATCACAAATGAACCGAGTGTTTCAACGTCAAGCTCAGAAAAAAAAATTATATCTCAAGGATATTTGTCAGAAAATTGAATCAGAACATGTAAATGGAAAAACCAGATTAGCTTTTCAGGAGATTAAGAGATTGTGGCAGAAATTCCAACCTCGACTGTGGATGCTTAAAGACGCCAATGGAATGATATTGAATGATCCAGAAAGGATCAAAAAGAGATGGAAAGAATATACAGAAAATTTATACCTACAATGAGGATTGTAGGTAGATTTATGGGTATAACAAATTATTGCAACATAAATAAGTCATGTGCATATCTCGTGTCTAGGATACACCTTATCTACACCATGGATTCGGTAATTTTTGCCTACTTATATGAATACAGAGACCAGAGCTTTATGAAAGACTTTTATTATAGATATAAAAATATAATTCATAAGCCAGCAGCAAATAATAACTAATTATTGTTCACAAAATATCCGAACACATATATGAAACTCAGTACATAATTATCACACAATACTTGCTAAGTAAATGAGTAAATATAACTAGGTAATTTCTTATAAAATAAATCCTGATTATAGCAGCAATCTATTAATTAACATCTCCTCTCCTGAAACCAATCAGAGATGTATCTAGCCCTGCTGATAAGAAAATATGATTCCTTTCTCACCATCCTTCAGGTCAAGCCTCCTTCGATCAGGGAGATGGAATTCGTCTGTTTTCCTTGGCATAGCAAGTTGTAGAATTTCTTCCGGTCAGCAAGAATCTGTTATTTACTGAAGTGAGCTGTAAAAGTCTGTCAGCAACAGTTCCTTATGTGATATAAACCAGATCTGTTTCAAAAGCAGTTCTTTGTTTTCATTCTTATCCGAGAACTAGGTCACAAGAGGTACTTATCAGGTCTTAATTATTAGAAGGTGTGCATAGAGAAGATATGCATGGGTCCGAGCTCCCTCACATCCCAGCATAAACTAGTAATTAATTAGACACCTTCTCCTTAGTTTTCATCAGATGACCTCCCAGGACCAATCCAGAAACAGAACTTGGATCAATAGCCTTTCTGTGTAAAGTCTTGTACAGGCCTTGAGAGAGAGGCGCCTTCGTTAGATAAGAACAGCATAGAAGCTCATGCCTCCCCCAGATTCACATGGGCTGAGCATGTAGGCATAGTCAGATATCCTTGACTGGAGAAACACATAGTTCTGGTGAACATACCCAGAATGCATCTGGCAGGCAGCAGGCAACAAAGATGATTTTTTTCTTTTTCTTGCAGACAATGATTCATGCTGGAAAGATTGTTCAGCCATTATGACATCAGGGAGAGGCCTAACCTTCAGGTGTGAGGAAGGAACCACCCCTACAGGATAACATGGGGGAAATTGAATTGGAAACTGAAGCCGAAGAAGAATCAGTTATTTTAAAAGAAGAAATCATAGCAGTGATTAAAGCTTTATTGAAAAAGAAGTCACCTGCTATTGATGGTATTGCAATTGAATTAATAAAAGGTTCAGAAGGTGCTATCATGGCCCTCACTCAATTGTATCAACAGATTTGATAAGAAAAGCATGGCCAACCAACTGGAGAAGATCACTGTTCATACCTATACTGAAAAAAAGTGACGTTAAGGACTGTAACAACTACAAAACAATTGCATTAATTCCACATGCCACAAAATTTTGTTGAAAATAATACAACCAACGATCCAATCATACGTTGAGTAAGAACTACATGAAGTTCAGGCTGGTTTCAGAAAAGGTCGAGGAACAAGAGACATTATTGCCAATGTCTGATGGATATTGGAGAAGAGCAAAGAATACAAAAAACCCTTATATCTTTGATTCATCGACTACAGCAAAGACTGTGTGGATCACAATAAACAATGGAGAACTCTAGTGCAAATGGGAATACCCAAACACTAATTCAGCTGAGAGAGCCTATATGAAAATCAAGAAGCTGCAGTGAGAATTGAATATGGCAACACTGATTGGTTTCCAATAAAATGTGGTGTCAGGCAAGAGTGTATCCTGTCATCTTACCTGTTCAACCTGTATGGTGAAACTATCCTCAGAAAAGCAAATTTGGAAGAAGAGAGTGTCGGTTTCAAAGTTGGTGGCCGAAATATAAACAACCTGTGCTATGCAGATGATACAATGCTTATCACCAGCAGCAAAGAAGAAATGCTGTATCTACTGAGAAAAGTCAAAGCCAAAAGTCATAAATGGGATTAGAACTGAACATAAACAAGACAAAGATCATGAACATGTAAAATGATGAAGATTTTGAGCTTGAAGGCGATAGAATAGAAGTCATAAAGAATTTCAATCTCCTGGGCTCTTATATAAACAAAGAAGCAACTAGCAGGGAGGAAATACTCCATAGAATAGCATTTGGTCACTTTTCAATGAAGGCTCTCGACAAAGTCAAGGAGGTAACACTCCATATGAAGATCAGACTTGTCCATGCATTCATTTTCTCAGTGGTCAATTATGGATGCGAAAGCTGGACACTATGGAAACAAGACAGAAAGAAGATTGATTCATTTGAGCTTTGGTGCTGGAGAAGGATTTTAGACATGCTGTGGACCACCAGAGAGCTAACAAATCAATTCTGGAAGAGATCAAACTGGCTATATCATTTGAAGCCCAAATAATGAAGTTACAACTGTCTTATTTTGGTCACATCATCAGAAGAAAGAGATCTCTGGAGAAAGACATCATGTTTAGGAAGATCAAAGGAACCAGGCAAAGAGGGAGACCTGCAGTCAGATGGCTGGACATGTTGAAAACAATCACGGGGATGATGCTGGTGGACCTTTCTGGACTAGCACAAAACCATTTTCTTTTTAGATCCACAATTCATCATGTCACTAGCACTCAAGGATGAGTCGATGGCACCTAACAACAACAAGTTGATTGTAACCCGCATAGATTTTGGGATATGCAGGATATAAATGTTTTAAATAAATAAATGTTGAATAGTACTCACAGGTTTTCCAGGAATTGGAATAAAACTAGTCTCTTTTGAAAATTCACTATCCAGCCCAGGATCTGTTAGAACTCCTGGGCTATAGGATACAGCCTAGCTATATCTTACCTTTTGGCTACCTTTAAAGAGCCCTCAGGAGAATCCTATTGCTCCAGTGGCGTACTAAGGGGGGGCGGGAGGGGCGGTCCACCCCGGGTGCCAGCCATGAGGGGGTGTTCCCGGCCTTGCCGTTCATTCCCCCCCCACCACCCCCGAAGGACCGCTCGCCCCACTGACCTTCCTGTACCACCTGTGAAGCAGCCCGCAGCAGGATCATGACTTCAGCGATACCTGAGCTGCTTGGGCGCTGCTTCCTGCGCTGCGGTCCCGCCCCTCCTCTGACGTCAGAGGAGGGGCGGGAACGCGGCGCAGAAAGCAGCGCCTAAGCAGCGCAGAGATCGCTGACGTCGGGATCCTGCTGCGGCTGCTTCATAGGTGGTGCAGGAAGGTCAGTGGGGCGAGCGGTCCTTCGGGGTGGTGGGGGGGGACTGAACGGCAAGGCCGGGAGCATAGGTAGTGCTGCTTCATAGTGGTGCGGGGAGGCCAGGGGGCGAGCGGTCCTTCGGAGTGGGGCGGGCGGGCAGGCAGGCAGGCTTTCAAGGAGGAAGGGGGTGACAGACAGGCAGGAAGGCCTTCAAGGGGGGACAGGCCTTCAAGGGGGGACAGGCAGGCCTTCAAGGGGGGGACAGGCCTTTGGGGGTGTGTGCAGACCTTCAAGGGGGGGACAGGCCTAAAAGGGGGTGGGACAGGCCTTCAAGGGGGGTGCAGGCCTTCGGGAGGGTTCAGGCCTTTGGGGGGGGTTCAGGCCTTCGGGGGGGTTCAGGCCTTCAAGGGGGTGCAGACCTTCAAGGGGGGACAGGCCTTCAGGGGGGTACAGACCTTCAAGGGGGGACAGGCCTTCAAGGGGGGACAGGAAGGCAGGCCTACAAGGGGGGGAGGACAGGCCTTTGGGGGGGTGCAGGCCTTCGGGGGGGGTGCAGACCTTCAAGGGGGGACAGGCCTTCAAGGGGGGGACAGGCAGGCAGGCCTTCAAGGGGGGGACAGGCCTACAAGGGGGGGGACAGGCCTTCAAGGAGGTGGGACAGGCCTTCAAGGGGGGACAGGCAGACCTTTAAGGGGGGACAGGCCTTTGGGGGGGACCCTGGTTTAGAAGTACACGGAGGGAAGGGGGTGTTCAAAGAGACGTGCATATGCCAAACTTTGGGGGGGGAGGAAGAAATAATGGGTCTAAAAATAGAGGAGAGGGAGAGAGATGATGGACCATGGGATTTAGGGAGGAAGGAACAGAAAGGGAGAGAAATTGGACACAAGGGATGGTGTGGAGGAGGGATAGAGATACTGGATAGGAGGGTAATTGGGAAAAGAAAGGGAGAGATGGTGGAGAAAGAGGGTAATTGGGAGAAGGAGGGAGAGATGCCGGATGAAAGGGTAGTTAAGAAAAGGTGGATCTGTGGAGGGAGATGAAAAAAAGGAAAGATACCAGACTTCCTGGGGAGGGAAGGGAAATGGAAAGGGAGGACAGAGTTGGCAGATGGATGGTTAGCATGCAGAAAGAAGAAAGAAGGAGACCCCAAGTTATCAGAAGAAAACCAGAGCCTTGGACCAACAAGATTTGAAATATAACCAGACAACAAAAGGTAGAAAAATTAATTTTATTTTCTGTTTTGTGATTATAATATGTCAGACTTGAAATGTGTATCCTGCCAGAGCTGATGTTGGACTGCAAACGTGAGCTAGGATTTAACAGAGAGAGGAAAAGTCCTTTTTGTTTATTTATTTTATTTACACCACAGCGCCAGTGTGATTAGGAGAAGCCAAAGGGGGTGAAAAAGCTATAAAACCCACCTGGAGTTTTGAAAAAAATCACCCAACTGGGTAGGAAAATCGAATTGAAAAACCAATTCAATAGGCTGAATCGAATCAAAATTTTTTTTCCTGAATCTGGCAGCATTAGTTTGCGCTACTGTCTTAGACTTTAGGACCTGGGATTGGGGAGAGATGGCATCCTCAATATTTTATAATGCAAGTGAAACGAGGATTTGGTCAGACTTTTGAAGGGTCTGCAGAAAAAAAATATTGTATAGGCCGGGGTCATGAGACAGCAGGAAATGGGAACTTTTCTTCCTTCTATTTTTGTGAATGGAAAGGCTGAGGATGTCAGTGAGTTCAGTTAAAATATGTGCTTTATAAGAAAATATAATAATGTGTTTTATAAAGTTTATAGCATAGCTGGCCTACCCAGTGAGGTGTTCCTAGTGGTGGTGGTGGCAGCGTGTCAATGTGTTGAGAGGAAGAGGTGGTCTGGGAAATTCTGCTGAGCAAACTCCGGGCCCATTTCCACCCCCAAGTTAGTCCACTCCACTCAACTGGTTCACACACTGAGTGGGTCTTTGGGTGTTGTTTTGGGATCTCTTCCAGTGGTTTATCAGTATCTCCTTCTGGTCCAAGGAAGGAAACTTTGTTATCCTTAGCATTGACCTACAGAATATGTTTGTAACAGCACTGCTTGTGTGGCATTAGGCTATGTAGTGATCGAAAGAAAAAAACAGACCTTTGCACATTTTTGCACTATATGGTGGGTGTATGAGGAGATTCACATTTCCTGCACAGCTAAGTCCATGTGAAGTTACCTTGTGCTGTATTTGACATCTAGCAAGGTCTCTGTTTGAAAGGAAAGATCTAAACTTAAAAATGAAGTGGCCAGAAGTTATGGTAAAAGCAGATAGTGTAGCTGGTTTTAAGAAAGATTTGGACAAATTCCTGGAGGAAAAGTCCATAATCTGTTATTAAGACATGGGGGAAGTGTCTGCTTGCCCTGGATCGGTAGCATGGAATGTTGCTACTCTTTTGGTTTTGACCAGGTATTAGTGTCCTGGATTGGCTACCATGAGAATGGGCTACTGGGCATGATGGACCATTGGTCTGACCCAGTTAGGCTATTCTTATGTTATGTTCTCATCTGTAGGGGCCTTTGTTTTCACTTCTTATTTTAATGTATTTTTTTTCTGGGAACTTATCAGTGTTTTTTATAATGGGAACAAAAATGGAAGAGAATTAATGTGTGTGGGATGAGGGGGGTAACTAATTTCTTCAGCTAAATAATTCAATCCACCTCAACCAGACATAGGAGAACTCACGCACCATTCACACACCCTCCAACCAAAAACGTCAAAAGAAAAAAACTGTTCGACAACCTCCTAGCCATTCGAGCTGCAACACTCGACCCCCAACTCTACAACCAATTGACATCGACCACAGACTGCAAAACCTTCAAAAAGAAATAAAAACCCTTCTATTCAAAAAACACATAAAACCGAACTAACACAATCAGAACTGTCCCAAGCATCACCTGCAACTACTCCATATGTACTTCTGATGTCATGACAATTCAGACATAATTTATGTTATGTTATGTTTGGAATATAAGAAAATTTTCACTGCCTGTTTCTATTCTGACCATTTATTCCGTATCATGGTCATTACAAAAAAATATTTTTTTACATGGGGGGGGTGTCAAAAATGATGGGCCCCGGGTGCCACATACCCTAGGTACACCACTGCATTGCTCCATGAATAAAACACTCATAACAGGATTCCAGGGAAAGATGTGGTCTGCACTCTCACTGAGTGAAAGGAGTCTCTTGGGAGTCTAACTATAATTCCTGCAGGGAGTCAGTAATGAGTAGAGAATGACACGGTGACGGTTTACCCGCGGCCACCGCATTTAAGCCGCGGGTCACCGCCGAAAACGGGGAAGAAAACTAGCAGTCGCTGCGGTGACGGGGACAAGGCCATTCACCGACCGCGGAAACGGTGAACAGGTTTGTCCCCGCGGGCCAATGTACCCCCTTCTAGGAACCGCTATTTACCTGTGTTTCACCGTGCTCCTCATTTGTCAGATCAACCCTTCCTGCCAATCGCAGCAGAAGGGTACCCAACCCCTCCTGCCGGTCCTCCCAATGGCCTCCCCTAAGATCGCCGGCAGGAGGGTACCCAACCCCTCCTGCTGGACCCCCCCCAACGAACCCTCCCACCCCGGAACCCCCTTAGTCTTACTTTCCAAGTTGGACCGGACAGCTCCTCGCTCGTCTGGCCAGCAGGCCTGCCTCCGTCCAAATGAGGCGGGCCCGCCCCTCCCCTCCCCTGCCTAACCCACAGGATCCTAGGGCCTGATTGGCCCAAGCACCTAAGGCCCCTCCTATAGTGGGAGTGGCTTTAGGTGCCTAGACCAATCAGGCCCTAGGATCCTGTGGGTTAGGCAGGGGAGGGGAGGGGCGGGCCCGCCTCATTTGGACGGAGGCAAGCCTGCTGGCCATACGTGTGAGGAGCCGTCCGGTCCAACTTGGAAAGTAAGACTAAGGGGGTTCCGGGGTGGGAGGGTTCGTTGGGGGGGGGTCCAGCAGGAGGGGTTGGGTACCCTCCTGCCGGCGATCTTAGGGGAGGCCATTGGGAGGACCGGCAGGAGGGGTTGGGTACCCTTCTGCTGCGATTGTCGGGAGGGCCGTTGGGGGGGTCTACAGGAGGGGTTGGGTGCCCTCCTGCCGTGATCGCTGGGGGGAGGGGAGACTTGCAGCCGTAGCCGCGGTCACTATGCTAATCACGGCAGCATTTAAAGTACATGTCGTGTTTGTTTTTGCATTGCTAGCCCCAGGGGTGGTGGAAGATTAGTGATTGAAAAACTGTATGAAAAATAACTATTTTAAATTTAGTGATCAAAATGTGTCAGTTTTGAGAATTTTTATTAATTAATTTTTTCTCTGCGTGTTTTGTTTTTGTATAGTTATTAACTAATATTTAACTAAGTTTTAAAGTTTTAAAGAATGTTTCCTTTATACGTAAATAAAGAAAAGTGAATGGGATTGCAGTGGCGGTGACGGGGCGGTGAATGGGGTGGCAGTGGCGGTGACGGGGCGGTGAAGAGGATGGTGAGACGGGGACGGGGCGGTGACGGGGATGGTGAGACAGGGACGGGGCGGTGACGGGGATGGTGAGACGGGGACGGGGCGGTGACGGGGACCAATTTTTTCACCGTGTCATTCTCTAGTAATGAGCTCTAATAGCACCGAAGGCTTGAACAGTCAGTGTACTGTAGGATCCTCCCACTGCTTCCTGTGTACTTGCTCCTTTTTGTGACCCTATATCTCCATGCAGGGTAGACTCGCTCTGTGACAGCAAGAGCACACAGACTGATCCCTCACTTTTTGAGAACTTGGTCAGCCACTGCCAATTACCCTGATGTTCCCTGGGAGCCCAAGCCCCCTTGCACGACCAGATCTCATATGAGGATCACAGCTATCCAAATAATCTTTCCACATCAAATTAACACATTCAGGAGAAAAGGTTTTACTAGGCATCACTGAGTCCCCTTTAGGTAAATTCACTTTATGTCTCTTTGACTCTGTGGCTTCTATACTGTTATGCTGCTATTCTGGAGCTCCAGGAGGAACTTTCTCTCAGTAGGCAGGCCCCCCAGAAGTTCCTCAGCCCTAGAAACCAAAGGAGATGCTTAGCCCGACTCTCCTGCCTTCCCTTCATGTGCTATACAGCACATGGCGAAAGGCTGCTCTTCCAGCATCCATCCAGCACAAAACTGGCATGAATTAGGGGTAAAAGAGCCCAAGGACTCCATCCCTGTCAGTTTTGAGTCAAAATGGAGTGATTTGAAGGTTCTGGGGAACTTTGTGAAAAAAAATCAGGAAATCCAAGATGGCCATCACAGCAGCATTTTGACACCAAATAACCTAAATAATGCCTTAACTAAAAGTAAAATAACTCAGAAAACAGGATTTTAGAGGTCAGGGACCCTAGAGGATGTGGCAGAAACCTTAAAAAAATTTTCAGTTTCCTCACTCCCTGATTTTGCCCATAGGCTGTAACGGCCTTACTCACTGTGACATGTGTTCTGAAGGTGCTGCAGTCTGCCTCAGCTCTAAAAAGTAGCCAGTCTTCCAAATGCTGAAATCTTTGGACTACCAATCAGATCCTTAACCTCTGCAGAACCATGCATGTGAAGGTGGATGCATAATCACAGCCGGAACCTTGAATAGCCTCTCTGAGCCCCCTGGGGATATCTAATAGCCTGTGTTCAAGCCCCTGCAATACAGTAGTTGCGCTACACTACTAGGGATATGGATCTTGAACTCCACAAAGTTTTCTGCAGGCTAGCCAAACAAGTCCCCAAGGGATTAACCTGCCAGCTGCAGACTCAAGTCTGCTTGTTCTCCATGAAGGCAGAACTTTACCCACACTGGGAAGCTCTGGTGGACCCAGAGCTGCAACCCCCCCAAAAATACAAAAAATAATAAAGAAATATACACAGCAGACCAAAATCAGAAAGACACCTTCCGTCTCACGAGCAGAAGGAAAAACTGAAGGGGACACAGAGTCCTCTGGAGAAGGGGGAGGAGTTGAAAACCTGGAGTGAATTCCTTCTGCATGGTTTGTGAGCATGGGGAGAATACTTTACAGTCCTGAATGACACACATAGTGTACTAGAATAGTGCTTAGAATGGATTTTTGTCAGCACCTAAATTTGGGCTCCATTTATAGAATTCATCTCAGAATACACGTACACATTTATACCATCAGAACTAGCAGAAATGAGTGTGGTGCAATTGCAAGTCACTGGGACTGGTTCTAGGTACTTATTTTGTAAAGGACCTCTAACATAAGGCATCCTGTTATGAAATTAGGCTCATAAATATTCAGCATGGGCAAAATAGAATATCTCCCCAATATTTTAAACCAATTTACCAACCAGGAACGACTCCTTGCCCTTAACCAGCTAAAAAAACAATAAAAAGATTGTAGAAAAGAAGATCAGATGTACTAGTTTGTAGTTTAATAAGCATCCAGATAACATAAAAACAATAATAAAAACGATCCATAATCACAAGTTTACCACAAGGTAGAAACCAAATAATGTATACAATAAAAATGACCCAACACGGGCCATGTTTAGGCAAAATAAAAATGCCTTCCTCAGGGATCTTATAGGGTCCTTGTCTGTCTTAAATATAAAAACATAAAAGTCACAAAAACCCCCAAAAGTTAAAAGGCTACAAACAAGCAGCACAGCTCACAAGACTGTTGAATATTATTTATACCAGTTAGCTCTTAGTAGGTAGCTGGTTATTTTGTGCAGTAACTTGTAATCCACCAATATTCAGCGTATCTCTGGCTAGGTTTAGTGGCCAAATTAGGTTACCATAATAGGTAGAATATCTTTAGTCATTTTAAATCTAACCAGCCAGCACTATCAGCTTGCATGGTTCAATTTAAACCAATCCAAAACATCTAGATATTCAATGCCAGTCATCAGAAACAGGCCAGATGACTCTTGCAGTCTGAATGTCAGCTCCCATATGTTTAAGTTTTTGGACGTGATTTCTTCTTTCTGAGCTAAGTACTTGAGGAGTTCTTTTGTTTGACTGTGTTCCCTACTTCTAGTTTTTTCAGTGTGCTTTCTGAACTTTTGTTTGCTTGACTGGCTGATGTTGTTGAGATGCAGGTTTTTCTCAATTGGATTAGCTCCTTTGAGTTTGTTTTTTTTTTTTTTTACTGCGTCTCCCCCGCCTGATAAAGGAGCCTGTGATTTAACTCTTTTGAAGCCAGTTCTGGCTCAATGGATTAGCAGTGACTTTGCAGCCCTGCTCTCGTTTCTAAGGCTCATTTATTTAATACTAGTGTTTAAGCTCGTTACATAGAATAGTTGTGTAGAATTTCTTTCTTTCTTTCTGTCTCTCTCCCTCCCTCCCACTATCTTTCTTTCTGTCTCTCTCCCTGCCCCCTTTCTTTCTTTCTGTCTCTCTCTCTCTCTGCCCCCTGCCTGTCTTTATGTCTTTCTTTCTTCTATTGGCTCCTGGCACTATCCATCACCATTTCCTTAGTCCTCTGTACCCTTTTGGCCCTCATCAATCCTCCACTGCATTTATCAACCTTTCAGTCCCAGCTCCATTCCTATCTATCCTTCCTTTCACTGCCTCCAAGGCCATTCTTCCTGTCCCTATATTCCACCCCCACCCAGCTTCTCTTCCTTTTTTACCCTTTCTATTGTACCCCACTCCAGGACCAATTTCTCTCTCATCTTCCCCCTGTCCCTCCCCACGGTACTGCAACTCTCCTCCTATCCATTACTTTAACCCTCTTCACCCAACCACACCCTAACACCAGAGTCTTCACCAATTCACCCCCTCCCCCACCTACCTCCTTCCTGGCCACTGCACTGAATCTTTGGGCAGGCTGCCCCTCCCTAGCTCTTCACCCTAATGGACCCTACTCACACACACACCTGGTCCACCGCCCCCACAGGTCTACCCTCCCTCCCTCTGCATGAGTCTGGCCTCCTGGACCCCCATTACTTACCCGAGGCGGCAGCAGTGGTCCTGACCTACCAACCTCCCATTCCTTACCCAAAGCAGCAGTGGCAGTGCTGTAAACAGGCTGTTCGCGGCCAGCTCCAACAGGGCCTTTCCTCTACCGCATCCGCATACTGCTGCCACTGCGCTGAAACACTTCCCTGTTCAGCGGTTTTTCTACTGCGCATGTGGAGGCATGCAGAGGTACGGTATTTCAAATGCGCATGCGCGGTTAGGGTTTTATTTTTATAGATTGGAAGTATTCAGTTTCTAGGTGGCCACTCTTGTTTAAACCTTTACTTGCCAAGTGTTTGTGTATTCATCCAGATTTTCAACACCCGGCACTTTGTCCAAGTTTTGAAAAACTTTCCTCCACATCGCGTCGGGCAGGAGGGCATCAGCGCATGTCATGCGATGACATCACGTGCATGTGCGTGTGTGAGTGACATCATTGCATCGCATTTGCACGTGTGCAGACATCCTGCCAGATAAGAGCAGACAGTGTGGGGGGGGAGGAGCAGGGATGGGGGGATGGGATGGGATGTGATGTGATGGGCGGGGATGGGATAGGATGGGTGGAACTGGACAGGACTGGGGGAGGGTTTAGGGGGCCGGATTTTCCAACTGGAACTGGAAAAATCTGGTAACCCTATTTACAATACACATATCCTTAGAAAATGTTCCCTTCAGCATTTTTACATCATTAGCTTCTCTTTTGGATCCGCACACTAGTGGAGCACTAGATAGTGTAGATGTGCTCACCTCTCACAGTGGCAAATTCCTACCCCTCCCAACGGGACAAATTTTCACTTGTCGAGGAAGGAATCCAGGTCAGTGGCCACTGTACAGTCATTTAAAAAAAATTCAGCACATATATGTATAAGAAGCATTAGATATACAGTGGTACCTCGGTTTACGAGTGCACCGGTTTGTGAGTGCTTTGCAAGACAAGCAATACATTCGCAAAATCGGTGCCACGGAAACTGAGCGTGCCTCGATTTATGAGCATCCCCCCCGCAATCCGGCACCCCCCGCTTGCATTGCACCCCCCCCACCGTGATCCGGCATCCCCCAGGCACCCACCCACCCACCCGATCACATTCTTTACCCCCGGTGCTGTTGCCCGAAGATCTGCCTTCTTCTTTTTGTTGGGCCTTGAGCATCTGTGCAGGCTCAAGGCCTTTGGCTTCCCGTTCTCTCTGAGATTCTCGGTGCCGGTGCCAAATGGGGGTAAGGAATGTGATTAGGTGGGTGCCTGGGGGATGCCGGATCGCGGCAGGGGGGGGCGATGTGAGCGTGGGGTGCCGGATCGTGGGGGGGGGCGCCACGAGTGGGGGAATGGTGGATCACGCAGGGGGGGTGCCACGAGTAGTGGGGATGGCGAATCACGCGGGGGGGCCTTCATGAGCGGGGGGGAGCAATGCCGATTCTTGGGTGGGGGTAGAGCAGCGCCGCTGGCCTCGAGGGGTGGGGGTGGATGGTAACGAATCAAGCGAGTTTCCCTTAGTTCCTATAGGGAAACTCGCTTTGATATACGAGTACTTTGGTTTACTAGCATGCTTCATCTGGAATGAATTATGCTCGTAAACCAAGGTTCCACTGTATGTTTATATTCTGAAAATTAAAAAATCCCAGCAGATGTATGTTTACAGTGCTTCTTCTATATGAATATCTCTCCATGAAGACTTTAGGCCTGATATTGAAACTGCAGCAGGAAGCCTGACTGCCTTCTGAGGTCGACAGCAATCCCAGATATTCAATGCTGGGGTCACAAGCATTGAATATCTAGGTCAAAGTTCAGTAGTTTGCACTTAGCCGGCAAAGCCGATTTTCATCGGCTGGCCAGCTAAGTGCCGATAGATCTGCTTTTTAGGTGTGTCTATCTGGTCAAGTGCCTTATCCAGCCAGCCAGCTAAGAATGTCATAATGCCCCTATATCGCTCCATGGTGCGATCTCATTTGGAGTATTGCGTTCAATTCTGGATAGATTCCGTACAAATGTAAGGAAGTTCTTCACCCAGAGAGTGGTAGAGAACTGGAATGCTCATCCGGAGTCTGTTATAGGGGAAAACACCCTCCAGGGATTCAAGACAAGGTTGGACAAGTTCCTGCTGAACCAGAACGAACACAGTTAAGGCAGGTCTTGGTTAGGGAACAGGTCTTTGACCTGGGGGCTGTCACGTGAGTGGACTGCTGGGCGCGATGGACCACTGGTCTGACCCAGCAGCGGCAATTCTTATGTTCTTATGTTCTCCTTATCTCAAGAAAGATATAGTGGCGCTAGAAAAGGTTCAAAGAAGAGCGATCAAGATGGTAAAGGGGATGGAACTCCTCTCGTATGAGGAAAAACTAAATGGTTAAGGCTCTTCAGCATGGAAAAGAGACGGCTGAGGGGAGATATGATTGAAGTCTACAAAATCCTGAGTGGAGTAGAACGGGTACAAGTGGATCGATTTTTCGCTCCGTCAAAAATTACAAAGACTAGGGGACACTCGAAGTTACACAGAAATACTTTTAAAACCAATAGGAGGAAATTTTTTTTCACTCAGAGAATAGTTAAGCTCTGGAACGCGTTGCTAGAGGATGTGCTAAGAGCGGATAGAGTAGCTGGTTTTAAAAAAGGGTTCCTGGAGGAAATGTCCATAGTCTGTTATTGAAAAAGACATGAGGGAAGCCACTGTTTGCCCTGGATCGGTAGCATGGAATATTGCTACACCTTGGGTTTTGGTCAGGTACTAGTGACTTGGATTGGCCACCAGGAGAACAGGCTACTGGGATTGATGGACCACTGGTCTGCCCCAGTAAGGCTATTCTTATGTTCTTATGAATATTGGCAGATAGCTGGTCAAATGGGACTTGGCTTGCCAGGATCCATTTCCAGCCAGCTAAATCCTGATGACTGGAAATGGAGATTCTATTTATGTGCTTACACATTTGTTAAATGGTTCCTTCTTTGTATGCAGCATCACACACATGTGTATCTACATGGCTTTGTTTTTATAGTTTTAAAGCTTCAGCACTCACCAAACCTTTCAGAAAATCCTTGTCTCATTTTACATGGGTGAACCTTAATAATCATTTAGCCACCTACACGATCTGTATGGTTTTATTCTCCTAATCTTAAAATACTAGGTCTCTAATATTATCTTGCATAAACTTTGTATTTCAAAGAACTTTGCTAAATTCTCTATCAAATGACAAGTATCAATTTTTACCCAGTGCCAATTATAGATGTACTTTTAGTTTATAATTGAATTCTTTTGAGCAGCTGCCTTTGAATTTATTTGAATGCCTGTACAAAATTTTTTCAGCACAATATAAGAAATGACAATGTTCAAAAAGTTATTTTATACCACTTATTACATTACATTACATTAGGGATTTCTATTCCGCCATTACCTTGTGGTTCAAGGCGGATTACAAAAGGTTAATTTAAAAAAAAAAACAGAGTTACAATGATTAGCTAGAGAGGTGAGTTGTAGATCTTATAAACATTTAGCGGGTTGTTGAGGGTGAGGTGGTTTGTAAGAGAGTTAATAGGTGGTCATAGTGGAGATTCTTTTGTTATTATTAGTGCAGTAATGGGTAGATCAAATGTCAGTTTTAGAGTTACTAAGAGGTCGTGGTGTTATTGCTGCTTCAGGAATTTCTTGAAAAGTGTGGTTTTTATTTCTTTTCTGAACGTCCTATAGTCTGGGGTGGTCATCAGAAGGTTGGAGATCTGGTTGTCCAGCCTTGCGGCTTGAGTGGCTAGGAGGCCGTCGTGTAGTTTTGTTCTTTTTACTTCCTTGATTGGGGGGGGGGGTATGAATGGGGAGTGCGTTTTTCTGTGTCTGGTAGTGGGTGCTTGGATGAGGAAAAAACCCCCATAACTGACTTACGTCTGCATAAGGCAATTTTCATGTCTTTGTGAATCTCAATGGCTTTGGAACATTTATGGGGAACAATCTCACAAATTAAGAAATGGTTCAGTCTCTTAAAGCTGGGCCTTGAAATTATACTATCAAAATGAAATAAACATAACTGATTACCTCACAGGTAGTTTTTCATTATTGTTTCATCAGCTTTATTTTACAAGTCATAGGAAAAGGCTTTATGATTCTTAGACAGTTATGTTCTCTTCAGAGTTATTTACTACTACTAATCATTTCTATAGCGTTATTAGACGTACACAGCTCTGTACATTAAACATTCAAGAACATAAGAACATAAGCAATGCCTCTGCCGGGTCAGACCTGAAGTCCATCGTGCCCAGCAGTCCACTCACGCGGCGGCCCAACAGGTCCAGGACCTGTGCAGTAATCCTCTATCTATACCCCTCTATCCCCTTTTCCAACAGGAAATTGTCCAATCCTTTCTTAAACCCCAGTACCGTACTCTGCCCTATTACGTCCTCTGGAAGCGCATTCCAGGTGTCCACCACCCGCTGAGTAAAGAAAAACTTCCTAGCATTTGTTTTGAATCTATCCCCTTCCAATTTTTCTGAATGCCCTCTTGTTCTTTTATGTTTTGAAAATTTGAAGAATCTATCTCTCTCTACTTTCTCTATGCCCTTCTTGTAGGTCTCTATCATGTCTCCTCTGAGTCTCCGATTTTCCAGGGAGAAGAGCTCCAGCCTCTCCAATCTTTCAGTGTATGAAAGGTTTTCCATGCCCTTAATCATTCGTGTCGCTCTCCTCTGGACCCTCTCAAGTACTGCCATATCCTTCTTAAGGTATGGTGACCAATACTGAACACAGTACTCCAGGTGCGGGCGCACCATTGCCCGGTACAACGGCAGGATGACTTCTTTTGTTCTGGTCGTAATACCCTTCTTAATAATACCTAACATTCTGTTTGCCTTCTTCGCGGTTGCTGCACATTTGCCGTTGACTTCATTGTTGTATCCACCAGTACACCCAAATCTCTTTCAAGGTTTCATCCCTCTAATACTAATCACTCCATTTGGTAGCTGAACATCGGGTTCTTTCTCCCTATATGCATGACCTTGCATTTCCCTACATTGAATTTCATCTGCCATTTATTCGCCCACTCCTCCAGTTTGTTTAGGTCCCTTTGTAGGTCCTCACACTCTTCCGTAGTTCTAACCCTTCTACAGAGTTTAGCGTCGTCCGCAAATTTTATAACTTCACATTTCGTCCCCGTTTCCAGGTCATTAATAAATACATTGAACAGCAGCAGTCCAAGTACAGACCCCTGCGGAACTCCGCTCGTGACTTTCCTCCAGCCCGAGTAGTGACCCTTCACTCCAACCCTCTGTCTCCTGCCTGCCAACCAGTGTTTGATGCATCTGTGTACGTCCCCTTCCACTACTGAGCAGGGACTATCTAATTTAAACAGGCAAACAGGACAAGTAGGGCAGTTAGGATTTCTCAAAGAAATTTAAAATAAGATGTTAAAAAAATCATAAAATTTGGACAGTTGTGCCCAAGTTCTGTATAGGACGCCCGGTCTCAGAATCGCGCCTAAGCCCACCTAAAATGAACCCAATTCTCTAACCGACGTCCCTGTTATAGACGTCGGTTAGAAAATCAAGTTGCCACTGAGCTCATAGGAAGTGGACCGCTTTTTTGTTTGGGGTGGCCCAAAAGCTCTGCCCTAGACCCCGCCCCAGACCTACCCATGCTCCTCCCCAGAACTCACCCCCATAATAGTACTAATTGTAAACACAGTTTCTTCCATTCATTTTTCATATACATATAATATAATCTTATTAATAATACACAATGGTAACCACAAAATTAAACTATACAAAGTGTACTCTTTTTCCCCTCCAATCCACTGCACAACATTTCTTCCTTTCTCCTCCACCCCCATGTGCAACATCTTCCTCTTTCCCACTAATTCCCTACCTTGCTGCAAAGGGAGTGGGGAAAGAGAGAGAGGGATCCAGGGTGCCTCTCTCCCACCCCCTTTACTGCCACATCCAATATTTCTCCCTCCCCCAGACAATGTGCAGCATCTTTCGCCCCTACCCAACACCCACATGCCCAACATTTCTGCTTCTATCACCACTCTGCAGCTCCATGCCACATCTCTTCTTCCATTCTGTCCATTCTGTCCAACATTCCTTCCTCTTGCATCCATTTCCATCTGTCCCACTATTTCCTCTCCACCAAATCCAAAATTTCTCCCTCTTCTCTCTCTACCTCACTCCTGTTCCATCACCATGTCCAATAATTCTTTCTTCCTTTCCCAATGCACACCATCTCTTTGCTTCTCACTCACACTCATGCTTAACAATTCTCACTTTCTATTCCCTCCCCCACCTCAGCATCTCTTTCCCCCATCCTATGTCCCAAGTTCATGCTCCCTCCCTCCCTTGTGTCCCAAGTTTGTGCTCTCTCCCTCCTTTCCAGCCTTTGTCCCAGGTTTGTGCCCCCTCTCTCGCTTCTGTGTCCTAACACGTCCCCTCTCTCCATTCTGTGTCCTAAATTCATGCCCCCTCCCTCATTTATCCCATTCACACTCCCTTCCTTCCTTGTCTCAATGTGCCCCTCCCAACATGCCCCTCTCCCTCCCTCCCGCGACCCAAAGTGCCTCTCTTCCTCCCTCCCTTTTGTGTCCCAAGTTCATGCTTCCTCCCAAGAGTGTGTACCTGTGTTCTGGCTGGCTCTAAATCATCTAAGTAGGTTTCCTCCTCCTCCTTCCTTACAGCTGCACTTCTTTCTTCACAAAGCCACAGGCAGCAGCAGCAGCAGCAGAGTATGGCCAGAGGTCCTTGGGTACTGCCAAGTATGACATTTCTCACCTCTCCTGGCCCCCAGTCCATATCCCCTCTGCCTTTCCCTAGCCATGTCTTCTCTTCCTTCTCTGCTTTCCCCGAGTTGTCCATCTCTCCCTCCCCCTTCTGTCCCCTCCCCTGAATTTCTTTCTCTTTCCCCATCTTACCCCTCCACCAAATCTTTCTCCCTCTCCCCATTTTGCCCCCTCCACATCCACTTCTCCATTCCCCCGCCTTCCTTCATGTCCATCTCTCCCTCTCTTACTACCTCCTCTCCAAATCCATCTCTTATTGACCAATGTGACAAACAAAGCCTTCATGCTGGATTTGCACCTAGAACTGCAAAGAAGATCCTGTGCAGAAGAGCTGACCAGCTCTGCTGAGCCGCTTGAGACTGACTTCCCTTGTCCTTATTGCAAGAACAGTAGTAATCTGGATCAGGATGTTCATGAGCAGGCAGAAACACAACATGTGCACCCTGTCAGTATATCAGCTAGGGCAGCTAAAGCTAAGGTAGCTGTGCCTATGAGATTGAGGCAGAACAGACAGGGGAAGTTAGGAGCTTAGACAGCCTGCTGAGAAACCAAAGACCATCCCCCTCTACAGGCTGGAGTGGCTTTGGGCTGGTTAAAGGCAGGCTGAGTGAAGCAGGAAGGGGAGTGGAGAGTGACGTGGCAGAGGCTCTCCAGGAGAATGCAGGCAGACTCTGAGGTGGTAGATTGGCCCATGCAGGAGGTAGAGGAAAGTTGCCCTAGTCCTAACTTCCATGTTCCAAAGGATTTTATGGAAATGGAAATCCAGGAAGCTGGCCCTACTCCAGAGGACTAAGCAGAGTTCATGGAACTTAACTGAAAACAGTGAGTAGCTGTGAGATAGATGGTGATTCTTTTCCCTTTCAAAGTATGCTTTGTATTTTGAATTCCTTGGGGTTTTTTTGAGCTGGATATTATTGCTGGCCAAGATGTGGGTACTTACCTAATTTTTACAATCTGCTAACTGGATGTTTAATTTGGGCAAAGAGGCATTGAGATAGAGTGAATGTTTGTATGCTGAAACTCACTGTGTTTGCCATGGTAGAGAAGCAATCATAGAATCCCATTTCAGCTGAGCTGCCTACTGTGTGCTGCAGTGACTAGAAAGCCTCAAGGAAAGCTTACCTTCTGTTGGTGCCTAAGAAAGAATATTTAAAACTGTCTGCTGCTGGAATTATAACATTCTTATATGCACTGTGCTGTGATAAACTTGTTTCTGCTTATAAATAATCTGTCACAGAGAAGGAAGTTTTGGTTTCCAGAAAGCCAGTATGTTTTGAAGTCTGAGCCAGAGTGGATGGTCTCAGGCAGGACAAAATGCATGTGGGTTTTTTTTGTTTTTTTTTCTTTCAAACTACGTTTGGTTGTAACCATCTGCAGTCAGGACTGAGATCCAGGTCTTCATGCAAGTTGATTGCTGAGGAACCAATACTGTAGTGCTGGACTAGAACTGGAATTGGAAGCTTATAGTAGTCTCTGTACTGTTTGCCAGAGGCATATTTTTTCTTTTGGACTATATTTTGAAAACTGTTTTCGTCTTGTAAAGAGCTGAATGAATTTTGCTTTTGCCATACCCTTTTGCCCCTGAGGTCAGAATAAAGACTATTATTGACCTGGAGAAATTCTGCTTGAGAGTGATATTTGAATGGTTGAAGCCAGTACTTTTCTCCCAGGCCAAGGCAGTTATCTTAGGCTCAGTAAAAGACCTAAAAATACCCCTGGTAGTAGGGGACACATCAGAGCATAGTTTTGTCACTTCTCAACTCTGCTCTGAGGAGTGTTTGTAACACCATCTTTTGCTCGTACCACCTCTTCCTGCCCTCCTTCTATCTCCTCTGTCATCCCCAAATCCATCTATCCCTGTCCCTCACACATCTGACATCATTCCATCCCTCCTTCCCTCCCATCTCTCCCTTCCCCCAGTCCCATATGCTCCTCTCTACTGGTTTTCTACACATAGCTACCGGCCACCATGCCTGCTGGTCTGCACTCTGCTGCGCTCCTGCTGGCATCTACTTTTCTCTCCTCCTCCTGACGCGTGTCTATGTTTAACTTCTTTGAAAAGTGTTGCACTGCCCTGCTGCTGGCCCGGCGTCTTCTCTCCACTGCAGCCCGCCCTCTCTGACAACTTCCTGTTTCCACTAGGGTGGGCCGCAGTGGAGAGAAGACGCCGGGCCAGCAGCAGGGAGGCGCAGCGCTTTTCTAAGAAGTTAAACGTAGACATGTGGCAGGCGGGCGAGCAGGCGAAAGGGAGGAGGGAGGAGGATTAGATGCAGGTGAAGGGGCGTGTGTCGACCAGCAGGCATGCTGGCTGGTAGCAAGGTACAGCTCCCAGCCTCGCAAAAACTGGCTCCCCCCCACTGGATCACCCACAGGATGGGCAATTTTTGGGGAATCCATGGCCCCCATGGCCCCCCCCCATTCTGATGCCTATGACAGCTTATCACAGCAAGGGATCTCCCTGCCTTGATAAGGTTAGTGACAACCTGTCCCCACCCACTGCAAAGACTACCGGCAGGACGGATGCCCAGTCCCTCCTTCCCAGCAATACCACTCCCTAACAAACGCCCAATCCCTCCTGCTGGAACCTCCCACCCCCCTCCGTAGATAACCCAGGCCACTCCCGTACCCCTCTCCACCCCCACCCAGACCCCCGGACTCCTAGAACCTTACTCAACCTCCCGGACACCCCTCTAACCTTTACTGTCGACTGGATGGATGGGTCCTTCCTCCATCCGGCCAGCAGCCTGCCTCCATTAGAATGGCAAACCTGCCCCTTCCCGGTGCATTGAGGGATGCACTAGGGAGGGGACCAAGGGTCTGATTGGCCCAGTTGCCTAAGGCACTACCCATAGGAGAAATTGTAGGTTGGCCCATGTGCCTATGGGCGGAGCCAACCTAAGATTCCAGTTGGCCCAGGTGCCTAAGCCCCCTCCTATGGTTGGGGCCTTAGGTGCTTGGGCCAATCAGGCCCTTAGGCCCCTCACCGGTGCATCCCACAATGCACCGGGAACGGGCAGGCCCACCATTCTGATGGAGGCGAGCCTGCCAGCCCCCAGGTCCCGGCTGGCCAATAATAAAGGTTGGAGGAGGGTTGCGGGGGGTCCAGGTGGGTTTCTAGTGGGGGTGCAGGGGTCTGAGTTGGGGTGGAGAGAGGGTCTAGAGGATAGCCAGGGTTATCTACGGAGGGGGTAGGGGGTTCTGGCAGGAGGGATTGGGTATCCCTCCTGCCACGTTTGTTAGGAAGGGGGGTTGCCGGGCAGGAGGGACTGGGCATCCATTATGCTGTGATCGTTCGGAGGTGGGGACAGGCGGCCGTGGATGTGGCTGCTAAACTTACCACAGCAGGGAGATCACTTGCCATGATAAGTTCAATGGCGCGCCTACTTACAATGTAACATAGAGAAACATAGTTTATGATGCCAGAAAAGGGCCGACGGCCCAACAAGTCTGCCCACTCGGATAACCATTGGCCTACATTGTACACATCTCCCACTGGCCTAGGTCCGCCTAAGGTCAAACCACGCCCAGGCCTAGCCTTAGGCGAACTGCTGGCCTACATTGTACGCATCTCCCGCTGGCATAGGGAGATACGTAAGGCCACCTAGGTCCACCTAAGGCTACTTCTGGACCAAACCACACACACCCCTAGCCTTAGGCAAACTTAGGTGGTCTTGCGGAGGCACCTCCAATGTAGGCAGCCTGCCTCGGGAGGTTTTTATAAAAAATAATGTGCGTCCCAATTCACTGGTTAGACAGCGGTAGGACACCTACCGCCGCCTACAATCGAGATGCCGTTTATAGAATCTGGGCCTTGATGTTTCTAACTTTTGTTTCCCCAGGTATTTCCCATATGTACAAGCAGAAAAAAGTAAGGACGAAAGGCTAGTCCTTTCCCAGGAACATTTACAGGGTGAGGCAGAAAAAGTAACCCCCTAGAGGTTTTTTTGCTGTTTTCTCAGTGACCATTAGGAACTTCCATATGAAGTTTTACAGCTTTATTTGTTGTTACTGTCTATGTTTATGTGCTGAGTAGAATGAGATTATCTTTAAACATGGCAAAGTTACAGACTTTTAGTGTGACCACCCAACAATTTTCACATGTTAAAAAATGTTTCCTCTGTCCCAGATCATCTGCATTGCTTCCTTGAGTTCAAAATTGCAGAGGGATGAAAAGACCTCAGAGATCTACAGCAACTCATATAACCCACTCAACAGTTAGGGATCATATGTCACCAACATACACAGATCAATATATATCATTGGTTAAAAACCACACCACAATCATTTCTATAGAAATGACACTCTATTCCCCATTTCTGTATATGGTGCCTTCTATTGTGGGTGTAAACATGTATGTACAGCTGAGTTGCATGCATAACTTAATTGGCCTAATAATTGGAAATTAACATCTCATAATTGATGCTAATTGGCACTAATTAAAATTACATGCATAACATAGAAAGCGCAATTCTTTCTAATGTAATCTAATCTATTATTTATGGATCACACTACGCCTATTGAGGTTCAAGACAATTTACAATATAAGAACCCTTGCAATTCATGAAGAGCTTTCTTGAAAACGAACAACGCTATGGAGTGGTCAATGCCACAAGGACGGCCCAACCTCCCACAAGAATGGACCTTGGTACAGATGTCCACAGCAAATCAATGTGGAACCAATCCCTGGACTCCCTAGAGCTAAAATGGTTTTTATTTATGCAAAATTCAAATACAATAATCACAGTATACTAAAAGCCAACACATAGCTTAAATATATATATATATATCTATATATCTAAAGTCACTTGCTGTAAACAGATATCCAGACCCTACATGCAAAGACCCAACATTGCCAGTGTTTCGGCCAATTGCCTGCATCAGGGATCTGTATAGTTGTCTCATATATATTTTTGTCTATCAATCAAGTCCCAGAGTAAAGACAATTCTTATCCGAAATGTTGACCACGTTCTTGAAACTTCAATGATTAAAAAAAAGGGGATTGTCTTTACTCTGGGTCCTTACCATTCATATATTCAGATAAGGATAAGAAGTGTGCTATATTGGTGAAACAAGCCAGATATGAAAGACTAAGATCAATTTACACATATATCATATTAAAAATTGCAATGCCAATCAGGATGCCACCTTTGTCAGACAACACTTTGGAAAAACTGAACACTGCATCAATGTTATTATGGTAAGAATATAAACATTTTTTTTTTTTTAGAACAATCCAAGAATGTAAGACCTTTGACATCAAAATGATGAAATATTTTGATACCCACAAGACAGGACTTAACAAAGACCTTGGCTTTCTTTTATACTACAAAGGAATTTGAACTGATTTGACACCTCTGTTTTGACAGCGCTGTACAGTTTAATATACAATAGGCAGTACAGCAGCAGAAGCCCACTCAAGAGGCATTATCACTCCTCTTTCTCTGCCTCCAGGCACAGTGGGAAACGCAGCCAGGAGCACTGGCACAGATGAAGGGGTGCATCCTGCCCCCTCTCTGCAGGCTCTCCCCCCCTCTCAAGAAGGACAGAGAAGGGTGGTGGGGTACATGGAGCCACCCAACCAGTCAAGTGGAGCAGCACATGAACCTGCGAACCACCAGGGGTGGGACCAGCAGCCACAGTTAATCCTCCTGCTGACCCACTCCTCTCTCAGCGGGCTACACTCCCCACAATGCCCCCCTTTAGAGGGAGCCATGCACAACAACATGGCGCGGTTCAGCGGCAGGCCATGCACCCAAGCAACGGAGGAACAAGCTACACACCAGCCTCCAGCCACGCCCCGAGTCACCACCCACAAAAATAAATAAATAAATAAATAAATAAATAAATAAAAATAAACCCACAAACGAGGACTCACCCCAAGTCCCTCCAGAAACTCACAGCCTTTCTCAAGATCCATGTGGGTGGACAACAAGTACCCAAGACAGAGTACTACAAGGCCTGAACTACCAGTACCAGTACTTCACGCAGGCAGTGGCGATTCCAGTCCACAAGAACCTCCTGGACTGCAGAGACAAGATTTGGCTGACTCCCCCCTCAGGGCAACCAACATCAAGGAGACTGGGATTGAAGTACCAGATCTTTCCAGCCCAGGGATTCGACAACCCGCAGCAGCCATACATGGACATTGCGGTAGCTTAAGAGAAACAGGGCAGCACGACCCCCCCCTCCAACCCCCGTCAGGGAAGGACCTGAAAAACCCTGGTTTCCACGGGGAAAAAGACCTTCGAGGGCGCAATGCTGAGCGCACGAATTGCTGCGCTCCAGTTCCAGCTGCGGCTTTATCAGGAGGCCAGTGAGAGGAAATAAATAAATAAAATAAAATAGAGACTCCAGCTCACAACTGAGCCAGTCCACACTGGCAGCAGTCTGTGCCCCAGCGCTCGCAACAGTAACATAACTGCTACGCAAACAAGCACCGCCCGAGGGGCAGGGGCATCCAAGGGCAGCCCTCTCCCCAAGACAAAAACAGAACCTTGACCACCCTCCGGCCCAGCAGGATCAGATTGTCTGCGAAGGCTTGGCCCAGGATCACCATCGACCAGTGGGCCCTCAGCATCATCAAGCAGGGATTCCGAATTCGTCTCCACTCCCGCCCCCCCCCCCCCCGAGTGGGCGGGGCACCCTCCATCTGACGACCCAACTTTCCTGCAGCAAGGAGAGGACCTGCTTCGGCAGAATCAATAGAGGCGGTGACGAACAGAGGAGATCACCAAGGGGTTTCTACTCCAGGAACCCCCGCGTCACCATGGACAAGGACAACGCTCGTCCCTGGATCTCGGTAAGCTCAACAGATGCATACACAAGGTCCAGATGCACTCTCTGGGTACAGTCTTGGCCCTGTTAAAGCCCGAGTATTGGCTAGTATCCCATGCACCCAGCCCACAGGAGGCATCGTCGCTTCTAAAGCCAAGACAGACGCCTCCAGTACAAGGTCCTGCCCCTTGGACTCTCAACGGCTCCAAGAGCGTTCACAAAGTGCGTGGCAGTGGCACATCCTCGCCTTCAAGGGGTGTGCTTCCTATCTTATCTCGACAGCTGGCAGCCCCGTCAACCACCATAACCCTCCTCCAAGAACTGGGGTTCCTCATCAACTACATGAAATCCCACCTGATACCCACCCAGGGGATATCGTTCATCTGGGCAGTCATCGACACCACGCAGACCAAGGACGTCCTACGGGACTACCAGATTGACGCCATGACATCCCTGGCACAGTGCATCCCTGCCAGCAGCTCATCGTCAGCACGCTCCGTTCTTTGTTGTGCAGCACACCAGACTACTCATGTGATCCCTGAAAGGGCACCTCAGACGTCACTGGGACCAGTGTAACCAACCTCTGACCACCCACCCACTGGAGCTCAGGGCCTTAGGGAATGCCCTCGAAACCTTCAAACAGGCAGGGCAGTCCTCACCCAAACAGAAAACCAGGTGGCCTCGCACTATATCAGCAAACAGGGAGGGACAGGGTCAACCTCGCTATGCAAGGAAGCTTGCCACATGTGGGAGTTCTCCGACTCCATTCAATGTGCCATCCAGGCAACTTACCTCCTGTGGGAGCAGAACGACCTGGCAGAAAGACTTAGCCACCAGCTGGATCCTGATGAGTGGTGTCTCAACCCAGCGGCGATGAAGAAGATCTTCAGCACCTGAGGCACACCGAGCATCAACCTGTTTGCAACCGAACCGAACTCAAAATACTTGACCTTCTGCGCAAAGAGATCAACCCATCGCCGTCTCAGCCCCGACGGTCTGTCTGTGAGTTGGAACACCCTAAGTCCTGCAGAAGATTCTTCAGGACAGAGCAACGGTGATCATGATTGCCCTGTTCGGGCTCCTGCAACCATGGTTCCCTTTCCGGCAAGGGATAGCGGTTCACCCACCTCTCCCCGCTCCCGATCAGTGCAGTTCTCATTACCCCCTCCACCACGACCTGCGTTCCTTAGCCCTGACCGCATGGATGATGAGAGGATGAACCTACCACAAGACGTGGAGCACACTCTTATGGCAGCCAGAAGACCTTCAACCAGAAAACGCTATGGGTTGAAAGAGAGAAGGTTCCGCTACCAGTGCACAGACACGCAGCGAGACCCCTACAACTGCCCCATACCGGGCATCCTGCAGTACATACTGAGCTTATCTCAGGGGGACCTAAAACCCACTTTCATCAAGGTCCACCTAAGTGCAATCACAGCATACCATGCTGGCCTAGACAGCAAACCAGTGTCGAGGCATCCAGTAATCACAAAATTTCATGAAGGGACACCACCGCCCGGATGGGACCTCAACTTGGTGCCGCATCTTCTCACCTCGACCCCTTCAAACCTTTGGGGGAGGCAGATCCCGTATTCCTGGCTGGGAAAACCCTGACCATCGTGTCTACCTTCACACTCCCTCATGAGAACAGGGTGGTACCCAGAACCCACCCCCGATTCTTGCCGAAGGTGGCTTCAGCGCGCCTCCCGGCACTCTACATCTCCCCACAGGGAGGCACACTGCCTCCTCAGCAACACCTCTTGGACTGTGTGCGGGCCCTGACTATGCAGCAGATTAGACAAGCCTCAATTGTTCGTCTCCTACGACCAAAACAGACCAGGTCTTCTGGCCACCAAACGCAGGCGCGTGCGCTGGATATAAGAGTGCATCCCCTTCACCTATAGAAAAGCGCAGCATCAACCGCAGGTGGGAGCCAACGCCCACCAGCGCAGAACCATAGCCAACACAACGGCACATCTGCACCACACACCAATAGGGGACATCTGCGATGCAGCCACGTGGTCCTCCATGCACACCTTCACCAAGCACAGGTTCCCTCCCGGGAGGGACAGCAACCACTAGCACAGCTTCGACAAACACTGTTCAAGTAGGGTGTTATAGATATTGATTAAGTAGGTCTTCCAGCACTCCTTCCTAGACTGAATGTGGAATAGGCAAGTATGAATTCTCACATGCAAGTACGATTTGTCACTGTTGACCAGTTGGTTTCTCACTGTTCATTGATTGTCATTGACCAATTTCACTGTTCTGTGAGTTAAGTAGGTCTTCCAGAAATCCTGTCTAGTCTGAAGGTGGAATAGGCAAGTATGAATTCTCATATGCAAGTACGAATTGTCACTACTGACCAGTTATAAATTGTCACCGTTGACCAGTTGGTTTTCTCACTGTTCATTGATTGTCATTGACCAGTTTTCGCTGTTCTGTGAGTTAAGTAGGTCTTCCAGCACTCCTGTCTAGTCTGAATGTGGAATAGGCAAGTATGAATTCTCATATGCAAGTACGAATTGTCACTGTTGACCAGTTACGAATTGTCACTGTTGACTAGTTGGTTTTCTCACTGTTCATTGATTGTCATTGACCAGTTTCGCTGTTCTGTGAGTTAAGTAGGTCTTCCAGCACTCCTGTCTAGACTGAATGTGGAATAGGCAAGTATGAATTCTCATATGCAAGTACGAATTGTCACTGTTGACCAGTTACGAATTGTCACTGTTGACTAGTTGGTTTCTCACTGTCCATTGATTGTCATTGACCAGTTCACTGTTCTGTGAGTATTATTGCTCAGTTAACACAACACTTTATCTAAAACCTTGTTTCCACAACTTTACCTGATTACCCTGCCCGGCTCGGCCTCCACAGCCAGGCGAGGGATGCACAAAGCGCTAAGGCGCAGGTCCAGTCGGTACATCCCTCGGCTAGGGAGTCACCCATATGTGGCTGACTCATCCTGCTTGTCCTAGGAGAAAGTGTAGTTACTTACCTGTAACGTAGGTTCTCCGTGGACAGCAGGATAGTCAGCCACACAACCCACCCGCCTCCCCATACGGCCGACCCGGCCACAGCTAGGAACATCCTGGGGATTAGGGGGAAGCAGGGGAAAATGGGTAGGGCTCGGGCATGCCCAGTGGGGCCCGGGCACTGCACGTGCTCAGAGAAAAAAAAAAAAAAAAAAAATCTCTCTGAGCTATTGGAGAGCTTATCCGCAAATTGGGAGGTGTTGGGACAACACCCATATGTGGCTGACTATCCTGCTGTCCACGGAGAACCTACGTTACAGGTAAGTAACTACACTTTTCCTATCCACCCACCTCTCCCTCTCCCTCTTCCTGTAAGACTGTCACTGGAATGCTTTCAAGTTTCTCTTACATAAGTAAACACCAAAAAGTTCAACAGGACAGAGATCTCACGAGTATAAAACAGTACAAAAGGAAGTGGGAACGGACAATGAACACTCCACTGAAGATCACTGATGTAAAACCAACTTGTTTATTTCATAAAAGGACACAAGCAGAAGCTATGGACCCGACACAGCACTGTATTTCGGTGTCTGAGGAACACCTGCATTAGGGGTCACTGTGGCGTATATGTTCACAGATGACAGGTCTGGGATAAAACAAAGCTCGGTCCAACTAACATGCCAGAGTAACCAAAATCACTGAAAAGCTATGGCCTGATTCACAAACCTCTCCTGCGATCCGCTTCAAATCTGTGCATGCAAATGAGGGGAAACACATGCAAAGTAGGCAGGGCCGCGATTCACCAAACAAATTTGAGACATCGATTGGGCTGGCCGATCAAGAATAGAAGTGAATGCTGGTGACCAGTCGCACAAGTCTCTGCCAACTCTCCTGCTCCATTGATGCCCTGTACTCTTCCCCGATCTTCCACTGCCGCCCTGCACTCTGCCCCGGGACAAAAAATTCTTGGTCTGCCTTCAAGGTGGAACTGAAAAGCCTTGTAGAACATGTAAGGTCCATGTAACCCACATGGCAACCCGATCCATTGCAGAAAAAAGGGAAAAGACAAGCAAAGTTAGCTCCCCCCATCTTTTTCACCCGGAGCAGGTAAAAAGGAATAACATCTCCCCCAACCGCTTATGTGCACACGTCCTCTAAAAATGATTTGTGAAGGAATTTTAAGTACACCCCTCAAGCTCCTGAAAAAAATATGACTTTTTGGGGGAGCTGCATGGAATTAAAGTTTGGGCCAAAGTTTGGTGAATGGGTGTGTGAGCCGGGAAGATCCACCTTCCCTGCAGTGCAAGCCCGTGGGTTTAAAGCGGGGCTGCATGCCGCAGGGCAGCCCTGCTTTAAACCCGCAGGCTCGCAGGGAAGGCGGCAGAGAGCAGGAGAGTCTAGGCGGCTAGAGCAGGGCTTGACTGGAAGGGGAGAGCAGGAGAGACGGCATGTGTTAAAAAAAAAAAGCCAGCAATAAAAAAAAAACCCGGACACAAAACGCATGTGCAGACCATCTGCAGGGCAAGCAGATGGTCTGCGTAGGCATCAAACTCGCACACTCGCGATCCGTGCAGTCGGAGGGGGGTGTTCCTCCGATCGCCCTAATTTGAATTTCTTTGTGTTGTGAATTCGTCAGGCCTGCTGTAATTGGACCCGGAAAAAAGGTTTGTGAATCTAGTCCAAAATGTATTAAGTTAATCCAATAAAAAATGTATTTATGTTGTGTTATTCTCATATTATCTTGAAAAGTGGACTAACATGACCTCCACACTATTTCACTTAAGCTAAGTGAAAACTCTGATTTTTGTCTGCTTGGTCCCTTTTTGATTATACAAAACAAACAAACAAAAAAAAGTCTACTTGTGGTACATAATATAACAAAATTTACAATACAAAACCATAAAATAAATAATAAAAAGAACAATTTACCATCTAAAATAAATTGTTCTTTATCAAATTTAACACAAGTCCACTGATCTATAATAATATATATCAAGTCTGCTGATCCAGAGCAAACCTCATTCTGCATAAGCTTGTTGAAATAAGTACATTTTGAGCTGTTTCCTAAAGTGGGGCATAACCATTTTGCATAAAAATTTTATTTAAGCTGTTAAAAGTTTCTTTCTATTCATGGATGGGCACAGATTTTAGGACGGGCACGGATTTTGGATCTGATCCAAGATGGCTGCAGACTAGGATACTGGAGTGAACGCGCTGGTGAGCTTCCTCTTTTTTGTATCTATTTTCCACTTACTTTACCGGATTTGTTCCAGATTTCTTGGCAAAATGCCAAATAGAAGAGGCTGAAGTGTAGTCGATGCCTTGCGGCAGCTGGAGCAGCTTCTCTTGGTAATATTAAGGAGCTCGTTAGGTGCATTAAGAGTGCCGTGATGGCATCGGGGAGTTACCTACAGGAGACGTTTCTGGGTAGAGGGACTGAAGCTGTCTCTCTGGGACCGAATTGAGAGCACCACCCCCGCATCCTCGGACCACCAGCTCCCCACAGGAGGGGGCAACTCCTATAGAAGAGCTGTTCCTTTTCTCTGTAGCCTATGAGGTAATAACAGGGAGCTTGGAGATGGGCTCCCCGGTTCTACAGGAAAGCTTGGAGTCCGAGGCTGATATATCATTGGGGGATGGACAAACCCAGAAAGACAATGGTGTGGAAGATCAACCAGTGGATGAGCAAACTATTACAAAGCATTCTCAATTCCTCATAGATAAGCCCCCCGTAATCACACTGGAATCCTTATGGATCTTAATAGCCAATTTGGGCAAATCGATAAATCTTCAATTTCAAACTATAGAAAATAAACTTCAAGAACATTCACAAGAAATAAAAACCTTCAAAACTGAGGTTATTTCTTCAAATTTAAAGGTGGAAAATTTTGAACAAGAATTAACAATATATAAACAAGTACAGGAGACCCTAATTAAAGACAACATAAGTCTTAGGAGGAAACTTGAAATGTTGGAGAATTACTCTCGTAATAACAATTTGAGGCTAATAAAATTCCCCAGGGTTACTACAGTGACTCCCAGGGATATGATGAAAAGATACTTAAAGGAAATATTAGGAGTCAATGAAGAATCATTACCACCAATCTCGTAAGTTTATTACCTACCGAACAAAGTTCAAGATAATCTGCAAACTATTCCCCAAGAACCAATGAATGTTTCAAATTTATTGGAACTATCGGATCAAGATCTGGCAACCCCAGCAACATTGATGGCAACTGTGGTTCTTTCACCGGATAATTCTTGGATTCTGAGACTTTTCTTTAAAAATAAAATGTTCCTGGGTTATAAGATTCAAATGTTCCCAGATTTATCAAAGGAAACCCAAAGGCAGAGGAGAGAATTTCTTCTTTTAAAACCAAGAGTTATTTTGTTGGGAGCTACATTCTACCTAAGGCATCCATGCAAATGTATTGTGTATTATCAAACACTCAAATATGTATTCTATGAGCCTTTTCAATTGACAACTTTGCTATCCTTGTCAAGGTCGAAGAGAAGGAAAAAACATAAAGCTCTTTAGTTAGAAATATGGCACTCTTTCTAAGTTACCTAGTTAATTTCTACATTAATGGATTATTTTCTTTATCTCTCGCTATAATTACATCTTGGATCTCATGTAATATAGAGGACTTGAGTTGAATTAAGCCATTTTCATTTTCTTCATAATTCTTTCCTTTCTAAGGGAAAGCCGGTATTATTTTTCTTATGGTTTAAATCCTTTCTGTACAACTTTTATGCTTTGTAATGTGATGAAAATCAATCAATACATAATTTTAAAAAGTTTCTATTCATGGAAGGATGGTTATCATTATATTTAATAATCTACATATATTGTAGAAAATCTCTCTTTACAGTCTCTTTGGAACTGTGATGAACCACGAGTTAATTTTAAATTACTATTATAGTTTAAATAAGAGTTATAAGTGAATCAGACAAACAGAAGCAGTATGTAATTGTAAGCATTTTTCTGTTTTACAGATGGTTGGATATTCTGTTCCTTTCTGTTCAATATATAAATTATCACAGTCAAAGCCATGTATAGTTAGAGTAGCAAGTCTATTTCTATCAGGTTTTTCTTTTCAATATGTGCAATTTAGTCTTTTGGGTAATGTTACATTTATTACCATGCTATTAACTTTAATACCCATTAAGTATGGCTTTCTGATTCTCATCACAACTAATCTGCAAAACAACAAGCATCAGATTACAGTGGGATGGGAGTTAAGAAACAGAAGCAAACATCCCAAGATGGCATGGAATTAGATTGCTATTAATGCAATTGTAAATGCATATAATCATCTCTAATGATCATATTGCCAATGTACAATTCAACGTAGGCATTGTAGTATGGACCATAAAATCCTGAGACCAAAAGAAAAAAAAAAGACTTGAACTGTGGATTTGTAATACAGGTCAATATCAGCTCTCACTACAAAATGTGGATTTTATATGACTTCCTACAAAAACGGTGATAACCCCTTCAGAACTAAATTCTTACCTCTGCTCTGATTTATATAAAATGTGATTCTATAAAGACAGAGCAGAAGTAAAGACAAGGGAGATGTCCGTCCAACCAAACAGGAGTCTTTATTCTTATTCAAAACACAGTCCCAATTAGGATCCGAGTTTTGGCACATTTAAGTGCCTTCCTCAGGGGACACTGAGATGATTGTGAGGGGGTCAGTGAACACTGGGGGAGTGTATGTGGGTCTTTACTTTGGCTCTGCAGTGGTTATCTGGTCAGTTTGGCTACCTTTTTGGCACTTATACCTATTTTTACATTGTCTATCTCACAATGTTTAAGTTTCATCCATAAGAACATAAGCAATGCCTCCGTTGAGTCAGACTTGAGGTCCATCGCGCCCAGCAGCCTGCTCGCACGGCGGCCCAACAGGTCCAGGACCTATGCAGTAATCCTCTATCTATACCTTTCTATCCCCTTTTCCAGCAGGAAATTGTCCAATCCTTTCTTAAACCCCAGTACCGTACTCTGCCCTATTACGTCCTCTGGAAGCGCATTCCAGGTGTCCACCACACGTTGGGTAAAGAAGAATTTCCTAGCATTTGTTTTGAATCCAGGATGTCTAGTAAAACATTTGATTATCCCTGCATGATGACTAAGTCTAGGTCGGCCCCCATCCTGTCCACATACTGCCCAAACCACTCCTCCAGATACATCCTTTGTAGCTCTGGGTGCAGCATTTAGAGGCATAAAAAGTCCTGCAATAGGTCCAGAAAGTTGGTTTGATTATCGGCACTTGGACAACCTGTCTTTCAAGTCATTCAAGTGCCGACTTGGGCGGGTTTATAAACATATTTAAGTTTTGATTATGAGCCCCATAGCGCATATGTTACCTGGACTTACCATGGAAAAACTGAAGGCAAGAATTTTTAATGGTCCACTCCTGCTCCCAACATAAAAGGTATAGGAGGGGGAGACTGATGGCAGGAAGGAGTGGGCATCTGTCCTACTGAGTTTCTTAAAGAGTGGGGGAAGGTATTTGCCAGCAGGAGGGAGTGGGCATCCCTCTTGCTGGTTTTTTTCAGGGGTGGGGGAGGTATTTGCTGGCAGGAGGGAGTGGGCATCCCTCCTGCCATTTTTATTTTTGTGGGGAGCAGGGCCATTTGCAGGAGGGAGTGGGCATCCCTCCTGCCTTTTTCTTTGGGGGGGGGGGCTCTTTTTTTAAAAATGGGCAGATATTTTGCGTTTGTAATACAAGCAAAATATCTGGGCCATTAAAAAAATGAAAAAAACCCGGCAGAAGCCCTGACAGCAGTGACAGGAAGCTTCGTTCACTGAGCGATTGAGTCAGGGAGTTTGCATGCAAATGATTTGTACCTCCATAAAAATCATTTGCATGCAAAAAAAAAAAAATAATAATGAATCAATCGCTGTTTCAAAATTGGTCAGAGAATCAGCCAACAGCAATTGAATTGTCTCAGGTACATTAGATATACTCTGGGCTCACCCGGACAGATAAGGAAAATGCATGAAGTACCTGTATGTAAAATCGCTTTGAGTGTGGTTGTAAAACTACAGAAAGGCAGTATACAAGTGCATATCCCCAAATATAAATATAAAATAAAAAAAGAATAGCAGTACAGGTTAGCAGACTCAACAAAGATAGGACAGGCACAAATGCTGTTGTTTTTTACTGGCAAATTAAATTATATTAATAATTTTTGCTGGCATAGTTTTCGATGCACAGAACACAATTTGTGTTCTATGATATTTATTTTTTATATTTCCCTTTAATAACCAAAGTCCCCAATTAGCCATGCCAGATATATCTTTAAAAAAGATTACATCTCTTTAGCAAGTGATATAAATGCAATTTCTGAACAATTCATATGCTAGCACAGGATAGCCCTGTGCAAAGAAAAAACAGTTTTGGATAACTCACCAAGTAAAGATCAGACAAAGCAATGTGGAAATCAAGATAAGAACTTGATTAAACATTGCAGACTGTGTACGTTGGATTGCTCTGTGAAGATCATTCTAAATTAAAAGGAAAAAGATGCCTTTAGTCTCTAAAACAAACATAATCTAAACAGTGTAGCCAAGTCATCCCTCCTTATGTCTTTTCCTTGAATGTTCTCTTTTCTTTTTTTCCAAAACATTTACTATGTAACTTTTCCCCTTTTATCCTTTCGTGTTTTTGTTTCGTTTGTGTATGAGTCTGTTTTTTACCCTTTTTTTTATATAATATTATTTGTATGCTTTTTTAATATGTTTATATAACTTATTGTAACTCGCTTAGTCAATTATGGATAGGTGATTCATCAAATTAATAAATAAACAATAAAAAATAAAAAATAGATACCATTTTTCATTATAAGTACAATGCAAGTGAAGGGATGGGGTGGAATTATGAATATGATTAAAGGATTGGATAAGTAAAAACAATATTTTATAGGATATAGTTGATTGCATATGTTATGGTTGGGTTGGAAGGGGAGGGTTTAAATTTTTTGTATTGTTAAATATGACAGATGTTCAAGTGATGTAATTAAATTTTAATTGTCAATTTATTGTTACACTTGTTGTAAGAGGTGAAATGAATAAAGATTTAATAAAGAAAAAAAAATATTACCGGTAAATTTCATATTAATGATTCTCAATTTTATGTCCAGAAAAATCATAAAATGATACTTTGAAAATTGTCCATCCATTATACATTTAATTCTGTAAGGACACTGGTTATGAATATGATTGGGAAGACAGCAAAATTCAACAGGAAAGCTGGAGAACTGCTATTTGTCTCTGAGGGAAAGAAAATACATTTTTCTCCCCAAGTCTTGCTGAATACCTTCAAATGGTGACTCTGTTCTTAAATATATATCAAATCTCAGCAAGACAACAGTACATTAAGAGAATGATGATAAGGCCACACCCATGATAAGAATGCACAGTTTATGCGCAAAGGGATAAGACAGTAGTAGTGCAACAGGCCATGGTGAACTTGTTCATGGACACAGGGTTGGATATTTTAGAATCGCCATTAAAAATCTGGTCCAATTTGAAAAAGGTGATCAATGCTGAAAAAAATATGTATGCAAATGTGTTTTGCGGAAGTCCGCTGTAATCCCATCCGATCAGTCATTGGAGAAAGTAACTGACACATGCGCAGAGCCAGCAGGGAAAGCCCTGAAGCAACCTCCTGTTGCTTAGCTGTTTGGGGAAAGAAGAGTATTTTTTTTAAAAGGCCAGAGATGCTGCGTATGTGTTACACATGCATAACACCTGTGGTAAAAAATATGATGTGCTGGGACACTCCAGCCCCCCAGTGACGGACACCTACCATACCCCCAGAACTTAAAAACAAAAAATCAGCAGGTATGAAGCCCTCTCCCTCCAGCCTTGGTCACCCAGACCCCCCCACATATCCCCCCAAACTCACCTTTAAAATGAAAATCAGCAGGAAGGATGCCCACTCCCTCCTGCTGAAAGGCCCACCTCTTCATAATGGTGGTCCTTCCCCTTCCTGATGCATCCTGGGACATACTAGGAGGGGACTAAGACTGTGACTGGGAAGGGAAGGCACACCAGTTTGAAGAGGCTGGCCTACCAGCCGAAGGGGGATTTGCGAGGGGGTGGAGGAGGGTAGAGTGGGGCTCCAGCAACAGAATGAAATGGGCATTCATCCTGCTGATCTTCAATTTAGAGCTATGTGGGAGGATTTGAGGGTTCACAGGGGAGTCAGATGTTCACAGCGAGGCCCTGGTGGCAGGAGGGAGTTGTCATCCCTCGTGCCAGTCTTCGATTTTGGGGGTGTGGAGGGTCTGAGTGGTCGTGGCAGGAGGAAGTGAGCTTCCCTCCTGCTGATTTTTTTTATGTTGTGGGGGGGAGTTGGGTCAATCATCAGGGGGGTTCTAGCATGATTTTTTAAATTATTATTTATAATGGGGTTCAATATTGTGCATGTGTAGCACACATAGGCAACTTCTGTGCCCATTAAAAATAATTTAAAAAAGTTGCTGTTCTGGGTGCTTTTTCTTAACACTACCAGCACTTCCAGACATGTCGGAGATTTTGGAGCATTAAAAACTGGCACTTCATTTTGTGCATCATCTGGACATTGATCATAGTGCTCATTTTAATATTGATGAGCTCATACAATTATCGGAGGCTGCTAGAAACCATGAAAAAGGCCGCAATTAGTCATTTTGAGCATTGATAGCTGGAATATTTTTATGCTACACAGGTTAAAACTGATTTAGTGTCATTCGTTAAAGGCATGGTGAGTTTTGAGCATATGGGCCTCAGTACACCAGGAGATAAACCATAGAAACTTATGAAAAAGTTAGAGGTCTAAAAGCTGTTAGGTGGACTCCTGAAGATAAAAAGGGGATTAGGTTCTTACCTTGGTAATCCTCTTGTAAATCCACACTCGATTCCTGAACACAAGGGTAGTCAATTCCATCATGCGAGATCTCTTCTAGGAAGCCTCATTAGCGTAGCTTTTTGCTCTTCCTCTCTTACCTCTAGACCAGTGATTCCCAACCCTGTCCTGGAGGAACACCAGGCCAATCGGGTTTTCAGGCTAGCCCTAATGAATATGCATGAGAGAGATTTGCATATGATGGAAGTGATAGGCATGCAAATTTGCTTCATGCATATTCATTAGGGCTAGCCTGAAAACCCGATTGGCCTGGTGTTCCTCCAGGACAGGGTTGGGAACCACTGCTCTAGACTGTCCTCCAAAGCAGATAGCCGTTACTGTAGAGGACACAGAAGAAAGAGAGGAGCATGGGGAAACTCCCTGAGAAACAAGTCTAATCTGCTCATATTAATAAACCTCATAACAACAATGAAACATTCTTTGTAACTCAAAGCTAGGAGGAGAGCTAGATTTGTCACACTGTGCAAGATGGTAGCATCCACCCCAGTCATGTAACCTCTGTGAGCTAATGCTGCACACTCAAGAGCCATGCCCTAAGACCAAAACCATCCAGATCTTGCAGGGCTATTGGACCATGTTTGAGGAGGTGTGGGTGGCAAGGAAGTCTGAGACCACGATCTAGCTGCAACCAAACTAGGTACGCATATCAGAGGCACCTTGGGCAATCAGTCACCACCAGAATCACCCAACACCAGTGTGACATGATCCTTCTCAGAAGATGCCCTATCATGGGCCATGGAGGAAAGGCATAAAGAAGACTATCCAATGGCCAAGGCTGAACTATGGCATCCAATCCTTCGCTTCTTGGTTCACGATGGCAACTGAAGAATCAAGCTGCTTTTGTTTTGAATGCTGATGCCATCAGGTCAAATGTCAGATGTCCTTATCTCTGCGAAGGCTCTGTGGGATAGGGACCATTCCTCTGGATCCAGAGTTTGGCAGCTGAGATAATCCGCTTGTACATAAGAAACGCCTTTACCGGATCAGACCCTAGTCCATCTAGTCCGGCGACCCACACACGCGGAGGCCAAGCTAGGTGTTCCCTGATTGAGACCTTGATTACCCGTATCCCTCAATGTGATTTACAAGAAGGTATGCATCCAACTTGCGCTTGAATCCCAAAATGATAGTCTCTGTCACAACCTCCTCCGGGAGAGCATTCCATGCGTCCACCACTCGCTGTGCGAAACAGAACTTCCTGACATTTGTTCTTGACCTGCCGCCCCTTAGTTTGAGCCCATGACCTCTTGTTCGTGTCACATTTGACAATGTGAGTAAGGGTGCTTCTTGCTCTATTTTGTCGAATCCTTTTAGTATTTTAAAAGTCTCTATCATATCCCCTTGTAGTCTCCTCTTTTCGAGGGTGAACAGTCCCTGTTTTCCGAGGCATTCTTTGTAGCTCAAATTATCCATTCCTTTTTCTAGTTTCGTGGCTCATCTCTGTACCCTTTCTAGCAGGGTTATATCCTTCTTTAGGTATGGAGACCAGTGTTGGATACAGTATTCCAAGTGTGGTCTGACCATTGCTCTGTAAAGCGGCAAAATGACATCTGCCTATCTACTCGTGATTCCCTTCTTTATCATACCCAACATCCTGTTTGCCTTCTTTGTCGCCACCGCGCATTGAGCCGACGGCTTAAGGGTCCTGTCTAACAGTACCCCCAGGTCCCTTTCTTGTTCGCTTTTGCCCAATTTTACACCAAACATTTTATATTCATGTTCCTTGTTTTTCTTACCCAGGTGCATCACTTTGCATTTTTCTATGTTGAACTTCATCTGCCACTTTTCCGCCCATTCCTCCAGCAGGTTCAAATCCATCTGGAGGTCCTCGCTGTTCTTTTGTGACTCAACTGCCCGACATAGTTTTGTGTCATCTGCAAACTTGATTATATTACTTGTCGTTCCCTCTTCCAGGTCATTTATGAAGATATTGAATAAGATGGGCCCAAGAACCGAGCCTTGGGGCACGCCGCTTGTCACCTTCTCCCAGTCCGAGAAATTCCCATTAATGCTTACCCTCTGCAATCTATTCTCCAGCCATTTGCCTATCCATCTGAGTATGTCCCCTTCTATTCCGTGGCTTAGTAGTTTCCTCATAAGCCTTGCATGTGGGACCCTGTCGAACGCTTTCTGGAAGTCCAAGTAAATTATATCCACCGGGTCTCCGCTATTGATTTGTTTGTTCACCTTCTCAAAAAATTGAAGTAAGTTCGTCAAACACGATTTCCCTTTCCTGAAGCCGTGTTGACTTGCTCTCATCAGGTCATGATTTTCCAGGTGGTGCACTATGCTATCCTTGATTAGTGCTTCAACCATCTTCCCAGGAACCGATGTAAGACTCACAGGTCTATAGTTGCCTGGTTCTCCTCTCGATTCTTTTTTGAAGATTGGGATGTCATTCGCTATCTTCCAGTCGTCCGGTATTTGCCCGGTTCTAATTGACATGTTAGCTAGGGTTTGTAATAGTTCTCCAATTTCAACCTTAAGCTCCTTTAATACTCTTGGGTGAATTCCATCCGGTCCAGGGGATTTGTCACTTTTTAGTTTGTCAATCTGATCGTATATTTTGTCCAAATCCACATTCACTGTGGTAAGGCTTTCCTCTAGGTCTCCCTCAAATACCCTCCTTGTTTCTGGTATTGTTGTGGTGTCCTCATTGGTAAATACAGAGGCAAAGAATGAATTTAGCCTATCTGCAATCTGTTTGTCTTCTTTGATACACCCTTTTCTTCCCTGGTCGTCGAGAGGGCCTACTGCCTCTCTTGCTGGTTTTTTCCCTTTTATATATCTAAAAAAGGGCTTGAAGTTTTTGGCTTCTTGTGCTATCTTTTCCTCGTAGATCTTTTTGGCGTCTCTTACCGCCTTATGACACTTTTTCTGGTCGATCTTGTGACAGTTCCAGGCCTCCGTTGTTTTTTCACGTTTCCACGTACATTGTCTTCTCCTACTACATGCCCTGCCAACAATCCTAGAAGATGGTTTTCCACCCAATGAAAGATCATTTGAGCTTTTTTTCCATAGAGAAATACTTCTGGTGTACCCTTGTCAATTGGCATAAGCCACTGCAGTGGCATTGTCTGAAAAGACTCAAGCCACCTTGTTCTGGAGCACTGTCTTGAAGTGCAGGAGAGCCATCCAAATTGCTAGATGTTCCAAGAAATTGATTGACTGCATTCTCTCCAAAGGAGATCATCATCCTTGAACTGGATGGTCCACATAAAGTGCCCCCCAACCAGAATGGCTAGCATCCATCTTCAAGATCACCCATGTGAAGATCTGGAGGGGAAATCCTTTGGAGAGAGAGTGAGGATTCAACCACCATTCTAGACTGTGACAAACCTCCATTGTCAAAGAGAGCTGCAGATGTAGTTGATCCCTTTCTGGACTCCAATGGAATATAAGCGCTTCTTGAAGTGATCTTAAGTGGGCCCTCACCCAGGGGACAACGTCTATAGTCACAACCATTGACCTCAGAACCTGAAAGTATTGCCAGGCTGTCGGGGCATGAGTGTGCAGAGAGGCTTAAAGCAATTGGAGAAGCTTCTCATGTGTGCCTGTGGAAGAAACACCCTGTTTGCTCCTGTGGCGAACCAGAATTCCAGGTACTCCAGGTCTTGCATAAGAACTAGATGACTGTTCCAAAAGTTGACCATCCAGCCTAGCTTCTGTAGCAACTAGCGTCTTGGTGAACTGCTTGGCGTCCCTCCAACTCCAACAGGGCTCTGATAATAATAATAATAATAACTTTATTTTTGTATATCGCACTACCACAACAGTTCAGAGTGGTTTACAGAGGAAGAGACTGTACACAGACAGCAATGTTACATACAAGACATTCAGATTAGCTTAGCAGTTGGGATTAATCAGGTATATCCAGAAGCATATCAGGAATACAAGGTAGGGAGGGAGTCAGAGAAATTTGTCAAAGAGATAGGTTTTAATTGATTTCCTGAAAGTTTGGTAGGAGGGTGAATTTGAAATGAGGGTGGTTAGACATTTATTCCATTTGCCTGCTTGGAATGACAGAGATCTATCAAGGAATCTCTTGTAGATGCAGCCCTTTAAGGACGGGAAGGCAAACAGGTAGGCATTACATGCGCGGGAGGGGCCTGAGAATTCAAAATGATCTGACAGGTAGATAGGGGAAGAGCCTGTTAAGGTTTTGAAGCAGAGGCAAGCAAATTTGAAGATGATCCTTGCCTCCATTGGCAGCCAGTGCAGTTTTCTGTAATAAGGGCTTACATGATCTGATTTTTTAAGATCGTAGATGAGGCGAATGGCAGCATTCTGTATGATACTCAAGCGTTTGATGGTTTTCTTAAAGGATCCCAGGTATATAATGTTGCAGTAATATAAGATGCTTAAGATTAGTGATTGGACCAGCAATCGAAAAGAGAGGAAGTCGAAATAGTGTTTGATGGTGCGGAATTTCCAGAGGGTACAAAAGCATTTTTTAACCTGAGCATTAGTATGGACTTCGAAAGTCAGGCATCGGTCCAGGATGACTCCAAGGATTTTGATAATAGGGTTGATTGGGTAGTTTAACCCGTTTAATTTCAAAGAGGTATTTGTTATCTTGTTGGTAGGACTTGCCAAAAAAATCTTGGTTTTTTCTGGGTTCAGTTTTAATTTGAATAGTGTGGTCCATTGTTCTATCTTGGTGAGGATGGATGAGGTGAATTGTTCCGTCTCTTGTGTCAGAGAGGTTATGGGAATGATAATTGTGATGTCGTCAGCATATATATATATATATGATTTCAGTTTTAAGTCGGATAACATGTGTCCCAATGAAGCCATGTAGACATTGAATAGAGAGGGGGATAGAGGGGAGCCCTGTGAAACTCCACAGGGATTGCACCAGGATTGGGAGAAGGTTCCGTTACAGTGAACCTGGTAAGTGCAGTTTTTTAAGAAGCTTGTGAACCAGTTTAATACCTGGCCAGTGATGCCAATGGAGTTGAGGCATCTGAGCAAAATGTCATGGTCGACCTTGTCAAAGGCACTGCTCAAGTCGAACTGAAGTACCAGGGCATTTTTTCCCAGTGAAAACAGATGGAAAAGGTAATTAGTCAGTGAAGCTAAGACAGTTTCTGTGCTATGATTTGTACGGAAACCAGACTGGGAGTCGTGAAGAATGTTGAATTTCTCTAGTTATTCCATGAGGTTGTGATTGACTAGACCTTCCATGAGTTTTTGGAAGAGTGGTATATTGGCAATGGGTCTGTAGTTGGAGGTTGTAGAGATTGGTTCCTTGGAGTTTTTAATAATAGGAGATACAAGGATGCGGCCAAGTTCCATTGGAAAGTGGCCAGTGGACAGGCATAGTGAGACCCAGTTGAAAAGTTCAGCTTTAAATGGGTGGGTGGGGGAAGGGGCAGATTTCATGATAGAGGGTGGGCAGTTGTCTAGTAGGCAATTAGATTTTGCATATTTGGAGTAGAGCTTGAGAAATAGGTTCCAGTCTGGGTTTTCGAAATGATTCCAGGTCATGTCTGCTATTGAATCTTCCTTTCCTACGGCAGGTTGGTTGATTATCGGTTCTAAGCTGGAAACTACGAGAGATGATTTCAGATTATGAATTTTGCTGGCAAAGTAGTCGGCTAGGATTGCAGCAGAGGGTGGGAGGTCTGAGTTGACTAATTGGGCTTTATTCCTAACTGAGCGAATGTTCAGATATGCTCCAGTGATAATGGATTGTTCCAGAGAAGATGAGGGTTCAGTACATTGTAAGTTTATTAGGAATCGTTTTCTTTTGTGCGTTGGTCTAGAGGAATGGCGGGTGGCATTGACCACAGAGATTGGGAAAAGACCTGTTTTTGTGCAATCATGAAGGACACGATGGGGACGAAGAGATAGTTCAGGCCCAGAGAATCTATCCCATGTAATGTAGGTTGGAATAGGTTTGAAGGCTAAGATTTTTGAAATCCAGCCTCTTGTGCCTAGCAGGTATAGAAGGAGAAAGGCTATGAACTGAGAGTGGAAGAAAGGACTAAAGGAAATGAAGATTAAAACTTACTGGACGGAGGGAGAAGGAGCGGCAGGTCAGGCAAGGAAATACTTATCGGATTATTTGATTATCTGAGTATGAATATTTTTTTGGGGGGGGGGTTTTGAGTCAAAGTAAATTGGCTAGTTGTGCCAATCATCCAGGTACGGATGGACTCGGATACTGAGTTTGTGTAAATGTGCTACTACCACAACCATCACTTTGGTAAAGGTTCAAGGCACTGCTTCCAGTCTGAAAGTCAAGGCTGTGAATTAGAAGTGCTGGTGTAAGACATGAAACCTCAAGTACTGTCTGTGTTCTGGAAAAATAGGAATATGAAGGTAGGCCTCTGTCAAATCCAAAGAAACCAGAAATTCCCATGGCATGACCTCACCACTTCCATTCAGAACCCAGGGATTGTGAAGGCCACATTGGCTGCCTTGAGATCCAGAATTGGTCTCCAATCCCTGCAGCTTCACTTTAGCACAAGGAAGTATATCGAGTATCTGCCTGAGCCCGAGTTAGACTTTGTAATGGCCTCCATATCCAGTAATCTCTGGACCGTGGCTTTGACCTTCGCCTCTTTTTCTGATCTCCCCACAGGGGAGGAGGAGAGGCGCCAGCTGACTGCCTACAGGATGTGCCTCTCACAATGAGAGACACATCCTATAGGCAATCAGCCAGCACCAGCGCATCTCCTTCTCTCTGGCCCCCTTCCCTGCTAACACCCACACTGGTAGCTCAGGGCCCATCTGGAGGGTCTTTGCGCATGCGCAGACATCGATCTGATGATGTCATATATGCATGTGACATCATCATGTGACATCTGCATACTTACAGATGCCTCGAGCCATAGCCACTATGTTTAGTGTGCTGCGGCTCGACAAAGAATGCGGGACACTGTGTTAATAGAACAATCTCTTTGGGAGCTAAAGTGGAACAATTTCAGGAAAGTAATGATAAGGTTTATATTTGTAGGAGAATGGAACATCTAGAAACTCAAATCCAGAAGAACACCTTAAGATTTTTTAATTTTCCTAAGATTCCTTTGATTGCTCCATTAGATGTATTGCACAAATATTTATGTGACATATCAAAGATAACTGCAGAATCTTTGATACCAACTGTAAGGGCTTAATATTTAAACTTGTCATCACAATCTGACTCTGTTTCTGTTCGAGAGAGAGAACATTCAGCAATGCATATCACCGAGTTCCTGGAATCCTCACTGGAGGTGGTGACCCAAAGGGCAACATTATTAGCAACATTTGCCCTGGAATTGGATAGGACCTTGGTCCTTAAGTCCTATTTCTGTGTTATTGGTGAGTTCTTTTAGTTTAAAAAATTAGAGTATTTCCTGATTTAGCTAGAATTACTCAGAAACATCACCAGGAGTTTCTGGCCTTCTGTTCTAAATCCCAGGTGCTGGGTCTGAAGTAGAGGTCTGCACAGGAACGGGGATCGCGGGAATCCCGCGGGTCCCACAGGGGTCCCACAGGAATCCCCCCTAACCCACAGGACTCCCATGGGGACCCCCCTCTGGCCCACGGGACTCCCATGGGGACCCCCCTCTGGCCCACGGGACTCCCACGGGGATGGAAGGCTTTGGAAGCAGGGTTCGTCCATATAATATAATGGATATGTCAGCCTTAATAAAAGAGGGGGTTTATAAGTTAATTACCTAAACAGAAAACAAAAAAAGGGTTCCACCAAAGAGATTCCACAAGGAAAACAGCAGCGTAAACACAAAAGAAACTGTGGAATTGATGATCCTTCAGAAGTAATTGCTGCTTTATATGGATATGGGGACGGGCGGGGATGGAGGTTACTCCTTGCGGGGATGGGTGGGGACGGAGAGGATCCTGGCGGGGACGGGTGGGATTTCTGTCCCAGTTGTCACACCCACACTCTCTGCGAACACCCTGAGCCGTCGGGTAGTGACATGAAGCTTGTTACTGGCGTGGTCCCTTTAGAATTAGGGTCACCTTTCAAGATGGAAGTCCCTGGCAAATGCCCAACTAAGCTTATTCTTCAAGGGTTTTGAAAAAATCACACTTTGTCAGAATGGCCTTGGTGAAAACATAAGCTTTTATTCGGCCACCGGCCGTGGAATTACTGTGCCGCTCCAGGTTTTCCTGGTAGCTTGAACATCATACAAAAACAACAGAAAAAGTTCATCTCACTCGTAGTCACCCAGTAATCAGCTCTGGACTGGGTTAATAAACCACATACAGACATTAATAATCCAGGAGGTTAGGAGGTGAAACAGTTAGCACAAATAACTCTCCATTGTAGCTTTACAGGAGAGACATTCTTGTTCAGGATTGAGAAATATTCTGTGCTGTCTCCCAGTGCTCTTACACTCTCCAGCTGGGCTGGACTTTCTCCCTAGTCCGGAGCAGGCTTTTCCCTGAGAGGGTTAATTTCCTTCTTCCTACGAGGCAGGCAGACTAATTGAATTAGTTAGTTACTAAGGCACTATCTTAACAGCTGGGCACTTCCACGGAGTGTGGAAGTCAGGAAATTCTGGGCTTTAAACTAGCCAGCATGGCGTTTGGTTCAGCTGAGACCATAACCTGAAGAGGAGGTTACTGTATCCTTTCTCAATTTCAGCAAACCAACAGGTGAAATTGCAGTACAGGATTATTTCCCTAGTAACTCCCCCAGTCATTAGTTCAAAGAGCTAACAGAGAAATACAGCCAAAACAAAGCTCTGTTCACAGACCTTTTCAGGATATTCAGCTCTCCATTTCCTCTGGCCAGCTTTCATGTATAGCCCCACTTTCCTCCAACACCATTGGTTCTGGGGGAAGGAATTCAGTGGCCAAATTACCAGCCTGTTCCTCAGTCATTTCCCAGTCAGTGCTGAGGAACTGCTCAGCCCCGTCCTGCCTCTGCTCTACTGCCAAGCCTCGTTCTGCTCCTCCTCCTTCCTCCCTCTGCTCTCTAACGAGCCTGGCTTTAAGCTGAGGGGAAGAACCACTCCCCCTTGGCTTTGGATGGGGGAAGGGAATTCCTTCCTCAGCCCATGCCGTTCCTCTGAGGGGAAACTGCCTACGAGCTTTCTGCCTTACAGGCAATGGACAATAGCAAGGCAGCTTCTTCCTGCCTGGCTCTAGAACTGCTTCAGGTAAGTCTAAGCCTTCCTGTTCTATTTCCATTTCATTGTCACTCACCAGGTAGTCAGCTAATTTACTGTCCTGGGCACTGACCTGGTCAGCCTTTCTGCACTGGGGTTTATATACTTTCCTTAATTTCCCTGTGGCAAACCTTGGGGAAGACGTCCGTTTGTCACACCGTGCAACTCTCTAGTGTGAAGTTTATGTTGCAACTTCCCTGTACTTATGCTCTTACATCTGATAATAAGTCATACATGTTTTTTTGAACCTTTACAACTGTCTGAAATTTCAGTGTCTATGGAAGAATTGAGAGCTCAGATATCTGTTTCACAACCCACTGTAATTGGATTGACAGATTGAGCAGTGATTCTGCACCTTTATTGTATTAAGAATAGTTTCCTTTCTTATTATATTTCCTTTATCTTGAATCCTTCTTTATTGTGGATGAATTAATATGCTTGATTGAATAGTTGTGGTATTTCCTTTGCACAGTGTTTATCTTTGTGATTGTATTATCTCTAATAATCTTTTTTAAAAAAAACAAAATAGTTCTGCATTTATCTGAATACTGTAGACTGCCTACCAATTAATACTGGAGATCAAACTTAAGTTTTTCTTGGAAACTCAAAAACAAGACTTTGACTTTCATACCCAGAAAGACATAATACTTTGCAAGGTTGAAGGTCAACAGAAAAGAGGAAATTCAGCAATGGAATGAATCCATACACTAACAACTATATGTATCTACCTATCAACACATGACTGAAGATGAAACACAGCTGAGGACAGTTAACCATAACTAGGGTTCCAGGTGTCCGAGAAAACCCAGCCATGTCCTCTCTTTAGAGGACTGTCTGGGCTCCCGGACAGACTTTTCAAAACCCAGCATTTGCCTGGGTTTTGGAAAGCCCCGACAAGCTCCAGCTGCATCTGGAGAGCCTCTGAGCATGCATGGATGATGTCACACTCATCCGCGCATGCTCCAGACACTTCAGACGCAGCCAGAGCTCGTCAGAGAAAAGAGAAGGCTTTGTGGGGGTGGGGCAGAATGTGGTGGATCTGGAGGCAGAACTGGGTGGGGCTAGGGCATAATGGGGTGGGGCTGAAGGCTGAATAGGGTGGGTCATGAGTCCGGGGTTTTCTGGACTAAAATATGGTAACCCTATCCATAAGATCACTGTGAATAAATATTGACTCAATTGCATGTAACAACAATGATTAATATATACTTCCTTTTTATTTTCTACCCATCTGTATGATTGAGGCCAAATAATTCCGGGTGTAAATGGTTTAAAGCCCTGTTTTGGATTAAATTTGAGCTACAGCAGAGAAAATATCCTAAATTTTCTTAGCCCTCATAAAGGTAATTTTTAGTGGTACAACTGCAGGTAATAAGAATAGAATGTAATCGGTGCATTATTTCTTTACTAGTATTTAAACCCGTTACATTAACGGGTGCTAGAATAGATGTGTAGACTTAGGCATTTCTTTCTTTCTTTCTGTATGTCTTTCTTTCTCTTTCCCTGTCCCCCTGTCTGTCTTTCTTTCTGTCTGTCTCTCTCCCTGGCCGCTGTCTGTCTGTCTTTCTTTCTTTCTGTCTCTCTTCTTGGTCGCTGTCTATCTGTCTTTCTTTCTTTCTCTCTCCTTGGCTGCTCTCTGTATTTCTTTCTTTCTGTCTCTCTCCCTGGCCTCCTGTCTGTCTTTCTTTCTTTCTGTCTCTCTCCCTGGCCCCCTGTCTTTCTGTGTGTCTGTGTGTGCATTTATTTATTTCTGTCTTTCTTTGTTTCTGTCTCTCTCCCCTTAATAACCTATCATACTGCCCTCCTTCTCCCCCATCTCAAATTAAAAAACACTTTATTATGCCACTTGGTCACTCTGGTGCTACCTGAGTGCCCTGATGCCGGTAAGCAGAGCTGTTGCCTGCGGGGCCCCTAAAGTTTTAGCGACTTTCCTCACCATGTCGTACACATTGAGGATCACGGGCTGGTTTCTTTTCCTGTGGTCCCTTGGTTCAGTGCACGGTTCTCCTCATCGGTGGATACCTTTAGTGTTAGACAGAGTGAGGGCGGGAGGGGGGAGTCGCCGCCCTGGTGTTCGCCAGCAGAAGGAGCCAGAAAACCGCCGCATGAAAACGCCACAGGCTCCTTCTACTGTGCATGCAGAGACATGGAGCTACAGATCACGGCTGCTGGAATCACGGAGTTTGAAGTGTGCATGCGCACTAAGGGTTTTATAATGATAGATTCCAAACAATAGGAGTACAAGTTCAATAAATCCTATACACTCAGAATCTCTATATTATTTTTATAGTGTAGGACAGTGATTCCCAACCCTGTCCTGGAGGAACACCAGGCCAATCGGGTTTTCAGGCTAGCCCTAATGAATATGCATGAGAGAGATTTGCATATGATGGAAGTGATAGGCATGCAAATTTGCTTCATGCATATTCATTAGGGCTAGCCTGAAAACCCAATTGGCCTGGTGTTCCTCCAGGACAGGGTTGGGAATCACTGGTGTAGGATATACTTCAATAAACATTGTTTTATTTTAAATTTCTATACACAACCTTGTGTTTTTAACCATATGAATTTTCAGTGGCTCTGCAGATGGACAAATCTGTATGAAGCACCCTGAGTTACTTATGTGATAAACTTGCTGCTTGCTTGCAGCACCTGCAGAGCTGCTGAAAAATTATACAAGTTCTAAGAAGTGCTGCTGGGGTGCTGTAATACCTGCAACTAAGTAGATAAGTGCATTGCCCTGGTTAAATGTTATGCTCACTATTTATGTGGGAGTAAGTCAGGGGTCCCCAAAGTCCCTCCTTGAGGGCCGAATCCAGTCGGGTTTTCAGGATTTCCCCAATGAATATGCATTGAAAGCAGTGCATGCACATAAATCTCATGCATATTCATAGGGGAAATCCTGAAAACCTGACTGGATTCGGCCCTCAAGGAGGGACTTTGGGGACCCCTGGGGTAAGGGGACCTGGAAGTGTTATGATGATCTCCAGTAACAACTAGCAGCGGCTCACATGAAGTTGGAATGGTACTGAACACTTCATATGGTTAAAAACACAAGGTTGTGTATAGAAATTTAAAATAAAATAATGTTTATTGAAGTATATCTTATACTAGGGGTAGGCAATTCCAGTCCTTGAGAGCAGGAGCCAGGTCAGGTTTTCAGGATATCCACAATAAATATGCATGAGATAGATTTGCATCTCAAGGAGCCAGTGCATGCAAATCCATCTCTTACATATTCATTGTGGATATCCTGAAAACCTGACCTAGCTCCGAATCTCAAGGGCCGGAATTGCCTACCCCTGTCCTATAAGATTAAAAAAATAGACATTATTTATTTATGACATACTTACAATCATATTCTCCAAAGCATGTTTAGCAAGCCAGCAGTTTAAAAATACAGGAACAAACAAGTTTCTCAATGGAGGCCAGAATATCTGAAAAGAAAGAAAAGGCACCCATAATAATTCACTAAGAGCTGAAGCAGTGCAGGATACTTTTATTGAAATGTACAAAATTCTTAAGGGTCAATATTAAAAAATCAGTTAGACAGGTAAATTAAGCATAGACAGCAGAATGATTTTTTGTTTGGAGTGCCCAAAAGCTCCGTTCTAGATCTCACCCCAAAGCTGCCCAAGCTCCACCCCAGACTCTCCACCAGGGGTCCCCAAAGTCCCTCCTTGAGGGCCGAATCCAGTCGGGTTTTCAGGATTTCCTCAATGAATATGAAAATATTGAAAGCAGTGCATGCACATAGATCTCATGCATATTCATTGGGGAAATCCTGAAAACTCGACTGGATTCGGCCCTCAAGGAGGGATTTTGGGGACCCCTGCTCTACACCCATAATAATAGTACTTGTAAATACCATGTCTTCCATTATTTTTTCATATACTGTACACACAAAATAATCTTATTAACAATACATAATTGTAACCACAAAATTAAACTACACAAAGCACACTCATTTTCCCCTCCTCAGCCCGACACAGCATTTCTTCCTCTCTCCTCCAGCCCAATATGCAACGTCTCCATCTCTTTCACTGTCCACCACCTCTCATTCCCTCCCTTGCTGCAAAGAGAGTAGGGAAGGAGACAGATAGAGGTAAGGTGGGATCCAGGGTGCATCTCTCCAACACCCTTTACTGCCACATCCAACATTTCTCCCTCTCTTACCCCCAGACTGTGTGCAATATCTTTCGCCCCTGCCCACCAGCCCCATGCCCAATATTTCTTCTTCTATCACCCCTCTCCAGCATCATGCCACATCTTTTCCTCCATCACCATGTCCAACATTCCTCCCTCTTGCATCCCTTTCCATCTGTTCCACTGTTCCCTCTCCACCACTACATCAAATATTTCTATCTCTCATCTCTCTCTACCTTAAACCTCTCCCACCACCATGTCCAACAATTCTCTCCCTCCCTATGCCCAACAATTCTCTTTCTTCATCTCCCCATGTACACCATCTCTTTCCCTCTCACACCCATGTTCAACGATTCTCCCTTTCTATTCCCTCCCCCACCTTAGCATCTCTTTCCCTCCCTCCCTCTATCCTTCCATCCAATGTCTTAAGGTCATGCCCCCTTCTTCCCTCTATCCTTTGTCCAAGTTTGTACCCCCTCTCTCCCTTCTGTCTCTCAACACATTCCTCTCTCCATTCTGTGTCCCAAGTTTGTGTCCCCTCCCTCCTTCATCTCACATTCACTCTCCCTTCCTTCCTAGTCTCAATGAGCCCTTCCATTCCCTTCTGTGTCCCAATGTACCTCTCTCCCTCCATCCCTTGTCCCAAGTTTATGCCCCATCCCAAGGGTGTGTACCTGTGTTCTGGCCAGCTGCAAGACATCCAAGTAGGCCTCCTCCTCCTTCCTTTCAGCCATACTTCTTTCTTCACAAAGCCACAGCAGCAACAGAGTATGGCCAAAGGTCCTGGTGTGCTGGCTGCACGGCCTGCAACCATAAGGTGCATGGCCAAACAGCTCAGAGGAAACATTACTTTATTCCTTTTCATTTTTTTATCTAATCAACTTTCTATCTCCTTCTCTCACCCCATAGCTTTCATATTTCTCATCCTCCTATTCCTTTTTATCTGCTTCCCATTGCCACATTTTGATCCTCGTATACTCATTCTACTCATTCATCTCCTTGACAACTATTTCCACTATTTCTAGCATCTCTTTGTAACTCAGCATTTCCTTCCTCTCTTTCTTTCTCTCTCCCTCCCACAAGTCCAACATCTCACCTTTCTGCCCTTCCACTCCCTCCTCCCAAGTCTGGCATATCTTCTCCCTTACCCCTTCTGGTCCCCAGTCTATATCCCCTCCGCCTTTCTCTGTCCATCTCTCCTCTTCCTCCTCTGCTCTGTCTGAGTAGTCCATCTTTCCTCTCCTTCTGCCCCTTCCCCTGAATCTCCTTCCCTTTCCACATTTTGCCCTCTCCACCAAATCCATCTCTCCCACTCTCCATTTTATCCCCTCCACATCCATCCCTCCCTCCCTTTCATCCCCTTCTACCATCTCTCTATGATCCCCTCTGCCTTCCCCATATCCTTCTCTCCCTCTCTTGCTCTCTCTGTTGTCCTCCAAATCCACCTCTCACTGTACCCCTTCTGCCCCTCTCCCTGTGATTCTTCTACCCCCCTCTGCCATCCCCCAAGCTCATCTCTCCCTGTCCTTCACAAATCTGACATCTTTCCCTCCTCCATTTATCCCATTCCTGGGTGTCACATTTCTCCCTCCTTCCCTCCTCTACTCCCTCTCCCAAGTCCTATATCGCTTCCTCTTTACCTTCTACCCCTCCCCCAAATTTGGTAACACTCTGGTGGAAATGGCATTTTGCTACAGCGTATCTGCTGGTCAGCTCTCTGCCGTGAGCCTTCCCTGACATCTACAACTTCCCTCACCTCCACCACATGTTGGGCTTAGGAACCGATTTCTTAATGCCGCCCTGCTGCTGGCCGTCTTCTCTCCACTGCTCCCCACCCTCTCTGACCATTTCCTGGGCATTGGAGAGAAGATGCCAGGTGGTGGCAGGGAGGTGTTGAGAAATCGGTTCCTCCACATGGCAATGTTTACCAGAAATGTAAAGTAGATGCACGGTGGAGGGGGAGGGAAGCAGTAGATGTTAGGGAAGGTTTGCAGCAAAGAAAGCTGACCAGCAGGTACTCCGGCTGGCAGCATGATGCCACTCCCAGGAGAGTGCCACCTGTGTAGATACACTGTGTCAGTCCCGTTATCACCGGGAATTTTTGGGGAGGTCCCTGTGCCCCTGTTTCGATGCCTATGAAATTAAGAGTCTATTCTGGCTAAAAGTGCATCTGAATATCTATCTAGATCAGATCTTCTCGTATCAGTTTTGTCCAGGGAGATTTAAAACATGTTTTTGTATAGCTATGTCAGCAGAAACTTAACCACTGGCTGGCAAAATTTTCAAACCCTGATCTGTGCATAGGAGCCAGTTCTGTGAGTGACAATGGGTTCTGAGCAAGCTCCTTCATTTTGTCCAAGGTGGGACAATTTGCAGTGGCATAGCGAGGGTAGGAGGTGCACCCTTCTCTCCGCCCACCCTGCTTCTTCCACCCCATGCCACACTTGTGCCCTCCCTTTCCCTTTCATTAAATCTTCGCCAGCATTGGCTTTCCCTTCCTGGCCCTGCAATCTGGAAGTGATTTCCAGAGGGGAGCTAGGCTAGCGCGAGCAGCAGGCCTGATAAGTTGCTCAAGCTGGTGAAGATTTAAAGAGGTATGGGGATGGGGGGAAGGGAGTGAGCAAGCATGGTACTGGTGGAGCATGGTGGCGGAGAGGTACTGGCAATCCCTCCAAAATGACAGCTGGGGCTGTCTGCACCCCAGCCCCCCCCCCTTTACTACGCCAGTGAAAATTTGTATTGAGTTTGACATACAAATCATTTTGAAATGCTGGCACTATGGCCCTGTGAATGTTTCAATAAGGTCTCTTAATTTAGCGAGTCAAATATATGTTGTAATTTCACATGCACAAATCTAGACAGATTGGGGGGATTTTAATCAACTGTTTACCTGGCTTAAATTTTGCTTTTAGGTGGATAAATCCAGAGAACATTTTCTTCCAGGTCACAGCAAGTTACCAATCAGTTACCTTTGAGCACTTTTTCCTTTTCCCCATTTCAGCAGGACTGGAAGAAGAGGCCACTGCTGGCCTTCCTCGTCTAGATCTTTTTTCTTACTGTAGAAAGTGCCACTAAGGGCTCCTTTTACAAAGGAGTGTTAGGGCCTTAATGCATGGAATAGTGTGCGCTAAACTGCCGTGCACGCTAGCCGCTACCGCCTCCTTTTAAGCAGGTGGTAACTTTTCAGTTAGCGCGCGCTAAAAATGCTAGCACACCTTAGTAAAAGGAGCCCTAAGTTTTATGTAGCCCTGGGTGAATATTATACACTGGAAGTAAGGTATAGGTATATATTCCCCATGAATGCAAATATATGGTGGTGTAAACATTTGGAGTTTACAGTTTAAAAATTACCAGTTCTACAAAAAGTGTGAATTTCTGACCTGTGTATATGTGTGCTGTTGCCTGCACCTGGATTTCAGACATTCAGTCACCTTTGAAACTGCCTTTGGTTTCTAGCAGTTTTCAGAAGACACAGGGATAATATGAAAAGCCAGTCTAACTCTTAAACTCCCTGGAGGATGGGCTCAGGAAAATGACATCACTCCGGAGGAGTCTTAAGCCCTAGCTCTGGGTGAGAAGTTGTCTTTTGGAAGTACGTCCCAACTGATCGCAGCAGAAAATTCAGATTTAGGTTTAGGTCTATCCTATACCAATAGACCTGGACTTTTGAACTTTGCAGCTGGATCTATTCAACAAGGAGGATCCTAGTGTATCTTAACTACCGTATTTTCACGTAGATAACGCGCACCCATGTAAAACGCGCACATGGGTATAGCATGCAGGAAACCAAAATATATGTTAAAAAAATTTTGTATACCGCACACACCCGTATACCGCGCATGCTGCCCCGACTCTCCCGTCGCCGCCCGACTCTCCTTTCGCCCGCCCCGACTCTCCTCTCCCCCTTGAAGTCCTGTCCCTACCCTGAAAGCCTGATGCCCCCCCTGACGTCCGATTCACCCCCCCCCGCAGGACCGCTTGCACCCCCACCCCGAAGGACCGCTCGCACGCACCCGCACCCCCATCCTGAAGGACCGCTCGCACCCCCACAGCCTCCCGACCCCCCCATCATGTAGAAGCTCCTACCGGTGTCCTGCTGCTTCCTCTTGGCGGTCCCGACCCTTCTGTGAGCCCTGCGCCTGCGCTGCTTCCTCTTTCGGCGGTCCCGCCCTTTCTCTGACATCAGAGAAAGGGTGGAACCACCGGAAGAGGAAGCAGCGCAGGCGCAGGGCTCACAGAAGGGCCGGGACCGCCAAGAGGAAGCAGCAGGACACAGGTAGGAGCTTCTACATGATGGGGGGGGTCGGGAGGCTGTGGGGGTGCGAGCGGTCCTTCAGGGTGGGGGTGCGGGTGCGGGTGGGAGTGTGTGCGAGTGATCCTTCGGGGTGGGGGTGCGGGTGCGTGCGAGCGGTCCTTCGGGGTGGGGTGCGAGCGGTTCTGCGGGGGGGTGAATCGGATGTCGGGGGGGAACTATGTAAAAAAAAATTTGTACAATGCGCTCACGCGTATAATGCGCAAGGTTATGCACGGTTTGCAAAATCGTGTATAACGCGCGCGTTATATGCGTGAAAATACGGTATTTACTTCTAATTTGGAATTTGTACACAAGTTTGGAGTTGTTGAAAGAAACTGTTACCATTCAAGCATATTACCTCTTGTGTTCTAAGGAGGTATTAAAGGTTTGAGTTATTCAGCAACTTACTTGTGTGGTCTAACATCGCTTGGAGAGCAAGTGGAAGTTTGGTGTGAAATGTGAAGCCCAAACCAAAAGAGTTAGTGCCTGCTATGGTCTTTAACAAATAAAATAACTTTATGTTCCCTCTGCCAGCATCCAGGAGAAACAGGGGATAACATTTATTTTGACTATTGATCTGTTAGGGCCTAGTTCATTACATATTTTCCCCATACAAAACACAGGCCCATAAACAAGAAATATATAGCACAAGTGAAAACAAACTAATGGAATAGATAATAGAAATGTAGTCTACGTACAGTGCAACCATATATTTTGAGTTTATTTACTGGAAAGGCAAGATTCAGCAACTTGCACGGAAAATCTAAATAAGCAGAACTATTAACTCTACAGTTGTTAGAACCATGCCTCATTAACTTTCTCTGTACTCTCACAAAGAATCCACAGTCAAGCACAAAATAAAGCTATTCCTACAACTACAGAAACTTAAACTCTGTCCTGTACTACAGAGGTTCAACCTTTTGGTTGTGTGAACTCCTTATGGATCTCCAATAAGTTCAGGGATGCCCAGTTGATCCCTCCCACTGTTTCCAAACCCTTCTCCCTGCCTTTTAGCAGAAAACTTGCAACCACTACTTTTCCTTATCTCCTTTCTTGTTCTTTTCTTCATCTAACTCTCTCTTCCTCTAGCCCCCCCGCTAGTCTCTTTCTTCTCTTTTTACCATTCTCCACCAATCTCTCATGCCATCTCTCTTTCCTCCTAGCCAGTGCCCACCAGTCTTTTTCTTTTCTCTTGCTCCCCCAAATCAGCCCCTCTCTCTTCCCCACCACCCTCTCTCCTCTAGTTAGTCCCAGCAGTCTTTTTCAAACCCCCCCCCCCCCACACACACACACACACCACCACCACTAGTCCTCTTCTCTCTCCAAAGCAAGTGGAATAGCCAGAAATCAATTTCAGGGTGGGTCAATAGATTGGATGGGTGGGCAACAGGGTTGACGATTTTTGGAAACAAAGAAAACCTACAATCTAATGCACCTTTGCCCTTCCCCTGCTCCAACTGTTCCCCATTCCCAATAACTTCAATGAAGGTAGCAGTGCAAGTTTTAATGACTACAGGACACCTTTATAAGAAAGAAGATTATAAAGTTTCAAGTTTCAAGTTTATTAGTGCATTTGATTAATCACCTATTAAAATTACTAGGCGATGTACATAATCCAATAAAATTAATAAAAAGAGGTTGACATTTAACAAAGATAAGAAGCTAATCTTTCCTTCTTGATCAATACCACTGAACAAATGAGATATAACAGAACAGCCCCTCAAATTCAGGATGGGACTGATGAGCCTGCTGCCAGAACCAAAGATCCAAATGCAGAATCCCCCTTGGCCACCACATCTAACCTGTAAAATTTATTTATTTAATTTGTTTGCTATCCTGTTCCCCCCAAAGAGCTCAGAACGGGTTCCAGGTTAATATACATAATATACAGTTAACAAGTTACAATTTGCTATAGTTACATTTCAAGGTTTTTTTTTAATACAAATGTTTATTCTAACTTGACACATATTGGGGATCTAATATCAATATACATAATTTACAGTTTACAGGTTAATTTGCCATAGTTACAGTGCAAGGTTTTTCAATACAAGTTTTTATCCTAACTGGACACATACTAGAGAGCAAACTTTGTAAAAGTATGCAAAGACCAAGTGGCAGCTCTACAAATCTCTTCTAGGGAAACCACAGAAGATTCTGTCCACGACAAAGCAGCACCTCATGTGTAGTGTGCCTTTACCGAAATGGGAGACCGTTTTCCAGCTCTAATATAGGCAGGGCAGGATTAACCAATAGGCCAAGTAGGCACGTGCCTAGGGCCCGAAATGGTCAGAGGGGCCCAATGAAGGAGGGCATCAACATTGTTTTTTCCAAACGGCGATGGGCCCCTCCAGCATCGATCGGCAACATGGGCTCCATCCCGATCAGCAACGCGGCCCCCCCCATCGACGGAAAGTAAGACAAGAAAACAACGTGGGTAAGAAAGACAACGGGAACTGTAATTGTACAAGCGGTGCTGCTTGCCCAAAGCTTCCCTCTGATGCAGCTTCCTGTTTCCGCCTGGGCGCATGGTGGGGTGGGGTGGGGCGGAGCAGGAGGGCACAGTGTACTTGTGTGCCTAGGGGCCCTTGACGAATTAATCCTGCCCTGAATATAGGTGGATGAAATTGTCAACCGAATCCATCTTGAAATGATAGCCTTTGAAGCTGGTCTGCATACAATTCTTAATATTAGAGCCTCTATTTCCTTCTTTGGTTAAGACTCAGATCAGGCTTTCTTCACCAAATGCTTTTCTCAAAGCCCGTCCAATTGTCTCCTCTCCAATATTTTTTTACCACCTCTTGTTCCTTCCTTTTTTGTCATGTTAGTCCCTCGTGGTCTCGTATCCCCTCCTTTTTATAAATTTTAATTGCTTGTACTGTGTTTTTGTTTAAATGCTTTTTAATGATTGTAAATTATCTAGATACTTTTTTGATAGCTGGTATATCAAAGAAATAATAAGAACATAAGAATTACCACTGCTGGGTCAGAACAGTGGTCCTTCGTTCCCAGCAGTTTGCTCACGCTGCTGCCCTTAGGTCAAAAACCAGTGCCCTTGTCCAGTAGGAACTTATCTAACTTTTTCTTAAAACCCTGAAGGGTGCTTTCCCCTATAACAGCCTCTGGAAGAGTGTTCCAGATTTCTACCACTCTCTGGGTGAAGAAGAACTTCCTTACATCTGTAAGGAATTTATCCTCTTTTAACTTTAGCGAGTGCCCTCTCATTCTCTTCACCGTGAAGAGGGTGAACAATCTCTCTTTCTCTACTAAGTCAATTCCCTTCAGCATCTTGAATGTTTTGATCATGTCCCCTCTCAGTCTCTTCTTTTCAAGGGAGAAGAGGCCCAGTTTCTCTAGCCTCTTATTGTACGGCAACTCATCCAGTCCCTTAACCAATTTTGTCGCTCTTCTCTGTAGTACTATATCCTTTTTCATGTACGGCGACCAGTGTTGGACGAAGTTTTCCAGGTGGGGGCGTACCATGGCTCGGTACAGTGGCATGATCTCTGATCTGTTTGTGATCCCCTTCTTAATCATTCCTAGCATTCTGTTGGCCTTTATCGCCGCTGCCGGTTTCATTGACTTGTCTACAAGTACTCCCAAGTCTCTTTCCTGGGGGCACTCTCCTAGTATAGCACCAGACATCCTGCATTCGTGCATATGATTTCTGTTACCGACATGCATCACCTTGCACTTGTCCATGTTGAACCTCATTTCCCATTTCACGGCCCATTCCTCGAGTGTGTGTATGTCTTGTTGTAGGTCTTGGCAATCCTTCTGTGTCCTCACTACTCTGAACAACTTTTATCCGCAAATTTAATCACCTCACTCGTGTCAATTTCTAGGTAGTTTATAAATATGTTGAATAGCCTGAGCACCAAACCTTGCGGCACTCCACTCGTGACGCTTTTCCAGTCCGAGTATTGTCCATTTACCCCCACTCTCTGTTTCCTATCCGCCAACCAGTTTTTAATCCACATGAGTATATCGCCCTCAATCCCATGGCTCACAATTTTTTGAAGTAGACCTTGTTGAATGCCTTCTGAAAATCTAGATATACGATGTCGACTGGGTCTCCCTTGTCTATCCGCCTATTTACTCCTCGAAGAAGTGCAGTAAGTTTGTCAAGCAAGATCTTCCTTTGCTGAAGCCGTGCTGGCTGGTCCTCAACAGTTTGTGTCCATCAAGATGATCGATGATGCGGTCCTTTAGCAGCGCCTCTACCATATTCCCTGGTACCGAAGTCAGACTCACTGGTCTGTAGTTTCCCGAATCCCCCCTCAAACCTTTCTTGAAGATCGGCGTAACATTCGCCACTTTCCAGTCTTCTGGAATCTTTCCTGATTGGATCAACAGATTGGCTATTAATTGAAGCAGTTCAGCTTTAACCCCTTTCAGTTCCTTGAAAACCCTCTGGTGGATGCCATCCTTCCTGGAGATTTATTGTTTTTAAGCCTATCAATCTGTCTGCATATCTCTTCTAGACTGACTGTCGACCCTGTCAGTTTCCCATCTTCATTTCCTGTGTATAGCCTATTAGCTTCTGGTATATTGGATATATCCTCGTCGGTAAATACAGATGCAAAAAATGTGTTCAGTTTGTCGGCGATAGCTTTGTCTTCCTTTAGTACTCCCTTCATTCCATGGTCATCCAGTGGCTCCACTGCTTCCTTCGTGGGTTGTTTCTCCTTAATATATCAAAAGAGCGGCTTAAAAATTTTTGCCTCCTTGGCTATTTTTTCCTCGTAGTCTCTTTTGGCCTCTCTTACCGCCTTAAGGCACTTAGAAACTTTACAGGCTGTCCCAACCAGCACAGATGATCCAACAAAGGAAAGTCATTCATGACTTTCAAGTACTGCAGCAAAAACTTGCGCACATCTAACGATTTCAACACTCTGTCTTGTTTGCTTGAACCTGAAAGTGAAAACGCCAGCAACCGCACTTCTAAGTTGATGTGGAAACTAGAAATACTTTTGGAAGAAAAGAGGGAATGGTGTGCAGAATCATGCTTTTTCCATAATCTGAAGAAAAGAAACTTTGCAGGTCAAAGCCTGAAGTTTGGACACTGTGCGAGCCAAGGCAATGGCCATTAGTAATACAGTTTTCATGGTAAAATCCATCAAAAAAGCACGGTCCAATGGTTCATAGGACGGACTTGCAAGTGACCTGTGTACTAGATTAAGATTCCAGGTTGGAAATGGCTGATGCAACGGAGGGCAGAGATGCAACACGCCCTCCAGGAATCTGACCTGTTCTGCCACGTATTTATCTAACAAGGGTATGTAGAAGTCACTTCCAACAAAGCTTCAGAGTAATATGGTTTTTATTGCCTAAACATCAAATAATACCAAATAATTCAGATAAACATCAGAGCATATACAAGATAGAAGCAGAAAATATCTATATACACCAAATAGAATACTACACCATGCCTGCCAGGTTCCTCTCCAATACTAATCGGGGAATCTAGGCGATCAAGGGAAAGGTACAGACACAGCTCCCAAGGCTGCAGCAAGATCCATTTTGGAACTGTCCCAGTGTTTCTTATATACCTTTTTCACACACTACCTTTGCCCTGTCTCACTGGAGGAAACAACACGTGTCCCTCTTATCTTTCAGCTGGGAGGTTAACTGCTGTTTGAACTTTATTCCTTATCCCAGTACACCAAGATGCTTAAGTGTTTACTAACAGATGGGCTCTTATCACAGTACACATGCCAAGATGCTGAAGTAAGTTGTCTCAGGGTAAACAAGGTTGAGGACAGCAGTCCAGCAGATGGGTGTGCCCAGTTTATGGGTTTAGCCAGGTCGAGGACAGACAGGAAACAGCACCCGCAGTATGCTCTTGGTAACAAAGTTCACATTGGTCAGGATGATAGCAAATAAGCAGACTTGAGGAGACATATCACATAGTCTGCTGAGTTCCAGTTACCCCCTGGTCATAGGCATAACATGACCACATCCAGATGAGCCACAAGAGAGACTTCCTGGGGCTTAGGACCAAAGCAGGATATCCTGGCTATCCAAACTCTAAGAGATCCCGTCTGCAAAACCCTTTTCCAGGCCTTCTTGAAGGAAAACAAGTATCACTGGAATTGACGTCAAGCTTGGGTTTTTGATCTTCTTAGTGCATCAGGTCTATAAACACCATCAAGCCTTAGCATGCGCTGCAACGGTCGACTTCTTCTTGCTTTGCAAGATGGTAGCACCCACTTCAGCTGAGTAGCCTTTGCACACTAAAGTCAAGAGTCAAGCTATAAGACCAAAGTGATCTGGATCCTGCAGGGTTATTGGTCCTTGCATGAGGAGGCATTAGTGGTAGGGAAGTCTGAGACCCCAATCGAGCCACAGACGAACCAGGTCCGATGCCATCATAGATAGGAATACCTAAGAGATATATAAAAAAGAAAAAGCCTTGCACATGGGATTACCAGATTTTCCAAATGGAAATGGAAAATCTGGACCCATGGCCCCGCCCCAGTCCCACCCCATTCTGTCCAGCCATGCCCCACCCCCCTTGGCCTGCACGAGCAACGAGCGACATCGAATGGCATTCATGCATGTGCTGGTGAGACACGATGATGGCATGCGCGAATGCCATCCCGACATTGCTCGTTGCCAGAAGCTTTTCAAACCTCGTACAAAGTGCCAGGTTTTGAAAAGCCATCCAGGGAAATCTGGACATCTGCTAATCCTACTTGCGCAGAAATGGGACTTCTCTACACATCTGAAATCACACTGCCACATTGATTCAAATAGTGTAATGTCAAACAACATCTCTCTGAAAATGAATAGCGATCCCACTGACAATTATCCTGCCCCAGTGCTTCAAGGGACATTTGGGAAAGTGGGGATGGGGGAAAACTATTGATCTCTCAAAGGTCTGTTGTTGTTCAAGCGCACTAGGTTTACCAGACTCTTCCTCTGACACCTCTTTCTGGACCCGTGCCTAGGAAGTGACGTCAGAGGAAGAGCCAATGCTGGTGCGAGTAGCAGGTTGGGGTTGCTGCTCATGCCCAGAACGTTAAAGATGCACTTGCAGCAGGAGGGGGGTGGGGGGCAGAGAAGAGGGTGGGGAAGGGGTGCCACTGCCCCAGGCGCCTCTCACTCTCACTAGGCCACTGCCTACATTTACAAGAAGACCATACACAGAAGTGCAAAAATCTTTTCAGACGCGAAGCTTTAGCACCAGGATACAGACTTCTGTAGTGCATGCATGATAGCTATCATAAGAAATAGACTTACTGTTATAATGAATGGGACAGTATTGATCATTTCCAAAATGAAGGGTATTCTTAAAATTTGTTCCCAGATATTTCCCTTTATAAAAAGAAAAGATAGTCAATCATATTTTATGAATGCAAAACGGTTTTTAAGCCTTTCTGAGGTGTTTATATACAACAAAATATCTGTACAAATTATTCAGATCAATATTCAAAAGCACTTATGTGGTCACCAGCATTGCCAACTACAGAAGTATTTTTGTTTTAAAAATTCATGGCAAAAATACCCTCAGCTACCAACAGTAAACACTTTCCATATAGATTTAGTGTTATTACTCATCTGGATAGTAATGAGCAGTGCTGGATATACATATTTTTAAAAAACTATGACCAGCATTTTTAAAACTAAAAAAATACTGATCACCAGAGCTGAATATCCACCCCTGTGCTTTCTGCAAGAACTCTCGGCAGCCAATTAGCTAGCGGCTCTGCATGTGCAGGAGCGAAGGAAGGTTGCTCCTGCCTTGGTTCATCACTGGACCACTAGGGATTCTAAAGGTATGCAGGGGAGGCGGGAGGGAGCTAAAAAAATTTTTTGAATCAGCTGGGATAGGAGGCAGGAGGCAGTTTCAAAATGGCGCTGAAGAGAGGAAACGCCTCCATGACGACATCACTTGAAAGGGAAATATTCATTCAGATAATGTTGTTCCACTCGATATAGTCATTTAAACCTCGAGGTTGAGCAGTCTAGAACTCAAAAATCCAGTACAGCTCTTGTGTAATGACGTTCAATAGTTAAAACCACGGAGGCATTTCCTCTCTTCAGCGCCATTTTGAAACTGCCTATGTACACAGTTTGCTGGGTGGCTTGCCAAAGCATAGCAAGCGATGCAAAGTGCTCTCAGTACATTTGCGGACGATACTAAGCTATTCAGAGTAGTGAAGACGCAGGAGGATTGCGATGATCTGCAAGGTGACATAAACATGCTTGAGAAATGGGCTGCAACATGGCAAATGAGGTTCAACATGGATAAGTGTAAGGTGATGCATGTCGGTAACAAAAATCTCATGCACGGATGTCTGGGGCTGTACTTAGAGAGACCTCCCAGGAAAGAAACTTGGGAGTTCTGATCGACATGTCAATGAAGCCGTCTATGCAATGTGCGGCGGCGGCGAAAAGGGTGAACAGAATGCTAGTAATGATTAAAAAGGGGATCACGAACAGATCGGAGAGGGTTATCATGCCGCTGTACCGGGCCATGGTGCGCCCTCACCTGGAATACTGCGTCCAGCACTGGTCGCCGTACATGAAGAAGGACACGGTACTACTCGAAAGGGTCCAGAGAAGAGCGACTAAAATAGTTAAGGGGCTGGAGGAGTTGCCATACAGTGAGAGATTGAAGAAACTGGGCCTCTTCTCCCTTGAAAAGAGGAGACTGAGAGGGGACTTGATCGAAACGTTCAAAATACTGAAGAGAATAGACTTAGTAGATAAAGACAGACTGTTCACCCTTTCCAAGGTAGGGAGAACGAGAGGGCACTCTCTAAAGTTGAAAGGGGATAGATTCCGTGCAAACATAAGGAAATTTTTCTTCACACAGAGAGTGATGGAAAACTGGAACGCTCTTCCGGAATCTGTTATAAGGGAAAACAAACTTCAGGGTTTCAAAACAAAGTTGGACAAGTTCTTGCAAAACTGGAATATACGCAGGTGAGGCTGGACTCATTTAGAGCACTGGTCTTTAACCTGAGGGCCACCGCGTGAGCGTACTACTGGGCAGGATGGACCACTGGTCTGACCCAGCAGCGGTAATTTTCATGTTCTTATGTTCTTACATGATGAAATGGAGCCCTGTCGGACTTATACAGCACCTGGATCATTTGGATTCTACAGCACGCAAATTCACTGTTGGCTTTATTGTATATTTCATCTCAGCAGATAAGTATTGTGTTTGGTTTCATCCTGTGATCCAGCATATTTGTGACTTTTCGAAACTTTGCCAATTGTGGCATAGGTAAAACTTTGGTCGCTGTACCACCCTTTCAATATGGAAACAGCGGATTTAATAAATTTATTATTTTTGCACTTTAATTGTATGTGCTCTCTTTAAATTCACATGACATTCACTAGGAATAGGGTCCTAGGATGTTTCACAGGTGATACCCTTTTGGGTATACCATTGTGGCAGCAGTGCCTTAGGGAGGTTTTCCAAGCAAGCTGTGAAAACTGAGGACCTTCCCTTACACATAATAATTATTCAGTTGTTTAGGGTTGATTGATTAATTGGATTGGTTATATCTGCTGCTCTCCATTTTTAATGGGATTTGGGAGATTTTTCAAACAGTAGGCATGGTTATGGACAGAGAATAGGCATGGGTGGGTTAGGCATCGTTAGATGTCTGACATAGGCACCACCAAATTAGGTGAGTGAAAAGCTGGCCTAATGGAGTGGTGCCTATGTCTAGGTTGCCTAGTGATGCCTAACCCCGCCTTTTATAAAACCATAGTGCGGTTTTTAGCACCAGCTGGAGCAGTAAGAGCTCCAATGCTCATAGAATTCCTATGAGCATTGGAACTCTTACCGCCATGGCTGGTGCTAAAAACTGTACCACGGTTTTGTAAAGGGGGGGGGGGGAGTTAAGTTTGCTTAGGCACCGCTAGGTCCGATTCTATAAATAGCGTCTAGTGGTGGACTGACAACAGTGCCGAACATTGCCTACAGTGTAGGTGTTGATGATTATCATTCTTCACGTAGTGAACAATATGATATTGGACTAGGCATGGCAGCTAGGTCTGTCTGGGAGCCAAGTGTTCATTTTCTGATTATTATGTGAACCACTGTGAACTTCTGAGAGATATTGGCAGTACACAACTATAACATAACATAACAATGTACTTATTAATCGCGTAACCAGGAGTTCAACGCGGTGTACAAAAGATTATTAACAATAAACATAATCTAGGAAATAGAATGAATCAGTTAACCCCGGTATTTAGCAAAAAGCTGTGTTCTAAAATGTGGATAAGAATGAGCTGTAAGCTGTAATGATCGAAATTCTTTGTCGTGGGAAGCTGCCTGAAAGCTAAAGTATGATTGAGAAGTTTCTTACTTTTGCAGCCTAGTACAGGGAGAAAACTAAACAAGGCATGGGTTTTCCTACTATGTTTATGTGAAGCTATAGAAAATCTATCAACCAAGTAGAGAGGGGCTGTACCATGTAAAGTCTTATAGCAAAAACAGCCCAACTTGAACAGTATCCGAGCTTCCACTGGCAGCCAGTGCTATTCACAATAGAATGCCGTGACATGGTCATACTTCTTCAGACCATAGATCAATTTGACTATAGATTGCATTGTATTGTATAGCACTTGAATATATTTCCAGAATATCATGCCGATTCTAGAATGTTGTTTGATTAAGACCTGGGCTTCAGTGTCTCCCTCTTTTGTTTTTTTAATTTTTAGTTTAATTTTGCTGGTTTTAACTTTATTTTGTTTCTTTCACCTACTTTATTTATAGTTTTATGTTGTTCTGTTCATTTTACTTTTAATTTTACCCTGGGCGAGTCAGAAAATCACTAACATTTTTGAATGTAGGAGTTTGACAGTTATAGAACCTAAAGACCTTGAACTATTAATCTTTAGCCGAGGCCTTATCTACCTGCGTTTGGTGATGGAAGGCTCACAGCTCTCCTTTTCTCTCTTTTGGATGCCAAGGTTGTGACTGTGAGTGGAGCGGCTACTGTGTTTGGGTCTAGTTCTGCCCTGCGCTCTCACTTCTTGTCTTCTGCTTGTTGGCTGCACTGTAGATGCCACTGCTTGCATTGGGCACTGAGTTGAAGTGGTTCTTGGGGACCGCAGCTTCCCTTTCATGCTGGCGGGACTGCGTTGTACCTGATGGCTGCAATGTTGGCACTTTCTTTCTGGCGCCGGAGATTGTTGTGCACCACTTTTCTGGCGGGCTGGGATCAAGGACAGTTGATGGAGGCTGTGTTGTTGGCTTGCATCGGTGGGGCCTGCCTGGATGGTGTGCAGTGGGTTGGTGACAGGATTGGATGGCCTTTCATGGCCTGCTTCTTCTTCCTGATTTCTTTATCTTCTGCTGTTGGGCCCAGTTTGCAACCGTTGATTCCTTCACCTCTGGCAGGGATGGCCCCACAGCCCACCATCACTTCTCTGTGTCGATCCTTCCTTGCAGATGTGGAGCTCTATGGACCGCACTGATGATTGGACTTAGCACCAAATTGGAATTTATTTTGCTCAATCTCCAATCTCTTAAACTTATTTGAATATTTTAATTTTATTCTTTTTATTTCTTTAATTTTTTTTAAATATTATTTGAATTGTACCTTTCCCTCACAATTCTTGGAATTTTGTTATATCTTTTCTATTTTAATAATTGTTTATTCAGGTATTTTAGCTACATTGTGAGCCTTCGGGACAGATATGGGAGTTCTAAGTACTTGTATTTTATTGTAAACCGCTTAGATCTGTAATATGCTTAAGCGGGATATCAAATGTTATTAAATCATAAAACATAAAATATAATCTAAGAGATTACAAAGAAATATATATTGGTACTAGATCCTCGGTATGTGTCATGTTAGGATAAAACTTGTATTGAAAAATCTTGAACTGTAACTATGACAAATTGTAAACTGTTAACTGTATATTATGCATGTTAAACATGTAACCCATTCTGAGCTCTTTGGGGAAAACAGTATAGAAAACAATAAGGATAATGTAATTTTTGGGTTTTTTTCCTCAGGTTTCCTTACACATCCAGGGTGGGGAGGGAGGGAGGGGGAGAGAGGAATATTTTGAGGGGTTAAAATATATGAGTATATTATTGTATTAAAAATGATTTAATGTATTAATAATGGATGATGGGGGGGTGGGAAATGGTTGTTTCATTTATATTTTGTGTATTAAGGTACATTTTATGCAAGCTTTTAATGTTATATTAGCTGTAATGCACTGCCAATGAATGAAAATTCAATAAAGTTTGGAAAAAAAGAAAATGAATAAATATGGGTCTATTTAATATGCTTTATTAATTTGGTGCATTGTTTTGATTATTTTGGCATATCATTTCCAGAGTATTATTCAGTGTGCAAATTACCATCAGTAGCAAAGATATTGGGGAGAGATAGCTGATACTCGTTCTTTGCTGTGTTCAAAAGTAACCCATAAGAACCTAAGAGCTGCCATATTAGGACAGACCAATGGTCCAGCAAGCCCAGGATCCTGTTTCAAACAGTAGCCAACCCAGATCACAAGTACTTGGCAAGATCTCAAAAGAGTAAAACAGAGTTTATGCTGTTTATCCTAAGATAAACAATGGATTTCCGCAAGCTCATCTTAATCATGGCTTATGGACTCTTCTTTTAGGAAATTATCCAAACCTTTTTTTAAATCCTGCTAACCGCTTTTGCCACATCCTTTGGTAATCAGTTCTAGAGTTTAATTACATACTGAGTAAACCAGTGAAGAAATATTTTCTAGGGGTCAGTCTGACATATAAGGCAATGTATCCCTTATTGGGAAGCACTGCCTTTTTTGGTAGATTGACCTCTAGTGTATGTCCCAAGAAACTGCTAAGGTCAAACACATTCAATTTCTCAAGATACGGTATGTGGTGGAAGTGGGGATGGATACCAGTGAATGCCTCCCTGGACCAGGTAAGGATATTTAATCCAGGAATTTGGGGGTGAGGGGTGGAGGGAGTTCTAGCAACACTGGAGACTTTCTTATCCAGGGCCAGATGCTAGATAGCCTCGAGTGGCAGGAGATAGGGTTGCCAGCATTTTCTTTTTTTAATGTTGCCCTTCTTGTAAGTAGAATTTGACAATTTCCCTGAAGTTTAATGCAAGAACATCAAAACTGTCATACTAAGTTTGATGGTCTATCTAAGCCAGCATTCTGTTTCTAATACCGCGTTTCCCCCAAAATAAGACAGTGTCTTATATTAATTTTGGGTCCAAAAAATGCATTAGGGCTTATTTTTTGGAGATGTCATTATTTTTTTTTTCATGTACGACAATCATCTCTCCCTTCCTTTCCTCCACCCCAATTCTTCTTCTTTCCTTTCTCTCCCCTCCCCAAGTCAAGCATCTTTCCTCCCGTCTCATCCATCCCGTTATGCAGCATCTTTCTATTCCTCCCTGCAGCAGAACCCCACCGACCTTCCCACCATGAGACTGACATACCTCTGCTCCAAGGCCTCCAAAAACAGCAGCAGTGACAGTGCTCTGAAAGGGCTGCTTCGTGGTCTTCACTGACAGGGCCAGGCCTTCCCTTTGCAGCATCTTTCTATCCCTTTCTCCCATCCCTCTGTGCAGCAGAACCCCACTGACCCCCCACTGTGATTGCGGCAGAGGAAAGCCCCAGCGGGGAAGACCACGAAGCAGCCCGTTCAGAGTGTTGCTGCCGATGCTGCTTTGGGAGGCCTCGGAGTGGAGGTATGTCAGGTCTCACTGAGATGGGGGGGGTCACTGAATTGACGAGCCTGATTTTTTTTGGGTGAATCGGGCAACACTAGTGTCAGGGATGGAGTCAGGGAGTGTCAGGGACATTCAGGTGTCAATCTTAACCAGGACTTATTTTTGGCATAGGTCTTATTTTCGGGGAAACAGGGCAGTTAGTATCTGGCAGAACAGCATTGAGATCATTAAAATGTGTTTTAATGCATTAGCCTAAATTGCCAGTTGTAGTCCCTGAACAAATCACTTGAAGTATGTTATGGATATACTATAGCTATGGTTTATGAATATGGAGAGACAATTAATTATGTATTTGGGTTACCACTATATAAGATTATACCCAGAAAAGTTAAATGTCAACCCATTAGTCTGCTTTTCTAGCAGGCCAACTCTGTGCTCTTTCAACCAGGTCATTAATCTTTTCTGCCATCATGTCCTTCTGCCACCTCAGAACCACTATTATTTTCTTGAAGCTTCACTTCTTTGGAATACTCTGTCTTTCTTTCCATTAATATGGTTGCATCAGTGCTAAATTTTAAAACTGAAATCAAGACAACTTTAGAACTATGCAGCTTTATGCATTTACATATGACTCATTTGTTTTTTGTTCTTTTCTGCCCATAGTAGAAACCACTTTTTAAAATTGTTCCCCAGAAGTAACATAAATAAATAAATAAGCATTTATAAACCTTTTAACTACTACATTCACATTCTAAAAGTAAAACCAAAAGCAGCCTACCTTATAACTTAGATAACTCAGCAACATTGTTTCCAATAGACTTATCACTGCCACTGTAACCTGAGGAGAAAACATTGGATGAATCTATGGATTCCATCATAATGCCATCTCAAATATATGTTTAAAATGAATTAAAAGCAGGGTTTTTGGTTTCTTATAGTTAGTAGAAAAAACTAAAATAGTCCTAATTTTCATCTTATGTATCTGTGTGCATAATCTGTAAATAAGCCATTTGGTTAAACCAAGAGAGAGTAAAAAGAACTGAGGGCAGGATTTAAAAAAAACCCACGTTAAAAAAGTGATGGTCTGCTACCACAGCCATTTTGATACCGAATCTTAAAACCCGAGACATTCTTTAAAAATCACGCATGCAAATAAGATTGGTGAACAGCAGCGAAGATTTCCTACATTTACATGTGCCCATCTCTGATGGGCACATGCACAGAAAAACGCCATAAAAAACAAATACTTTTTAAATTTATTATAATACCCTTTTTGAGTAGCAATTATGCTTTCCATTTTATAAATGTGACACAACAAATTCCACCAAAAGGTATAATTTAATCTACTGCAGTTTTTCCAATTACTTATGATATTTTGAATGGCGACCCCTGTCATAATCAATAAAAGTTTATTGTTGTTTGATGAAATCTGACTCCTTGTTCTCATTGTTGTACCAAATATCTCTTCCCCCCCCCTTATACACACAAAAATTACAGTCAGCAATAAAGGTGAAGGAAGCCATAAAAGAAAAGAAGGACTCTTTCAAAATATGGAAATGCACGAAGACAACCGAAGCCTGGAACAAACATAAAGATGAGCAGAAGAAATGTCACAAAGCGGTGAGGGATGCAAAACAGGACTATGAGGAAAAAATAGCCCGGGAGGCCAAAAACTTCAAGCCCTTTTTTAGATACGTGAAGGGGAAAAAACCTGCAAAAGAGGCAGTGGGACCCCTGGACGACAAGGGAATAAAAGGGTACATCAAGGAAGATAAACAAATCGCAGACAAACTAAATTCCTTCTTTGCCTCCGTCTTTACGAAGGAGGACACCTCAACAATACCTGAAGCGGAGAAACTGTTTACAGGAGAAATAGAGGACAGCCTCACCACAGTTGAAGTGAACTTGGATCAGATATACTACCAGATCGACAAACTTAAAAGTGACAAATCCCCTGGACCGGATGAAATTCACCCGAGAGTCTTGAAGGAATTGAAGGTTGAAATCGGAGAGTTATTGCAAAAACTTGCAAACCTGTCAATCAGAACTGGACAGATACCAGACGACTGGAAGAAAGCAAACGTCACACCAATTTTCAAAAAAGGATCGAGAGGAGAACCGGGCAACTATAGACCTGTGAGTCTTACGTCTGTCCCCGGCAAGATGATTGAATCACTGATCAAGGATAGCATAGTTCAGCACTTGGACACACACGACTTGATGAAACCCAGTCAACATGGATTCAGGAAAGGGAAATCGTGTTTGACGAATTTACTCCAATTCTTTGAGACCGTGAACGAGCAAATTGATAGTGGAAAGCCGGTGGACATAATATACTTGGATTTCCAGAAAGCGTTCGACAAAGTTCCACACGAAAGACTTCTCAGGAAACTACAAAGCCATGGCATAGAGGGAGATATACAAAGATGGATAGGCAAATGGCTGGAAAACCGAAAGCAGAGAGTGGGCATAAATGGGAAGTTCTCTGACTGGGAGAAAGTGACTAGTGGTGTACCCCAGGGCTCGGTACTTGGGCCGATCCTTTTTAATATTTATATCAATGACTTGGAAAACGGAACATCCAGTGAGATCATCAAGTTTGCAGACGACACAAAACTCTGCCGGGCAATCAGATCGCAGGAGGATAGTGAGGAACTCCAGAGCGATTTGTGTCGGTTAGAAAAATGGGCGGAGAAATGGCAAATGAGGTTCAACGTGGAGAAATGCAAGGTAATGCATTTAGGCAGTAAGAATAAGGAATACGAGTACAAAATGACAGGTGCAACTCTGGGAAAAAGTGAACAAGAAAGAGACCTGGGTGTACTGATAGATAGGACCCTGAAGCCGTCGGCACAATGCGCGGCAGCGGCAAAGAAGGCAAATAGAATGTTGGGCATGATAAAGAAAGGAATCTCGAGTAGATCGGAGAAAGTAATAATGCCGCTTTATAGGGCAATGGTCAGACCTCACTTGGAATACTGCGTCCAACATTGGTCTCCCTACCTAAAGAAGGATATAAAACTGCTGGAGAGGGTGCAGAGACGAGCAACTAAACTAGTGAAGGGTATGGAGAAACTGGAATATGAGGATCGACTTAAAACACTGGGATTGTTCTCCCTTGAGAAAAGGAGACTGCGGGGGGATATGATCGAGACCTTCAAAATACTGAAAGGAATCGACAAAATAGAGCAGAGAAGATTATTTACATTGTCCAATTTGACACGGACAAGAGGACATGAAATGAAGCTAAGGGGGGACAAGTTCAGGACTAATGTCAGGAAGTTCTGCTTCACACAGAGTGGTGGACATCTGGAATACTCTCCCAGGGGAGATTATTGCGGAATCGACAGTCCCAGGCTTCAAAAGCAAACTAGATGCATATCTCCTTGAGAAAGGCATATAAAGATATGGTGGCTATAAATAAACCAGGTGTATACCTGGCGGGGCCTCCGCGTGTGCGGATCGCCGGACTTGATGGACCGAAGGTCTGATCCGGAGATGGCGCTTCTTATGTTCTTATGTTCTTATGTACCCTGGATGTATATAATCAAAGGGCTAAATCAATAATCACTCCTCACAGAATTTTGTCAATGGTTCCCAAACATCCTTAAATTTTCTATAATGTCCCAGTTGTATGGCCATCATACATTCCAGTTTAAAAGTGTGGCTTAAAGATTCCCACCAGAAATTATAATTTAATCGGTCCCAGTTTTTCCAGTTCTTCAAAATAAGTTGTATGGCAACTCCTGTCATAATAAAGAGAAGTTTGTTGTTATGGGAAGTTATTGGGCTTTTAGCCCTCATTAACGTGCCAAATAGCACTGTATCATATGTCAATCCCACTGGAGCTTCCAGTATTCTATTGATTTGACTTCAAATGGATCGCCAAAAGCTAAGAATCAAGGGACAAAAGAAGAGCAGATGATCCATTGTCTCTATATCGAGATGACAGTGCCAGCATCTATTCGACCTAGAACTATCTACTTTTTGCAATCTAACAGGGGTCCAAAAACTTCTATGTAACAAAAAAAAAAAAAACAAGTTTGTCTCATAGATGCTGACCCTGTACATCTCATCCTCCAAGTCCAAATTCATGACCATTGAGACACAAAAATCTGCTATTTTATCTCCATGCTCCAAATGTCTCTAAGACTAGTTTTTGGTTTCTTATTCATATAACCAGATATTAATTTATACCACTGAGCGGCCTGATGTCCTAGGAAATCTGTCTGGAAGCATAGGACCAGCAAGCTATACAGATTTTTTAGATTTCGCCAATCAGGGAACCCCTTCTGAATGGCTTGCTTCAACTGCAATCATTTATAAACTTGAGACTTTGCTATGCCAAATGATTGTTGAAGTCATGAAAAATCTAGCATTTTCCCATCTGATAAACATCATCTAATGTACATATACCTGCCTGCATCCAATGCTTCCAGAAGATCTTAGACTCACCAATTTGAATCTTGGAGTTTAGCCATAAGGAATGATACTTAGACTTCTCTACTGGAACATCTGTAAAGTTGTTAATAAATTTCAAAGTTTTCCAGGTGTCAAATAAAATACTATTGTCCTTAACATATCTAGATAAATTGATACTTAAAAGATGACACAATCGCATTGGAGACATGAGTTGCCATTCTAAGTAAAGTCAATCAGGGAGATGTTCCATGAGCTCAGGAAGGATCCAGTACATACCCTGACACAGTATATAGGCCTGATGGTACCTATAAAAATTGGGTAAATTTACCCCACATGCTGCAATTGGTTTTTGTAAAGATACTAAAGCAATTTTCGCAGTTTTACCCAGTCAAAAGAATACTATTTAATTTCTTGTAAAAGGACCCCTGGAAAAACACTGGTAACATGTCCATTTGGTAGCATACCACAGGCAAAATCATCATCTTAACCGTTTGAACTCTCCCCCACCAAGACAGATGCAATGGGTTCCATTGCTCACACATTTCTGTGACCTTCAGTAATAAGGATTTTCTACATTTACTTTCATCGTCTCTTCCAGTGTTTTTTGAATCCAAATACCTAAATATTTTATACCCTCTTCCTTCCAAAGAAAAGGGAATGTATCAAATAATCCTTTTGGACAGTGTACATTTAGTGGAAGAACCTCCGATTTACTCCAATTTATTTTATATTCAGAAAATTTGCCAAATCGGTCAATCAAATCCAGTAAATGCGGGATGGAAGTTTCAGGATTCCTCAAATGAAGAAAAATATCATCTGCATACACAGAGACTTTATATTCCCGACCTGCATAAGGAATACTCTGCATCTCCTTTGCCTGTTGAATAGCCAATAGCAAGGGTTCTAGTACAATGTCAAAAAGCAAAGGAGATAATGGACACCCTTGTCCAACTCCCCTCTCCAGAAAAAAAACGTTCTGAAAAACTATTTTAATAAATAATCTGGCAGAAGGGGAATGTTACAAGGTTTGAATCATTTGTATAAATCCGGAACCAATACCAAACCAATCCAAGAGTGTTCCAGATTTCTACCACTTTCTGGGTGAAGAAGAACTTCCTTACATTTGTACGGAATCTATCCCCTTTTAACTTTAGCGAGTGCCCTCTCGTTCTCTTCACCTTAAAGAGGGTGAACAATCTCTCTTTCTCTACTAAGTCAATACCCTTCAATATCTTGAATGTTTTGATCATGCCCCCTTTCAATCTCCTCTTTTCAAGGGAGAAGAGGCCCAGTTTCTCTAGTCTCTCACTGTATGGCAACTCCTCCAGTCCCTTAATCAATTTTGTTGCTCTTCTCTGGACCCTTTCAAGTAGTATTATGTCCTTCTTCATGTACGGTGACCAGTGCTGGATGCAGTATTCCAGGTGGGGGTGTACCATGGCTCGTACAGCGGCATGATAGCCGTCTCAGATCTGTTTGTGATCCCCTTCTTAATCATTCACAGCATTCTGTTGGCCTTTTCACCGCTGCCGCACATTGCACAGACGGCTACATTGACTTGTCGACCAGTACTCCCAAGTCTCTTTCCTGGGGGGTCTCTCCGATTACTGCACTGGTCATCCTGTATTCGTGTATAAGATTTTTGTTACCGACATGCATCACCATATACCTATCCACATTAAACCTCATTTGCCATGTCGCGGCCCATTTCTTGAGCGTGTTTATGTCACATTGCAGGTATTCACAATCCTTCTTTGTCTTCACTTCGTATCGTCTGCAAATTTTATCATCTCATTCGTCGTATCAATTTCCAGGTCATTTATAAATATGTTGAAGAGCACGGGTCCAAGCACCAAACCCCGCGGCACTCCATTCATGACTCTTCCAGTCCGAGTATTGTCCATTTACCCCCACTCTCTGTTTCCTATCCTCCAACCAGTTTTTAATCCACGTGTGTATATTACCCTCGATTCCATAGCTCGCAATTTTTCGAAGTAGTCATTCATGTGGGACCTTGTCAAATGCCTTCTGAAAATCCAGATATACAATGTCGACCAGGTCACCCTATCTGTTTACTCCCTTGAAGTAGTGTTGTAAACTATTTTAATAAATAATCCGGCAGAAGGGGAACTTTACAAGGTTTGAATCATTTGTATAAATCCGGAACCAATACTAAACCAATCCAAGGGTGTTCCAGATTTCTACCATTCTCTGGGTGAAGAAGAACTTCCTTACATTTGTACGGAATCTATCCCCTTTTAACTTTAGTGAGTGCCCTCTCGTTCTCTTCACCTTAAAGAGGGTGAACAATCTCTCTTTCTCTACTAAGTCAATACCCTTCAATATCTTGAATGTTTCGATAATGTCCCCTCTCAATCTCCTCTTTTCAAGGGAGAAGAGGCCCAGTTTCTCTAGCCTCTCACTGTATGGCAACTCCTCCAGTCCCTTAATCAATTTTGTTGCTCTTCTCTGGACCCTTTCGAGTAGTATTATGTCCTTCTTCATGTACGGTGACCAGTGCTGGATGCAGTATTCCAGGTGGGGGTGTACCATGGCTCATACAGCGGCATGATAGCCGTCTCAGGTCTGTTTGTGATCCCCTTCTTAATCATTCACAGCATTCTGTTGGCCTTTTCGCTGCTGCCGCACATTGCACAGACAGCTTCATTGACTTGTCGACCAGTACTCCCAAGTCTCTTTCCTGGGGGGTCTCTCCGAGTACTGCACTGGTCATCCTGTATTCGTGTATAAGATTTTTGTTACCGACATGCATCACCATATACCTATCCACATTAAACCTCATTTGCCATGTCGCAACCCATTTCTTGAGCATGTTTATGTCACATTGCAGGTCTTCACAATCCTTCTTTGTCTTCACTTCGTATTGTCTGAAAATTTAATCATCTCACTCGTCGTATCAATTTCCAGGTCCTTTATAAATATGTTGAAGAGCACGGGTCCAAGCACCAAACCCTGCGGTACTCCATTCGTGACTCTTCCAGTCCGAGTATTGTCCATTTACCCCCACTCTCTGTTTCCTATCCTCCAACCAGTTTTTAATCCACGTGTGTATATCACCCTCGATTCCATAGCTCGCAATTTTTCGAAGTAGTCATTCATGTGGGACCTTGTCAAATGCCTTCTGAAAATCCAGATATACAATGTCGACCAGGTCACCCTTGTCTATCTGTTTACTCCCTTGAAGAAGTGTAGTAAGTTTGTCAAGCAAGATCTTCCTTTGCTGAATCCGTGCTGGCTGGTCCTCATCAGATTGTGTCCATCAAGGTGATCAATGATGTGGTCCTTTATCAGCACCTCTACCATCTTTCCCGGTACCGAGGTCAGACTCACCGGTCTGTAGTTTCCTGGAACCTTTCTTGATGATTGGTGTTACATTCGCTACTTTCCAGTCTTCTGGAATTCTTCCTAATTTGATCGACAGATTGGTTATTAGTTGAAGCAGTTCTGCTATAACCCCTTTTAGTTCCTTGATTACCCTAGGATGGATGCCTTCTGGTCCCAGGGATTTATCATTTTTAAGCCTATCAATCTGCCTGCATACCTCTTCTAGACTGACCGTCAATCCTGTCAGCTTCCCGTCTTCATTTCTTGTGTATAGCCTGTTGTATATATCCTCTTTGGCAAATACAGATGCAAAAAATGTGTTCAGTTTGTTGGTGATGGCTTTGTCCTCCTTTAGCACTCCCTTTATTCCATAGTCATCCAACGGTCCCACTGCTTCCTTTGTGGGTCGTTTCCCCTTAATATATCGAAAGAACGGTTTGAAGTTTTTTGCCTCATGTATATTTTTTCCTCCTAGTCTCTTTTGGCCCCTCTTACTGCCTTATGGTATCTGCTTTGATGTTGTTTGTGCTTTTTCCAGTTTTTGTCTGTTTTGGACCTTTTCCATTTCTTAAACAAAGTCTTCATGTCTCTGATCGCTTCTTTTGCCGCTACAGTGAGCCACGCCGGTTCCTTGTTCTTTTTCCTCTTAGATCCCCTGTTGATACATGGTATATATAGATTTTGCGCCTCGATGACTGTTCTTAAAGAGGGATCATGCTTGCTCTAGCGTTTTTACAGTGCTTATCCTCTGCTTAATCTTCTTTCCCACCATGAGTCTCATCACTTCATAATTCCCTTTTCAGAAGTTCAGTGCCATGGCCATTCTTCTGGATCGATGCTTTGCCCCTGTGTCCAGGTTGAAGCGGATCATATTGTGATCACTGCTTCCCAGTGTCCCTTCTACTTCTACACCTTGCACTGGTCCTCATAGTCCATTTAGAATTAAGTCCAGAATTGCATTTCCTCTCATATTTCCTTGATAAATTGTTCCAGGAAGCAATTGCCTACAGCATCCAGGAATTTGGTTTCCTTACTGCAATCAGAGGTACCTAGGTTCCAGTCTATCCCTGGATAATTGAAGTCACCCATGATAACTGCGCTGCCTCCCTTGCAGTTGCGTTTAATCTTGTCCATCATTTCTCCATCAGTTTCTTCGGACTGCCCTGGGGGGTCGGTAGTAGATGCCGATCTTCATTTCCGTTCCATTTGTTCCCGGAATTTTGGCACATAGAGACTCTAAATTATTTTTTGTTTTTGGTGTGTTATCTCCGGTAGACTCAATTCCCTCTTTGACGTATAGGGCAATACCCCCACGTTTTTGGCCCACTCTGTCTTTGCGGTATAGCTTGTATCCCGGTAGCACAGTGTCCCAGATGTTTTCCTCATTCCACTATGTTTCCGTCATGCCAATGCTGTCAAGGTTATCTTTTTGTGCCATAGCTTCCAATTCCCCCATCTTATTCTTTAGGCTCCTTGTGTTCGTGTACATACACTTGAATTTGCGGCCTATTACTTTCTTGCATTTCCTTCCCTCTTGTGCCCTTGCCTATGATCCGGTGAGCCTTCTCCACAATCTTCCTGCACGGTATCCTCTGGGTATACCGTATCCCAAACCATCGACTCTTGGTCAACTGTCGGCTTTCCCCTTCTTCATAGTTTAAAAACTTCTCAATTTCTCTCTTGATGTTGCTTGCAAATAGCCTTGTTCCGTCTCCGCTGAGGTGCAGTCCATTCTTCCTGTATAGCTTGCTCTTCCCACAGAACGTCGTCCAGTTGTGCACAAAGTGGAATCCTTCTTTTTCACACCAGCGCCTCATCCTCGCGTTGACTGCTTGTAGCTCCATCTGCCTCTTCTCATCAGCCCTGGGTACCGGCAGGATCTCTGAGAACGCTACCCTCAGAGTTCTGGTCTTCAGCTTCCTTCCTAGCATCCAGAACTGGTCCTTCAGTACTTCCCTGCTGTAGTTTTTGTTGCTCATGTTGTTTATCGCCCACATGGATCACCACTGACGTATCTTCCTCTTCCACATTGTTGATCCTGTCGATGTGGCTCACTATATCTTCCATCTTGACTCCCAGTAGGCAGGTTACCAGCCGATCCTGTCTTCCTCCCGCTATGTGGCTGTCGAATTGTCTGATGATGGAGTCCCCCATGACGATTGCTGTCCTCTCTATCTTGTCTTGTGTCTCTAGCCACAGATCTGTATCCCCGGTGTATGTCCTTCTCTCCAGCCATAGATCTGTGTCCTCTATGCACTTCCATCTTCCATCCTGGTGTTGGTTTGCACCGGACTTGTTTTCCTGTGGGTTCCCTCCACTGTTTTCAGGACTCGCTGCTGTGTCACCCATTTCTTCCTTGTGGTTTTCCTCCAGGTGGTCCTCACTCACTGTAGGTGCATCTTGGTAGTTCCACTGTTGCTGGTGATTTTCCATGGCCTCCCTGTATGCCTCCTTGATGAACTTCTCTAACTCCCATACTTCTTCCTCAATGGTTTCCTGTCTTGAAGTTTTCTGCCTCTCTGTCCTCCTCCTCCACTGCTCAAAGTGCTTCTAGTTCCAGTATTCTGCCTTCCAGGAGTCCTCACCATATCTGATTTGCCCCTCCCTCCCCTGCAATCCTGATCCCCCCTTCTTCCCACCCCTTTTGTTCCCCCTAAGTATTCTACAAAAAGCCACTTCCCTAAAGTCACGTTCCCCTACCTACTACTACTTATCATTTCTATAGCACTACCAGACATGCGCAGTGCAGTGACGTACCTAGGGTATGTAGAACAACACTTTCAATTGGAGACTAATGTGGTCACAGGACGTTATGATAATAAAGTTTTGCAGAGGCAATGTGGAGCAGGTGACAGCTCTAAATTCACTCAAAAAGAACGAAAAAGCCTCAGAAAAGGCCCTCCCACCGCCACAAAAGTGGATATAAAGGTGGTTAGACGGTAACCTCACAGGCAAAACCTTCGTTTAGAAATGAGCATTTGAGCAGAAAAACTATGCTTCACATATGCAAAAACAGATAGAGGAAAAACCACTTATCTTAAGCTGATCAGCTCAAATGCTCATTTCTAAACGAAGGTTTTGCCTGTGAGGTTACCGTCTAACCACCTTTATATCCACTTTTGTGACGGTGGGAGGGCCTTTTCTGAGGCTTTTTCCTTCTTTTTGAGTGAATTTAGAGCTGTCACCTGCTCCACATTGCCTCTGCAAAACTTTATTATCATAACGTCCTGTGACCACATTAGTCTCCAATTGAAAGTGTTGTTCTACATACATTGGTTTTCAATATATCTGAGTTTTTGTAGGTACCTAGGGTATGTGACACCCGGGGCCCATCATTTTTTGACACCCCCCTACTTCGCCCTTGGTACGCCACTGGTTTGAAGATTTGAAATAAAAGGAAATTAAGCAGAACAATAAAACTTCACAAGACAAAATCCAATGTTTCTTAAGCTGGTACAAATAATTTTTTTCTGTATTACTGAGAAATAACCATTTTACCATGAAATAGACTGACAATCTGTGCAAACAAAATATATTTCACTAAGAGTCAGAGCCTATAATTAAAACTGGACTTGTTGACTGGATGGAGTTTGTCAAGTTCAATCCAGTACTGCTGCAGCACTGATCTGAATGTGACCCTCCCCCCCCACCCACCCCCCACCCCCAACTGTGGACATCACAGCAGAGATAAGAGAAATTGAGCATTACAAAAAAAAAAAAAAAAAGAAGGCTATTGTCCATTCAGCACTCCCAGAAACATGTTTATGGAGTTAGACTCGTTGATGTGAAAGCAACCGTTACATTTCTTATATTGCATTTTAATACAAATTTACTTTGTGTGCTGTCTACAGTATTTAAACACATATCTTAATAGCTGCCTTAAAACAGAATTTAGCGAGATACCTCAAACTTTGAACCAAAGTTTCCACTATGGTTCTTCTCTTCAGTATAAGCTTCTATAAAACAAAGCGTAAAATCCGGAGTCAGAGAAAGGCTAAGAAGCCTGCTGGAGCGGCGAAAGCACCCTCCTGATCTGGCTCTATCCCGCCCCCTTCGTGACGCCACCAGACAGTGTTCTCAGCCATTGGTCGACCTTGCCTGGGTACTGCGACCCCAGGCGCCAGAACGCTGATTGCTTTTGTTCTTTTAGCAGCCCAAAGCGATCAGTGTTCTGGCTCCTGGGGTCGCAGCACCCAGGCAAGGTCAACCAATGGCTGAGAATGATGTCTGGTGGCATCATAAAGTGGGCAAGTCGACAAGTCAATGAAGCCATCCGCGCAATGCACGGCAGCAGCGAAAAGGTTGAACAGAATGCTGGGAATGATTAAGAAGGGGATCACAAACAGATCGGAGAAGGTTATCATGCTGCTGTACCGGGCCATGGTACGCCCTCACCTGGAATACTGTGTCCAGCACTGGTACATGAAGAAGAACACAGTACTACTCAAAAGGGTCCAGAGAAGAACGACTAAAATGGTTAAGTGGCTGGAGGAGTTGCCGTACAGTGAGAGATTAGAGGAGACTGAGAGAAAAGAGGAGACAGAGGGGATGTGACCGAAACATTCAAGATAATGAAGGGAATAAACTTAGTAGATAAAGACAGGTTGTTCATCCTCTCCAAGGTAGAGAGAATGAGAGGGCACTCTCTAAAGTTAAAAGGAGGTAGATTCCGTACAAACGTATGGAAGTTCTTCTTCATCCAGAGAGTGGTAAAAAACTGGAACGCTCTTCCGGAGGCTGTTTTAGGGGAAAACACCCTCCAGGGATTCAAGACAAAGTTAGATAAGTTCCTGCTGAACCAGAACGTTCACAGGTAAGTCTAGTCTCAGTTAGGGCACTGGTCTTTGACCTAAGGACTGCCGCGTGAGTGGACTGCTGGGCACGATGGACCATTGGTCTAAGCCAGCAGCGACAATTCTTATGTTTTTATGACAGACAAACTGGGCAAAAAGGTACATCTATGCACTTTCTGTACTGTATCTGTAGAAGATGGGGATGTTGGCACTGGTAGGTTGACTTCGGCCTGATCAACCTCTGGTGAATATGTTGAAGTTGACAAGTCAACTTCTGTCACATCAACCTCTAGTGTGTGAATCTCGCAATTTGTTGGCTGAAAAAACTGTGTCAGTCTTATCTGCTTAGCTTTCCTTCTCAAGTCCTTAAGTGTCTCAGCGTAAGGGACAAATGCAGAGCTCATCAGCTGCTTGAATTTTAGACTGCGCTCCACATGGGATCATACTCCTCCATACCACTGACCAGTTTTTCAAACTTTGATGCCCATCCTGACATGCAGTTCGGGTTCTTTCCTTTAAGTGCGTGAGGATTTTTGGTTCTGTAGACCATAAGAGGCTTGCATTTGAAATCGCCCTTGGCTTTGGCACACAATAGCAGGCTGATGCAATCTGTAAATGCCTTAAAATCTGGGGCTTTTGCTGCCATTTTCATTATTTCAATTTCCCAGTCTGCAGGAAGGAGAGATATGGGATTATGTGGGGGGAGGGCGGGATACATGCCAGTCTCATTCACATTGAATGTCTCCTCTGGCATATACCCCTTTTCTTCAATTACACTTAGCTTGTATGTTTTAAATTCATTAGCAGCTTTGTCTTCAGCTGAACCTGCCTCCCCGGAAATGTTTGTTTATTAAAACTCTTTATATACCACATAAAATACAAATAAGATCAAAGCAGTTTACAAAATCATCTAATAAAAGCTTACTTTTTTTTTTTTTTTTTTTTTAGCACATATCGCTTTTTAAAATGCGCTAGCCAACCTCAGCTTGCAGAAAAGAGTTTCACATTTTCCTGCTCCTGGGTGATGTATTTGTAAATGTCTCTGGCTTTTATCCTGACAACAATTCTGTCTACTGTGCTTTTATTTTCATTCATCATTTGCATTATCCACAAATTTAGCCGCTTCTCCATCTTTTCCATTGACTAATCACAAACCACAGATGTTGTTTTGGAACTTTCTGGTGCAGTTTCACGAACAGACCGATGATTACCTTCCTCTTTTAACTGGATGGATCGATTGTGGATTCACTCACATTGAACTTATGGCTGACAGCAGAAACAGACTTGCTAGAACAAAGCCTGTCTAAAAATTGTACTTTGTCACTCAGACACATGACATGCTTATTTCTCTTTGGTAGCTGTGTGGAACTGGAAAAATTCCACCTTAGAAATTGTTCACACCGCCAGCTCCTGCCTAGGTTGCAGTCAGCCTTAACAGTGACTTTCTGAGGCCTTGGTGTGGCTTCCCTAGGAAGAGGGAAGACTCTCTTTAGGTAAGTATGACTTAGGCACTGTCTTAACCAATTGGAATGCCGCTCATAGAAAAATAGAAACTCAGGCCAGTATAATAGTTTCAAACAAAAATCAGTCTTTATTGTTGGTTTCTTAATAAGCTGGTACTGATCTTTCCAAAAGGAAACAGACATCCAGTGAAAACAGGCAATTGTAGCAGTTTCAAAATGAAAGAAAAATCTCTGTACAATATTATTCTTCTTAAAGTCCAAACACAAACACTTGCACTCCTAGACTGAACAATACTGGTATCATTACATTACATTACATTACTGGCTTATATTCCGCCTGTACCTTTCAGTTCTAAGCGGATTACATCAGAACGATAACTGGACATTTCCAGGAAGAGAAATACAATTACAATTAAAGGCATAAGGTCTAAAGCAATTTTGATGAGAGGATTCTAAGAGGGTGTGAAAGGGGAAAAGGAAGGGATTAGGACGTTTGGGTGAATTTCTTGAATAGTAGGGTCTTGATTTCTTTGCGGAAAGCCTTGAGGTCAGTTGATGCTGTCAGTAGGTTGGTGATGGAGGGGTCCAATTTAGCTGCATGTGTTGCAAGTAAGTTGTCATACATCTTTTTGCGTTTAGTTCCTTTAAAAGGGGGGTAGGAGAAAGGGGATTGGGTTCTCCTCTGTCTGGTTGAGAGGTTCCTGTTTAGACGGTTGTTTAGGTGGGTGGGTGCCGTTCCGTTTAAGGTTTTGAATAACATGCAGTATAGTTTGAATTGGATGTGGGCTTGTATTGGAAGCCAGTGTGAGTCTAGGAAGGCGTTGGTGATGTGGTCAAATTTTCCAATGGAATAGATCATTCTGAGGGCAGTGTTCTGCACGGTCTGTAGTTGTTTTATTAGGTAGGTGGGACAAGAAAGGTAGAGGATATTGCAGTAATCCAATAGACTTAGAACTAGGTATTGAACTATGAGTCTGAATTGTTCTTTTTCAAAGAATTTTCTGATTTTGCGAAGGTTGCGCATGGTGAAGAAAGCTTTTTGTGTGATTTTGTTGATTTGCACCTGAAGAGTGCAACCTCTGTCTACTGTTACTCCAAGGAGTTTGAGAGTGGTTGTAAGGGATATTTGGTGGGTTTTATTTCTAGCTCAGTTATAGAAGGGATTTTGTCCTTTTCAAGCAGTAGAAATTTAGTTTTATCTGGGTTGAGCTTCAGTTTATGTGCTGTCATCCATTTTTCCATTGCTTCTAGAGTTTTTTCCAGGATGCCTGATTTGGTGGGGTCTTGTGTGTCAAAGGGGAGGAGTATGGTGATATCGTCTGCATAGCTGAATGAAGTTAATTTGAGTTTGTCTAACAGGGTACCGAGGGAGGAAATGTAAAGATTGAAGAGCATGGGTGACAGTGGGGAACCTTGGGGTACTCCGCAGGGGTTGGTCCAAGGCTCCGATATAAGATCCTGTATCAATATTCTTCACCAGGTAAGAGTGTCCTATTGAGGTTATTATTCCTTAACCTTCTTAAAACATCAAGGTTCAAAGGAAAAAGAAGCAGCCCAGCTATTAAGTCAAAAATACTGTATTTTTCACTCTATACAACGCACCTGACCATAAGACGCACCTGACCATAAGATACACCTACCTGTAGAGGAGGAAAAACAAGAAAAAAATTCTGAACCAAATGAACCCTATCCCACTGCCCTGCCCTGATGGCAGGCATTCAGGAAGTGGTGTGGGGCCCGGCAGAAGTGCAAAAAGCTTGCGCCTGCCTTGTGCGCCACTCTGCCACAAGAGGAGGCAGCTGTCCAGCGAGAAACATCACCGTAGCAGTAAGTTGAGGAGCTCGAGCACTTGTGTGTTCCAGTGGCTTCCAGACCTGGACTCGAGGGACAGCGCTTGACCACCAGAATTAAAAAAAAGGTTTGGGGGGTGTTAATAAAAAATTGTTATTCACTCCATAAGGCACACCTACATTTCCACTCATTTGGGGGGGGGAGAAAAAGTGCATCTTATGGAGTGAAAAATACAGTAATTACAAAAACAGAAAAAAGGTAGAACCAAACAGGTTCAATATCTTAAGCAACAGTTTGTGTTATTTCTGTATAATAATCCCTTTTCCTTGAGCAGGGAGTTTCGGAGGGGGGGGGGGCATTCCGGTAGGATGGGTTGGGCACCCTCCTGCCGGCGATCGGACAGACAGCCGCGGCCGCTATACTTATCGAAGCAGGGAGATCCCTTGCCGCGATAAGTATAGCGGCTGCGTCTACTTACAATGTAGGCCAGCATTTTGCTGGCCTACATTGTAAGCGTCTCTTCCTCTACTAGGGAAATGTGTAGGGCCGCCTAGGTTCGCCTAAGGCCCTTAGGCGAGCTTAGGCGGTCTTGCGGGCCTTCCTAGGCTCCCGGAGGCACCTTCAGTATAGGCGGCCTGCCTGGGGAGCATTTTTTAAAAATGAGTGCATCCCAATTGGCTGATTAGACAGCTGTAGGATGCCTACGGCTGCCTAAAATCGGGACGCACTTTGCAGAATCAGGGCCTTAGTGTTTAAGATGCCAAATTCCCTATATAAGGGGCTGGCTTTTGTCCAGAATTTAGAAGATACTATGTCTGCTTTTAAGACTTGTGTGTTCTCATATATCGATATATCAATACACAATTGTTAAACTGAGTACAAGCTAGTGTTTATTTCCACAGTTGTACCTGCAAATGTTTGTACAACTCAATCGCTTATGCTTCTAACTCACTCTTGACGCTTGGTGGCCATTTCTGGAAGCAAAGTCAAAAACAGAAATGAAAGATAAAGGAAACAGATTTTTTTTCTAAGGTTGGAGGTCCACAAATACACTAACATATGGCACGAATAGTGGTCACAATGCATGTAACTGCGGATAAGCGAAATCACGAATTGGGAACACATGAATAACGAGAACGGACTGTAAGTGTCTTATGCAGGTCCCAACTTAATATTGGTCAGAACCCACATAAGCTCCAGCGGACAGCACATTTTGAATTAGCCCCAAATATTCAGGGCTGGTGTATGGACAATCCTTGCCATTGAATCCAGAGCGAATTTTGCCTGCAGTAGTCAGCATTTTAAAAATGTTGAATATTGAATTGTGACTGATAAAGTTTTGTTTATGAGAATTACAAGATAGCATGTTGACATCATTCCTCTTTCTCAGATTGCATTCCTCCCAGTGGAAAATTTGACAAATGTACTAATAGTAGTTCTAGACTCTTCATTAATCAATGGACTTGCAGATAAACAGTTTATTTAAAATTATTATTTTTTTCTTTGGAACTTTTTCAATTAGTGGTTCAGGCAATAATTCTCTCAGGCTACCGTAATATACTGTATTTGGGAGCTTCTGTCAAATCTCTCAGAAAATTAGATCTTCTGAAGAACACAGCTGCTAAGTTGATTTTTTTAAAGTGCATAGGTTTGATAGAATTACCCCACTACTAAATCAATTACATTGGTCCAGCTTTCCACATCTAAAAGACCTTGTTTTAAAAACTCTTGCTGTCTTTGTTTTCCTTCTGTGATTGGTAGTCATTATAAACATATCTTACAAAGCTAATTTTTTATCCCAAGCATCTAGAATCTGGAATAATTTACTGTCCCCTGTTTAGGATTACCATATGGCTCCAGAAAAAGGAGGATGGATTGAGACATCTGGGTTTTACTTCTGTTGAAATCAATGGATTGCAATTGTTGTACATATCTTTTTGGTGACAATTGAAAACCATTTTTGATACATCTATAATAATAAAACCCTAGAGCACGCATGCACTCTTGAAATTCTGTGATTCCTGGCGCCGTGAGGTGTGCCTCCGTGCCGAATTCGATTTTCGAACATGGAGGCAGGCCAGAGCACGGAGCAACTCTTCCCTCGTCGTCACTCACCGCCAGAGGAGGTGGAGGATCCTCTGCGAACTCCAGCTGTCTCCCTCTAGAGCGCTCGGTCCTGTGAGCGCTGCGGCTCCGCTCTCGCTCCTCTCCTCCTCCTGCCTCTCGATTCCTGGAACGCCAAGATGATGGCGGGGCTGTGGCTGCGGGCGCTGGGCTGGCCGCGGCAGCCACCTTCACTCACAGAGAGCTGGGACATGGGGAGCCATGACGGGGGGGGGAGGAATAGGGAGGCTACATTGGTCAGGCCAAAGGAAACTGGTGCGAGGCTTATAAGTCCACGGGTGAGAAAAGCCCCCGACTGATGCCTCTAAATGTTGGAACCGAGCATCCGGCAGCAACTTCCAGCGGCCGCAGCACTCTAAACACGCTGCTTCGCAGCCTTCTACTGCCCTGGTTTGCTCTGCCCGACACGGCAGAGCAAATCAGGGCAATAGAAGACCGCGAAGCAGCGTGTTTAGAGTGCTGCGGCCGCTGCTAGAGTCTGCACGTTTGTCAGGACCGCGGGAAGGAAAGGGGGCAGGGGGGGCGGCAAGGGACTAGAGACAGTCAGGGAGGAACTGGAGGGGGAGAGGGAAAGGGGGCTGCTTTGGGGGAGGGGTGTGCTGGAAGGCAGACAGCTTTGCTTGGGGAGAAGACAGAATGGGAGCCACGGAGAGACAGGGAGAAACTGGAGGGGGAGAGGGAAAGGAAGCTGCTTTGGGGGGAGGGGGGTGTTGAGAGGCAGACAGCTTTGCTTGGGGGGGAGACAGAATGGTTCTTTATTATGGGGTCTTTTTAACAAACTGTGGTAAGCAATATTGCATGCTTTTTGCAGGTTAAAATCACTACCATGGGGTGCACTCAGGCATTCTGTGGTAGTTTTGGAATCGGCAGGCATTATCTATGCACTAAAAATCAGATTTGGTTTAGGGCTGGGGGACAAAATCACCTAACTCCCCTGCCTATGGCTGGTGCATTACAAAAAAATGTATATTGGTACTAGAACTTCAGTATGTGTCACGTTAGGATAAAAACTTGTACTGAAAAATCTTGCACTGTAACTATGGCAAATTGTAACCTGTAAACTGTAAATTATGTATGTTAAGCTGTAAACTGTTTTGAGTGTGTTGGGGAGAACGAGATAGAAATAAGTTACATAAATAAGAAAGTAGGTGTATACTGCGCTAGTCGGTTAGCAGAGTCCTTACCACCTAGAAAATAGATATTGGTAAGTGCTTACACACTAATGGGAAAGTTAGTGCCTGGCCATTAATAAGAATAATGGAAAATCAACCATTTTTCTGCCACAGTAGAGAATGACACAGGGACAAATTTTTCCCCATCCTCTCGAGAACTCATTTTCCCATCCCATCCCCATGAGTTCTTTTCCTGTCTCTCCCCCATTTGTGGAAGTTCCAGCCTCATCTGCACAAACCTCAAATATTTTAAAATCATAAGTGTTCGAGGCTTGTGCGGTTAAGGCAGAGCTTACAGGAATTGGCAAAACTCATGGGGACAGGACGGGGAAATTGAGTTCCTATGGGGACGAGGACAAATCTGTCCCAGTGTCATTCTCTATGCCACACTAAAAGTGGCCTCTGCCCATGGGAAAGATCCACGCTGGGGATAGTGTTTGCCACTTTGTAGCGCAGCTTAGTAAATGGGCACCTATGTGATCTGCTCTGGACCTTAAGTAAAGGGCAGAATGCAAATAAAATGATGAGATGAGATTAGATTAAATTAAATTTAGGGCTGCACATTAATCACAATTAGTACTGCAATTAATGCTTAATTATTAATCACAATTAAAAGATTTAATCACTTGCAGCCTTTCTACCTGCCCACTTCCTCCCCTACTGCTACTACAGCCCAGGAATGGATCACAGTAGGCTCAGCAAGACTGCGACATGTAACACAGAAACATCCACCTTCACAAATATTACCTCTACAGAATTCCTTCGCTCCACTAGTGCACTGCGATACTCAAGAAAACAGAAGGGAGGTGGGACTGAAACCAATGAAGGTAACTCAAGAGAGCAAGCACACCCTAAGCACAAATAAAAAGGCCAAAAACAGAAAACTATTACTGTTGGGGGATTCCATCATCAGAGGCATTAACCTTGGAACACAAGGCGAGGAGACCAATATAGTGAAATGTCTTCCAGGATCCTCAGCTACCAGGAGTTCCAGGCAAATACAGACTATAATTAAGGAAGAAACTAAGGATTTTAACACTGATGTTGTCATCCATCTGGGAACAAATGACCTGGCCAACAACTCCACACTTGCAGCACAGAAAGCTTTACGGGAGCTTGGTGTGGGCGTGAAACCTTTTGTAAACATTTTAGCTTTTTCTGAAATACTGCCTGCATATGGAAAGGGAGAGCAAAGAGTGAAAAACACAGAAGGCTTTAATAGATGGCTCAAAGCCTGGTGTCATCAAGAAGACTTCAGGTACATAGGAGGATGGAGAAATACATGGAAGGACAAGAAGCTATATTGCACTGATGGGCTACGTATTACTACAGTAGGAAAAATAAACCTTGCAGAGAAATTTAGACAATATTTTTCTAGGCATTTAAACTAGAAGGTGGGGGTGGTGTATGTACGAAGGACAATTATAGAGACCACCCCTGGCAAAAGAAAAGATGTAATAGTAGTAAAGACTGCAACATAAGCAATATCAGCAACTCATTTCTTAGTATTGCAACGGAAAGTGAAACGAAACAAAAATCCATACGAAAAAGGAGATTATCGCTGAAAAATAGCTGGAAAGAGATGACCACAAATGCTCGCAGTCTAAGCAACAAAGTTCATGATCTGCAAGCCTTGATGTTAGAGGCAGATCTAGATATTGTCGCTATCAAAGAGACATGGTTCAGTGAATCACATGGATGGGATGCAAACATACCGGGATATAAACTTTTTAGGAAGAACAGAGATGGTCAAAAAGGTGGAGGAGTGGCTCTCTATGTAAAGATCAATATCCAAGCGACCAAAATGCAAGGGACCTGGGGAGAGGAAGAAGCTATATGGATTGCTCTGAAAAGAGAAGATGGAACTTCTATCTATATGGGTGTAGTCTACAGACCTCCGACTCAATCGCAGCAAATTGATAAGGATCTGATTGTGGATATCCAAAAGTTTAGAAGGAAAGAGGAGGTTCTGCTGTTGGGAGATTTCAACCTGCCGGATGCGGACTGGAATGTTCTGTCTGCAGAATTGGAAAGAAGTAGGGAGATTGTGGATGCCTTTCAAGAGGCTCTGCTCAGACAAATGGTGACGGAACCCACAAGGGAAAAAGCGATATTGGATCTGGTCCTCACAAATGGAGAGAGTATCTCTAATGTTCGAGTGGGTGCTCACCTGGGAAGTAGCGATTATCAAACGGTTTGGTTTGATATAATGGCTAAAGTGGAGAGCGACCGCACGATACTTAAAGTCCTAGATTTCAAACGTACGGACTTTAATGCTATGGGAGAGTAACTGAAGAAAGAGCTGTTAGGATGGGAGGACATAAGAGAAGTGGAAAGACAGTGGTCTAAGCTGAAAGGAGCAATAAAAATGGCTACGGACCTTTATGTGAAGAAAATCAATAAAAACAAGAGAAAAAGGAAGCCGATATGGTTCTCCAACCTAGTGGCTGAGAAAATAAAGGCGAAAGAGTTGGCGTTCGTGAAATATAAAAAAAACCAAGAAGAGGAAAGCAGAAAGGACTACAGGGTGAAACTGAAAGAAGCCAAGAGAGAGATACGTCTGGCGAAAGCACAGGCAGAAGAACAAATGGCTAAAAATGTAAAAAAGGGAGACAAAAATTTTTTCAGATATATTAGTGAAAGGAGGAAGATGAAAAATGGAATTGCTAGGCTAAAAGATGCTGGGAACCAATATGTGGAAAGTGATGAGGAGAAAGCGAATGTGCTAAACAAATACTTCTGTTCTGTGTTCACAGAAGAAAATCCTGGAGAAGGACCGAGATTGTCTGGCAAAGTTACACGAGAAAATGGAGTAGATTCTGCGCCGTTCACGGAGGAGGGTGTTTATGAGCAACTTGGAAAAATTGAAGGTGGACAAAGCGATGGGACCAGACGGGATCCATCCCAGGATACTAAGGGAGCTCAGAGAGGTTCTGGCGAGTCCTATTAAAGACTTGTTCAACAAATCTCTGGAGACGGGAGTGATTCCTGGGGATTGGAGGAGAGCGGATGTGGTCCCTATTCATAAAAGTGGTCACAGGGATGAAGCAGGAAACTACAGGCCGGTGAGCCTCACTTCAGTTGTTGGAAAAATAATGGAAGTTTTGCTGAAAGAAAGGATAGTGTACTTCCTTGAATCTAATGGGTTACAGGATCCGAGGCAACATGGCTTTACAAAAGGTAAATCGTGCCAAACGAACCTGATTGAATTTTTTGATTGGGTGACCAGAGAGATGGATCGAGGACATATGCTAGATGTAATTTGCTTGGATTTCAGCAAAGCCTTTGATACAGTTCCTCATAGGAGGCTGTTGAACAAACTTGAAGGGCTGAAGTTAGGACCCAAAGTGGTGAACTGGCTCAGAAACTGGCTGTCGGACAGATGCCAGAGGGTGGTGGTTAATGGAAGTCGCTCGAAGGAAGGAAAGGTGAGTAGTGGAGTCCCTCAGGGATCAGTGCTGGGGCCAATCCTGTTCAATATGTTTGTGAGTGACATTGCTGAAGGGATAGAAGGAAAAGTGTGCCTTTTTGCAGATGATACCAAGATTTGTAACAGAGTAGACACCAAAGAGGGAGTGGAAAATATGAAAATGGATCTGCAAAAGTTAGAGGAATGGTCTAATGCCTGGCAACTAAAATTCAATGCAAAGAAATGCAGAGTAATGCATTTGGGGATTAATAATAGGAAGGAACCGTATATGCTGGGAGGAGAGAAGCTGATATGCACGGACGGGGAGAGGGACCTTGGGGTGATAATGTCCGAAGATCTAAAGGTGAAAAAACATTGTGACAAGGCAGTGGCTGCTGCCAGAAGGATGCTGGGCTGTATAAAGAGAGGCGTAGTCAGTAGAAGGAAGAAGGTGTTGATGCCCCTGTACAGGTCATTGGTAAGGCCCCACTTGGAGTATTGTGTTCAATTTTGGAGACCGTATCTGGCGAAGGACGTAAGAAGACTTGAGGTGGTCCAGAGGAGGGCGACGAAAATGATAGGAGGCTTGCACCAGAAGACGTATGAGGAGAGACTGGAAGCCCTGAATATGTATACCCTAGAGGAAAGGAGAGACAGGGGAGATATGATTCAGACGTTTAAATACTTGAAGGGTATTAACGTAGAACAAAATCTTTTCCAGAGAAAGGAAAATGGTAAAACCAGAGGACATAATTTGAGGTTGAGGGGTGGTAGATTCAAAAGCAATGTTAGGAAATTCTACTTTACGGAGAGGGTGGTGGATGCCTGGAATGCACTCCCGAGAGAGGTGGTGGAGAGTAAAACTGTGACTGAGTTCAAAGAAGTGTGGAATGAACACAATGGATCTAGAATCAGAAAATAAGATTAAATATTGAACTAAGGCCAGTACTGGGCAGACTTGCACGGTCTGTGTCTGTATATGGCCGTTTGGTGGAGGATGGGCTGGGGAGGGCTTCAATGGCTGGGAGGGTGTAGATGGGCTAGAGCAGTGATGGCTAACCTTTTTGAGCCCGAGTGCCCAAACTGCCGCACAAAACCAAAGAATTTCCTCAAAGTGCCAGCACGTCAATTAAACCTTAATAACAAGATTTTAGTATCTAAAAACTCTTTATAAAGTTGCCTGAACTATGTAACATCATTTTTAAAGATTGGAATCTTTGTATTGTCAGAGAATCAATTTGATTCACAATCCTTTGGTTTTCATTTCAATTTATTGGCAATTTATAATGTTTTAATGATTTCAATCAATTTTAGAAGAATTTGATTCAGTAACACAATATATTTTAAATGTATTATTCACATAACATGTCAAATGTATCCTGAGTAAAAAAAAAGATAAACTTCTTAAAACTGTTAACTATGTCAAGACTCGGTGTGTATTCCCAAAGAGTCTATACATGTGTTTTTTTGTAAAATTTACAATCAAATTAGAAAATAGTTAAATCATTACATTTCTAATAATATGATGTAAAGAAAACAAAAGAGCTTTCAATTAAACCAACCGTTTTTATTGGAAATTCCAGATTGGAATACAACAGGGCCATGTAAAGTCCCTTTTTTAAATAATATCTTTAAATAATATTTAAATAACTTAGAAAGTGTCTTAACTGCAAACAGAAAACACTGCTTCATGTAAACATATGCATTGGGCATGCTCTGAAAAAAATTAATGTGATTTTTGTTGTTGCATGCATGCTGATAACTTGTCAATCCTTGGCTCATAGTGCGTTAATTTCAGAGCAACACATGCAGCACTCATGTCATCCGTTAATCTGTTTCTAGCATCAGATTTTATATGATTCAAAGCCAAAAACAGCTGCTCACAAGCATAGGATGACCCAAACAAAGTAAGAAGAGCAATCCCAAGTGCTTTCATGGACTTAAAATTGTCTGGCAGAGAATTCCACGCTTTTAGGATTTCATTTTCAGAACTGCTAGCAGTGATTTCATTTGTCACCCTTTCACACTCAATACGTTCAAGAGCCGCACGCAGGTCATTGAATTTACTTTTCCAGATAGAGCTTTCATGAAATTCCAGTAGCTCCATTTCCAAATTTTGAATATCCAACCACTGTAAGCAGGAAAGATCAAGATCTTCAAATGTGGACTTTTCTGGGGAAGTTATAAATGAAAGGGTTGTCTCCATCTTACGGAACTGAGAAAATCTTTTACTAAAATTCTCCTTTGCTTCGGCTACAATGGTGGAATATGCTTTGTGGATTTCCTGGTGTTTTTTTATGACTGTCCACAAATGTTGTAGAATTATCCAAATGTATTTTTAGGTTGGGAAAATATTTTAGCTGTCCACTCTTAAGGTCTTTTTCAAAAACATGCAATTTTCTCTCAAAAGCTTTGATGTCACTAAACATGCTTTCTGCTGTTTTTCCCATGCCTTGTAATTTTTTGTTTAGTACATTAAAGTGGTTAGTAAAATCTGTAAAGAACATGAGGTTAGTAAGCCAGGCCATGTTGGTGAGTTGAGGATAGTCTTCCCCCTTTTCGTTCATAAATAGCCTAACTTCTTCCAAGCAGGCCACAAATCTCTCTAACACTCGTCCTCTGCTCAGCCACCGGACATTATTGTACATCAGTAAAGTGTTATATTATGCCTGAACCTCATCAAGAAGGGCTTGAAATTGTCGAAAATTAAGAGCACGCGCCATGATGAAGTTCACCATTTTTGTTACATCTTTGAGGACATTGTCAAGTTTTTTGCTGCTTTCTTTGGCTCAGAGAGCCTCTTGATGTATTATGCAGTGAAATTGAATCAATGGATGTTTTGCTTCCTTAGCAAAGAAATGAATGAATCCTGATGTTGTCCCCACAATGCTAGGTGCTCCATCGCTAGTAACTGAAACCACTTTTTCTGGACTTATGTCTAGCGATGAAAAAGCCTCCATCACAGCATTGTGGATATCTATCCCTTGTGTTCTTCCAGGCAAAGACAGCAGTTTTACCAGCTCTTCTCTCATGATGTCACCAGTAGCATAACGCAAAATGAGCACTAGTCTTGCATGGTTAGTAATATCTGTACTTTCATCCAAGCACATGGAGTAGAAGGGTGCTTTTTGTAAGTCGCAAGTAAGCTGTTGACTAACATCAGCAGCCATTCGCAGAACCCTATCTTTTGCAGCATTTCTGCTTAGTGGCATCTCAGAGATGCGCTGCACAATTTTATCCTTGTTTTGGAAATCATGGAAGAGTGAATTACTCCCAGCCAAAATTGCCTTTTTGATAAAATCTCCATCAGAGAGGGGCTTACCATGTTTTGCCATGCACAGTGAAATTTGAAAGCTGGCAACTGTAAGATGATTAGTTTTTGAAAGATAGTTGCTAAAACTAAGAGACTGGGAGTGATATTTCTTTAATTTTCCTACATATGTCTCTGACCAGGCCTCTTGGAATGGTCTTCCACTATCTGTTTTTGCTTTTTTTGCTGTACTCATTTTCTTTGTTCAAGACTTTAAGTCTACAAAAAGATAAAATTTGTATAATAAAAAAAATCTAATGAAGTGCTGTATACAAATCCGTCCCCATAAAAAAATATGTGATTGGGGAATTTTACTAATTGTAGACATCCGTTTTGGAGTCACACTACAGCCTCACTGAGTTCCTGTGACAGACTCAGTGTGAAGCTTCTCTTCCTCCCCCCACTTCCCCCTCACACACTGCCTGGCTCACAGGATACTAAGGGGAAGACAGGCAGGCTAAACATCCACTCACAGGACTGCAGCCAGCACAGGAGGATGGGCCGCGGCCCACCGGGACAATGCTCGGTCCTCCCAATGGCCAGTCCGGCCCTGTTGCCAGGTGAGCTGCAAAGCAGACACCGGCACACTCGCCTCCCGCCGCGCCGCATATCTTAATTGCGGACCTTCCCGCGTGCCAGCTGCAAGGCCTTCGCGTGCCACAGCTGGCACGCGTGCCATAGGTTCGCCATCGCTGGGCTAGAGTAAGTCTTAACAGAGATTTCGGCAGTTGGAACCCAAGCACAGTACAGGGTAAAGCTTTGGATTCTTGCCCAGAAATAGCTAAGAAGAAAAAATAAAAAAATTTAAATTGAATCAGGTTGGGCAGACTGGATGGACCATTCGGGTCTTTATCTGCCGTCATCTACTATGTTACTATGTTATTATTTCTATAGTGCTACCAGACGTACACAGTGCTGTACAGAGTCATGAAGAAGATAGTCCCTGCTTGAATGAGTTTACAATCTAAACATCTCTCCTTCCTAGAACTGGAACCAACCACTGATCCTGTCCCATTCCACGGCACCCTTAACTGTTGCAAATCAATCTTTGGCCCTGTAGTCAGTGGTGGTCCTGCAGCTTGCTTTTCTATAGGGCTGCCCTGGATGTAGGGCTGAAGACTGATTTGCAAAGGTGAAGAGTGTCGGTGCAGGAAAGAGAGATGTGGGATTATGGGAGGGAGAGAGGGGATTGGACCTGGGAGAGAGAGGGGAGAGAATATATTGGGAGCTCCTCCTTCTCCTCTGGGCTAAGGGCTCCACCAAATCTGCAGTATATGTTCAATAGTTGGTGTGGTAGCTGAAGACCCATCAGCCAATGAAATCTGCTGCCTAAGTTAGGGTTACCATATGGCTCCAGAAAAAGGAGGATGGATTGAGAAATCCGGGTTTTACTTCCATTGAAAGCAGTGGAAGTAAGGAGGACAGATTGAGACATCTGGGTTTTGCTTCACGATTAAAAATTTTAATCAAAATGCAGCCCTAATTAAATTAAATTAGAAATTAAAATGGTTTGTCGCATAAAAATAAAACGTATGCTACAATAGCATGAGTTGGTGGTAAATTGGACATGTTTAATGGTTGCCCACATTGATAGCTATGCCTCTAAATCTGAAAAGTAGCATTTTAACAGTGTACACTGAACAGTATGTTAATTCTAGTCTGGTATTTAACTTCAAATTAATTATGTTAGAGCCATAATATTCAAGGGTTGAGGATACAAGCATTGTCATTCTAAGTAAGATGGTCTCAATTAGCATTCATTAACTCTACCTTAGGGCTCCTTTTGCAAAACTGCTGCAGTAACAGCTGCTGCTGCTATAATCGCTCCGGCACCCATAGGGATTTAATGGGCACTGGAGCGTTTGATGCATGGCAGCCACTTCCCTGACTTTGTAAAAGGGAGGGGGGTTAATGTTTCAAATGCTGCTCTACAAGGACTATTTTAAAAATCAAACATAGATTCATAATTTGGGAAAAACTAAAAAAAAAAAATTAATTTAATTTAAAAAAATCTGTGAATTGTATACTACCTGCAGACCCCATAATGGTAAACTTCTGTTCACCCAGATAATAGGAAACCTGTTGAAAACAAACAAACAAATATCAGTTTATAATTTTATATATCAATTGAAAACATATTCAGTGTTTTAAACATTACCAACAGGCTATTTAGGTTCATATTTAAGTTTTTAAGTTTGCTTAACTGCTTAGGGACACAAAGCCCATTCAAATGGAGTACAAACATCTAAAATAGAAAACAATTAAATTAATGCCATAACATAAAGAAAAGGTAAGAGCAAACAACTTGTCTCCATATATTCTCTCCTATCCCCTGATGTAGAGAAGCCAGCAGCTGGCTCAGCAACTCAGTCAACTGAAGACCCTGGGAAAGATATCTGAAAAGAATAAGCTTTTAAAAAACGTTTAAAAGTGGATAAAAAGGAAGTAGCATGCAAATTCGTTGGAAACTGATTTCATATAGTTGGTCCAAAAACTGGACACAAAGAGCCTGATTCTGTATAGGATGCCGATATTGGTGGCAACCTAAGAAGCAGCTGCCGATCATGTATCAATCATGCATCTGCATCCTATTCAGAATTGTATCTACACTCCCAGATGCCTTAAATGTTGGCCTAGCCTTAAATGTAGGTCAGCATTTTGTAGGCCTACGTTTAAGGCATCTGTCTTATGTCTATGGAGACGCATACTGATGCATAAACCCACTCAAGACCACTTTTGGGTGAAACAATACCCACGCCCCGCCATGGGTATGCTTAAGCATGGGTAGATAATAATAATAATAATAATTTTATTCTTGTATATCGCATTACCATGGAAGTTCTATGCGGTTAACAGATGAAGAGACTGTACATTTACAGTGAAGTTACATTTTCGGTGATGCTACATTTACATTATTGACGATACATTTACGGTGAAGTTAATTTTTACAGCTAGGTTACATTTGCTGAGAGTTACATACAGTGGTGTTACATATAGATGTCTTTGTAGATGTGCTATAGATGCCTACAATGTAGGCGTCCTTCTTCAGACACTTTTTTTTAATGTGTGTCCTGATTGGCTGCCACCTGTAATTGAGAATTAGGCTCACAGTTTCTCAAAGCGTTACAGTGGCTACCTGGTGAACAGAAGGGACCTGCAAAAGATGCTGCTGCAAAGAGCGTAGAGGTCTTGCAAGAGAGTATGGGGCTCATAATCAAAATTTAACTTGTCAAAAAACCCACCCAAGTTGGCACTTGGATGACCTAAAAGACAGGTCGTCCAAATGCCGATAATCAAACTGACTTTCTGGATGTGTTGGAGGAGTGTGTGGCAAAGTGGTTGGAGCTGCAGCCTCAGCACCCTGAGGTTGTGGGTTCAAACTCTGTGCTGCTCCTTGTGATCCTGGGCAAGTCACTCAGTCCTCAATAGCCCCAGGTACATTAGATAGATTGTGAGCCCATCGGGACAGATAGGGAAAATGCTTGAGTACCTGATTGTAAAACTGCTTAGATAACCTATCAAGGCAATATATAAAAAACCTAATAAACTTGAAACTTAACTTTTTATGCCTCTGAATGCTACTGTGTGCTCAGAGCTTAAAGGGGCATATCTGGAGTTGTGGTTAGGGTAGTATGTGGGTGGGATGGAGGCCGACCTAGACTTGTCCTGTAGCAATTATTGAATGTTTTACTACACATCCTGGATGAAACTTAAATGTTGTAAGTGGGTTTGAAAGTGGGTTTTGGGGCTGTTTTGGTGGGGGCTCATCATAACCTATAAGGGAGTTCTGGTGAGATGTTTATCTGGCACCCTTTTTGTAAAGTTCACAACAATGCCCTCTAAGGTGCCCCACTGCTCTGTTGCCATGTCTGGGTGGCCAGTCTATTACAAGATTGGCCCCTCCTAAGTCTACATAGTCTTGTTCTGGGCATTTGGGACTTGGAAGAAATTTTGGTCAAAAATGCGGTATAAACATAGACATCTTGGCAGTCTGGACAAAAAATAGCCTGGATGTCCAGATAAGATGATTTTTTTTTTTTGGGGGGGGGGGGGGGAAAATTAAAAAAAAAAAAAAAAAAAAATATATCTATATATATATATATATTGTAGGCGTATTTTTCCAAAAATGGACATTTTCCCACTGCCGATTTTGGGCGTTTAGTGCCATACAATCAAATCAGACTTAGACGTATGTTTTGATTATGCCCCTCCATGACACTATGTATTGTGGCAGATATGCAGGGGAAGACTCCCTAAGAGACTAAAATACCAGAATCATCAATTTAAAGAGAATGTGAAATTTAACAGGCAGACAATGCCTGCCACATTTTGAATCATCTGGAGATGCCACAAGTCCCTGTTGCACACCTTCTTGAAAAGGGAGTTGCAATAATCTAGGTGGGAAATAACTAACATACACACAAGAATCCGTAGTGCATTTTAAGTCTGTAGGTGCTTAATGGAACAAATTTGAATGCTGGCAGGAGGGTGCCCACTTGGCTCCTAGTCAGCCCTAGCTCCCCAGTCCAGCATCTTTCTGTTTGCTACTGTATGTGAACAGTGGTATTCAGCAGCACTGGTACAGAAACCTTGCGGTTACTGGCAACCATAAATTTACCTGTCAGTGTTTTGGTAGTTTGCCAGACATCAGGCTTCAGCTCTGCTAGTCTTTAGAATGTGCAAAATGCAAAAATAGCAGACATATTAACAGAAACTGTTTATTGTGTTGAGGTTCAGTTTACATTTCACTGTTTCTTGGGCTTGGGTGGATCGGGGCACCGTGAGGTGTCTTCACGGTCCTTGAGCATATTCCTTGGAATATGCTGTGTGGGTTATTTGGGGAATGGGGGGAGGGGTTGCTGTTTGGATGGGAACAGTCTACAGGACTTCTTTACTGGCTACTGCTATTTTCTTGCCACTATCGGTTCTTTGTCTTATGTTACTACTGTTAGTTTCACTGTCATTAGCTGGGCGTACTCTAGGGTACCATATGGATAACACTTGGGTGAGGCTGGGCACCTGGGTGTACATTTTGATTACTGCTTGCTGTATATTGACTAGGTTAATGGATCCTGGGTGATAGCACACTCCGTATTGTGTCCTGGAACGTGTCTGGGATTACATCCCCGGTGAAACGTTCTAAGCTGCTTAAACAGTTGAAACATCATCGCGCTGATTTAGCGTGCTTGCAGGAAACTAAGTTGACTATTGAGGAACATAAAAAACTGCAGAGGGGCTGGGTTGGCTCTGTGCTTTATGCATCCTCTTCTGGTAAAAGGGCTGGGGTTTGTTTGCTGATTCGTAAGGGTCTGAAATGTGCTGTCTCAGTCTGTCATCAGGATTCTCAGGGTAGAAACTTATTGTTGCATGTATCCTTACAGGGTATGGACTTTCGATTACTGATTACTTATGGGCCTAACTTCTATTCTTCTACCTATTTTGCTACTCTAATTTCGTTGGGCCTCTTGGACTCTTCCTTTCCTCTTATTGTAGCTGGGGACCTCAATCAAGTGTTGGATCCATCTCTGGATCGCTCTACTGTTTCGCCCTCACTGGCCACTGCTTCCACTAAGGGAGTGTCGTTTCTGTGTAAGTCTCTGGGTTTGGTTGATCCATGGCGTCTTCTCCATCCTTTTGAGAGAGACTATACTCACCAGTCCAGAGCGCATGGGTCCTTTTCTCGCTTAGATTATCTTTTGGTCTCAGAGCATCTTTTCTCTCGTGTCTCTGAGGCTACCATTGGGCCCCTAGAAGTATCTGATCATTGTCCGGTGTGGATTGATGTGGCCTGGGGTGTTCCTCCCTTCGGATCTTTTCGGTGGCGCTTTCCTTCTTACTTGCAAGATGACCCTGATTTTATAACCTATCTTAGTACTCGCTGGGATGACTTACTGATTACTAATGGTCAACATCAATCTACTCCTGACCTTTTTTGGGAGACGGCCAAGGCAGTACTTCGGGGGGACATTATTTCGTACGTTGCCGCTCGTCGTAAACGTATTTACTCTGGTATTCTTCGGCTAGAAAAACAATACTCACACTTGAAAGCTCAGTATCTTCGTCATCCTACTCGTATATTGCGGGAGGAACTTCATGCGGCTCAGGTAGCCCTTAACGCTTTATTGCATGACTGTACCAAACGATCACTTTTTTACAGAAAATATCGATTCTATCGGTATGGTAATCGAACGGGAAAAATGTTAGCTACCTTGACTAAGAACTGGCAAGATGATCGTTATATTTCAAAAATTCGGCTATCAAATGGCGCTTATACTACCAAGACAGCAGATATAGCAGATGCCTTTTATCAACATTTCTCCACTTTTTATGCTAGTCCAGGACCTCATTGTGGTCCTGATATTCTTGATTATCTAGAGGACGCAGGTATGCCTAAGTTCACGGATCTGCAGCGATCTGTTTTGGGTGGACCCTTTCGGGGCACGGAACTTCAGAAAGCGATTAAACATTTGCGCTCGTGTACAGCTCCGGGCCCCGACGGGTTTTCCTCAGAATTTTATAAGATGCTCTCTTTGCAGGTGTGTGGACCCTTATTAGGATATTTTACTAGGGCGCTGGAACGGGGAGAGTTTCCTTTACATGCTAATTCTGCCACCATCACTCTCTTGCCGAAACCGAGCAAATCGCGAGACGAACTTGATTCTTATCGTCCCATTTCACTTATCAATGTTGATTTGAAAATATTAGCTCGTTTGCTGGCGGATCGGCTGACCCCTCTGTTGCCTCATGTTATATCCCCGGCGCAGGTGGGATTTGTACAGGGCCGACACTCTGTGGTCAACGTTCGTAGGGTGCTATTGGCTGTATCCAGAGCACAGGCGACTTCTACGTTTGGTCTCTTGGCGAGTCTGGATGCAGCCAAGGCTTTTGATCAAGTACGTTGGCCATATCTTTTCCAGGTTTTAGACTATGTAGGTTTGGGGGGTTGGTTTGGTTCTGCTTTACATGCATTATATGCCGCACCGACAGCCTCAGTCTTGGTTAATGGGATTCTGACTGATTCTTTTGCTGTGGGCCGAGGAACTCGTCAGGGTTGCCCTCTCTCCCCGTTGCTTTTCCTTCTCTATTTAGAACCCCTGTTGCGTACGATCCAACGGGATGATGAACTAGTTGGACTACCTGAGGGCTCTTCACAATTACGTGTTCTGGCCTTTGCAGATGATTTATTGCTTACCCTAGCTCATCCACATCGTTCTTTATCAAGAGCTATGGATCTCTTTGACGAATTTCATTTGTTTTCAGGGTTGACTTTAAATAAGCAGAAGTCTTTAGTGCTCCCTTTACAACTTTCTGTCCGCGAAACTTGGAGGGGTCCTTTTCCCTTGGTGTGGGCTGATTCTTCGATTCGATATTTAGGTGTTCTTATACCTAGGGACCTGACTACGCTTTACTCTATCAATGTCCTTCCTATGTTGACAGGTGCAGAACGCCGACTGCGAGCTTGGCATTCCTATCCGCTATCTCTTCTGGGGAAAATTGCCTTATATAATATGATGATGGTCCCGCAGTGGCTTTATCTTTTACAAACTTTACCTATTCTTTTACAGAGATGTCATTTGCGACGGCATCATCGTTCTCTCCGTTCTTTTTTATGGGGTGGTGGGAGGTCTCGTATTTCCTTACACTCATTATTTTTACCTATAACTCAGGGGGGTCTTGGACTGTTACACATAGGTAGATTTAATGTGGCTTGTCAGCTTAGGCACTTGAATGATTGGTTCTGTGCTACATCTTATTTCTCTGCTACAGGGGTGGAATGCAGCTCTTTTTCTCCTTATCATTTTAGTTACTTGCTCCATGTGAAGTGCATGCCCCGCCGGAAACAATTACATGGGGATTTATTTCTCCTTCCCCTACGGAAAATTTGGAAACACATCTGCTCTCAATTATCTCTTCGGTTTGATGTGACACCATGCTTACCAATTACTGGCAATGGAGATTTTCTCCCTGGTATGGGCCTAGACGCTTATCCCAGGTGGCCGGGGAAGGGCATGCACTATTTATTTCATGTCCTCCAACCTGATGGTACTCTTCAGCCTTTTCAAACGCTATGTGATTCCTCTGCCTTGGCAGCTGGGGATTGGTTTTCTTATGGACAATTGCAACACTATGTTCATTCGCTTCCTGGTTTAGCTTTACGTGAGGATGTCCAGGAAAAATTGTCTGAAACCTTAAGTCTTACTGCTCAGGTGTGCATTCCCTTGCGCTTTCATCATTGTTCTTTGCAGGAGCTGGCTGGAGAGTTGGATTATACAACCCTGGCTGACAAGTGGTCAGCAGACTTACAGTTTTCCATTTCTGCAGATATGATAAAGAGAAGTATTTTACAAGGGACAAAATCCTTGGTTGCTGTGACTGAACGGGAACGTTATTATAAATTTGTAGTTCGGGCTTATTTTGCTCCTGTTAGAGCATTTCATGCCCACATTTGTACTTCTGATGCTTGCTCTAAGTGTGCGACTCCTAGAGCGTCCTTGGGACATATGTTTTGGTTGTGTCCCGGTATTCGGGCCTTTTGGAAACGTCTTTGCCTATCTATTGCAGCTTTCTGGAACTGTACATGGATACCTACGAATACTTTTCTCTTCACTTTGAAGTTGTCTTTGCAACCGATTCGACCTGGAGCAGCTGAGTTTGTTCGAAAGGCCATTTTGATGGGCATCAAAACTATTCTTCAGCGCTGGCTCTCACCTCATACACCTACTGTTTCGCATTGGCGGACTCAGATGATCCAACTTGCAGGGTGTGAACGATTGGACATTACGGACATGAACTCCAGACGTGGTGCATTGTACCTCAAGTGTTGGTTACCCTTTTGCTTTACTTTAACGCCAATGGTGCGCAGCAGACTTTTGAACTGACATACTGGCTTGCTGGATTATAGTGTAACTGTTCCCATGGGGGGGGGGAGTTGGGGGGGAGGCTTTGTTGGTGCTTACTGACTATGTTTGGTTGTTATTATTATGCACTCAAAACTAATAAACAGATTTAATCATAAAAATGGGAAACAAGATAATACCTTTCTATTGACCTGAGGCAGGAAATTTTGGCTTCTGAAAGCTAATCCAAAAATGTATTAAAATTGCTATTTTGCACCAGGTCAGTCGGCAGTTCACAGGTGTCTATCGAAAAACATCACTTGCCTACCCAAAATGGGAAAAGAGAAGAAGACTCACATAAACATCGTGGTCATTGGACACGTAGAATCCGGCAAGTCCACCACCACTGGACATCTTATTTACAAATGTGGTGGCATCGATAAGAGAACCATCGAGAAGTTCGAAAAAGAAGCTGCTGAGATGGGAAAAGGTTCCTTCAAGTATGCCTGGGTGTTAAACAAACTGAAGGCAGAACATGGTCCCTGTGGAAGTTTGAGACTAGTAAATACTATGTCACCATCATTGATGCTTCTGGCCACAGAGATTTTAGCAAGAACATGATCACTGGCACATCTCAGGCTGATTGTGCTGTCCTGATTGTTGCTGCTGGTGTTGGTGAATTTGAAGCTAGCATTTCCAAGAATGGACAGACTCGTGAGCATGCCCTTCTGGCCTACACTCTAGATGTAAAGTAGCTAATTGTTGGTGTAAATAAAATGGATTCTATTGAGCCAACTTACAGCCAGAAGAGATATGAAGAAATTGGCAAGGAAGTCAGCATGTACATCAAGAAAATTGGTTATAACCCAGGTACTGTAGCTTTTGTTTCAGTTTCTGGCTGGAATAATAACAACATGCTTGAACCTAGTTCTAATATGCCTTGGTTTAAGGGATGGAAAGTCACCTGTAAAGATGGCAATGCTAGTGGCACAACTCTTCTGGAAGCCCTGGATTCCATTCTGCCTCCAAGCCCCCCAACTGAAAAGCCTCTTTGTCTGCCACTTCAGGATGTCTACAAAATTGGTGGTATTGGTACTGTACCAGCTGGTCGTGTAGAAACTGGTGTTCTGAGACCAGGTATGGTGGTAACTTTTGCCCCTGTCAATGCCACAACTGAAGTAAAATCTGTTGAGATGCACCATGAAGCACTGAGCAAGGCTCTTCCAGGTGACAATGTCAGTTTCAATGTTAAGAATGTCTCTGTCAAAGATGTCCGTCTTGATATTGTTGCTAGTGACAGCAAAAATGATCCACCCCAGGAGGCTGCTGGCTTCGCAGCACAGGTTAGCATCCTGAATCATGCTGGCCAGATTGGTGCTAGTTATGCACCTGTGCTGGACTGTCACACTGCTCATATTGCTTCCAAATTTGATGAGTTGAAGGAGAAGATTGACTTCCGTTCTGATAAGAAACTGGAAGACAATCCCAAGTTCCTGAAGCCCAGACAAGCCCATGTGTGTGCAGAGCTTCTCCGACTACCCTCTTTTGGGTTGCTTTGCTGTTCGTGACATGAGACAGACTGTTGCTACCTCCTTCCCAGTCGCTGCATTGAATCTTCAGGTAGGTTGGCAGCAGCAACAAGGGAAGCCTGATGCTGCCAGCCTGCCCTGAAAGCTGCCTCTGCAAGTCACACCTACACAGGAACAGGAAGTCACTGCAGAGAGACAACTACTGGGACAGGCTGTTGGCAGTAGGCTGCCCTCATTGCTGCTGCTGGACTGCCTGAAGATTCAAAGCAGGGTGGAGGTAGATTGGGGAGTTGGGAGAGCCAGCAAAACCCATACAGACTTCCCCCTTTTAAAAAAATGCCTGGGCACTCAGACAGTCCTCTAAAAAGAGGATATGTCCATTTTTCCCTGATATCTGGTAACCTTAACCTTTACCATACCCTCCCTGTTCTGTTCCTGCTAAGTCATCTTGTGGCTGGTTAAATAATTTTAAATATCAGCCAGATAATGTTCTCTCCCATGGCCTTCTCTGACAAGGCCACAGTGTGCACTAGTCTGGCTCTGAAAAGGTAGTACATAGGAGCACATAGCTTGTCTATGAACTAGAGTCCCAGGGTAGAAATACTGTCTTTCAGCACAGTTTAGCCCAGTTGTGGCCCTTAGTTTCAACCAGTGGCATAGCCAGACAGCCAATTTTGGGCAGGCATTTTTCTTTCTTTCCCAGCCGCTATCTTTCCCTCTCTTCCCAGCCCATGCAGCATCTTCAGGTCGCTGGCAGCAGTTCCTACATGCTGCTGGCGGGTGATCCAGAAGCCTCCCCTCCGATGTAAAATGCAAATGCATAAGAGAGATGACTTTCAGGTAAGCTGCTAGCAGAATGTAGGAACCACTGCCAGTGGTCTGTGACTGTTGGATGGGTGGGTGGGCCTGAATCCAAACTGAGCAAACTAGGCCTAACGAGGCATACCCTGTGACTATGCCCCTGGTTTCAAAAATACAATACAGAGAAAATTAAAGAATCATGGGATAGGTGGCAAAGTTCAGTTGTGGATTAGGAATTGGTTATCGGACAGAAAATAGAGGGTAGGGTTAATGGTTATTTTTCTCAATGGAAGAGAGTAAACAGTGGAGTGCCACAGCGGTCTGTACTGGGACCAATGCTATTTAACTTATTTATACATGATCTGGAAATTGGAATGATGAGTTAGGTGATTAAATTTGCAGATGACACTAAACTGTTCAAAGTTGTTGAAACATATGCGGATTGAGAAAAATTGCAGGCGGACCTTAGGAAATTGGAAGACTGGGCGTCCAAGTGGGAGATGAAATTTAATGTGGACAAATGCAAGGTGATGCACATTGAGAAGAATAACCTGAATTACAGTTACCGGATGCTAGGATCCACCTTGGGGGTTAGCGCCCAAGAAAAGGATCTAGGTATCATTGTAGACAATATGATGAAACCTTCCGCCCAATGTGTGGCGGCAGCCAAGCAAACAGGATGCTGGGAATTATTAAAAAAGGGATGGTTAACAAGACTAAGAATATCGAACTCCTGATCCAAGATGGCCGCTCGCTGCTCTAGCTGAGTAACACGCCCTTAGAATCTGTTAAAAATTTTGCAAAGAACTTTTTTGCGGCAGAAAGAAAGGTTTATCTCCCTACCTGATATGCCTAAGCGACGCGGCTGTAGCACCGCTGCTGCCTCGCATCACTCCGGAGGAGTCCCGATGGGCACAATTAAAGATATCCTATGGTGAATGCAAAATGCTCCAGTCACGTCGGTGAGCAGCCCGCAGGAAGTGCCGCGATTGGGCGAGACCATGGAAGCCTTCCAAGGGCCAGATACAACCCTTAGTCCCGATGTTCAAGCTCCACCCCCGTAGCCCCAGATAACGAGCTCGCCAAGGGATGAGGAAACCCCAGAGATAGGGCAGTTTACCAGCTTTGGAAAGCTCAGAAGGGGCACTCCATTGGGAGAGCCCAGCCAAGGAACTGGAGGCGGTTTCACCTGTGAATTTGGGAAATCTTCAGCCGGAGGAGAGGAAAGAGATTTCTGCAATTGGTGAGCACTTTTTCACTTGTCAGCAACAAATTGTTCTCAATAAACCCTCTGCAGCAAAATTACAATCTATCCCTGAAAACAGGCGTGATCCCAGAGGATTGGAAGATAGCCAATGTTACGCCCATCTTTAAAAAGGGATGAAGAGGTGACCCGGGAAACTACAGACCGGTGAGTCTGACCTCTGTTACAGGGATTTGGTGGAAGCACTGATAAAAGAAAACATCGATGAACATCTTGAAAGAAACGAACTTCTGATAACCAGCCAACAAGGTTTCTGCAAGGGGAGATCGTGCCTAACAAACTTCTTGCACTTCTTCGAAGGAATTAACAAATGGATTGACAGAGGAGATCCCATAGACATCATATATCAAGGTACCCCATAAACGCCTACTTCGGAAACTGAAGAACCATGGGGTGGAAGGAGACGTACATAGATGGATCAGAAACTGGTTGGCAGGCAGGAAACAGAGGGTAGGAGTAAAGGGTCACTACTCGGACTGGAGGAGGGTCACGAGTGGTGTCCCGCAGGGCTCGGTGCTTGGGCCGTTGCTATTTAATATATTCATAAATGATCTAGAAACAGGGACGAAGTGTGAGATAATAAAATTTGCGGATGACACCAAACTATTTAGTGGACCTCGGATTAAAGAAGACTGTGACGAATTGCAAAGGGACTTGAACAAACTAGGGGAATGGGCGACGAGATGGCAGATGAAGTTCAATGTTGAGCAATGTAAAGTATTACATGTGGGAAGCAGAAACCCGAGGTACAACTATACGATGGGAGGGATGTTATTAAATGAGAGTACCCAAGAAAGGGACTTGGGGGTAATGGTGGACATGACAATGAAGCTGACGGCACAGTGCGCAGCGGCCGCTAAGAGAGCGAATAGAATGCTAGGTATAATCAAGAAGGGTATTACTACCAGAACAAAAGAAGTTATCCTGCCGTTGTTTCGGGCGATGGTGCTTCCCATCTGGAGTATTGCATCCAATATTGGCCGCCGTACCTTAAGAAGGATATGGCGTTACTCGAGAGGGTTCAGAGGAAAACGACACATCTGATAAAAGGTATGGAAAACCTTTCATATGCTGAGAGATTGGAGAAACTAGGACTCTTTTTTCCTGGAGAAGAGGAGACTTAGAGGAGATATGATAGAGACATACAATATCATGAAGGGCACAGAGAGAGTAGAGAGGGACAGATTCTTCAAACTTTCGAAAAATAAAAGAACAAGAGGGCATTCAGAAAAATTGAAAGGGGACAGATTCAAAATGAATGCTAGGAAGTTCTTCTTTACCCAACATGTGGTGGATACCTGGAATACGCTTCCAGAGGGTATAATAGGGCAGAGTATGGTACTGGGGTTCAAGAAAGGATTGGACAATTTCCTGCTGGAAAAGGGGATAGAGGGGTATAGATAGAGGATTATTGCACAGGTCCTGGACCTGTTGGGCCGCCGCGTGAGCGGACTGCTGGGCACGATGGACCTCAGGTCTGACCCAGCGGAGGCATTGCTTATGTTCTTATGGTAGCTAACTTTGGTAAAGCCATAAATCCCCATTTTCAATATATAGAAGGGAAACTGACTGAACATATAAAGGAACTGAAAGAAGTTAGTGACTCTAAATCCAGCATTCAGAAAGCAGAACAGGATTTAATTTCCTCCAAACAAATTCAAGAGACAATAATTAAAGACAATGTTAATCTTTGGAGGAAAAATGAAATGTTGGCGAACACTGCACGGAGTAACAATTTAAGACTGATTAATTTCCCTAAAGTCACTTTGATGACTCCAAGAGAAATGATTAAAAGATATTTTCAGGAAATTCTGGGAATTTCGGATAAACATTTACCTCCACTTTCTCAAGTGCCTGCTGGTGGTCAAGGTCAACAACAGAGGTCTACTGTTCAAGAGGCAATGGACGTCTCAGCATTACTTGAATGTCAGATAAAGAAATTGTGACCCCCAGCAACATTAATAATATTTGTAGCTCTCCAACCAGATAAGGCATGGATTTTGAGTTTATTCTTTAAGAACAAACAGAAAGAATTCCTTGAACATAAAATACAGATGTTTCCCGATATATCACGTGAGACGCAGAAGCGAAGGCATGAATGTCTTTTACTTAAGCCAGGAGTGTTAGCTTTAGGGGTTTACCTTTTACTTGCGACATCCTTGCAAGTGTATTGTGTATCAACAAATAAATAAGCATGTTTTCTTTAAATCTTACCAATTAATTTCTTTCTTGTCTATATCCCGGTTGGATAAAGGAAAACCTTAAGCGCATTAGAAAGTTATGTATTTTGCTCTCAATTTAAAGCAGTGATTCTTTAAGTTTATTTCTTATTTTCTTGCTAATTGTGTAAGTTTTGGATCCAATTTGAGGACTTGAGTAAAGTTAAGCCACTGTAATTTTTATGTCCTATTATGATTTTTATTTGTTTAACAACCATTTTTATTGGATTGTTGTAGATTGTATTTGGCTTAATTTCTTTTCTGTACAAGTTTAATGCTTGAAAAGCATATGTTGAAATCTATAAATAAATAAATAAAAAAAACTAAGAATGTCATAATGCCCCTGTATCACTCCATGGTGCGACCTCATTTGGAGTATTGTGTTCAATTCTGGTCTGCTTATCTCTAAAAAGATATAGTGGCACTAGAAAAGGTTCAAAGAAGAGTGACCAAGATGGTAAAGGGGATGGAATTCCTATCGTATGAGGAAAGACTAAAATGGTTAGGGCTCTTCAGCTTGGAAAAGAGAGGTCTACAAAATCCTGAGTGGAGTAGAACGGGTACAAGTGGATCGATTTTTCGCTCTGTCAAAAATTACAAAGACTAGGGGATACTTGATGAAGTTACAGGGAAATACTCTTAAAACCAATAGGAAGAAATTTTTTTCACTCAGAGAATAATTAAGCTCTGGAATGCATTGCCAGAGGATGTGGTAAGAGCAGATAGCGTAGCTGGTTTTAAGAAAGGTTTGGACAAGTTCCTGGAGGAAATGTCCATAGTCTGTTATTGAGAAAGACATGGGGGAAGCCACTGCTTACCCTGTATTGGTAGCATGGAATATTGCTACACCATGGGTTTTGGCCAGGTACTAGTGACCTGGTTTGGCCACCGTGAGAATGACCTACTGGACTTGATGGACCATTGGTCTGATCCAGTAAGGCTATTCTTATATTCTTATGATTCCAAGATAAATTTTGCCTACCTAATTAGAGCTTCTGCAGCTTGCATTTCTAAGATGGAAGCATTGGGTGGAATGCTTCTCCTCTATCCTCTAAACCTGATTGATCTGTGCTGAGTGGGGTTTAGCCAGACTTGACCACATTCTCCCTATTCTGCTCCTGTTAAATTATATTTTCTTTGTTCTGTGGCTCGCTTTGTAAACTTTGAACGGGACTGTCCCGTTTTTAGATCCCCTGTCCCATTGTTGGGGTACTGTGCATGGGAACAATGGGACAGGCAATGGCGAAGCCTGGGCTCTTTCACTGCTTCCCCACTGCTGACGCAGCAACAGGGCAAGGCCAGGCGAGTGTAGCGACTGCACAATGGCCAGCCCAGAAATCTCCTCCCCATTGGAGAGGAAGTTCCAGGCCAGCCAGGCAGCGATTGGCTGGCCTGGAACTTCCTCTCCAACGTTGGATTTGATGTAGGGGGAAGGCTTCTGGGCCAGCTGTTGTGCAGTTGCAGCACTCGCCTCGCCTGGTCCTGTTGCTGCGTCGGAGTCGGCGGTGGGGAAGCAGGAAGAAATTATCAGCGGTGCCAGTGGCATTGGGGGGAGGAAGGGAGAGAGAAAGAAAGAAAGAAAAAGTTGCTTGGGGGGCAGGGAGAGAGAAAGAAAGACTGAAAGAAAGAAAAGGGGGCAGGGAGAAAGAAAGAAAAAGGATGCAGTTAGAAGGAAGTGTAACTAGAGACTCACCAGACAACAAAAGTAGGAAAAAAAGATTTTATTTTCAATTTAGTGATCAAAATGTGTTAGTTTTGAGAATTTATATCTGCTGTCTATATTTTGTACTATATTTGTCTATTTGTCTTTTTTTTTTTGAAAAATATTTTTATTGAATTTTGAAAAATACAAAGACCATCAAAAGGAACACATCTACAAACCAGTAAAATACAAATATCAGCAACAAATACTCTTTAACAGAATTTTGTTACCAAAATAATAAGATATATGAGCAAATTGAGAAAAGAAATCAGGCATAAAAAGAGGGAAAAATAAACATTTGTCAATTAAGAAACATGAGTGAGGTTTACCTGTACATAATGATCTAAATAAACCCAGGGTGAACGACAGTGGGGTACTGATGAGAAAGAGTCTCTTTAGGAGCAGCAGTTTGTTCATATCTTTGTCTATTTTTCTATAGTTGTTACTAAGATGACATTGCATATTTTAAAGTCATCTGTCTTGACCTCTTTGATAAAACCCCAAATATAAATGATAATTAACATTTTATCTGCACAGAGTGTGCTTTGTGTTGTTGTTTTTTTTCATTTTATAGTTACCATTATGAATAAATATGATATTGTGTGTACATGAAAAATGAATGGATGAATTAGGGGTGGGGCTAAGGTAGGATTGGGGGCGGGACTAAAAAATCAGTAGATGTCCTGTTTTGATGAAAAAAATAAATGGTCATGTTAACCATACCATACCATACTGTTTCTTATACCTAGTGTTACCAGATGTCCGGGAAAACCAGAACATGTCTGGATGCCTGGATCGACTGCCCAAAATCTGGCAGTTTGTCTGGGTTATGGAGAGCCCTGACAAGCTCTGGCCACAAGTCATTCCAGTATGCAGATATATCTGCACATGCTTTAGACCCTCCAGACAGCCCAGAGGTCAAGGAGGAAGAAACAAGGCTTTGTGGGGGTGGATCTAGGGGCAGAACAGGGTTTTAGTGACAGTAAATCTGGTAACCCTACTTATACCCACAATTATCAGCAAGGAATCATTGTGGCGTCCACAAGATTAATAGGCATTTGATATACCGCCCTATCTTGGAGAGGTTCAGGACAATGTACAAAAATTGACTGACTCAGTAAATGCTGAGAAATATCATTATTGTACAAAACAAAATACCATAAATATGTATAATGATTAGAAAAACACTGAAATTCATGTTGGTTAATGGGTGTGGCATACAGCAGTGAAAGAGTTAAGGGCATGATAGCTAGGAGGGAAAAAAAAACAACATCCTCTGTGGTGTCCCCTTTCCCATGGTGGCCTAAGCATGTACTTATTTTGCTTAATGGTTAATCCAGGGCGGAGACACTAATTTCTTAAAGATTCCCATAGTGAAATAAAATTTTTGATTTGCTGACAAATTAGATGTGTTGCATAAGTGTGTAAGACAATTTAGTTGCAACCTCGGGGTGATCTTTGATTCTTCTCTCTCTTCTGCTCAGATCCAACAAACCACTAAAACCTGTTGCTTCCTCCTTGAAGGGGCATATACTTCTTGGAAGTCTATTCCATTCCTGCTTGTGTAACATATAAAACACTGCTGAAACAGTTTGTATTTGCCAAGAAACAACAAGGTCTTTTCTTTTTGTGTTCTGAGCTCTGTGTCTTACAATCTGTTCTGTAGCAGACTTGGTTTGCCAAGGTCATATCCTCTTCACGTTATGAACCCCACATTCCTGCTAGACCTTAGACAAAAGACAGTATTATCCCACTAAACCCCCCCTCCCCCCTTATGTTTACTACTGCGTTCTAGCTGCTTTTATGTATCCTGTTACCAAATATGGTCTTTCCTACAGTCATATGCTGAAAAAACTGACCCATGTAAAATGCTATAAATATGTATGCAGCATTCATAATAAATGGATATCTCTTTGGATATGCAAACAGTTTGCATAAGCGTCTATTCTTTCTAAAAAGAGGTTATTCCCAGATTCAGCTGGATTGGGACCAGAACCGGACCACGTCCGTTTCACTCCTCTATAATATTACTAAAATCTGACCTCTCCTTTCTGAACACACTACTTAAACCCTTAGTCAAACTCAGACTACTGCAACGTATTTCTCTCAGGTCTCCCGCCATCCATCTCTCACCCCTTCAATCTGTTCAAAATGCTGCTACATGACTCATATTCTGTGAGAGCCGCTATTCTCACATTACCCTTCTCCTCAAGTCACATCATTGGCTCCCCATCCATTTCCAAATAGAGTTCAAACTTTTCTTACTGACTTACAAGTGCATTCACTTTGTAGCTCCCAATATTTTCTCACACTTATCTTCCCCTATGCTCCCTCCCCCCCCCCCCCCCGTGAACTCTGTTTGTCGGGCAAGTCCCTCTTTTCTGTACCCTTCTCCTCCACTGCCTACTCCAGACTCTGCCCCTTCTTTTTTGCCACGCCGTATGCCTGGTAGAAGCAGCATAAATCACTACGTCATGCTCCATCTCTAGCAGTATTCAAATCCAAGTTAAAAGCCCACTTTTTAAAAACAGCTTTCAACTCTTAAATCTCATTCATTGCTGTCAGATACTTATACCCATTGTATCATTTCCTCTACCAGAATCTCCCCAACCCTGAAATGTCCTGTCTGTCTGCCCAAATTAGATTGTAAGCTCTTCTGAACAGGGATCATCTATTGAATGTTAAATGTACAGTGCTATAGAAATGATAATTAGCAGTAGTAGAAGAGTGTTTTAAATTTTTTTGGGAATCTATTACAGAATGTTTCCATCTTCATGTCAGTATGCACATCCATCTCAGAAATGTTATTGAAATAGAAATGCACCAAACACTGCAAAATAACAGAAAATTCCTTAACACTATCCTTATTGAATTTATTGCTAAAATATACCAATGTGCTCATTCTACACAGAATAGAAAATGTTAAGGACCTAGTGTTCCTGCATACTATGAATACCATTGTTCTTTTCTCACTGAACATTTTGAGCCATCATTAAATTTGTGGGTGTCATTTTGTCCCTGAAGTTCCATATAAACAAATTATAAAAAATGTTATCAATCTAAATGTACAAGGCAATTTCTTTTTTACTTTTGATAAATGGGCTTTCATAGAGCATATGTTTATCCTGTTAACCGTTGTGAGTCCTTCATGAGAACAGAAATCATACCTTGAGTTGTACACATGTGATAATATTTATGTATTGCAGTGATGTGGATGCATGATTATGTGAATGGCAATTCTGTAACTCTGTGTGAAAATGAAGGTTTAATTGACACTTGTGTGAGCACTTTAGACACCATGCTCTACATAAGAACAAAATAATGGTCATACTGGGACTGATTGAAGGTCCATCAAGCCCAGTATTATGTTTCCAACAGTGGCCAACCCAGACTCCAAGTATCTAGCTAGATCCCAAGAAGGTCCCCAGGTGCAGACCATAATGGAGTGCTCCCAGGTTCAGTGTCATGGTATGGGAACTTCACTGCTCTGCCAGTATCAGGCCTGCCGCTGGTCTGACCCAGCAGTATCAATTCTTATGTTCTTAACTGTGTGTGGGGGGGGGAGGAGGGGGGGGCAAAGGCTTAAATTGCTTTGAATATTGGGCCCATATATTTTTCTCTTTGGTCCTTAAGGTGTTACTTGCCTGTTCTTACTTGTTTCATGAATCTTTAGTATTGGATAATTATACCAAGTGGGCTTTTACAAGCTGGCAAAAAGATTGCTATGCAGTTCCAATTTTGTGAAATGTTGTTAGTACTTTAATAACTCCAGTATGTGCTCAGTAGTGAACCAGGTATAATTGGTTAATAGTTCATGTTGAAATTGTAATTGGAAAACTTAATAAAAAGTGTTGAAATAATAATAAAGAAACCCACCTTTATAACCCCAGCTTGTTTTATTGGTGCTAATCAGTTAAAACCTGAAATTATGTTAGGCCTAAATATAATACCTTTATAACCAATTCATGCACATTACAATACCTCAGTCTGATCTCAATATCTACCGTATTTTCACGTAGATAACGCGCACCCGTGTAAAACGCGCACACGGGTATAGCATACGGGGAACACAAATTTATGTAATAAAATGTTAATATAGCGCGCACACGCGTATACCGCGCATGCTAAAATCTCCTCCCTCCTACTCCGAACCGGCATCCTCCCCCCCCCGCTCGCGTCACCCCCCCTCCCCCTCTGATCCGAGATAATCTGATCCGGCATTCCCCCTGAGAACCGGCATCCACCCCTCCTCCCCCGCGATCCTACATCCCCACAGCACCGCAAATACAACTCTTACCTGATTGGGCACCGGCACCAGCACCAATGCACAGCTTGTGCCAGTGCCAGTGCCAGTGCCCAAAGATCCTCCCTCGTTGGTTTGGTTTGGGCTGGGCTGGGCTGGGCCGGGCGGTGCAAGAGAGATCCTCCTTCTTCCTCTGCCGGGCTGGACTAGGCTTTGAGTATTTGAGCATGCTCAAAGCCTTTTGGTCTCGCTCTCTCCGGATCAGAATGTAAAAAAAAATTTGTAAAACGCGCTCACACGTATAACACGCATGGTTATACACGGTTTGTAAAATTGTGTATAACGCGCACGTTATATGCGTGAAAATACAGTAAATGATTTATATTGCCTGTGAAGTGGAAGGACATCTATTCAGTCCAGCATAAAAATTATTGCTCCAATCACTAGGCAGTAGCAAGATAGCTAAGAGCAGAAATTGCTCAATCCTTTTGTTTTTAATTTCTATGATGTGAACTGAATTTTGCATAATTAAATCACAGCTGTTTTGATGTATTTGTGTTTGATATCAGTTCAGAGTACATTAACAAAGAGCAGTCTGGTTATTCTGCTTTTCACTCTTGATTTCATTGATTGAGTGACCTTGATGCTTCATCTCATGATCCACTTGCAGTTTACTTGGCCACAGCTGTGGTTTAGCAGCTCATTTAGCCACATTTGCACACAATTAGCAATAACAGGAATAATGGGATGGCAGACGAGGTTATACGAGGGGCCGCTGAAAAGTTCTGAGTCTAATCAAGAAGAGAATGATGTGGAGCCATGAAATCTACAAATTATTCCATACTTTTGACACTTTTCGGTGATATGAAATGAAAAATGTCAAGAAAAGTATGGAATAACTTGTAAGTTTAATGGCTTCACGTCATTCTCTTCTTGGTTGAGCTGAGAACTTTTCAGCGGTCCCTTATACACAGGCATTCATTTCTGCAAGCCAGAAACAGCTAAATCGGGAGCAGAATTTTATCTTCTATGTATGAGAATAGGAAGGTTTTAAGAGCGGATTTACGTAAATCTGACCAAGGAAGTTTTAAGACAGAAAGATGCCAGGAGTGTGTTCCATAAGGTGGGTGCAGTCACTGAAGTATTGCTTGATGGGTTATATTGTAAGTGATGTGCCAAGTGATGTGCTTGATGGGTTATATTGTAAGTGATATTGGTATGACTAATATTCTATTGGCTGGAACAGAGTGTTTGAGTTGGGGTATAAGGAATGCCAGGGTATGCTCTAGAATGATTTTGAAGATGAACAGAAGAAGTTTGTATGTCACCCTGAACGTGATTGGTAGTCAGTGAGCAGATTTTAAAAGTGGAGTGACATGGTCATATCTTTTGGCTCTTGAAATAATCTTCACTGAGGTGTTCTGTATTAATTGCAGCTTACAAAGATCTTTCTGTCTGATTCCCTGATACAAAGTTTTACAGTAGTCTAAATGGGTGGTGATAAGGGAGTGAATCAGTATGTTGAGATGAGTAGTGATGAAATAGAAGGGATCATATGAAGTTTCTAAAAGCATTTTTTTAACTGAGCTTGTTATGCATAAACTAGGTCCAGCACCTCTTCCCCTGTTTTCCTCTTCCCTCAGGGTCTCTCTCTCCTTCCTCTGCTTCCCTTCTCCTTTGCTCCAGGTATGTTTCTCTCTCTCTATCCCCCCCCCCCCCTGTTTCCTCTCCCCTCCCCTGATCTCGCCGGCCCTGTGCGGACCGGCAGAAATTTTCTGCGGACCGGCGGTTGAAGAACTGTGCTGTAGGCAATTGCTTCCTGGAACAACTTGTCAAGGAAAATACTAGAGGAAATGCAATTCTGGACTTAATTCTAAATGGCCTATGAGGACCAGCACAAGATGTAGAAGTAGAAGGGACGCTGGGAAGCAGTGATCACAATATGATCCGCTTTGATCTGGACGAAGGGGAGAAACATCGGTCCAAAACGACAGCCACAGCACTGAGCTTCCAAAAAGGGAATTACGAAGGGATGAGACTCATGGTAGGGAAGAAGATCAAGAAGAGGATAAGCACTGTAAAAACACTAGAGCAAGCTTGGTCCCTTTTTAAGGACACAGTCACCGAGGCACAAAATATATATATACTGTATATCAACAAGGGATCCAAGAGGAAAAAGAACAAAGAACCGGCGTGGCTCACTGTAGAGGTGAAGGAAGCGATCAGAGACAAGAAAACTTCATTTAAGGAATGGAAAAGGTCAAAAACGGATGAAAACTGGAACAAGCACAAACAACATCAACACAGGTGCCATAAGGTGGTAAAAGGGGCCAAAAGAGACTACGAGGAAAAAATAGCCAAGGAGGGAAGAACTTCAAGCCGTTCTTTCGATATATTAAGGGGAAACGGCCCGTAAAGGATGTGGTGGGACCTTTGGATGACCATGAAATAAAGGGAGCACTAAAGGAGGACAAAGCAATTGCTGATAAACAACACATTTTTTGCATCTGTATTTACCGAAGAAGATGTACACAGCATACCAGAACCCATCAGGCTATATGCTGGAAACAAAGACATAAGGCTGACAGGATTGACGGTCAGTCTAGAGGAGGTATGTAGGCAGATTGATAGGCTTAAGAGCGATAAATCCCGGGACCGGATGGCATCCATCCGAGGGTCATCAAGGAACTGAAAGGGACCATAGATGAACTGCTTCAACTAATAGCCAATCTGTCGATCAAATCGGGAAAGATTCCAAAAGACTGGAAGGTAGCAAATGTTACACCGATCTTCAAGAAAGGTTTGAGGGGAGATCCGGGGAACTACAGACCGGTGAGTCTGACCTCTGTACCGGGAAAGATGGTAGAGTCACTGATAAAGGACAGCATCATTGATCACCTTGACAGAAACGGGCTGATGAGGACCAGTCAGCACGGTTTTAGCAAAGGCAGATCGTATTTGACGAACTTGCTGCACTTCTTTCAGGGAGTAAACAGACAGATAGACAAGGGTGATCCAGTCGACATTGTATATCTGGATTTTCAGAAGGCGTTCGACAAGGTTCCGCATGAACGACTACTTCGGAAAATTGCAAGCCATGGAATTGAGTGTGAAATACTCACGTGGATTAAAAACTGGCTGGAGCATAGGAAACAGAGAGTGGGGGTAAATGGACAATACTCGGAATGGAAGAGCGTCACCAGTGGGGTGCCGCAGGGCTCGGTGCTTGGACCCGTGCTCTTTAACATCTTTATAAATGATCTGGACATAGGTACGACGAGCGAGGTGATTAAATATGCGGATGATACGAAGTTATTCAGAGTAGTTAAGACGCAGGGGGATTGCGAAGATCTGCAACGTGACATAATCAAGCTTGAGGAATGGGCATCGACCTGGCAGATGAGGTTCAACATGGATAAGTGTAAAGTGATGCATGTCGGTAACAAAAATCTCATGCACGAATACAGGATGTCCGGGGCGGTACTTGGAGAGACCTCCCAGGAAAGAGACTTGAGAGTTCTGATCGACAAGTCGATGAAGCAGTCCACACAATGTGCTGCGTCAGCAAAAAGGGCAAACAGAATGCTAGGAATGATAAAGAAGGGGATCACGAACAGATCAGAGAAGGTTATCATGCTGCTGTACCGGGCCATGGTACGCCCTCACCTGGAGTACTGCGTCCAGCACTGGTCGCCGTACCTGAAGAAGGACACGGTACTACTCGAAAGGGTCCAGAGAAGAGCGACTAAGATGGATAAGGGGCTGGAGGAGCTGCCATACAGCGAAAGATTAGAGAAACTGGGCCTCTTCTCTCTCGAACAGAGGAGATTGAGAGGGGACATGATCGAAACATTCAAGGTACTGAAGGGGATAGACTTAGTAGATAAGGACAGGTTGTTCACCCTCTCCAAAGTAGGGAGAACAAGAGGACACTCTCTAAAGTTGAAAGGGGATAGATTCCGTACAAAGTAAGGAAGTTCTTCTTCACCCAGAGAGTGGTAGAAAACTGGAACGCCCTTCCAGAGGCTGTTATAGGGGAAAACACCCTCCAAGGATTCAAGACAAAGTTAGACAAGTTTCTGTTGAACAAGAATGTGCGCTGGTAGGGCTAGTCTCAGTTAGGGTGCTGGTCTTAGACCAGAGGGCCGCCACGTGAGCGGACTGGGCATGATGGACCACTGGTCTGACTCAGCAGTGGCAATTCTTATGTTCTTATGAGGTTGAAAAGAGTGCTACAGTGATTATTGGACTTAGCTATTTTGCATCCATAATAGGTTTTTCTCGCTTTCCTAAGTTTAAGGTTTTTTTTTTTTTTTTTTTTAATTGCAGATCTCCAGTTTAATTTATCTGTATCCGAATGGGATTTTTTTTCCATTTTTTTTCTAACTTCCTACAATTTTGTTTTAAGGCTCTATGAGAGGGTAGGACCATGGTGCATTCCGGGCATAGGAGATTGTTTTGGTAATAACTGGCGCCAAAGATTGATAGGCGTATTCTGTAATGGATCTCCAATTATGCCAGCTATCATCATAGTGTGCTCCCTAGGAGAGCCAGAGAGAGAATCTAAAATTTGAGACCAAAAATACTCAGGACAGATTTTCTTTCTAAAAGTGATAGTTTTTTTCTGCAAAAATTGAGTCAGAATATGGGACATATAAATTGGAAGTGAGAATTCGCCAAAAAAATGGTTAATCCAAGGAACTTGCTGCCAACAAACGATATCAACAGAAGTTTGTTGAATAGTATGATCTAAGAAAGTAACAATATCTAATGTGTGACCTTTTTCATGGATAGGGGTAGTAGATGGTACAGAAATTCCCAATGACTGAAGAAAAGAAAGGAAATCAGAGACATCCTTATTCTTAATATTGTCAAGATGCAAATTTAAGTCTCCTATCACCAAAAGTCTATGAAATTTAATTGAGGCATTTGCAATCTTATCAGAAATAAAGATAGATGACCTAATCCAAGGGGTAGGGAGACGATATAGAAGGAGATTACCCAATGGATGTGTAGAAAACTCATCCTTAATAGATGCAAGTAAAAACACCAAGTCTGGGTTGCAAACCTTTTCAAGCAATTGAACATTAAAAAATGATTTAAAAATTAAAGCAAGTCCACCACCCCTTTTATTATTTCTAAAAGAGAATAAACCCCTAAAACTCTGGGGACAAATATCATTTTGGGTAAATATGTCATCCTGAGAAATCCAAGATTCAGTAATGCATATTAAACCTGGATCTAAGTCAGTTAGTAAGTCTTTGATGATCTGCTGTTTATTACAAACAGATCTAGCACAGTGGCGTACCAAGGGGGGGGGGCGTGGGGGGCGGTCCGCCCCGGGTGCCAAGCCCTGAGGGGGTGCTCCTGGTCCAGTCCGGTTCCCCACCCCCTGCGCCGGGTGTCGCGTCTGGAAACAGCCTGCAGCAAGATCGCGATGCCAGCGATCTTTGCCTGCTTCGGCTGTTTCCTCCGCCACGGTCCCGCTCCTCCTCTGACGTCAGAGGAGGGGCGGGACCGCGGCGGAGGAAACAGCCGAAGCAAGCAAAGATCGCTGGCATCGCGCGATCTTGCTGCAGGCTGTTTCCCCAGGGAAATGAAGCGGGGAGGCCGGGGGAATAAGCAGTGCTTCGTGGTGGTGGTGGGGCCGAGCGGTCCTTCGAGGTGGGGGTGGGCAGCAGGCCTTCAGGGTGGGGTGGGCAGGCAGACCTTGTGGAGGGGGGGGAGACAGGCCTTCAGGGGGACAGGCAGGCCTTCGGGGGGTGACAGGCCATCAGGGGGGGGTGCAGGCCTTAGGGGGGGACAGGCCTTCCAGGGAGGGCACAGGCCTTCAAGGGGGGATGGGCCTTCAAGGGGGGGACAGGCAGGCAGGCCTTCAAGGGGGGGACAGGCCTTCAAGGGGGGTGTAGGCCTTCGGGGGGGGTGCAGGCCTTCAAGGGGGGGCAGGCCTTTGAGAGGAGTGTAGGCCTTTGAGGGGGGTGTAGGCCTTTGGGGGGGGTGCAGGCCATCAAGGGGGGGAACAGGCCTTCAAGGGGAACAGGCAGGCAGGCCTTCAAGGGGGTGTAGGCCTTCGGGGGGGATGCAGGCCTTCGGTGGGGATGCAGGCCTTCAAGGGGGGGACAGGCCTTCAGGGGGACAGGCCTTTAAGGGGAACAGGCAGGCAGGCCTTCAAGGGGGGGACAGGCCTTCGGGGGGGTGCAGGCCTTCAGGGGAGGTGCAGGCCTTCAAGGGGGGGACAGGCCTTCAGGGGGGGCAGGCCTTCAAGGGGAGCAGGCAGGCAGGCCTTCAAGGGGGGACAGGCCTTCAGGGGAAGGGGGGCCCTGGTGTAGAAGTACACGGAGGGAAGGGGGAGGGGTTCAAAGAGACGTGCATATGCCGGACTTTGGGTGGAAAGAAATAATGGGTCTGAAAATAGAGGAGAGAGAGAGAGATGATGGACATGGGTTTTAGGGAGGGAAGGAACAGAAAGGGAGAGAAGTTGGACACAAGGGATGGTGTGGAGCGGGGTAGAGATACTGGTTAGGAGGGTAGTTGGGAAAAGAAAGGGAGAGATGGTGGACCCAGGGTTGTTGGAAAAGGAGGGAGAGCTGCTAGATAAAAGGGTAGTTAAGAAAAGGTGCATCTGTGGAGGGAGACAAAAAAAGGAAAGATGCCAGACATCCGGGGGAGGGAAGGGAAACGAAAGGGGAGGACAGAGATGGCAGATGGATGGTTAGCACAGAAAAAGAAGAAAGAAGGAGACCCTGGCAAGCAAGTTATCAGAAGACAACCAGAGCCTTGGACCAGCAAGATTTGAAAAATAACCAGACAACAAAAAGGTAGAAAAACTAATTTTATTTTCTGTTTTGTGATTACAATATGTCAGATTTGAAATGTGTATCCTGCCAGAGCTGGTGTTAGACCGCAAACGTGAGCTAGGATTTAACAGAGAGAAGAAAAGTCCTTTTGTTTCTTTATTTTATTTACACCACAGCACCAGTGTGGTTAGGAGAAGCCAAAGGGGAGTGAAAAAGCTATCAAATAAACCCACCAGGATGTTTGAAAAAAACACCCAATTGGTGTTGTGTGGTACGTGCTGTGTGGTACATGGCACAAGGACACTCTTCAAGCATTCATCCAATGCAAATCTGGCATAAATTAAGGGTAAAAGAACCTATGGACTCTATTGCTGCCAGTTTTGAGGCAAAACAAGGTGATTTGAAGGTTCTGGGGAACTCAGAATAAAAAAAGGGAAATCCAAGATGGCCACTGCAACAGCATTTTAGCACCAAAACCAGCTAGAAAATTACTAACTAAAAGTTAACCCCCCCCCAAAAAAAAAAAAAAACAAAACCTGGATTTTAGTGGTGGGGAACCCTGTAGGAAGTGGCAGAAATCTTTAAACACAGAATTTTCAGGCACCTCCCCCGCCCCCCCCCCCCCCCCCCCCCCCCCCCCCCCCCGATTTTGCTTATGAGCTGTAATAGCCTTACTCACTGTGACATGAGTTCTGAAGGTGATGCAACCTGCCTCAGCTCTAAGTAGTAGCTGGATCTGGGGAAACAAACTATGCCTCATTTAGCCAGTCCTCAAATGCTGAGAACTTCAGGCTGCCAGTTGGACTAAGGTTGGACTGGCCCTCAACCCCCGTGAAACTACGCACATGAAGGGGGGAGGTGAAATCACAGCCGGCTTTCCCTCTGATGTCAGTTCCTCAGGAAGTGATGTCAGTGGGAGAGTGAGGTTGGTGTAAGCAGCAAGTTGGAGATGCTACTTATGCCATGAGTGGCGTTAATGGATAGGAGACGCTAGGGTGTGGCATGGATAATGTGCAAGGTAAATGCAAGACACCTACTTTTCATATGATTCTGGGTAAATCTAGTTAGTAATGGTCAATCCAAGGAACTTGTTCTTATGTTAGACAGGGTGACACCCAATTAAAAGCCTATGAAAAGTTAGGTACAAAGATATAATAATAATAATTTATTCTTGTATACCGCCAAAGCCATAATAGTTTGAGGCAGTTTACAATGAGAAGTACTGGATAATCAGTGAAAAAATACAATACAAATAATCAAAAATACATACAAGATAAAAAGATTAAAGATTAAAAACAGTGAATCAGGTTACAAATTGATCAAACAACTGTGTTTTTACTAATTTTCTAAAAGTAAAATAAGATGGAGCACGCATAATATTACCCAACCAGTCATTCAGTTTATCTGCCCGAAATGCAAGAGTTCTATCCAGAAATCTTTTAAAGCGACAAGCATTTACTGTTGGGTAAGCAAACATATGGATTCTGCATGTAGGCCTGTTAAAATGGTCTAGAAAAAAATGAGAGACCAGGTACACAAGAGCCATATCAAATATTGATTTAAAACAGATACAGGAAAATTTAAACAAAACTCTTGCCTCCATCGGTAACCAATTCAGGTTTTGATAATATTGAGTAATATGTTCCCATTTTTTCAAACCAAAAATCAGCCGAGCCAGAAAAACACTAGGGATTAATAGTAAGAATGGTCATAATAATATTCAGTATTTATGTGAATTGCTGGATTAAGCAAGATCATAAGGGAAATTAGGTATATGTATATATAACACATTTATTAATCTTTCTCTCTCTCTCTCTCTCTCTCTGTTCAGTATTCTTTGTTTCTTTGTCTAAAACATTTGCTTCCCACTTAAAAGCCTGGTTTTGGGGGTTCTTTGTCTGGACTGCCATGCCAAAGGGAATAAGAGAAACTCATGGCTTGAGTGGTAGCAGATGCTCCTGGCATTCCATTGCTGGGTAGAGAAGAAAGCCTAAATTTCTTAAATATGCTCTAAAGCAGTGTTCTTCAACCTTTTTACACCTATGGACCGGCGGGAAAAATAATTATTTTGTGGACCAGCAAACTATTAGGACTAAAATTTTTAAAAAAACGTTTCTGCCCTGTTTCCGCAAACTCTGTCCTCGCAAATCATCTGATCCCATCCACACAAGCCTCAGTTATGATTTTATATTGAATGCATTTTATTCAAGTATAAAAAGAAGCAATATTATGTACAATTGTCATTTTATAAATACAAATAATACAGAACAAGGATCAACAAAACCCTGTCTCCCCTCCCCTTCACATATATCCCCTCTACTATCATGAAAACTGAATAAGTCAAATTATTACAGAATGCTACACAGAAATATCATGCTAACAGAATACCGCAGGAATAGGGTTAGGGGAGTGCAACTAGGGTAACTGCCTCCTGGTCAGAGAGAGCCTTAAGCCACTGCATGGACCTTGCAGTCCCCAATTATGTATAACACCAGCTCTAGCAGGATATATATTTCAAATCTGATATATTCTAATCACAAAATAGAAATACAATTATTTTTTTCTACCTTTTGTTGTCTCTGGTTTCTGCTTTCATCTTCTTTTCACTTTCTTCCTTCCAGCGTCTGCCCTCTCTGTCTCTTTAATCCAGCATCTGCCCCTTCCAACCACTGTCTTATCTCTCCCCCTTCCATATGGTATCTGTCTTCTTTCTATGCCCCTCTCTCCTTTCCATTCAGCCTGTGTCTCCTCTCTCCTTTTTACATGATTCATTCCAGCTTCACTGCTCTCTTCATTTTTATCTCTTCTACACCAGATCTAGCATCTTTGTCCCTGTCTATTTCTTTGCTGACCCCCTTCCCATCTCTCTACTTTCTCATTCCTGTCTCTCCCCTTCCCCTCCTCTAATCTCCCTGCCAGCTGTTTCCTTCCATTTTCCTTCTCCCTTCCCTCCTCCCCCTGTCCATCAGTAACTCTCTTCCCTTCCCTTTACCTCCTCCCCTCCCAGCAGCATCTCTCCTTCTCCTTCCCTCCAGGTCCTGTAGCAGCTGTCCCTTTTTTCCCTTGTCCAGCAGCTTCCTAGACTCCTTTCCCTCCTCCCTTCCCAGCAGCATTTCTCCTCCTTTCTTCTAGGTCCAGTAGCAGCTGTCCCTTTTTTTCGCTTGCCCAGCAGCTTCCCAGACTCCTTTCCCTCCTCCCCTCCCAGCAGCATCTCTCCTTCTCCTTCCCTCCAGGTCCAGTAGCAGCTGTCCCTTTTTTTCCCTTGCCCAGCAGCTTCCCAGACTCCTTTCCCTCCTCCCCTCCCAGCTGCATCTCTCCTTCTCCTTCCCTCCAGGTCCAGTAGCAGCTGTACCTTTTTTTCCCTTTCCCAGCAGCTTCCCAGCCTCCAACAGTGGCTTTCTCCCCTCCCAGCAGCTGTCGGTACTTACCAGTGCAGCAATTCAGGAAGGCAGCCTTGGGTCCTTTGATGGGTCGCGCCGCCTCTAAGGAAAGAGGAAGTTGCATCATCAGAGGCAGCCACAACTCAGCAAAAGCCCCAAGGCTGCCTTCCTGAATCGCTGCGCTGGTAAGTACCGATAGCTGCTGGGAGGGGAGAAAGCCACTGTTGGAGGCTCTCCATGATCTCCTCAACCCTGTGCGGACTTCAGCTCGTCAATCTCACCGGCCCTGCGTGGATCACCAGGAATTTTCTGTGGACTGGCACCTGTCCACGGACCAACGGTTGAAGAACAGTGCTCTACAGAAGTATTGAATATGAATGAAATATGAATAAAATATGACATGTGGCGTGTGAGTGAATGTTTAGGATCCCAAAATGTGTGTGAGAATGTGTGATTATGTGAGTAAATTTTGGGTGTGTCTTTACATATGAAATGTGCATATAAAATTACTATAAAATTTTAGGTTTTGAAACTTCCAGAGGCAACATATGGAAATGGTTAAGTTAAAGCCAGGGACATTGTTACTATGGAAATGCCAGTCTTTGAGAGACCCAGGATATAGCAATGTTACTTACCATAACAGTTGTTATCCAGGGACAGCAGGCAGCTATTCTCACTAGTGGGTGATGTCATCCGACAGAGCCCCGATACGGACGTCTCACAAACATGTCTTGCTTGAAGAAACTTAGAAGTTTCGAGATGCCCGCACCGCGCATGCGCCAGTGCCTTCCCGCCCGATGGTCCGGGCGTGTCTCCTCAGTTCAGGTAGCTAGCAGAGAAGCCAACCCAGGGGAGGTGGGTGGGACATGAGAATAGCTGCCTGCTATCCCTGGATAACAACTGTTACGGTAAGTAACATTGCTTTATCCCAGGACAAGCAGGCAGGTATTCTCACTAGTGGGTGACCTCCAAGCTAACCTCAATGGGATGGTGGGAGAGTTGGCAACTTAGGAGAATAAATTTTGTAACACTGTTTGGCCAAACTGTCCATCCCTTCTGGAGAAAGTATCCAGACAATAATGAGAGGTGAATGTATGAACCGAGGACCAAGTGGCAGCCTTACAAATCTCCTCAATCGGTGTCGATTGGAGGAAGGCTACAGAGGCTGCCATCGCTCTGACCCTATGGGCTGTGACCTTACAGGGAAGGGGTAATCCAGCCTGGGCATAGCAGAAAGAGATACAAGCCGCCAACCAGTTGGAGATGGTGCGCTTCGAGACAGGGCGTCCCAACTTGTTTGGATCAAAGGAGACGAATAGTTGAGGAGCAGTTCTGTGTGGTTTGGTGCGATCCAGGTAGAAAGCCAAAGCACGTTTACAGTCCAGAGTGTGAAGAGCTGATTCTCCAGGATGAGAATGAGGCTTTGGGAAAAACACTGGAAGTACAATGGATTGGTTGAGATGAAATTCAGAAACCACTTTAGGCAGGAATTTAGGATGAGTGCGGAGGACCACCTTGTCATGATGGAATAATGTGAAAGGCGGGTCCGCCACCAAGGCCTGAAGCTCACTGACCCTGCGAGCAGAAGTGAGGGCCACTAGGAAAACCACTTTCCAAGTGAGAAACTTGAGGGGAGCCTTGTTGAGAGGCTCAAAAGGAGGTTTCATAAGTCGAGAAAGGACAACATTGAGATCCCAAACCACTGGAGGCGGTTTGAGAGGAGGATTGACATGAAAAAGACCTTGCATAAATCTGGAAACCACAGGATGAGCAGAGAGAGGTTTCCCCTTTAGAGGCTGATGGAAAGCCGCAATCGCACTCAGGTGGACTCGTATAGAGGTTGACTTGAGACCAGACTGAGACAGGTGTAGAAGATAGTCCAATACAGAGGATAGAGATGCTCGCCGAGGCTCCGTAGAGTTGGACATACACCATGAAGAAAATCTAGTCCATTTTTGGGAGTAGCATTGACGAGTAGCAGGCTTCCTGGAAGCCTCCAAGACATCCCTCACCGCCTGGGAAACTGGTGAGGGGTTATGTTGAGAGGAACCAAGCTGTCAGGTGGAGAGAGTGCAGGTTGGGATGAAGCAGTGATCCTTGATGTTGAGTAAGCAGTGAAGGAAACACTGGAAGAAGGACCGGCTCCCTGCTGCTGAGTTGAAGTAGAAGGGAGAACCAAGGTTGCCTGGGCCACCGAGGAGCTATCAGAATCATGGTGGCATGGTCGGCCTTCAGCTTGACCAGAGTCTTTTGAACGAGAGGAAATGGAGGAAACGCATACAGAAAGCGATTCCCCCAATCCAGCAGGAAGGCATCTGCCTCGAGGCGATGAGGAGTGTAAATCCTGGAGCAAAACTGAGGCAGCTTGAAGTTGTGGGGAGCCGCAAAGAGGTCTATCTGAGGTGTCCCCCACTGTGCAAAGATCTGATGAAGGGGGTTGGAATGGAGAGTCCATTCGTGAGGCTGGAGTAGACGACTCAAGTTGTCTGCCAAGACATTGTCCTTCCCCTGAATGTAGACAGCCTTGAGGAAGGCATTGTGGCGAACCAATCCCAGACTTTGAGAGCTTCCTGGCAGAGGGAGGCCGAGCCCGTGCCCCCCTGCTTGTTGACATAATTCATGGCGACCTGATTGTCTGTGCGAATGAGGACCACCATGTCATGAAGCAGATGTTGAAACGCTTGAAGAGCATTGAAGATGGCTCTGAGCTCCAGAAGATTGATTTGATGGAGTCGGTCCGCACTGGTCCAGAATCCCTGAGTGCGAAGACCATCCAGATGTGCCCCCCAGGCATAGGTCGAGGAATCGGTCGTGAGAACCTTCTAGTGGGGAGGAGTGTGAAACAGCAAACCTCCGGATAGATTCAAAGAGGTCATCCACCAAAGTAGAGACTGCCGAAGAGCAGGAGTGACGAGGACGTGTCGAGACAATGGATCTGACACCTGAGTCCATTGAGATGCCAGGGTCCACTGCGGGATTCTGAGATGGAGTCTGGCAAACGGCGTCACATGAACTGTAGAGGCCATGTGCCCCAGGAGGACCATCATGTGTCTCGCTGAGATGGACTGGCGAGAAGACACAGACTGGCAGAGATGAAGAAGAGCCTCCATGCGCTGAGGAGGAAGGAATGCTCTGAGACGGATGGTATCCAGGACCTCCCCGATGAAGGGGAGCGACTGGGTAGGCTGCAGATGAGATTTGGGAAAGTTGATCTCGAAGCCCAAACTCTGTAGGAAGGAGATAGTGGCCAGGGTCGCAGAGATGACCTCCGGGCCCGAGGGGGCCTTGATGAGCCAGTCGTCGAGGTAGGGAAAAACCTGAAGACCCCTGCTCCGGAGTGCCGCGGCCACCACTACCAGACACTTCATGAAGACTCTGGGAGACGAGGATAGGCCGAAAGGAAGCACTCGATACTGCAGATGTAGATGTTCCACCCGAAATCTGAGATACTTGCGAGAGGCCGGATGAATGGGAATGTGAGTGTAGGCCTCCTTGAGATCCAGAGAGCACAACCAGTTGTTCTGCTCGAGGAGGGGATAAAGAGAAGCTAGGGTCAGCATGCGAAACCTCTCTTTGACCAAGAACTTGTTGAGGACCCTTAGGTCCAGAATGGGTCGCAGGTCGCCCGTCTTCTTCGGAACAAGGAAGTACCGGGAGTAAAACCCCCGGTTGTGTTGGTCCACAGGGACCGGCTCGACGGCAGGAAACCGGAGCAAGGCCTGAGCTTCCTAAAGAAGAAGGGCGGTCTGAGTCAAGTTGGAAGGATACTCTCTTGGAGAGTGGTCCGGAGGGACCCGAAGGAATTGAAGAGAGTACCCTTCCCTGATGATAGTAAGGACCCAGAGGTCGGTTGTTATCGCTTCCCATCGATGACAAAAATGATGGAGCTGCCCCCCGATGGGAAAAACAGGGGGAGGTAGAACGAGACTGGTTATGCTCTCGAAGGGACAGTCAAAAAGGCTGAGGAGCCTTGGGGACAGTGGACGGCTGAGGCTTTTGCTGAGCTTTCTGAGGAGGTTGCCGTTTCGCAGGTTGCCTCGCAGGTGGAGCTTGCCTCGGTTGATAACGCCGTTGATATATTAAAGGCGGTCGAGAGGGTCGAGACTGCTGAGGCTTAGGCTTAGAATGGACTGGAAGGACTTTTCATGATCAGACACGGGACGTTCGCCAGGCGGTCCTGAAGATTCGGATCCATGTCAATGGTCCGCAACCAGGCCAACCGGCGCATCGCCACAGAGCAGGCCGTCGCCTGGGCCGAGAGCTCGAAGGCATCATAGGAAGATTGCATCAACTGAAGTTGAAGCTGGCACAGCGAAGCAACCACTTCCTCAAACTCAAACCGAGCCTGGGATTCGACGTAGGGCATTAGACGGAGGAAGGCACCGGCGCCGAGGTCGAGGCCGAAACTGGCGTGAACGATGCCGGCTTCAGAAGACTCGAAACAGCCGGGGAGGCCGAGGGCTTCGTAGATGGAGTCGAAGCACCAGTCGATGTCGAAGCTGTAGGATCCAACGCAGCTTCCATCTTGAACATGGACTCCCACAGAAGACAGCGACACTTAAACGCTCGCGTTGTCAGAGAGAAGCAAGGCCGGCACGATTTCGGAAAGTGGTCCGGACCCAGACACTGGAGGCAGCGTCGATGCGGGTCCGTGAGTGAAATCGCGCGCTGGCACTTGCTACACTTTTTAAAACCGGTGATCGACCGGGACAAAGGCCGGAAAAGCTCTGCCACAAGGTCGAAGGCGCGGGGCCCAAGCCACGTGGCCAACCCGGAGTCAGAAGAAAAAAAATTTTATTTTTTTTTTGAAAAAAGAAATCAAAGAAAGAAACAACACACGGCAAGAGTAAAAGGAACTCAACCCGCGGCGATGCAGAAGGCAAAAAATCAAATTCAATGGGCGCAGAAATGAAGTAAACTTCTCAGCTCCGCGGAAGAAAAAGAACTGAGGAGACACGCCCGGACCATCGGGCGGGAAGGCACTGGCGCATGCACAGTGCGGGCATCTCGAAACTTCTAAGTTTCTTCAAGCAAGACATGCTTGTGAGACGTCCGTATCGGGGCTCTGTCGGATGACATCACCCACTAGTGAGAATACCTGCCTGCTTGTCCTGGGATAAAGAAAAGTTAGCTAGTTTGACCTTTGGTTTAGGAATATGGTAGGGAGTTGGATGCCTGAATATTGTAACATTCCTTAAATTTATAATACTGTATTAGGTCTTGGGAAGAATAATCTTTGGTTATACTGCATAACAATTAAGCAAGTGAATAAAGTAGGAATGCAGGAAGTCTCTTTAAGTGTGTTGGTTTACTTCTAAACACATCTCTGTATTGTGAAGCGGAGCTTCTTAAGCCCAGTATAGGAATTCTCATTAAGGGGGGGGGGGGTCATATGGGCTGCTTTTGTAACTTGAAACTGTCAGTTTTCTCCAAAGCATGAGTTTCTGAAGACACAGATAACTGTTTTGATTCAAATTCTTAAAGATACTGGGAAAGGGGAGTTTTCCTTGAGTATATTGTAATATTAGAATTGATTTCTTCTGTATTTTTCTTTATTATGATGTAAGCCCGTACAAAGAATGTAATTTTTAGGAATTCTTTTGTAAAAAAAACCCACACCCCTCATGTGAATGTATAGATGCAAGAGCCTTATATGGTATTAAATATTTTTGACCAATTATATGCAAGTAGAAGAATGTCGTCATTTTAGATATATAAATAAACGCAGCAGAACAGAAGTTTGAGACCGTTATTCAGAAAAGCTGTATATACGCTTCTGACTGTAATGTGTCTCCATTGTACAAATGCCTTTTGAAACAAGATTACTCTGTTAATTTTTAATAAACAATATTTGATTGGAAATATTTGTACAATTATCATTATTCCTGTGCATCTAAGGGCAGAGTTAGGATATTACTCTGTTCAGCCAGTGAAGAACCTAAGAGGTACGGGGACAAAGAGGAGGAGAGTTACCAGCGTCTCCACTGACATGGTGCCTTGGGCATTCCTTCCTCCCACCCCCTTACTATGCTACTGCATGGCCATGGGAAGGGCATGTGCATGTGCAACTCAGGGGTATTCCCAGGATTTAGGTGCATGGTTTTAAAATAATATCATTTACTCACCGAACTGCCATTTGTTGGGTACCAGCATTTACACTAGTTTTTGGCAGGTACAAGTGCTTACACCCAAAGTCTGACACAAAATACACACTAAACTGCATAGAGCATCCTTTCCAGAATACTATCAGCGTGGATCATAATAGCACCTAACTTTGGGAACCATTTATTGAATCTGATCCTAACTACTTAATGTGGGAATTATCATGCACTAGCAGCAGTGGCGAAGCAAGGGTGAGAGGCACCTGGGGTCATAGCGCCCCTCCCCATCATCTTCTCTGTCCCCCACTCCTTCCCCTCCCTCCTGTTTGCACATGCCACTTCCCTTCCCCCATACCTCTTTAACTTTCCCGGCATGAGAAGCTTCACCAACTTGCTGCCCTTGTCAGCTCTATCTCTGACATCACTGCCCCACCCCAACTCCCCCTGCCTAGCAGTTAATATGTTTTAACTGTAATGCACACTAATTTCTATAATATACAGCTTTGAAAAGTGCCTAAATGATCTAAATAAGATATTGTTTTAATTTTTTTTCTTTGTCATATTCGTTATGTTTTTTTAAAATTAATTTTATGTATGCTTTAATTGTAATTCACCAAGGATTTTTAGACAGTGTAGACTATAAATGTTTTAAATAAATATTTCTAAAAATTAGTCATGCTTATGATTTAATAAAACATTACCATCCTTTGCGCTGAGTTGGATCATCCAAGAGTACTCGAATTATATACAATAAGCAGCTTAATAATTTCATGGAAAAATTGAACAATCGTATTCTGAGGCCTGTAAAATAAAAGAAAGGGGAAAACATAATTCTAGGCTCTAGCAGATTAAAATTTCTCTCAGAAAATTAGGTGCTCTTAAATATTCTTATAGCACTAATTCTGTTAGCTTGCAATATGATAAGAAGCCTGTTTTAATTGACCATAAATCGTAAGCTATAGCAGCACTGAAAAAAAGATGAAAAGAAGGATTACAAAAGTAATAGAGGATGGAATAGCTCTATATATGAAAGTTACTTAAATTATGCCATTTACAGGGTAAATGTATAAAAACCAGGTACAAAAATGTATGTATCCTGTGCAACAGGAGATTAATGCACTACTGTGCATATCAACCTGATTTTATATGGTGCAGCACAGGACATTTGGACTCCTGAGAAAAGGTATAGGCTGCCAAAATATTGATTGTGCTGGGTCCTTGTATATCCACTCATCTGGTTTTTGCTGCCTTATTTTTTATAGTATTTTTAATAAAGTGATTTTATTTTGTATTCCTGCTCTCATTCTGGTAATTAGTGGCTTTTCCACTCCACATTTATGGCTTAATGTTTAGCACACCTAGAGTATATGCATACATTCTGCCTAAGCACTATTCTGTAAATACCCACTTAATTTGCACAAAACATATTTGCAAGGGGTATACGCATGAACAAAATATGGGCAGGGATCAAACCTATATACTCTAAGTTACATGGGTATCTGCAGCATTAACAGCTCTATGGCTAGCTCAACTGTGTATACTACAAAGGAAAGTAGGCACGCAAGCCTGGATTCTCTAACTGATGCTGATTTTTAGGCGCCAGCAAGTGCCCAAGCTCAGTAAAAAATGCTGTTCAACCAACGTTTTTAACTGAGTTTCAAGGCACTCACTAATGCCTAAAAAATCAACACCAGAATCATGGTATTTTAGGCCACCTAATGCCTCTGTGGGCATGACTAATGCTGAAAGAGGTATTAGGCGGGCTAAAGCGCATACATAGACGCAATTCAAGCAACTTCATACAAGCACAGCAACCTCACACCGACACCACAAATCACCCTGAGCAACAGATTTCAACTCCTACAAGGAGGACCCGCCAACGGAACTCAAGAAGATATTCAGGAGGACATCCAGGAGTCGACACCAACTCAAGAAGCAATGAATCAGCACCCCCCCCCCCAAGAAGCGCAGAGTGGTTGTCATTGCGGGGAACCGAAGGACCGGTATGCAGACCAGATCTACAATCAAGAGAGGTCTGTTTTCTACCAGGAGCCAGGATCCGGGAAGTGACCACCTGCGTAGGAAAAATTATCAAGCCCCAAGACCACTATCCGATGCTCCTTATCCATGTTGGGACAAACGACACAGCCAGGAACTCACTAGAGAAAATACCGGAAGACTTTAGAGCCCTAGGGGAGAAGCTGAAGCAGTTGGAAGCACAAGTGGTTTTCTCCTCCATCCTACCAGTAAGAGACAAGGGAAGAGCTAGAGAAGAACGGATCCAGAAGGCAAACGAGTGGCTGCGGGAATGGTGCAGAGAAATGTACTTTGGCTTCTTGGATCACGAAGAGACACTGCAGGGACTGCAGGGACCAGATGGGCTACACCTAACCAGAAGAGGGAAGAACGTCCTGGGAAGACGTCTAGTTCACCTGCTCCAGAAAGCTTTAAACTAGGTGAGCTGGGAGAGGGGACCCACTCTCACACTAGTAGGGTAAGTGACTCCATCTTGGAGCCTGGGGTAAGTAATCGCGCGAGTACTGATATGAATATTGAAAGGGACGCAGGCAACACTAATAGCGGCAAAGGCATGATTGAGGGGAACAAACTATCTAAGATGAAAAACACTCCATGCAAACAGAAAGAGTGGACAGCCATGTACTCTAATGCCCGTAGCTTGGGCAATAAAATTCTGGAACTGGAAACAGAAATAAGAAACGCTGACCTTGATGTGGTAGCAATATCAGAAACGTGGTTCTCGTAGTCCCACGGATGGGATATGGTTATACCAGGATATAACTTACTCCGTCACGACAGTCAAGGAAAATCAGGAGGGGGAGTAGCTCTATACATTAGAGAGGACATCGAAGTTACTAAAATCACAGACATCAAGTATATAGGAGAATCCCTCTGGGTGAACCTTGCCAGGGGCAACAACAAATGCCTATATCTTGGTGTTGTGTATAGACCATCAAGACAAAAGGACGATGCGGACCAAGAACTAATTGAACATATTGAGACCATCACACTGCGAGGTGAGACAGTGCTGTTGGGAGACTTCAATATGCCTGATGTGGACTGGAACAAACTTTCCGCCACAACCAGTGGCAGCAAAAGGCTACTAACCTCCATACGAGGAGCACACCTCAAACAGATGGTGTATGAACCCACCATGAATCAGGCGATCCTGGACCTGCTGCTCACCAACGGGGACAGTGTCACAGAGGTATCGGTGGGAGAAGCTTTGACTTCCAGCGATCACAATACGGTGTAGTTCCACCTAAAGAAAGGAACCACTAGGTCAAATACCTCGACTAAGGTCCTAAATTTTAAAGGAAATGACTTTCAGTGCATGGGGGACTATGTCTACAATGCGCTGCAAAACCAGAGCACGACGGACAGTGTGGAGGTACTATGGTCGGCTCTGAAATCCACCCTACAAGAAGCAACCAACATTTACATAAAAACCTCAAGCAAAAGGCGCATAAAAAATAGACCACAGTGGTTCTCTGCGGAGATTTCAGAACTAGTAAAGCAAAAGAAGAAAGCATTCATAACCTACAAACAATCGCAAAGGCTGGAAGCTAAAGAAACCTATCTGGCAAAATCTAGAAATGTTAAGACGGCAGTCAGGGAGGCCAAACTCCAGATGGAGGAAAATATAGCAAGACAGGTTAAAAAAGGGGATAAATCCTTTTTTAAGTATGTTAGCGACAGGAAGAAGAACTCAAGCGGTATTGTGCACCTAAAAAAACCTGACGGTAACTTAGTGGACTCGGATGTAGACAAAGCAGAACTACTCAATAACTACTTCTGCTCAGTCTTCACCCACGAAGCGCCAGGATCCGGACCTCAGCTACTGACAAAGGGGTGCTCGGAAGACCCATTCCGGGACTTTGCATTTACCACGGGCTATGTCTACCACGAGCTATCCAAGCTAAAAGTGAACAAAGCTATGGGCCCAGATAATCTATACCCCAGAGTACTTTGGGAATTGAGAGATGTCCTAGCAGAACCATTAGCCGAGCTTTTTAATCTTTCCCTAAGCAAGGGAAAAGTTATCTTGGACTGGAAAACTGCCAACGTTATTCCACTCCATAAAAAGGGATGCAGGTCAGAGGCCGAAAATTACAGACCAGTGAGTCTGGAAAACAAACAAAAACTGCAGACAATGTACACAATGCAGGGAAATTTTTTTTTTTTTTTTTTTCTTTTTTGTTGTTCTCGATAGACCAGTGAGTCTCACATCAATAGTATGTAAACTTATGGAAACGTTGATCAAAAACAGATTGGACACGTTTCTGGATGACAAAAGACTAAGGGATCCCCACCAACATGGATTTACTAAGGGAGGGTCTTGTCAATCCAATCTGATAAACTTCTTTGACTGGGTGACAAAAAAACTGGATAAGGGAGAGTCCCTGGACATCATGTATTTAGACTTCAGTAAGGCTTTTGATAGTGTCCCACACCGGAGGTTATTGAACAAGATGAATGCGATGGGCCTTGGAAAAACACTAACAGCATGGGTAGAAAACTGTCTTAGCGGCAGACTTCAAAGGGTGAACGGTATTCCCTCAAACATGTTGGAAGTGACCAGTGGAGTACCGCAGGGCTCGGTCTTGGGCCCAGTACTATTCAATTTCTGTTCTGCTCAGTATGAAATAAGAGAGTTAGACAGAAAACAATGAACAAGCAACACAGAATGCATAAACTTTGCATGAGACAGTGAACCAGCTGCATTGAAATTTTAGCATACAACAAACATTAAACAAAGTACTTCTAGATATCTTCATCTCCTGAACCTCCAAGGACACATAGGAAAATACAAGTCGTCCGTCCATCCAGGCCAGACTAAGGCAGAAAGCAGGCTTATCAACTGACTGGCGGGCATCAAGACTGACAGTCAAGTCTACAGGAAAGATTGGCAAAGGTAAGAACCTAATCTTTCATTCCTGTGCAACCTGACTGTTAGTCTTGACCAGTGGGACATACAAAAGCAGTCCCCTAAGAAGACAACAGGACCTGTGAGCCTGCTGCCAGTACAGCAGCACCAAATGCAGAGTCGGCTCTTGCCACTACAGTCACCCAGCAGAATCTGGTAAAAGTGTGGCAGCAGGACCACATCACAGCTCTACAATTTCAGGTGAGACTGCCTTAGGTTATGCCCAGAGACTTCTGCTCAGAGACTTCGAGGCAAAATTACATTATTCGCTGATGATGCTAAACTATGCAACGTTGTGGGCAGCGCGACAGCACCTAATGACGCAACCATGCCCAACACCATGGAATGGGACCTAATTTTACTAGAACAATGGTCCAGTACTTGGCAACTGAATTTTAATGCCAAAAAATGTAAGGTAATGCACCTTGGTAAAGGAAATCCATGCAGAACGTACACCCTGAATGGTGAAAACCTAACAAGAACTGCAGCAGAACGGGACTTGGGAGTAATCATCCGGGATGATATGAAAGTTGCCAATCAGGTGGAGAAAGCGTCAGCAAAGGCTAGACAAATGCTAGGATGCATTAGAAGAAGCTTTATCAGCCGAAAGTCTGAAGTTATACTGCCATTATACAGATCCATGGTGAGACCTCACCTGGAATACTGTGTTCAGTTTTGGAGGCCACATTATCAAAAGGATGTGAAGAGAATGGACTCGATTCAGTGAATGGCCACTAGGATGGTTTCAGGACTCAAGGATCTCCCATATGAAGAACATCTGAACAGGCTGCGCTTATATTCTCTAGAAGAGCGCAGAGAAAGGGGGGACATGATAGAAACATTCAAATACGTCACGGGCCGCATTGAGGTGGAGGAAGAAATCTTTTATCCTATGGGTCCCAC